>NW_022103898.1:35995176-36018103 GCF_000313985.2 Echinops telfairi | reverse complement strand
AATGTCTTTAATTAAGGTGACCAGATTTTAACATTGGTAAAGCGGGACAAAAGCAGGACACCATTGATAAAACTCATATCCTGGCGAAGTAGCCACATGGCAGCGAAAACTGTATATCCTAGCTTGTTGTGCATTCTTTCCACAAATCGGGACTTTTTTAAAATGCCGCCGAGTGCGGGACAAATTGTTAAAAATCGGGACTGTCCCGCCAAAAGCGGGAGGTCAGGTCACCTTACTTTAAGTTGAATTTGTAGTTGCGTCCATAGCAGGTTCTTGGGGTTCTTGTTTAGCCTTGCCTACTTAGGTCTCAGCAAGGCTCAATGCCTTTTCCTTGATTTAAAAGCTACACCTGTCGCAGGTGAAGGTGATCGCGATGAGAAATTTGGGGGTTCAATCCTTTGAAAGTGAGGGCAAACTGACATAACATTAAAGGGAAAATGGATCAGTTAGAGGTCCTTAGTCCCTCCACTCACTGTACCTCTACTTGAAGGCAAACCCAACACCTAAGTAACAATGGTTTCTTGGCGAGTTGTAAACCAGGTCAACTCTTAATAACCTACCAGGGTGACTAACGAGAGCTGCCCATTAGGGTTTTCTGGCTGCCATCTTCATGGGGCAGAGCTCCAGCTCTCTTGTCCGCAGACTCGCTGGGTAGGTTCATATTGTCAACAGTTCAGTAGCAGTAGATGATACAAATAATTCTTGCATGCACTTGATCACTTTCTCTAGTACCTGATATACTTATTCATGTACATGAATTTGTATTAGCTACTCAATAATGCATAAGGTTTTCAGCAACTTCTGCCTCTGCAGTGGGCATCCAGGTCCTTCCTTGTTTTCTGTTCTTAGTCTGGAAGCTCCGCTGACATCTGTTCACTTTGAGTGACCCTGCTGGCATTTGAAATACCAGTGACATAGCTTCCAGTATCACAGCAATCCACAAGCCACCATAATACAGCAAACTGAGATTCTATAGGCAAAATATTGAATGCCGCAGGAAGCATTAAGAGAAGATGAGAAGAATACACAGAGACACTGTACCAAAAAGAACTTTGGCCATGTTCTTAGGAGACACCAGGCTCTGGCAAAGGTCATCAAGCTGAGTAAAGTAGAAGGGTGAGTAAAGTAGAAAAAGAAGAGGGCCATCAATAAGATGGATTGACACAGTGGCTGCAACAGTGGGTGTGAAAGTTAGGCTTTTTGGTGCCAACATGGCTCCCATAGGAACATGTGGGCAGAGTTTAGCCTGACAATCAGGGTCCAGCTTGATTGGAGGCCGGCTTCTTCCTCTTTTTCCCTGGTGATTGGACCAGCACCCTGCTGTCTGAATTAGCTGCTCTCTGTGACCTTTGGGTTGAGCCAACCTGTGGATCGTGTCCCCCTGTGGTAGGTGCATCACTACACCTTGAGGCTCTATTGCAGCGTGCTTCGCTAAGCTGCTGCTCTACTCAACATCTCATCTTCGTGCTGTTACGGCCCCACCATGTCATGTCTGCTGCCTGCTGGCCGACTCTGCTCTTCTTGCCTGTGAGAAGACTCCACACCTCCCACCAGCCACTTCGCTGTCTGCTTCCTTGGCCTTGGCCCAGCAGCCAGTGTGAGTTGGAAGAATCTTTAGTATATTAACTGTCCCACAAAAGTGAGTTGATTGAGCCCTCTGTATTACTCTGTGGACTAATTACTGTTATGTTCCTTCCCCTATAGAAACATATCCTCTTATCTGTATAGAACGCTGGCTAACACAATGGGCCTTGGCGTAAGAACAAGTATGAGGATGCTGTAGGACACTGGATCGCTGTGGGTCAGAGCTGACTCGATGGCCCCTAACAATAATAACAACATTCAATAGGCTTCCACTGCATTGTGGACTTTATTGATTCCATACAAGTTATTTTTTATTCCTTCATTCAGTCAACACAGGCATGTCAAGTATCAGCTGGAGTCCAGTCACAGAGCTAAGCGTTCACTTCCCAGAGGAAGCAGCCAGCCCCAGGCCCATGTGTTCAGGAAGCTATGTATTGTCACACACAAAAATGTATGCAGTTGTTAGCTATTGAAAGTACAAAGAAGCAGAAGTGTGGGATAGCAGAGAAGCACATGACAGGTGACCTGAAGTAATCCTGAGGGAGGGCGAGATTTCCAGGGCGTGGGACATTTTCCCTAAGACCTATAGGTTTTGATGGGAGAAATGGAGAGTAGAACTAGATTTGAGTGTGAGAGCATTTCAAGCTGAGAAAATAAAATGTGTAAACCCCCAAGGTTGAAAGAAATGTGGCTTCCATAAAACTTGAACAGTGTCTAATGGATCTGAAGTTGAAGAGCAAAGACATGGTCTCAAAGTACAGAAAAATCCATGCTCTGTAATATTTATTCAATGACTGGATGATTGAGAAATAGGCTGTTCTGAAGTCTTTATAACAATGATACAGCTATGTCTGAGAATCACCCAGTCATTAAACAAAGAGATATATAGCAAATAATGATAATAAGGCAAAAATGTAAACTATTTGTAGCAAATCATGTTAAGGGAAAAACCTAAATTTATTGTTACATCATTGCTTTTACATATACTAATGAAATATGCTGCCACCAATTCAACCTTAAATCACCATTCAATCTTAAATCAAATGTTAAATCTTATAGGACAGAGTAGAACTTCCCCCACAGAATTCCTGAGGCTGTAGACATTTGTGGAAGCAAATAGCTGCATCTTCTCCCACAGAGTGGTTCGTGGGCCTGAACCACCAGCCTTGAGGTTAGCAGCTTACTAACCATGGATTGCCACCAGAGCAGGAAAAAGCAATGAAGCATTCGATCTTTGGAGGAAGGATGTACCTGACAATACCCAGTAAACTGCAGCTGAAGGAAGCAATACAGACTGCTGTGTGATGCAGAACATAAGAACAAACTCTTGATCTTATTAAACCAAAAGAGGAGAAAAGGAGAACAAAAACAAAAGAGGAACCAACTGCCATTGAGTTCATTCCAACTCGTAGCGACCCAATAGGAGAGAGTAGAACTTCCCTTTGGGTCTCTGAGTCTGGGAATCTTTCCTGCAGCAGTCACCCTCATCTTTCTACCTTGGAATGGCAGGTGGGTTCAATTATCGACTTTGTGGTTTGCAGCCTAATGCATAACAGACTATGTCACTAGTGCGCCATGATCTGGCTGCTTGGGTTTAAATTCCAGTTCTGCCATTTACAAAGTGCTGGACTTTGGTTAAATTACTGAACATTCCTATAAGAATGGCAACTATACCATCTATCTTATAAAGACCTCTTTCAAATGTTGAAAAGCAAGGAGGTTACTTTGAGGACTAAGTATGCCTGACGCAGTCATGGAATTTTCAATCGCCTCATATACCTGAGAAAGGTAAACATTGAACACAGAAGACTAAAGAGGAATTGGTGCATTTGAATTATGGTGCTGGCAAAAAATATTGAAAGTAATTTATGGAGACTGCCAAAAGAACCAACAAATCTGTCTTGGAAGAAGTACAGCCAGCATGCTCCTTAGAGGCAAGGATGGTGAAACGTTGCCTCGTGTACTTTGAACATGGTGTCAGGAGATACTAATCCCTGAAAAGGACATCGTGCGTGGTAAAGTAGAGGGACAGTAAAAAAGAGGAGTATCTTTGACTAGATGATTGGCACAATGTCAGAACATGGGCTCAGACATTAGCACAATTGTGAGGATGACTCACGGCCAGGCATGTTTCATGAGGGCTGCTACGAGTCAGAACCAACTTGACAAACCTGACATCCCCAAGATTGTCTAGATGTGATGGAAAGATTAAATGAAATAATAAATAAAAAGAATTTAGAATTGTATTTAGTACCTAGTAAGGATTCACGAAAATGGGTCATTTGAAGACTAAACAGGGCCTGGCCCAAGCCATGCTCTTCTGATCGCCCCAGATGCGTGATAGACAATGAAAATGAAAACATGAAAATGTGATGTGTTCAAATTGTGGTTTTAGTGAAGAATATCAAGCGTAATATGAACTGCCAAAAAAGCAAATTAGCTTTGGAAGAAATAGAACCAGAATGCCCATTAGAAGCCAGATGAGGAGACTTTAGCTTGCTGATTTAGGACCTGACATTAGAAAAGACCAATCATTAGACAGGACATCATGTTTGGTAGAGTAGGGTCAGCAAAAGTGAGGGAAACTCTCAGTGACGTGGACTAACAACAAAACTCTCACTGTCATTGAGTCAGTTCTGACTCCTTACCAACCCGATAGATCAGAGTAGCACTTTCTTTGGAGTCTCCAAGACTGTAAATCTTCACTGGAACAGAAAGCCTCATCTTTCTCCCTCAGATCAGCTCATGGGTTTGAACTCCTGACCTTTCCAGTGAGCAGCCCAATGTCTACCCCACTATACCACTAGTGCTCCTTTGGATGGCCACAGTAGCCACAAAAAATAAAAATAATAATGATCATGAAGGCCAGGCTCCTTGAAAACAAGAGCTCAGTAAGTGTTAATGATTATTATTACGTGCGTGGATGTTTGGTCTTCACAGGTGGCCATTCAAGAGCGACTGCCTTTGAATGAGAACCGTGCCTGAGAGGGATCTGTTCAGTCACATGTGTGCTACGCTGGTTCTGCCTGTCAGAGCTCCTATGGGGTCTTTCTTAATGAAAAAGATGCTGACAGGTTTGTGCATCATTCTCCTTCTAAATGATTTTCACTTGTCTGATTTAAATCTGTAAAAAGTATATACACAAGTCCCAGAATCGGCTTTCAAAACCATGCCTCTTCATTTGACTAGTCCAAGAATGTGTACTGAATTTCATGAAATGGGATATTTCATGAAATATAGTGAAATAGCGTTTGAGATAGGTTTTTATACTTCCTAGATAGATATAAAGAACTACTTCATCATTGTATGATGTGGTAAGATACACAGGAATTATCTGATAACATAGGAAATTAATTTATTTAAACAGGATTTCAGTAGGAGCCCTGGTGGTATAGTCCTTACACATCGGGCTACTAGACGCAGTTTGAAACCACCAGTCGGTCCTTGGTAGGAAGATGAGATTTTCTACTACTGTAAAGAGCTATAGTCTCAGAAAACTCCAGGGACCGTTCTACTTGTCCTATAGAGTCTCTATGAGTTGGAATCAACTCGATTGCAGTGAATTTTTGAGTGGAGAAACATGGCTTAATTGGGCAGGTGAATTATATAAGAATAATTACCTAAATATCTATTTGAATCAATACCTGCAGCTGTTACAAGATGCTGCTAGATGCCAGGGAATCGGATCTGTGCCATAGTGACCGACATGCAACAGAAACACTGCCGTGTCCCGTGTCATCTTTGCAATTGTTCCTATGCCTGAGCCCGTTGACGCAGTCACTTTGTCCGTCCATTTCACGGAGGGCCTTGCTCTTTTTCATCGCCAAACGTGTTGTCCTTCTCCAGGGGCTGGTCACCGCTGACAATATGGCCATAGTGTGTAAAATGAAGCCTTGCCATGTTTGCCTCTACGTCTGCCCTTACTTCTTCCAAGACAGATCACTTTGTCCTTTCAGCAGTCCATGGTACTGTCAATATTCGTCTCCAGCACCACAATTCACATGCATCTATCTTCTATGGTCTTCCTTATTCAAGGTTCAACTTATATGAGACAATGGAGAATACCATGACTTTGGGTCAGGTGCACCTGGGTCCTCAAAGTACCATCCTCGCTATGCAGTACTCTAAAGAGGTCTTGTGCAACAAATTTACCTAATGCAATACATTTTTTTTTATCTCGACTATTGCTTCCATGAATGTTGATTGTGGAGCCAAGTAAGACAAAATCCTTCACAACTTCAACCCTTTGTCCATTTATCATGATGTTGCCTATTGGTACAGTTGTGAGGATTTTGGTCTTCCTTACACTGAAGGCTACAATCCTTGATTGTCATCAGCAAGTGCTTTAATTCCTTCTCACTTTCAGTAAGCAAGGTTGCGTCATCTGCATAGATTGTTAATAAGCCTTCCTCCAATCCCAATACCACACTCTTCTTTATATAATCCAGCTTCTCTCATGATTTTCTCAGCATATAGATTGAACAAGTCTGGGGAGAGGATACAACTCTGACACACACCATTCCTGGTTTTAAACCATGCAGTTTTTCATGTACAAGTTACAAATGAGCACAATGAAATGTGCTGGAATTCCCATTCTTCTCAAGGTTTTCCACAGTTTATTATGGTCCACACAGTCGAATGCCTTTGCATAGTCAATAAAACACAAATATCTTTCTGGTATTCTCTACTTTGAGCCAAGATCCATCTGACATCAGCAGTGATATCCCTTGTTCCATGTCCTCTTCTGAATCTGGCCCGAACTCCTGGTAGTTCCCTGTCAGTGAACTGCTACAATCATTGTTGAATGGTCTTAAGCAAATAAAAATAAGAAACTGTTATATAGCATTAAAGGAATAAATTTAGCCTGAAGTTGTATAATCGTAGCCCCATCTGAACTGGGTTAGATAGAAAATGGCCTCTATCTAGAGTGGCCAAAGCTTGAGATGACCTGAAGCCACTTGTTGCAGTTGTTTAACTCCTGGAAGCACTGTTCATAGTTTGTTCTAGAATACTGTGTTAGTCTGGGTACTTTAGAGAAACAAATCCACAGAAACTCATATGTATAAGAGAGAGTTTTATATAAAGGATAAGTGCACATCAAGAAAACATCCCAACCCAGTGCTGCCCAAGCCCACAAGTTCAACATTAGCCCATATGTCCTATCGCCAGTACTCTATGGCCTCCATCTCACAAAACACACACTATGACGCCGACTGCAGGAGAAAAGCCGAGTCAGTGAACGTGTAAGCATCTCAGCGCTGGCAGGGGTCTCCACGTGGCTGCTCCAGCACCCAGGGCTGCATTGGGGTAGGTCCATGTGGCTTCTCCATGGCCGTGTCTTGCAGGAAGTGAGCCTTGCCAGTTGAAGCAGAAAACTGGCTAAGGCGCCAGCACCCTTGTCCGACCATCCCAAAGCAAGACACCCGAGAACTAGAAAGACAAAGCATTTATCCCTCTGCCCTTCAATTAACCCCATATGTGTTTATCAGCCAGGTTGGCACAAGAAAGTAACTACCTCAAATATCATGCCAAAACTCTTTTGGAACCCAGAAAATCTCATCTGGGAGAGGAGACAGAGAGAGCTATGAAAATTGAGGGTTTTTCAAACCCACAAATTAATATTCCTACAAAGGGGTGCAGGATTGCTAGTTGGCATTAGATAAAATTCTGAAGACCTTGAATCACAATACTTTCCCTCCCTCTGCTTGCATAGCAATTGTACTCTTTCCCATAGGTGATTGTGCTCGCCTCCCCGCCAGCCTCCTACCAAGCCGGCAGTTTCAGCCCAACCTGGTTTCATAAACCAGCACTTCTGCATTCTTTCTACACCCAGCACATGCCAAGGGCGCTCCCAGATCTGGGGCCAAGTCATACAAGAGCCCTCTGAATGGAGTCCATTCCTCTTGTACAACTGACACCGTCTTTGACTTCATGAAGCAACTTAAATTCCCCTCCTCAGGGAGGCTCTCCTTCATCACCCAGCACACATGGCTTCTGCACTTTCATCCCCTTCTTTTCTATACTAGCATCCTAGTTGTTTCCCATATAACACTTACCATGAACTGGTACTATTTCATGTATAAGATCACTTGATTTCTGAGATCTCTAGACTAAAAGTTTCATGGTAACGCAAATCATCTCTACTATATTTGCTAGTGCGGCTCCAACCCTTATCACAAGGCCTGATACCCAGGAGTACTTCAGTAAATATTTCTCAATGAATTGATGACAGGAGGGACACCTAAGGGCAATCTGCGTTCATAAGGAGGCATAATGCCTTATTCCTTGAGTGTAGGTAGATGGATATAAATATGGAAAATAGAACAAGCTGAAACTTGAGAGAACTTAACAAATATGTAAAAGCCTGCATATGAATGTTTAAAGCATTTTTATTCATAATTTTCAAAAATGTAAAGCAAGCAAGAGTTTTTCAATAGATGACTGTACAAACTGTGGTCCCTCCATAATTTTTTTTAATGCTAAAAAATGAAATGAGCTATCAAACCACAAAAAGGCATAGAGAATCCTTAAATTACTAAGTAGAAGAAGCCAGTCTAGAAAGGTTACCTACTGTCATATTCTAAACTAAATGACATTGTGGAAAAGTTGGCCCCTTGACTTTGGGTCAGTTCAAACTCATAGTAGCCCTCATGGGACAGAGTGGAATTGTCCCATAGGCTTTCAAGGCTGCAATCTTCATGGATGCCAGAACAGCATATCTATTGTGCAATAGATTCAAGCCGCTGAGCTTTGTGCTAGCTGTCAACCACTTGATCACTGCCCAACCAGGGATCCTAGGTAAAACTATAGAAAGAGTGAACAGATCCATGGTTACCAGAAAGGAGGAGGTTGAAGAGAGAAGCAAATAGAATGCAGGGACAGTGAATCTGTTCAATATAAGACTGTAAGTGTGGACACTGATGTGATGTATTTGCCCAAATCCATAGACTCGTGCAATCCAAAGAGTGAAGTCCTGAACTATAGTCTATAGTTCATAACATAGTATCAATTTTAGCTCATAAATTATAAGAAGTCTATCAGACTGATGTTAGTAATAGGAGACTATTAGGAGTGGGGGGTGCTGTAAATATGAGCCCGCTATACTTTCTGTTCAATTTTTTTGTAATCTGCCAGTGTTTTAACAAAGAATATCTATTAATAAGAAAATATAACAAGTTACTGAACAAATTTGGTTCCTTCAATGGCTGGATATATGCTTCTTGTCATTCTGCATTTCATTGAAGTATCCAGACATGATCAGAATAAAACAAACTTGCTGCAATTTTAAGAAAGTCATTCATCCCACAAGTGTTTGGGGGATTTGTTTCTCCCCTCCTTTAATGTAGCTTTCTTCATTTTACAGGTCAATCATCATGACTACAAACCTCAGTGTTCCAATTACCCTGTGGGAAGCCTGCAAACATCAGGCATATTCTAAGCCAGAAACCAATCTTTTATTTTGGGGCCCTCCAACCAATCATTTAAAGATGTTGATTTTCTATGGTCTTAGCAAATTGTGTGACATGGTAAAGACAACACAAGACCAAGAAAGGAAGGTAGCATGAACATATATAACCGGCTCTTCAGACTAGAAGATTTTTAGCATTGAAGGGGGAGTTTTAGGACAGGACAACTAGTGTACGAGGGAGGGCTTCCAGGAAGAACAGGGGTTTCAGACATCCCAGTCTGTATTGGAGCCCTGGCCCTGCTGCTTATTTATCTTGGGCAAGTTATTTATTGGGTGGAAACCCGGAGACAGAAATTCTGCCTCGAAACACGAGACACCCATCTGCTTCTTCCTATGTCTTTCTTCCAGAAGTTGTAGGCTTGCTAGTTTGAGGCTGTGGTATTTACATAATCTGGTGTCAATTTGCGACTTGATCTAGTCTACCCAGACTAACACAGAGGACAAGCAAAGTCAATTGGTTGAGAGGACTTAAAGAATTAGCCAAAGTTTTGCATAAAAGGTGATATGAGTGCTAGATTTCACAGAACATTACTGCTGTAAAAACTGAGCCCACACTTGGTGTGGTAATTTCATAATCTGGTATCAATTTGAGGATTCAAAGTGAAGAGGTGGAGTCTAGCCTATCAATCAGGTCATAGCTTGATGACCTCATTTGGAGGTGTAAAGGAGGTAACTCCCTGGGAGGCATTGCAGCTGACAAGGCACATGGAATTATGCTAGTGCCCTGAGCAGGAAGAACCAGGTGGAGACCCCTGTCAGTGCTGAAATGCTTACACCACCACTGGATCCACAAGACTTCCCACCCACTGGACTATGATTTTCCTGCATTTGGCATCAGTACATGTGTTTTGTGAGTCGGAATAGGACTTTATAGAAGGGTATCGGATCTATGGGCTAATATCGGATTTATAGACTTGATCTGGACTGGGCTTGGATGTTTTCTCAATATACAGCTGTTCTTTTATATAAAACTCTTTCTTATACACATATGAGTGTCTATGAATTTATTTCTCTAGTCTACCCAAGACTAACACACTTGGCATTTTCAGATCCCTGGTGATAAGGTGTCCCTGTTAGGGACTGAGGAATGGAGATAATAGATCTGATACTTGTGTTCTATCCACTGTTGCCCTCATTTCCCATTCACTCAGTTTCCTAGGTTAACTAAATCTGGACTTAACTTAATGTTGAAGTAACTTTTTATGTTCTCTTCCCACCTTGCCCCAACCTATGTGAAATGTTTCACTCCCTCATCACACCCCTAAATGTCATCAGTTGCCATGTTTCTTCATTCTTTGTTATTCCTTCTTTCATAGGTCAGGTCCTCAGAGTTTCTTCCGTGGGCAATGACAATGAGGAAATTTCTCACTCTATCTTACTCCCCTCTTACAGTCAGTAGTTATTACTAACCCTTCTCCACATCTCCAATCACATTGTGAGAGTGGTAAGAGATATGATTTCGAGGGTAGTGAGGACCATACTCTCACAATGTGATTGGGGTTGTGGAGAAAACTTCACAATAATTACTTACTAAGGCTGGATCTTCAAACCTATAATCCATATATATATGTAATATATATGTGTGTGTATATATTTACTTATTTCAAGGAAATGACTCACTCAGTTGTGGAGGCTGTCAAGTCTCAAATCTGTGGATCAGGCATCAGGCTGGCGGTTTCTCTTGACTCATGTCGTTGCAGCGGCTGCAAAGTCATAATAGGTCAGAAATGTTTCAACAAAAAGATGCAGCACTAGAAGTGTTCATTAATGTGTGTCAAGAAATTGGACGACAGCTACCTGGCCAATCAACTGGAAGAGATCTAGGTTTGTGCCCGTTCCAAAGAAACATGTCCCCCCAAAATACAGAAAGTATTCAACAATATAATTAATATTATATGTAAGTAAAATTCACCCAAAGATAATCCAAAGATGTATGTAGCAGTACAACAGGGAGCTACCACAAATTCAGGCCAGATTCAGAAAAGGATGTAGAACAAGGAATGTCATTGCTGATCTCAGATGAACTTGGCTCAAAGAAGAAAATACCAGAAAGATGTTTTATTGACTATGCAAATGCATTTGACTTGGTGGATCATAACAAATGAGGAATAACGTTTTTAAAAATGTGACTCTATGATACCTAATTGTGTTTATGCATAATCTATGAAGATAGCATGAAGCAGTGGTTTGAACAAAACAAGAGAAACGTAACATGCTTGGTAAAATAAAGGAGGGACCAGACCCTGGAAAAGGACATCATGCTTGATAAATTAGAGTTGAAACCCTGAGACCAATATCCTTTTTTTATGACTCACCTCACCTTCACCTCCTGCTTGGGACTCTATGACCCACCCTTGTATTACCTAAATCTTCTTATGCAACCTTCCAACCCAAGACCCTTCTGCAAGAATGGCCCCAGGGTCCTCTCAGTTGGGCTGGGTTTAAGAGCATGTGCAGTAGATGCATCATGCATCCTTTAATTCACCCCAGACCCAAGAGCCACATAACCCGACTCACTATTTTACCTGAGCTTATTTCTAAAACAAGAGATTCCTCTAGAGCAGCGGCTCTCAACCTGTGGGTCACGACTCCTTTGGGAAGCTAATGACCCTTTTGGGTCACCCAATTCATAACAGTAGCAAAATTACAATGGAATAATTTCATGGTTAGGAGTCACCACAACATGAGGAACTGTATTAAAGGGTCACAGCATTAGGAAGGTTGAGAACCACTGCTCTAGAGGACATTGGCAAAACATGATTCACCAACTGGACCGCCATTATGGTCAGGTGATGGAAAGGGGCAGGAAGGAGCCAGAATCCAGGAAACTGGAAGAGACAAAGGACACAGGTGGCCCAGTTTGGGGAGCATGTGACATTTTACTCAGGAGACTCCATGCTGCTCTGTCTGCCCAGACAGTAAAATCTCTTTCTGTTTCTTTGTGCACATGGTGTCTGTTTCATTTCAATTGGCTACTAAGGTAGGACAAGGACCCACAAGTCTGGCTGACAACAGAGCATTAGAGAAAAAGAGGAAGACTTTCAGTGAGATGGATTAACCCAGTAATTTCAACTATGGGTGCCAACATAACAATCGTGAGGATGGTGCAGGAAGGGGGATTCTTTGGTTATTTTTTACATGATTCCTATGAGCCCAATGCACAAGGACTACAACACCAATCATGTGATAAATAGCTGTAGCTCCTTCCTCCATCTCATAATAGCAAAGTCTCTTGTGTTAAAGGGTCAAGACTCGGAAAAGTTGAGTGGTGCGTCGTCTGCTCTTGCCTGCTGTTTCTGGCTTGGCACAAAGAATAGCCGGAAGAGAAAATTCCCATCTTCCAAGTAATCCTTTCTAAAAGGATTTCGTGTTCCGATGCAGTGTCCCCAAGGATCATGTCTGCACAAGCTGAGAACACGTGTTCTGGGATTAAAACAACCTAGATATGAATCCCACCTTGCCATTTATTAAGATTATAACATAGGCAAGTTATTACACCTTTGTAAAATTGTGATTCTATCTGTACAAAGGAAATATTTTCTTTTCTTATTCTTTTTCTTTGTTATTATTATTCTTAAAATTATTGTTTTTTTTGTTGGTTATGTAAGACATCAAGCACATCGATCATAGTGCTTGGTGCATAGGAAGAATCCAATATAGACTTGTTGCTATTGCTCTTGCAAGAAAAAATTCTGTTTAGAAGGACATGGAGCGCACTAATGAAGGTATAGCCCTTCTTCATCCCAGTCCCCTGTTTTCAAAGCAAGAACAATGTGAAGGGGCTTCCAAAAGCTCATATAAAAATTCCATTATCAAAAAACTGAAAAAAAAATTTTTTAATTCCATTATCCTTTCATTTCATTTTCTGAGAATTTTTGAAGCCCTCCTGTATAACATATTAAAAAAAAGTAACAATTGAATAATGAAATGTAGATGAGGTGCCTATAATCTACTAATTATATGACTGCATTTGCTTTATTTAATATATTAGTTGTGCCATTAGTATTCAGATTATTATGATACTCAAAGCAGCCATAATTGTTGTCATATATGCATGCAGGATCTGCAAGTCATTCTCAATTTTCAGCTTCTGGATAAAAGAAAATGAAGATAAACTGCTTTACTTTTTTCCTGGTGAAAAAACAAAACAGTCATTACAGAATGAAAATGCCATGATTACTATGAATTATTTAAAGGATCGCTGTTTTCAGCTTCTCCGTTTGCAATCATGAACAATAGGGGGAAACAGTCAGATACGAGGGAGCTTCCAAAACGTTGCTGGGAAACTGGAATTAAAAGATAATAGACTTTTTACCTGAGCTTCTTGAAGCCCCCTCATCCATTTTTGTATTTACAGGTAGACAAAGAGCTGGGTTTTGTGTCAAGAATTCCTAATCTTTTCCTCTGGAGGTGGCGGTGGGGCCGGGGCACCCAGAATGTAGAGATAATGACAAAACACAGACAAGATGAGGGAAAGCAGCAGCCTGAATCTGCTCTCAGTAGCTGGGTTCTCGAAAACTAACCTCAAACACCCCCATGGTGCAGAGGTGACCCATGTTTGAAGAAAGATCAAGGAATGGTTCTAGATGTCGATGCTTCTGAGATTTGAGCAGCAGACTCTCCTCGAGGGGAGCTTGTCAGGCTCCCCCTCAGAGATTCTGATTCAATCCATCGGGGTAGAGCTCAACAACTTCCATTCTCAGCAAGCTCCCAGATGATGCTTACGCTACTGGATTTGGACTACACTGGAAGAGCTCTGGTAACTTAATAGGTTGTGCATTGGGCTGCTGCTCACCGCCAGGTCAGCAGTTCAAAACCACCAGCCATACCTCAGGAGAAAGAAGAGACTTTCTATTCCCATAAAGATTCACAGCTTTGAAATCCCTCAGGGGCAGTTCTACTCTTTCCTGGAGGGTTGCAATGAGTCAGAATTGACACGAGATTAGTGAGCTTTTGAAAACCCTTGAACTCCATATAATATTAGTCAAGGAGCTTTTCTCAGCTCCACAAGGATGGTTGGAGGAGAACAAAACAGCCTGACTTCAAATAATAAGAGATGAGGAATAAGAACTAAAGGGGTTTAAATTAGTGTCTCGCCACACACTTGCCACTTGGTTGCACTGGGGTGGCTTGTGTGTTGCTGTAGTGAGCCAGTCTGCTGCCTGAGACCTCTATAAAGTTTTTCAAAGAGTGGAGATGTCACTTTGAGCACAAAGGGAGGCCTGACTGAAGTCATGGTCTTTTCAATTGCCTCATGTACATGTGAAAGCTGGACGCTGAGTCAGGAAGCCTGCAGACGCATCGATGACTCCATTCTGGTGTTGGTGAAGAACATTTCAAGTCCCATTGACTGCTGGAAGAACCAATACATCTCTCTGCAGGAAGTACAGACAGAATGCTCCTTAGGAGAAAGGATAGTGAGATTTTCACTCCTGTACTTTGGACCATCATGGTTGGGAAAGTAAAGGATCGGCAAAAATACAAAGACTTGATTGAATGGATTGACATAGTGATTGTAACAATAAGATCAAGCACAGCAATGATTATGAGGATGATGCAGGATCGGGGAGGATTTTATTCTCTTGGCCACAGGATTGCTATGAGTCTGAGCCAATTGGAGAGCAGCTAACAACTCAGCTTCTCTGTCTTGGAACAAGCACATTGCTCTGGAAAAGCAAGGCTATACTGTGGACATATTATCAGGAGCAACCCGACCCTGGAGAAAGACTTTGTAGTTGGTAGAGTCTGTAGAAAGAATGGATTGGCACAGCGGCTGCACTAATAAGCTCACACATAACAACTGTTGGCTTCCACTTCTTCCCCAAAGTATAGTGTGAGATGAAAGGGGGATTAACGTAGCTCAAAATCAGCACCATAACCCAGAGAGAAGCTTCCCAGCCCGCATGCCCTAAAATGATGTAAGATGCCATTTAACTTGAGTAAGATTTGACTTTTTCTCCCGAGTAATTTCAAATAGACACAGTTGTGGCTGGATTTTTGGCCTGATTAAAGTGCTATTGTGGTTGTAATGGGCAAACTTACTGACAAGTACCAGTATTAATCTAGTACTTGCTGTATACCAGCCACTTTGCCTGCATTTTCATCGTCTGTTCTCGCTCAGTTGCAGTCCCATTGGCTCCCATGCCTGGCAACCCTATCTCTAGACAGCGGAAGGAAACCCTGGCCAGTCCTGCATTGCCCTCCTCACAGTTCTGATGGTTCCGCCCCTTGTGGCAGCCACGGGGCCAAGCCATCCTGTGAAGCGCCTTCCTCTCTTTCACTGGTCCTCCACTTTACTCATCAGGATGTCCTTCTCCAGGGACTGGTGTTTCCTAAAAACATGTCCAAAGTATATGAGGCGCAGTCTCGCCATCCTTGCCTCTAGGGAGCATTCTGCCTGTACTTCTTTCAAGACAGACCCACTTGCTCCATGTGGCAGTCCGGGGCACGTTCCGTATTTTTTGCCAGCACCGTAATTCAAATGCATTCGTTCTTCTGCGGTCTCCTTTATTTGTTGTTCAACTTTCACGTGCATTTGAAGCAATTGAAAAATGCCCTGGCTTAGGTCAGGCGCCCCTGAGTTCTCAACATAGTATGCTTGCTTTTCAATGCTTTAAAGAGGTCTTTAAAGTGCAGCATATTTGGCCAGGGCAAAACCCATTTGCTCTTTGGATCGCTCTTTCCATGAGAATTGATGGTGACTCCAAGCAAGATGAAAAGCTTGATAACTTTCATCTTTTCTCTGCTTATTATGGTGTTTCTTATTGGTCCAGGCATGAGGATTCTTGTTTTCTTTATAATAAGTTGTAATCTACACTAGAGACTGCAATTCTTGAACTTCATCAGCAAGTGCTACAAGTCCTCCTTATATATGACAGTATTTTATATAAGGTAGATTTGGGTTGCATATACCATATATCAATTTATAAGCTTAACAAAGTAAAACCAAAAGACCCTACTGCCATTGAGTTCATAAGTCTGACTCATGGCCACCCTACAAAGGGTTTCTGTGACTCTAAATCTTTATGGGAGTAGACGGCTGCATCGTTCTCCTGCAGACTGGATTGGTGGTTTTGAATTGATGACCTTGTGGTTAGTAGATCACTGCTAACTATACCGCACCACCAAGGATCCTTAGCCTATAAAACAAAGCTACTATAATATCCCCCATTTTTTAAAAAATGAGAGAGCGAAGTGTGTTAGGTGGTTCTCTAAAGAAGCGAAACCAGTGATGTTTATCTCTATGCAAAGAAATATATATCAAGAAGGGAACTCACACAGTTGAAGAAGCTGATAAGTCTAGTCCAGTTTGTGTTTTTCAGTCAAATGTTAAGTTGCAAGCTCTTCCTGACTCACCTGGCTGTCGGGACCCATGAACCGGGAAGTAGAAAGACCACAGGCTGGTGAAGGTAGACGTAAATGATTCCAAAGTCAGCAGGCTTGTGGCTGCAGAGCCGAATGAACCCAAGGTTGACAGGCAACATGGCTGGTCATTGCTAGCTGGGCCATTGGCTCAAGTCCAAAGAACTGGAGGTGGAAGGGACATGTGCAGTCTCCACACTCACAGAAATGAAGGGCAGTTTCTTGACAGAGCCTGCTTCAATACAGGCAGGGCTACACCCAAGGAAACTGCCTTTCAGTTGCTCGTCAATTGGGACCTCAGCAAGAAGGCCGTACTGCTCCCTCTCCCTCTTACAACTGCTGTGCCGACCAGAACAGAGCTCATGAGGGAATTGTTTACATGATGGGAGTGGTCTCGAGGACCACATTACTGAAAAGCCTGGCCTAGCCAAGCTGACACAAACCCAACCATCACACAAAGGACTGGCTCTCAAGAAGCAGCTGGTGGTTTCAAACCACCACCGAGACTCCTTAAGTGCACGCAGAGGCCAATGAAACGCGGCCTGGGCCGATGCCATCCCTCTGAGAAGCTGGGGATTGTTTAGATCATTGTGATCCATAGGGTTTTCATTCACTGATTCTTGGAAGTGAGTCACCTGGCCTTTCTTCCTTGCCTGGCTTATTCCGAAAGCACAGCTGAAACCTATGCTGTGCACCAGAGCAGCACTCCAGCCTTCACTGGCAAGCAGGTGGTGGCTGTGCTTCAGGTCCATTGGCCAGGAAACAAACCCCAGTCTCCTTCACAGAAGGCAAGAGCTCTACCCCTTACGCACCGTGACTCCCCATGTTGTGGTTCATATCACACGGATGGAAAAGGAACCAAGAAGCTCCCTGAACCTGTGGCCATTCATCTAGTCTTGCTCTCTTTGTCTCACGTGGTTATCCTTTCTCTTTCTACCACGTCTGTACTTAACAAACTACAAACTCCATAAACACTGAAATTAAATAGCGAGTGGAGGGCCAGGATGCAAAATATGTTTCAATAATTGGCATTTCTTTGAGATTTGGGAGGTCCACATAGTTTCTGCCTTCCTGTAGCATTGGGAGCCCCATTGTTTTCAGCTGAGGAGTCCTTTCTCATCAGGTTTAACTCTTGGCTGTACATAGAACAAAATGAACCTGTAAAGCTAGTCTCCCATTCAACAGTTTGTCTGTCTGAGCTTCAGGCCTAACCTGGCTAATGCAGCTTGGACAATGCAAGGTTCCCGTTGCACCCCCCACACCCACACCCTCCTTGTTTGAGCTGCATAATGTTATACTGCCACCCTGCGGCCTCTTCCTTGTGTGCTCATAAACAACGCCATGGCTTGATACAGTCAGTTATGTGATGGGGGGTTGGAGAAGAAATAGAGTCTGAAAGAAATGTCCAAGATATCAGGGAAGCTCAGGCCATATTTGTCACAGCGCAGTTTACGGCTCATGAACATAGAACTTGGAGAGAACCCCAAGTTTAACTAACCAATTCAATAACGCCCTCTTTGAGCCTCATTTTCCAGCCTGTGTAATGGGAATAGTTACAACTTTTAAGGGCTAGGGTAGGAATTAAACAAGACAATCCATTCAAAGTGCTTAGCCCTGAGCATCCACATCAGAAGCTTTTCCTCTGTTGGGTTGTCCCCTTTACAACACCACAGTGAGGCCTCCTTCCCTTTGCCCACTCCCCACTCCATTCAATACCTCTTTGCTTCAGACTTAATCATTTCATCTTCCCCAGCATTGAAGCATAGGCCCCGGGAGAGTCACATATAATGTATTTCAAAGCTCATCTTCATTAGCCAGTAATGTATGAACTGTCTGCAAGCTATGTATACTCCTCTACCTTAGTCTCTTCATCTGTAAAATGAAGTTGATAACATCGATATGTCCAGGTTATAGGAAGAATAGGAAGTAACCCAGACAAGCATCTGGTACAGCATCTTGGTATCAGCATTACTCTACATGGCGGTTACAGTGTGCTCCAGTCAATTCGTAGGCTAGGGTTTTCTAGACTGCAATCCTGATAGTGGCAGATCACGAATTCTTTTCTTCGGTGGAGTGGCTGGTGGACTCAAATTTTCCCCTAGCAACTGAGAGCTTGACCACTGTGCCACTAGAGCTCCCTCTTCTGTACAGTAATCATTATGATTGCCATCACCATACTTACTCGTTCCAATTCTCCAAACCTTCCGCTGTCGGTCAAGAAGCTTGCCATTGTCATCCAAGGTCCATGGGGTCATTAGAAGAGAAAGAATTAGGCCTCCTAGGGTACCCAATTTTGCAATTCAGTTAAACATTGTTCCTCATGATTCATAATATATTTATTTTCTTAAAGCTAAAATGCAACCTTTTCCCATTTTAATGTTTCTGATATTTATGTCGATTTTATAATCAGTGTGTATTTCTAAGACTTTATTTCTCCTCTTCAACACTCTTCAATTTAGCCTAAAAAATAATATAGATTGAATCAGTGTGTGTAATTGCTGATATTATCAGCCTAAGTAAAAGTAAGCAGAATCTGCTTTTATCAACCCCAGATTTCAAAAATCTAGCATGAAAGAAGGCATCTTAAATGTTGCTAGCGGTAGTGTGCTCTTGTTGGATGCCACCGGGTGGCTTTTCGACTCAGCTACACTGTGTGGTGGGGTAGACGTGCCCCACGGGATTTCCGGAGCTGTGTGCTTTATGGGAGTAGATGGCCCAGGCTTTGTCTTGCAGGGCCACTGGATAGGCAGGAACTGCCAATGTTCCTGTTAATAGCTGAGCACCAACCTTAGTGGGTTCTAACAGCATGAATTCCCAAGGTCACAAAGGTCTTTTCTCCCAGGCTCAGTGTGGCAAGGCTGATGCCTAAAAACCTCCCTCAATCACTTTGAGGGATCCCATGTCTCACGCAAGCTAGTGATCTTTTCCATTGTGATCTCCTGTCCTTTGGTTCCTCACTCTGTGGGTGGCTGCTGCTCCCCCATGTGCTCCCCCATCCAGGGCCGAGTGGCCCAGTACCCTGTGGTTGTGACAGAAAATTAGCAACCCTGAGTCACACTGTGCCTTTGGCTCCTGTGACTGAAGTCTCTCGTGGAAGCCCTGAAGTTCTCTCCCTTAGGCTTCACACCAGATCTTCAGGCCAGCAAAGGGGGAGGGCAGTCTGTCATTCCCATGCCCTCTCTCTCCTCCTCCTCTTACTCTCTCCATCCCTCTTTCCCCTCATCAGGATCCTCCCCTACTCTTTCCCCACAGACAGCCCACACATGTGCACAGTGCCTGGGGAGGCTGTCGGCTTCCCACTCCTCAAAGCACTGCATTCTGAAGGGTAGGTTGAGTTCAGCTAGGACACCCTATAATAAAAAACTAATAAAGAGCAAAACCATTCATTTTTCTAAAAGGATGTCTCAAAAGACCCCTTGAAAAGAAGGATTTTTCCAGGATATTCAAAATATCACTTAACAAAAATATCAATTTCAACTGTATTATATATTATCTTTGTAGCTATATGCATATCTATGAACTTCAAAAAAATTCATAGACAAATTGAATCATGTTTTAATTCCATTTTTCCCACCAATTTGTGAAAAGTATATCCCTTTCTACGATAATTACGGAATGTCTACTTACATTAAGTATACAAACATGGTGTAACTACATCTCTACTTTTTACATGATGCATAATATTTGAACCTTCACAAAGCCATTCATTCATATTAATAAGATGCTTCCTGTGTGCCACGTTCATGAATAAAATTCACTTTACAACAATTTCAGGAAATAAACACCCATACTAGTTTAGTTTTATAAATTATAAAATAAGGTGCAGCCTTATTTTTCAATATGTTTTCCAAGCTAGTAAAGACCTGAACCTGGATTGGAACTCAGTCTCTGGGCCAGGCTGCAGATGAGAAGCACTCCCTGGAAGTGCTCTACCTGAGGGCTAGGAGCAGTGGACCTCAAGGCCAGTGCAGCAACCCCACATCATCCCCCACCACCACCACCACCCCCAACAAATAAAGCCCATAAGCCCATGTGCAACTGAGAAGGCAAGGTTTCATTTTCTCCAGAAAAAGTTTAAAAGTGGAAAAAAAAAAAGTTTAAAAGTGAAAAATCCCCACCTTTATGTTTAAGGATGGATGTGCAGGGACCAGACAGAGGTATCAGAGATGGCTTCCTATGTGTTTCTAAGGAAATGGTGCTCCTCAAGAACAATCACTGGTAGGAGACAGTGCATTTGGCCATTCCAGGGTCCATCCCCGCTGGCTACTGGACAGGTCCCTTCCCTTGAAACACACAATGTGACTGGAACGCCTTTATTCCCCAGTCCCCCATTCTTCAGAAGAGATTGCACCCTGGGCTTCCTGAACACAAGTGGGAAAGAGCCTGCTCTCAATCTTGCATATGCACATGTTATAAAACCCTCCCTGGGATGCCCCCGGGCTGGCTCTACTGATGCTCAACACTGCAACGCAGAGAGCTGTACTTTCAAAGTTACTGAAATGCAGCTGGGATCACGGCCTTAGATTGTAATGAATGGGGACTTGTTACATAATTGAAAACAAGCCTAACATGCTTCATTCATTTTTTAATGAAGGCAGAAGCCAGAAAAAAGGAGAGCGTTCTAATGCCAAGCTTTTCAAGGCCCTCTGTTCAAGTTGACTGCAGAAAAACTAACCCATAATCCCCAGCCACGCCAAGTCTGGGCAGCACCTTCTGCGGTCCACCCCTTGGCACTGAAGCTAAGATGACCTTTGTAGCTGCTTCTTCAGAAAGGTCATTTAAGTGCAATGGAATAAGCAAGAGAGGGAAAATAACTAACCAGGTCCCTCTGGGTGAAACAGGCTATTTCAGCACAGGGTACACCTGGTAGGTCAGCCAACCAACACCTTTTTCTTAGTCTCCCAGAGAAAAGCAAATAAAGCCCAGACACCTGGGGGCCCTAAAGCATATCATGGCATCAGAACTGAGCTACAGCCTGTAAGTAGCTCCTCCCAGCTAATGGCCGACTCTTCTCCTCGCCCTTCGGTGCTTCTTTCCCCATGCCCCTGTCTTTAGTAACATCTCCACCTGGGAGAAATAGAAACTGGCACCAGGGCCCAGATTTTGTGCACAAGTCTTCCTTCTCAAGCAGGGCTTCCAACAAAAAGGCTAGGTTTGACTACATGCTGATAATTTGCATTTTCACCCCAGGGATCCTGAGTCAAATCTACATTGTAACAAGATCACCTGGGGGTGTGAGGGAAGGAGCATGGAACTATACCTATGGGAACTATACTCAAATATATGTCCAAGGGCTTGATAGAGGCTATTTCTACATTGGTATTTGCCAATGCTGCAAATATATTCCATGTGTACAGTAGAGGATATAGGAAGGGAATCAATGGAAGTTTTTAAGCCATAACAGAGTACCTTGAATAAGTGTGTCTCTGGGCACCAGGGGGCTCAGAACCACAGTCTTGGGTGACACCAAGTTGAACTGACATAAGATCGGTCACAAAGACATTGTTCTACATCCTACTTTGGTGAGTGGCATCAACGAGGGTCTGAAAAGCTCATGTGCACTCATCTAAGCTGTAACCGTTGGTCTCTTGCCATCTGGAGCATAAAGAGTGGGGAAAAAAAAAGATGCATGGAAATAATTAGTCCAGTGGATGAATGGGCCACATACCGTATATACTCGAGTAGAAGCAGACCTGAATATCAGCCAAGGCACCTAATTTTACCACAAAAACTGCATTAAAAAGATGCTGAAAAATTCGGCCTGTACACGAATATATAGGGTACGCATTATCCTCCATTACCCTGGGGTCCAGGTCTGCTGTTGACTAAACACTGGCCTGCTAACTAACTGAAGGATCAGGGGTTCAAACCCATCAGCAGCTCCCCAGAAGAAAAATGAGGCTGTCTGCTTCCATAAAGATTTACAGCCTCAGAAACCTTTCTAGGGTCACTTTGAGTCCGAATCAGCTCAAGAGCAGTTGTGTGGGAATCTGAAATCAGAAGATTGTACCCAACTACTACTACCAACTGCTCTGAAAGAGACTGCTTTAGACGGTCCAGGAGAGAAATGAGAGGGAAATGTGGTATAAAACCCACAATCATTAAAAAAAAAAAAAAAAAAAAAAGACCGCTCAGACCAATCAGATGGAGCCTGGTAGAACCTCAGAAACTTCGGCTCTTTGGCACCATTCGTCCCTAGAAATCGCCACCCCAGGGTTTAATTTTTAGCCAAATAATAGAGAGGTATAAAATGTGAATGATAACACCCAGAAACTGCAATCCTTAGATTAACCAACACTTTAAGATCAAAAGAGCAGCATTTACCTAAGTACCACATTCAGGGGGTAAGAAAGAGGAGGAAAAATGGGAAACGCAGGGAGGAAGTGGGATAAATGATGTTAATGTTGTTGGGAT
The DNA here is from genome assembly GCF_000313985.2 of Echinops telfairi. NCBI lineage: Eukaryota > Metazoa > Chordata > Mammalia > Afrosoricida > Tenrecidae > Echinops > Echinops telfairi. The sequence continues at coordinate 35,995,275 of NW_022103898.1, read as the reverse complement.
TGCAGTCAATGGTGTGAAGCAAAATATGTATGAATTGGTGAATAGAAAAGTGTTTGCTGTGCACATCTTCACACAATTTACAATTGGTTTTGGGTTTTC
>NW_022103898.1:35992220-35993848 GCF_000313985.2 Echinops telfairi | reverse complement strand
TTATGTGTGGAAGGTGGTCACACAATGACGGTTTTTGTTCTTTGGTGTCTGCTGCCTGTTCCCTTCAACACCTCGTGTTCGCACAGGCTCGTGTGCTTCTTCTCTTTGGACTTTGTAGTTTCCGAGCTAGATGGCCGCTTGTTTGCCTACAAGCCCTGGGTTTTTAACAATGATCACCTGAGGATCTCGTTGCAATGTGAATTCTGATGCGTATCTGGATTGGAAACGCAGGGGCTCAATTTTAACTGGTTTGAGGCCCTGTTCTCATGACAAGTCCATAGAAGGTAATTCTAGGGAGTGAGCACAGCTGAGCTGCTCTGTCCAGGTGCTGCCTCTGCTGTGGCAAAGCAAACGCTTAGCAGGATGTGACCTACCCTCGAATAAGATGTCTTCTTGGAAATGCTACTGCTAAGATCCCTTAATTTGTGGGACTGGGGGAAAAGATACACTCAATTATTTCTACAGACTAAGTCAGTCTACAGAAATAAAGTGTGCTCTGAAAAAAAGCAATGGACTCATATCTTGGGTCCTCAGTGGTGAGGTGACCAAAAAGATCTTCATCTCCAGCAAGTGAACACTCTGGAGCCGGATAATCTCAAACTAGAGAAGGACAATGAAGGAGATAGAGATAGCAGACCACTTCTCTTCAAGGAGTTCACCTGAGAGACTCTTTGAAGATTAATTAATTATATTTCATTTACTCCATAAATGTTTATTGAGGGCCTACAGCACACTGTGCCACTGTTATGGCAAATACCAATAGAGTGAATCATGATGAGCAGATTTTGATGGGGTTTCCAGACTAAGACACAGGAGAAAGGCCTGGCAATCAAAATTAAGCCAATGAAACGTTTAAAAATCAACACAGAACACTGTCTGACTCATTTCCTTTGGACTCTTCATTCCTCAAATCCCCAGCTGCTATGTGTCGGTTCTGACTCATGGTGACCCTCCGTGTGGGTGCCTGAGGCTATAAATGTTTACAGGAGCAGGTGGCCTCCTCTTACTCCCATGCAGCAGCTGGTGGGTTTGACCTTCCAACCTCTGGGTTAGCAGTCAGACCTTACCCAACAGGGCAACCAGGATTCTGACAGTCCATTAGGAAGCATTAATCACCAGAGAGGGACGTCTTATTTGGTGACCAAGCAGGGCTTCTTAATCTTTTTCCACTCCTGAGAAATTTGCAACATGAGCAAGCACTGCCAGAAACACCGTGATTCGTTAGGTGATTTTGAATTAATTCATTAGATTTGGAATTAATTTGGGGTTGTTGCACATTCAGAAACCTTTTAGTGTTGCCAAATTTTTCACAACCCCCACATTCAGTTACGTGACCCCCAGTTTAAGAAGCTGTGAAGAGGATCTTGAGACCCAGGGAGATCCTCAGAGAAACTGACTGATGCTACACAATTGTGTGGATGATCCAGAGCCAAGTAGCATTTTGTTCTCTTGTACATAAGGCTGTCAGGCAGGCAGTCAACCTGACAGTAGCTGTCTACCACAGGCCAAGAAATTTACAGAGGTGCAAAGTCTAAACTCCAATCCAGCCCTCACACAGTGTAAGTATATTGGTACCAATTGCTTCTCCAGTCATGGTGTAAAACTTAGGCAATTTATAAAGAGCACCG
>NW_022103898.1:35983848-35991179 GCF_000313985.2 Echinops telfairi | reverse complement strand
GTTCCAAGGGAACTGCCCTTTCTCTAGCATACTCATCTCCAACACAAAAGATGATCTATGTATATACATACATATATATCATCTTTTGAAATAAATCAAATAAATATATATTTGAAAGTGGCATCTGTCCTTTTTTAATGCAGCTAAAGACTAGGAGTACGCATCTCACTAGGACATGCCATCTGAAGAGACCAGCCCCTGGAAAAAGACATCATGCTTGTTCAAGAAGAAAGGTAATGAAGAAAGCTTTGGATTGGAACACAACAGCGCTTGAGAGGCAAACCCAGGACTGGGGAGTGTTTCTTTTGGGTTTACATAGCGTCTCTAGCAGTTGGAACTGACTGGATGCCACCTACCAACATGTTTTAAATATTTAACAATTGAATACCAATCCCACCTTACCCCACCCCAAACAATCCTGATTTGGTGTAAACATTTCTTTCTTTAGTTAAGTTCAAGCTACCAATGTGCCATTACTGAATAAGAGATTAGAGTGAGGTGAGTTGGCTATCAAGAAGCAGATCCTAGATGGCCTAACAAATCACAGGTGACAGCTAAGAGTTTAATGCTAGGCAATGAAAGCTCTATACTCAGTAAAGATTTGCAGCTGTTTTATCCACCTTCTCATCACCTCCATTTACCATCCAATTAAGTCAGCATCTCAGAGTCTTTAACAGTCCATCCTTTTTCTTTATTACAAAGCAGTTACCAGAAATGTTACCGCCACATAAATTAGACCCTTGGTCTACAGCTATCTTCTGTAAGTAGCGTTCTTTGTCTCCTATTGAACTATGGCTTTAGACCATAGAAATAAAACACCCTTCCTAACAGTCTCCGCACATGTGGTAACCTTCTGGAAGCAACAACAACAACATCTCCTCCTCACATATTGGAATTAAAATGACTGCAAATCTTGTACTATGTTCTAGTTACATGCAGTGGCTTCAAAGGGTTCATGGGAAAATTCTATTATATATATATATATATTTTTTTTTTTATTCTATTTTTTTTTTCTACGAACTTTTTGAAGTTTCCTTGTATGTCTTAAGAAAGTTTTTTAAAACATTGTAAAGGGAAAAAAGCATTGTAAAGAAGAGTTTGGAATAATAAAATTTATGAATTTAGCTTGCTATTTGAATGAGACTTGAGTTTTGCTTTTGTTTTTTTTTAACAGAAACAAAAAGATTGTATGACTCTTGATCCAGTGTTTCCTAAAAATGTCAGTGGTCAACTTCTACTGATTTAAATTTAACATAAATTGTGGGAATTATGTTTTCCTTGGCAATATTTTTTTCTTCCCCTGTATCTTATTATTGAAAATTGGGTGAAGGTTTACAAAGCAAATCTGTTGTCATCCATTAGACAACTCATACATATTTTGCTTCTTTGTGCTTACTGCAGCCCCCACAATGTAACGCCATGAATCCCACTTCCTCCCTGTTTCCCATTGCCACTCCTCCTCCTATCCAACCCTTCTCAATGTTGTCCTTGGATAAAGCTGCCCTTTTGATCTGAAGCCATTTGTTATTCTAAGGAGTCCACACCTCCCTTAGAGGCTATTTTTTGCCTAAAAATGGAACCACAAAGAGCAAATTCCGTTTCAGATCTGAAAATTGGCGAAGGTTCATAGTCTCTGGGTTTCCACCATCTCTATTCAACGAGGAAATCTGGTCTCTTTTTTATTTTGAATTGATTTTGAAAATTTTGCATGTTCACCCACTCCAGCGAGGACTTTCTAGCGTGGTCCCTTTCAGTGCAGCTGGCAGCTAGGAATCATTTGGTCTTCGGGTCTCAGGGTCGTGGAGACTCATTGGACTAATTGTTTCCATGTGTCTTTGTTTTTCATCATTCTTCTTTCTTCTGGGCAGGGAGAATCTGAGTTGCACCTTTCAAAGCCACTCATATGTATTTAAGGCCCCAGTTGCTACTCAGGCATTTTTGGTTTCTGCTCTGGATTCTGCATTAAGTTTGTCTCTGCCTGGTCTCTAGTTCTAGGAACTTGAGTTGGGATCTATCACCTGACCTAATTTACCAGCTTCCCCAGACTGTGGAAAAGAAGGATCCACCAGATCCTGAACTTTGGATTTGGGATTTAACAGCACTCACAATCATGTGAGCCATTTTCTTAAATACTCATGTATTCTGTAAGATGTGGCAGTGAATTTAGAACCCAGAGATGTGAAGGGGTAAGTTGAAGCGTGGTGGTTAACATCAGAGAAAATTTAATGATATAACATTCTGGGAAAATTGGATATATTTAATCTCCATCTCCTTGGGGTTAGTCTGGTATTCACTCTTCTAAAAGAAATGATTACCACAGGATCAGATTGTGTTATGCCTGCAGATCTCTTTGGATATTATTGAGTCATAAAAAGGGTAGAATAGGCACAGAGACCAACACACAGGGCAGACAGACATCGTGTGAGGACCCATCTACAAGCGAAGGAAGGCCGAAGATTGCAGAAACGTCCCAGAAGCTGAAATCGATGTGGAAAGAACTCCTGGTAGAGTCACGGTGATACAATTTCCCGAACTGTTGTGGTAGTTATATAATAGTTTGTCAATTTGAGAGGATTAAGAGTATAGGGCTGGAGTCTAGCATGTCAATCAGGTGATAGCCAATGAGGCCTTTGTGTGGACATGGCCTTCTCCTGAGGACTCTGAGAACTCCAATGTTCCTCCTTGGAGGTGGGAGACACTCTCTCTCTGTTCACTCCCTGCAAGACATCCCTGAGGAGAAGCCACATAGACCTACCCTGATGCAGCCCTGGAAGCTGGAGAAGCCACGTGGAGACCCCTGCCAGTGCTGAGAAGCTTAGATGCTACTGGATCCACAAGACTTCCCACCCACTGGCCTGTGATTGTCCTGCATTCCATGTCATTGCATGTGTTTCGTGAGTCTGAATAGGACTTTATAGATTGGTATTGGACATATGGGCTAATATCAAACATATGGACTTGATCTGGGCTGGGATGTTTTCTCAATATTCAACTTCTCTTATATATAAAGCTCTGTCTTATACATATATGTGTGTCTATGAATTTTTTCTCTAGTCTACCTGGACCAACACAATTGTGAAAAATAAAGCTCTGTTCTCTAAAGCCTCCTGACTGTGGTATTTCTGTGACAGCAGCACCAGGTGACTAAGACAACAAATGATGCAAAAATGCCTAATGAACCCCACCCCCCACCCCCACCCTCACCTGACTCTGAGCCAACTTAGTTGGGCTGAGTTGAGCCAAGAAATAACAAGAAACTTGAACATCTCTTTAAGATTATTCTGAAGCAGTAATTAGTTATTCCTTTACTTATTCTGAACAGATCTCCCTTTATATTATTTCCAAAAGAATGGACTACCTGTATCCTTAATTTCTTTTTCTTAGTTAACAACTCCAAATGTTAAATTTTAAAATGTAGCAAAATCCCATTCTTCCATTGATGCTCATTCTCACATAATTGCTGACACTGGGACTCCTTCTAAGGTGACATGGAGGAGGAAGTGGGGAGAAGTAAACAGTGTTTCCTGGCAATTTTGAAGAAGACAGCTACAAATAAACCTACAGGGGCAAAGCAAAAGAACATAGGTGATGTGGTCTGTGAGAAAGCTCTTGGTCTGCCATCCAGCCACGTAGGTGGATGATCCTGTTTCCTGACAGGACTTAGAGCAAGTCCCTCAAGCTCTCTGTATCTCTACATGGGGACGTGTTAAAAGCTTCTCTTTATTGGCTACTCAATGCCTGTGTGAGGATTAAATGAGCTGATGGGTGGGAAAGTGTTTTATAAGAGATGAAGGAGAATACAAGAGCTCAATGGGTTCTTGCGCTGCTGATCCTATAAAGCATGAACAGAAGTTGAGTATGATGCTGAAGCAATTTAACGTCTCCAACATGAATTTTTAGTAACCTCCAGAATGGCACAAACTACAACTTTCAACGTGAGATGTTTACCCAACATACAAGATAAAGATCACTGCGAGGTTATTTGAAGATTTCATTTCTCCCTTCCAGAAATGGATGGCTTTTCTTCTAATCCTATAGGATGGCCAGGAGTCAGAATTGACTCGATGGCAGTGAGTTTGGTTTGGTTTCTTTTCCTATTGGTTCACATCCTCTATCAAACATAATATACAAGCCTGTAGTTATAACCTATTGCACTAAGGGGATAGTAAGGGCGTCAGTGTTCTCAGCTGAGAGGCAAAGGTGTCTGATGAATGGCACAAGACACATGGATTAGGATTTTGTATAAATTCTGAATGGCTACTTGTTGTGTGTCCTTGAGACAATGACTAGACTCTGGTCCTCAGTTTCCCCATATGTAATATAGGGTATATGGGGGTTATTAATACTTATATTGAAAAGCTGCTGTATTCAAAACATCATGTGAAATGTACCCAGCAGAGGATGTGGCTAGCAGGCTTGTGCTCTTTGCATAATAGCAATTACTCAGGGTGTCACTAAATAGCAGTAAGGGCAGTGGTGCTTCTGTGGTAGAATTCTCACCTTTCATGTGGAGACTAAGGTTCCTTTCCAGCCAATACAAACAGTAACAACTGCATTTCACTCATAGCAGGAATCTTGCTCTTTCCGTTTAGTCTGCAGAGATTTCTAGATGGGGCCATAGATTGCTCTTTAAAGGTAGAAACTACATAGTACTTTCCTTGTTCTTTTGACCAAATTTTATGTTTTGTATACCTTTTACCAATATTACATATGAGAATGGAATAGGAGTCAACTAATAATATTGTGGCAGTTATATAATCTCCTGTCAACTTGCAAAGGGGTGGTGTCTAACCTGTCAATCAGGTCGCAGCTTGATGACCTCATTTGGAGGTGCAAAGGATATAAATAGCTAACTCTCTCTCTCTCTATTTTGCCTCCCTGTAAGACCTTCCTGTTAACAAGTCACATGGAGCTATGCTGATAAAGCCTGAGTCCTGGAGCTGGAGGAGCCACATGGAGACCCATACCAGCACTGAGATGCTTCTACCACCACTGGATCCACAAGACTCCTCACCCACTGGCCTGTGATCTTCCTGCATGGCTGCGTGAATCTGAAGAGGAATTTATGGACTTGTATTGACCTATGGGATAACATCAGACTTATGAACTTGATCTGGCCTGGAATGTTTTCTTAATGTACAATTGCTTTTTGATATAAAGTTCTCTCTTACACACATATGAGTGTCTATGAATTTGTTTCTCTAGTCAAACCAGACTGAGTTAGTTAGTTTATTGTGCCAACTGGCCAATAAACACATTTGAGGTTAATTGAAGGGCAGAGGGACAAATGGCTCAGTGAGCCTTGCCTTTCTAGTTCTCGGGTCTCTTGCTTTCTGATGGTAGGACCAGGGTGCAGCTGCCTTAGCAGTTCCCTGCTTCAGCTTGCAAGGCTGACTTCCTCCAAGACATCCCCAGGAGAAGCCCCATGGATCTATCCCGATGCAGCCCTGGGTGCTGGAGCAGCCGTGTGGAGACCCTTGCCAGTGCTGAGATGCTTACACATTCACGGACTCAGCTTTCCTCCTGCAGTCAGCATCATTGCCTCTGTTTTGTGAGGTGGAGGAGGACTTTGTGGATTGGTGTTGGAAATATGGGTTAATGTTGGACTTGTGGATTTGGGCAGCACTGGGTTGGGATATTTTCTTGATGTGCACTTAACCTTTATATAAAACTCTCTCTTACACATGAGTTTCTGTGGATTTGTTTCTCTAAAGTACCCAGACTAACACAAATATTTCTTATGAAGTCCAAGGAAATAGAAAAATATGTAGTTTTAACAATCTAATTCAGTTAAGATGTGAAAATCAAGACTAGAACTCACAAAATTTTCATGAGAGTGATCTTGGAAATAGTATGTTTGACAATTCACAGAATATCAGTGATTAACCATAGCATAATTTCCACATAATAGAATATTCAAGTCACTTTTCCCATATACATTGATATTCCTTATATCCATTCATTAAAGAACCCTGGTGGCACAATGGTTGCGTGTTTGGCTGCGAACCCACAGGCCAGCAATTAGAAGCCACCAGTCTCTCTGTGGAGGAACATTTGGCAGCGGACTTCTATAAAGATTTAGAATCTTGGAACCCCATTGGAGCAGCTTCACTCTGTCCTAGGAAGTCACTGCTAGTTGAAATCAATGCAATGGCAACAGGCTTTCTATACCTGCTAATTACACAAACTATTGGAGTTCAAAATATGGTATGTTGTCCCCTTTACATTTGCAAAACAAAACCAAATTCCTCTTCAGTTGCTTTCCGTTAAAGACCATGAAAAGTGCATATGGAAAACTAATTTAACATACATTTGTTATTAAAAAAAGTGTTGTCTTGAGTTTAGCTGTGAGACAAAACTACCAAGACAATATAATCACTTGTGGAAAAAAAACAAACAAACAAACCTTGACTCTTTCTTCACTGGCACATTTACAAAGGAGCTAACAGAGCAATAGGTCCAGCACAGGACCATCCACTTGTAGGCCTTCAGTAATGTTCTTTGCTTGTTATTTCAATAATAAAATTGATAATAATCAATGACTCCACGGATGTTTATTGTTCTATTACACACAGAACCTGGGCTACAAGTATGATGATAATAATAAAATGTAACTTTTCAACCAACCTAGCCTATGCAGCTCTCATATTATTTCCTCTCTTTGATTCCCATATCACACTGGGTGATTCCACATGCAGGTCTAAGTCCTGAGTTTGTCTCTCTGCACCTCTTTTTCCAGTTAAAATTAGGTGGCCCCTTGGTGGTCGTTCTCAATTTTCTAACGACCTCCCCAAACAGATGGGAACCTTACAAGGGCCCTGTTTCCAGAAACGATGAGACTGGCAAATTCCACTGTACTTAGTTTCATGATTATGTACCATTCATCCTTCTACTTGGGCAGTGGGCACGGTATCTACAGAGCTATCCATTCCTAGGCTGGCCCTTGGCTTACATGCGATCCAGACATGAGAATAGTGTGGTAGAAAGGGAGAGTTGGTTTGGGCAAATGGAAGAGTTGTTTCCCTTGAGCCATCCTACAAATGGGTGCCTTTTCAAAATAAGTTAACCCAATATGCATACACCAGGTGATTAAGATGGATTATGTAGATTATGGGGGGAAATGGTGGCCCAATAGGATGCACCCGTCCAGAGCTCCTGCTGCCAGACCAGAAAATTGGGAGGGAAAGAGGGGCCAGATTTAAAGCCAGTGCCAGATGAATGCAGCTTGTTGACAAGGAGTGGGGAGCCAGTGGAGGGGCCTGAGGGCTCGGCTCCCACGCCAGCTATGTGGACAATAGCCCCTCCCCCAGAAGAAGCTACTTGAGAGGACG
>NW_022103898.1:35959279-35981327 GCF_000313985.2 Echinops telfairi | reverse complement strand
GATGAGGGCAACAGGTGTACATGTGTGCTTGACTCAATGGATGTATATATGGACTGTGATAAGAATTGTATGAGCCCTCAATAAAATAATTTTTAAAAAAAAGATGGCTTATGTATCATCATAGAAAGGAGTATAAAGGAAAAGCCTGTAGAGAGTTAGGTGGTAGTTAAAGGGGCCATGTTTCGTGCTTCCATTCCCAACCATCATCAATCATGTGACCACAGAACCATCATCTCCCTTCCTGGGCCCCATCTTTGTCTCTGAGATAATAACATTTCTCGGTGCGTCCACCCCTACTATGAAAATCTGTCAGATTGGAGCGAATTTTTAAGATAAAAGGAAATTTCTCAAAATAAGGCAAGAAAGGACGATAAGAGTCCAATATGTTCATACATGGTTTTTATATTTGCCGAAGTACCTTAATCTTCACATCTTTGTGCAGTAGGTGTGAAAGATATCTCTTTATATTGGTGAAGAAACCGAGGAAAAGGTGGAGAAAGAATTTATCTACTAACACATCATCATGAGCTTCTAGTCCCTAGACTTTAATTTCAACTCTCTTACGAATACGAAAATTGCTCCCTAAAGGATCAAATAGGGTTAATATAAACTAACAGGTCCTAAATTATGAAAGATATTTTTAAAAGAATCTCAAAAAACAGGCTAAAAGCAATGAATATTTTAGTACTTTTACTATTATTATTTTCATTATTATTAATGACCCCCGAGTGGTATATTTTAGGGCACTGATGGGACTTGACCTTGGATGCCACAACACCAGGGCATTATTAAGTGTCAGAAGAATTGATAGCTTTGAAGAAGCAAGGCTTAAATTAACTCCTAATCAGTTTGTAGTCGACAGAGCCAGATTGATGAGATTCAGTTCAAGAAAGACATGAATCCAAAGAAAAATTATGTGTTAGTCCCCAATATCCTAGGTCAACGTAGTTTCCTTCGGATTGCTGTTATTGGTGATAGCTGCTCTTAAGTCCACTCCAATTCAGGCCCACCTTACATACAATAGAACTACACATTACCTGGTTCTATGTTTTCCGCTCAATTTGCAGCGTGTTGGAGTCCACAATTGTAGCGATTGTGTCAATCCATCTCATCAATGGTTTCCCTCAACCTCACTAGCCCTCTGCTTCACCAAACATCATTTTGTGACTGGTCACTCCTGATGACATGTCCAAAGCAGGTCAACTAATGCTCTGTTGTAATTAATATGTTTTTCATTGGCTAACTTTCAGAGGTAGATCACCTGGCCTTTCTTTCTACTCTGTTGAAGTCAGGAAGCTCCACTGAAAGCCTTTCCATTCTAAGTCAGCCGACTGGTATTTCAAATACTGGTAGTATAGCTTTCAGGATCCCAGTAACATGCAAGCCACCACCATAGCACAAACTGAAAGATAGACAGTGGTACCTCAGACTGGTATCTGCTTTCCTCACTACCATTTCAGTTGCAGTGTGGAGCAGGAAGTGAGGCTTTCCCTTTTTCTGCCTTTGGTGACTGTCTTGAGAGATACCGATCTGTAGACATCCTAGTTAAATGAGAAGTAAGCCTCTGACCTTGAAAGATGGTTTACATCGAACTAGAGGTCAGAAGGCTTTGCTGTCTTTCAGCTTGTCACCATAATCTGAACGTAGGTTAGAAACACAGTAATAAAACTAAAGAAGTGGAGTTACTATATCCAAGGTACAGAAGAACCAGACCTACTGAGACCAAAGGAGTGGAGTCACCTCTCAGTTGGACTGGAAAAAATGGGGTCCTGAAACCCCTGAAAGCAACGTTGCCATCTCAGTGGGTCTGGAGGGAAGAGCTGAAGTTCAGGAATGAGGGGCCATCACACCAAATCCAGGGAGCTTGGTCAATACCCAGTGTGGAGGACAGGGCCATTGTCTAAGTGGTCCTGGAAAACAAAGGATTATTTTTAAACATTAAGAGATAATGTATATTGTTCTGCTGGGTTTGTGCTTGTTTAGTACCCCTTCTTTTCCCCAATTTTTTCTCATTTGGAATGGAAATATAACACTCATGACTATTCCAACATTGTATCTCAGAAGAATATACCTTCTATTTTTGGACATAGATAAGTTCTTAGATAGAGAGGAATTTTGTACCAGGGTTGAATATGCCTAATGTCTCGCCCAAATGTGATTTAAATGATTCAGAAGATGAAAAGTTGAACTTGGCATTGATTTAAGACTTTGGGGATAGTGTGGTAGGTTGAATGTGTTTTACATGTGGCAAGGACATGAATTAGGGTGGGGGAAGGCAATGGGTAAAACATCATGAGCTGAATTTCATCTCCCCCAAATACAGGTTATAATTAACCTCCCTGCCCATGATTATCATCTCCTTTGAGGGTGGGTTGTCTTTTTTATGTCAATTAGGCAGAATTAGTGTGAGGTGTGTCTAGAGTCTGAGTACTTTGAGCTCTAAAAGAGATCAAACAAGAAGACTAGGTTGATGGATGACAAGCTACATGAAGATCTTCCAGGAGCACAAGTTCAAAGAGACCAGGGTCTTCCTTCAGAGTTAGCAGGGACAGAAAATCTCCCCCGAGAGCCAGTACCCTGAATATTGACTTCCAATCTCCTAAATAGTTAGAAAACACATTTTGTGTTTGTTAAATCAACCCACTGTGATGTTTCTGTTTCAGCAGCAAAAATTCAAAGTGTTTTAATGAAACTTGCCCTTGTTCTTTGATGATTCTGTGCTCCAGTGTCCTTGCATCCAAGTCAGAAACTTTCATGACAGGTTCTTGGCACTTGCATGGGCGGTCTTAGGCTGGAGCTAATCTTCATTGTGAAGCCCAAAACCCCAGGAGGGCTGCAGAGAACCTGCCACATCAGTCTTCAGAAGGGCACTTGGGAGCTGCAGACTCTGGCCAGTGCCCAAACAGTATGAGACATTGAGGCCAAAAATGTGCATGTGTGTGATCATGGAGCTATATATAGGACTGATTTCTTCTTAAGAGAAAGCTTCTGAAAACAAGAGCAACTGAAGGTGTGCAGAATATGCAAGGTCTGGCTCATCAAAGCCTTTTTCCTCCATAGGATTGGGAAGAAGAGAGGGACTGGAGAATGGTGGCAGAAGAACAAAAAAAATTTTTTTTCAGTTAACAGGGTCGCTCATTTGACAGTCCTGCAACAAGAACATTCTGCAGAGTAGTGACCTGGCTTCCGGACGGAGGAGCGATTAGCCGTGAATGCCTGTCACTGAAGGAGAAAGTAGGTGAAAGACAGGTGCCAAATAAGAAGGAAAAACTGAGAAGCAATATCCTCCTAGAACTGCAGCTATTCTTCAAGGGCTGCAACTCCCCTGAGGGCCTGCAGCCTACTCCCCACCTGGGATTCATTGTGCTCATTCCTCCATGACCCCCTTCATCCCTGTGGTCACTATCACAGATCACAGTCTATGTCCATGTGCTCAGGAAAGAATTAGGCTTCCACAAGCTTCTCCAGGAGTCTAGGTTCCAGAGGAGAAGATGAAGAGAGGGTGTCAGGGCCACATCTGACCTCCCCCAGCTGTACTACGGAGAAGGAGAATCTCTCTCCACCCCAGGTAAAGGCTGAGTGACACAAGGCAGAGGTCAAACTTGCCTCCCGCCCCCATCCTTCTTTTACCCCATTCTGACAACGACCATTCTTCCAGGGTCCTCTGCCTCTCTGTTTGATAAACGACTGCAATCGGCACACAGAACACAAGAACAGGCCTCACGATTGCGGGGGTTTATTGGGGTCATTCATAAATTGAGTGAGAAAAGCCAGAATCAGAAAACATTAAGGAGACAGTCCTTGGTCCACAACACTGTCTCTCCTCAGAAGCACAACCAAGTCCCTCTCTGATCCCAAGTCTCTGTGTCATGCAATCCCTTGTCCTTTGCCTCCCGGGTCAGGAAGCTCACTTGCGGGTCTGCTACACTGTCTGGCGGTTACCGTGCCACTCCTCCTGCACCACTGTTTCTGCCTGGCTCTTCTGCAGGCTCATGGCCTCTGATGCCGCCATTCCTGGGGGCAGTTCCTTCTGGATAGTCCAGGAATTCTCTCTGTTTCTGAGATTCTTTCAGTTTCTGCTTTTGCCTCTTATACACAAGGCACAGTGAAAAGTACCAATCCTTGAGTTAAAGTCTTCTGCATCTTATTTGCGTGAACCCACCCAATCATTTTGTGGGGATTATTGACAAACGAAGGAGCCCTGTGGTGTAGTGGGTTGTGTTGTCCTGGAAATCCAAGATCAGCAGCTTGAAACCACCAGCTGCTCCACTGGAGAAAGATGCGGCTTCCTACTGTCCTGTGGAGTGACAGTCTCAGAGACCCACGGGCAGCTGGAGTTTGTCCTAGAGGGTTGCTATGCATCATGACTGACTTGACGGCATGGCGTGAGCGAGGTGAATGGTTAGATGAGCCAGATTTAAACTATTTCACATCACCCTAAGTGGTCAGGAAGAAACTTGGGCACCCTTCCAGAATAAGGCAGAGAAATCAAGAGTTTTCAGTAAGTCTAGCTGGAGTTTTGAATGAACCTCAGCACTGTGGAGTGAAACTGCTTTGAAACCATTCTATTGCTTTTCATTACTTTTGTATGATTCCCCCAAGTACCCTTCTGAACCTGAGTAACAGAGACGCCCATAGAGAATGCTGAAGACTCTTCTGCTCACTCTTATTACGCTACCGCACCAACAACAACCATGGTGAAAAGAGCTGGCTGGTTTGCAGGTAGACTCTTTAAAGTCTAGAAAGAGGCAAGAACTTGCTAGATTGGAAAACAGCAATGCTTTTCATCCCTGGCCTCCCCAGCCAAGAAATGATTCTCAAAGGAAAATCAAACGTGAAGAATGAGCACAAATCAATCGTGTGGCTGTGAGATCCTTGGTTCAGACCTTAGGAAGAATGGCTGCATGCCTCTTCGCCCCCTCGTCAGAGAAAAGGGAGCCCTGGTGGCACAATGATGAAGCACCCAGCTGCTGACGGAAAGAGCTGAGGTGTCAACCCAACAGTGGCTCCATCGTAGGAGAGGCTACCTGGCAAACTGCTGCCATCCAAGATTGGTGTGCAGGAAACACGACAAGGCCACCCTGCTCTGCCCTGTAAGGTTGCTCAGAGTCAAAATTGACTTCAAGGAACAGAACAACCAAAGTCAAACAAAAGCTCTTCTGGGAATCTTAAGACCTTTGCCTGACATGCCCAAAGTATCTGTGCTCATATTTTGAGAGAGAGAGAGAGTCCTTAAAAGCATTGTATCAAGTGGAATGGACTCAAGTTCGATTCATAGGAAGATATCACATTTTTTAAGGGAATTATACAGACAAAAGCACTGTGAGACTAAACGAAAAACAACAGAGATTCTTCAACAAGCACAGGGGCTTCTAGTCAGACTCTACATGCCAAATCCTTAAAGGACTTTTCTTCCAGCGCTGTCTTCGCAATAGGCCAGGGAGAGTTAACATAAAAGAAGGTTTTAGAGAGTAGAACCAAGAGTCATGGAGAATAGTAACTGGGTCCTAAACAAGGCATATTCCTTGGACTCTTGAGTGAGACCCTAGACATATTTCTCAGCAGAATCTCAGAATTGCTGAACTAGCACCTACATGGAGTCTTTGCATTGAGCAGTCAGTTAAGGACCCCCAGAAGGTTGTCAGTCTGAATCCACTCAGAGGCAGCTCAGAAGAAAGACTTGAGAATCGACTTCTGAAAACTTAGCAGAGCAAACCCTGCGCAGCACAGCTCTACTTTGAGATATGTGAGGTTACCATGAGTCAACTTCATGGCAATTGTTCGGGTTTGGGTTTTCTTGATAATGGCTGTAGGTGCCCGATGCCATACCAAGTTCTTTACATATGAGTTAGAGCTTCAATTCTGAGCACTAGGATTAAGGAAAGCTTAGATGTACAATGGAAGCCTCATTCAGTTTTGAGTCTCGACATAGATTAAACTTCCACTGATTTCTTTTTGACCAGCAAGGATTTTCAGGCATAATGTGTTTGAAAGTGAATTGCTACCACTCCCCTAGGCAGCTCAGGGAGAGACATACTAACCCTTTGATGAAATTTGGACCCTAAGGTTCTCCAAGTGTTGAGTCACAGCCTAACTTCCCTGAACCAATCTTGTAAGCTTTTCTATCATGGTCCAGTTTCTGTAATCCTGCCTGCAGGTGATGAATCAATCTGCCACCAATCATGATTTTGCAACAGTTCCAGTTGTTCTTCAGACCCTATTTAAGTGGCAGAGTTCCTGTGAATTCTTGGACACCATTATGGCCTCATGTTGATGATCCCCTTTCTATGGATGAAGTGTCTTTGACTTTGTGTTGTCTCTGTCCTTTTAAAGACTGGGTGTGGCCCAGGGAATAGAATTTAGTGGGAGGATAAGGAAGAGAAGATAAAGTAATAGGATAGACTGGGGATGGGTGTTAATTCTGATGTAATGGTTGATAGTAACCCACAAAAAAGAGAAGAGTAATCAAGGAGCGAGTGAGGGGTAAACTTTGGGGGAATTGATTACTAGTTTTAACTATTGAATACAAAGTTAATGACCCAAAATGTAACCCACCCCCTAATTTACAAATTTTAAAAGTGTGTGTGGCGGGGATCTAGTGTGTCCACGATAGAATTTGGGGTCTCTTTTCTCCCCTAGAACACATAGTACTTTTTATTTGATCCTTATAACCTACAACTGTAACTAAATCAGTTCTGACTCTATAGGGCAGAACTGCCCTATAGAGTTTCTCATGGAGCTCTGGTGGTGTAGTGGTTGGGTTGTGACCTGAATGGTTGGCAGTTTAAAACTACCAGCAGCTTCATGGGAGAAAGACAGTGCTTTCTACTCCCGTAAACAGTTACAGTCTCAGAAACCCACGAAGGTCATTATGAGTCAGTATTGACTCAATGGCAGTGAGTTTTTCAGTTTATAGGGCTTCAAAGTGATGTAGTGTTTATGTGATGAGCTACTAACCACAAGGTCAGCTGTTCAAAACCACCAGCTGCTCCAAGGGAGAAAGACAAGTCTTTCTACTCCATAAAGAGTTAATTGTACGAGCCCTCAATAAAATAATTTTTTTTTAAAGTTACTGCCTTGGAAACCCACAGGGACAGTTCTATCCTGTCCTAGAGGGTCACTATGAGTTAGAATCCACTCTGGCCGTGAGTTTGGTTTGGGATTTGGATAGAGCTTCCACAGGAGACCTAACAGTGTTGTTGGGTAAGCGTTGGAGTACTATGTCCAAGGGGAAAGGATGAGGCTGTCTGGTCCTGTAAAGATGTACAAAGCCCCAGAAACCCTACACAGGGTTGCTGTCAGTCAAATATTGACTTGATGGCACTGCATTTTATTGGGTTTCCAAAGTTAGGATCTTTATGGAAGCAGACTGCCACATCTTTCTCCCTCAGAGCACTTGATAGATTCAAACCATGAAACATTTGGTTAGCAGCCAAGCATTGAACTGCTATGCCACCACTATACCATTTATCGTTATAAAAGTCTCCTTAATTCCATCACTCTTTAGGAGATAAAAATGAATTTTCATGTGGATTTAGCAGAGGAATGGTGAAGCCATCCATTGTTAAATGATTTTGTGAGTCATTTCCCCATTTGTGTGTGTGTGTGTGTGGTGTGCCTTTCTTGCTTTGTGATTAAAATAATAATGACCAGGGGCTAGTTTAACCCATCAGCCCAAACTACTGAGGCTCCTCTACTCATGCCAGGTGTGGTTGCTTGATAATTCTGTGCTTATCATTTGGACACAATTGGGTGATTAATTTTAGGAAAGGTGTTTTGCTTTGTTTTTTCCTCATGAAGCAAGAATGATATGCCACTGAGCTCACAGAAGATGAACAGACTCAGTGTGTTACTTGAAAGACAAGGCAGTCGGAGATTTAATGATTAAATGTTAGCACTGCTTTGGGCCAGTTGCCTACCAGAGCCTCCTAATGAGGCCCCTTTCAGCAGAAAAGGCCAACCACCCACACCCCTGTGCATCATATGGACACTGCTACTGCCCTGGGAGGAGGGCACTCCAGTCTCTGTGGTCCAGGGGGCTTATCGCAGCAGCATCTGTCCTCAAGACTCAGACACATTCTACTGCTCTTTGTAGTCGCTTCCTGCAGTTGTCATAACAAATTACTGCAGACTGGGTGTCTTAAAAGGGTACCCTAATGGGGCGGTGTGTAAAACACTCAGCTGTTAACCTCAAGGTCAACGGTTCAAAGCCACTAGCCTCTCTGTAGGGGCAAAATGTGCAAGTCACCTCCTGTAAAGATTTACAACCTTGGAAACTCTATGAGGTAGTTCTAGTGGGTCCTGCAGGGTCACTGTAAATCAGAATTGACTCAACCACAGTGAGTGTGATGATGTGAGGCATGGCTTAGAAAAAGAGAAGTTCTTCTCTCCAGTTCTGGATGATAGAAATTTAAATTCACGGTGCTAGCAAGCCCATGCTCCCTCAGAAGGCTCCAGAAAAGAATGAGGACTGCTCTGGGGGCTCAATTTTTCATTTTCATGAAAGAGACAAGAGGGAAAAATAAACTCACTGCCACCAAGTCCAGCCCATGTGTTTAAAATGATCCCATCACTTTGACCCTTCTCTGGTCTCAGATAAGTTTTCTCTCCAGTTTGGTGAAAGGTTACATGATGAAAAAATAGTCCTTACCTTCTAGACACTTTTCAAGGGAAAATAAAGAGTGTTTTTGTGAGGGTGGGGTGAGTGGATGGAAAGCCAGGGTAGAGTCAGAATGCAGGATGAGGAGAGCACAGGGGGAGTGCTAGGATGCAGAAATCGAGGGGTTGTGCAAAAGGGCCAGGTGGGAAAGGGGAGCAGGTTAGAAAAGAAAAAGAAGGGAAATGAGGCAAAAAATTGGCAGTGAAAAAAGAAAGCCCTGAACTCATGAGAGGGTTCTCAGATAACAAAGCATGAGTTTTGTGATCATTAGGTTTATTGTGCCAAACTGGCCAGTAGGAACATGTGGGTGGAGATTAACCAGGTCGAAGTTTGATTGGAGAGCAAAAGATAAAAGAAAGTCTCTGCAAGGCATGCCCTAGTCTCTCTTGCTCTCTGGTGATCAGACCAGTGTGCTTCTACTTTAGCTAGTTCTCTGCCTCAACCTGTGTGCTACACTACCTGTGGGCCAAGCCAACTTGTGGATCATGTGGCTAGAACTTGAGCCTCCTTCAAGACCTGCATCTCCACACTGCTGGTGCGTTCAGTGCTTGAGCTTGAGGCTTGTGGATCCTGTTGCCTTGCATTGCTTGAGTTTTATATGCCATTTGAGGCTGTTTCACTAAGTTCCTATTCTACTGACTGTTACTGACTATTACTGACCCACCCTGCTGTCTGCTGCCTTCGGGCAGACTCTGCCTGTTTTGCCTGAGGGAAGACTCCACTGTCTGCTTCCTTGACCTTGGACCAAAGCAGGTCCATGAGTTGAAAGACTTTCAGTGTATTAACTGTTCCACGAAAGTGAGTTGAACTTGGCCCCCTGTGGACTAATTGGCTGTTATATACATTCTTGCTGTATAAATTTATATATATATATAAGTTTATACAGCAAGAATGAATATGTAAATCTTGGTTTTGTTTTTTTAGAGAACCCTGCCTAACACAAATCTTAACTTGTAAAATGAACCCTCAAGCTGATGAGGAAAACTGTAAATGGTTAACAGAAATATACAATTGCTCTTTGATATAGAGCTCTCTCTTACATGTGTGGCTCTGGATTTGTTTCTCTAGTCAACCCAGACTAACACATTGCCTGCTTCAAGTGATACCCAGGGCATGTGTGAGGCCAGCCATAGCATCTATCTGCCTCTGCTTAGGAGGACAGCAATCTAACCAAACATCGCCATCCAAGGCAGAAGAGAGGGGCTGTCTCAAACATCCAGCTCAGCTGTACCTGCTGTTTCACTCAAACATCAACCACAAACATTTGTTGTCTTAAGTTATGAACCTGGGGGTAATTTGGTCCACATGAAAGGTAACTAATATAATAGGAGATCATTCCTATCCTTGAACATAAAATGATGCCTGAAATTCAAGCAGATTCACCTTGTAACACTCTTCTCTGTATAACTTCACGGCAGAGCCACAAGCTGGTGGCTGAGGTTTTGCAAACAGGACCCAAGAGATTTGACCTTTATAGAGCCCTGGAGTCACTGTCATTCCATGACTAACAGTCCAGAACTTGTCTATCCTAGAAGACCAAGCAATCAGTGTCTCATAGTTTCATCTTCCTAGCTGGGGACTTCTACTGAATTATTGAGTAACTTTGTGCATATGTTTCTGTTTTCCTACAAACCTTTATAACTATACATAAACATGTAATCAAATTTGTGCCTTTGAGTCAATTCCAACTCACAGCAACTGCGTGTGTGTTCATAGGTGTGTTAGTCTGGGTTGACTAGAGAAACAAATCCAGAGACACACATGTAAGAGAGAGCTCTATATCAAAGGGCAATTGTATATTGAGAAAATATTGCAGCCCAGTACAGATCAAATTCATAAGTCTGATATTAGTCCATATAGCTAATACTAGTCCATAAATTCTTCTTTAGACTCACTCAGTATATGAAGTGATGCTGAATACAGGAAGATCACAGACTGGTGGGTGGAAAGTCTTGTGGATCCAGTAGTGGTGGAAGCAACTCAGCCCTGACGTGGGTCTCCAAATAGCTCCTCCAGCTCTCTGAATGTGGCTCCTCAACTAAAAGGTGAAGCAGAGAGAGAGAAAGAGAGAGCTCTAACAGGTCTCAGCAAGTCTCCAGAGTGGCTTGTGAACAGAAAGACAAAGGCAGACAGAGAGGAAGTTCCCAGAATTCTCATGTCCACAAGGAGGCATCATCAGGCTGAGACCTAATTCATAGGCTAGACTCCACCCCTTTACTTATTTATCAAATTTACATGAAATTATATAACTACCACAATAGGGTTTCGAATGATTGTGATGTTTTGAAACATATCACCTTTGAGTGAATTTGAATTACCAACATTTTGGTGAGAAGCCAAATGCGTAACCATGTGCACTCCTCAGGGACTCTATGTGAACATATGTGTGATATTTTTCGATGGCATATACTGTCAGTTCACTGAAATAAACAAATGAACAATATTACATTCAAATGCACTGTATTCCTAATAAAGGTGCTTTTTTTCCACAAGGAAAGTTCAAATGAAGCTTTTATGTTAAATCATAAGTGTTATGGCAGAATAGGAATGAAGACTGACTTCCCATTATTAAATAGCAATGAAGCAAATTTGCAGCACATACAAATACAATCATCTCTCTTCTAACAGAATATGAAAACAGGTGATCAAAGTTATTTAATCATTAATTAGTTAGCAATTAAAAGTTACTTTCAGTGCATCACTTCATTATAATTCCCTCTCCTTGGATTTTATTTTTTGATAGGTACACACTCTTTGAAGGAGAATACTTCTTCTTTACCATTAGTTCAAACCTTACTCCCAGACTCTGAAAGCCTCAATATCATGGATGACCGAGCAAGGGAGATAATGATCCACTATGAATTAACCCTATTATCAGAAAGACAACCACCAATCTTCCATGGTGGTTCAAAAGAATGGTGATCTGGAATAAAGAATAGCATATGGTTATTCTCTCCCTCTCTCCTTCTCTCTTTCACACACACACACACACACACACACTCAATCCCCTCTAAACAAAGTGGCAATAGTTTTCCCAATAAACATTTGAAGAGTGATAAAGATTTAGATCTTAGGGCTCGGTTGATCACCAGGATGATACTTAAGACATTCTGAAATGAAAATGATGCTCAAATCTGGCCGGACTCTGTAATCCTATGGACAGAATAACAAGCATGAGTTTCACCAGAGAAAGTAGGTACCATGTCTAACCTCATAAGGCAAATGAGACACTGACTGCCATGCTTCAGATGATATTTCCACAGCCCCAAACGAGCGTACATAAAGGTGTCCCCAGATTGACCCTTTTCTCACATTACTCTCTTCCACTCGGCACAATCTTAGTCTTATTATAGTCACATGTGCAAATGAGATTATGACCCAGACAGCCAGGTTACCAGACACAGACTGCAAAGGAGCAGGGCAGATGAACCTCATTCTTGCTCATTCATAGCTGCTGAATGAGGTGTTGGATGAGGTGATCTACAAGGTTTTGCAGTAATGCAATTCCTCTGCCGCGCACCAAGGATAACAAGGTAACAAAGATCAGTCATACCATGGAGGACCTTGTGACCTCACAGAACTATAATGCAGCACTGTCAGCCTGTCCTCACCCACTTTTCTGCAGGCTCACAAGCCAACTCACTACTATCCATTCCATCGCACAGCAACCTACATAAGATTTCTGAGACTGCAAAAATTTTGGGTGGGGGTGGGGGCGGGGAGGTGCTCTTACAACTCATAACAACCCATACATCAATTGTATCAAGCATATTTGTACATATGTTGCCATAATTCTTTTCTAGGCATTTACTTTCTATTGAGCCCTTTGTATCAGCTCCTCTTTTATCCCTCCCTCTGATCCCCCTACACCCTTGTGACCCCTTGATGAGTTATAAATTATTATTTCACATCTTCCCCCGACCACTGTCTCACTTCCCCCTGATTGACTCATCCCTTCCCTGTGACCCCTCTGTGAGGGGATGTCCCATTATCTACAGATGAGTTTGGGTCTCTGCTCTGACACCCCACCCCTCTCGTTCTCAACAATATGGTTGTTTGTTTGTTTGTTTGTTTGCTTGGGGACTTCTGATGCCTGTTACCTAGTCCCGAAAATATCTCATGATCACACAGGCTGGTGTGCTTCCTCCATATGGGCTTGTTTTCTTCTCTGATAGATGGCTAATTGTTTAACTTCAAGCCTTTAAGTTCCAGACATTATAACTTTTGATAGCCAGGCACCATCCTCTTTCTTTGCCACATTTGCTTATACACCCATTTTGTCTTCAGCAATTGTACTGGGAGGGTGAGCATCACAGAATGCCAGTTTGTTAGAACAAAGTATCCTTGCATTGAGGGAGGGTATGAGACAGCAAATCTTTATGGGAACAGGCAGCCTTATCCTTCTGGTGCAGTACAGCTGGTGGATTTGAAAAACCAACTTTGTCACTAATAGCCCAACACTCCACCCACATAGCAAAATGCTGGATCCATACTTGATATCCAAGGTCCAGAAATGGAGGGATCAACATGTTTACAAGATAAAAGTCTCTCATTAAATGTTCATAGCAGTGGATCAAAGACAAATAACAATCAAGTATATTCCAACTCTTAGAGGGAGAGATTTCTTGGTTGCAATCTTCACAGAAACAGCCCTCCAGGCCTTTGTTCATGGTGTGCTGTGTAGGTTTGAGCCACCAACCTTTCAGTTGGCAGTGGAGCACCAACCATTTGCACCACCTAGGGACAGTGCTGAAGAAAAACATCAAGCCTCAATTTGCAATGTTGAAAAAAATCTATGGGCAAAATGTTGGATGAAGCAGGAAGCATCCAAAGACAATAGAAAGAATACACAGAGTCACTGTACCAAAAGGAACTAGTTGACATTCTACCATTTTAAGAGGTAGACTATGAGGAAGAAGCAGTGGTACTGAAGGAAGAAGTTAAAGCTGCATGGATGGCCTAAAACAAGGTTCCGGGAATAGATGGAACACCAATTGAAGTGTTTCAACTTGTTCATGATACACTAGAAGCACTTGCTCATCTAGGCCAGGAAATTCAGGAGATCTATATTTGTACCCACTCAAAGAAAGGTGACCCAACAGAGTGTCCAAACCATAGAACAGTATCAATATAGGAATTCTGGTCTTCTTTACATTGAGTTGTAATTCATACAGAAGGCAATAATCCTTAATCTTCATCAGCAAATATTTCAAGTCCTCCTCACTTTCAGCAATCAAGCTTGTGTCATCTGTATATTACAGATTGTTTGTAAACCTTCCTCCAATTTTGATGCCACGTTCTTTTTCATATAGCCAGATTCTCTCATGATTTGCTCAGCATATAGCTTGAACACTATGGTGAGAGCGTACAACCCTGACACACACCTTTAATGATTTTAAACCATGCAGTCTTCCCTTGGTCTGTTGGCAAAATTGCCTCCTGATCCATGTACAAGTTCTTCATGGTCACCATGAAGTATTCTAGAATTCAATTCTTCTCAATTTCCAAAAGACCCAAACTCTCACAACTGGACCAATTGTAACATCATAATAATGGATGTTGTCAAGGATTTTATCTTGCTTGGATCCACAATCAAGGATCATGGACCCATCAGTCAGTGAGCAAAAGATGAGTTGCATTAGATACATCTGCTGCAGAAGACCTCTTTAGAGTATTAAAGAGCAAGGATGTTACATTGAGGACTAAGGTGCGTCTGACCCAGGACATGGTATTGTCAATGGCCTCACATATATGTTAAAGTTGGACATTGGATGGGGAAGAAAAACCAATGCATTTGAATGGTGGTGCTGGGGGAGAATAGTGAAAGTTCCATGAACTGCTAAAAGGACTCACCAATCTGTCTTGGAAGAGCAAGGCCAGAGGGTTCCTTAGAGGCAAGTCTGGAGAGACTTCACCTCACACACTTTGGACATATTTTCAGAAGAGACTAGTCCCTGGAGAAAGACATCATGATTGGGAACGTGGAGAGGCCGTGAAAAAGAGGAAGGTCCTCAAGGAGGTGGACTGACACAGTGGCTGCAACAATGGCCTCAAGCACAGGAACAACCCTGAGAATGGCACAGGACCGGGCAGTGTTTTCTGTTGTGTATAAGGTCACTATGGGTCAGAACAGACTTTCTGGCACCTAACAACAACAATGGGAACAGCACTGAGGATAAAAAGAGTCATTAGATGGCCCCCAAATCCCCTTAGATGTCCCTGATTTAATCCTACATTGTTGCAACATCCCTTGAAATAGAAAGGAATTCCTGGGGTAAGACAATTATCCAGGGTAAGACAAACATTTGGGGCTGCTCTAGAATCCTGTCACCTCACACCCAGCCCTCATCTGAAAGCTATGTGAAGGCATGGAACTCAGGAGCACAAATTAGCATAATGGCTCATGGATTCTGAGTTAGTCTGGGCGGACTATAGAAGCAAATCCAGGGAGATGCATATGTGTATAGGAAAGAGCTCTATACACAAGAGCAATTGAATATTGAGAAAACATTCCAGCCCAGTCCAGATCAAGTCCATAAGTCCGATACTAGCCCATATGTCCAATACCAGTATATAAATTTCCCTTCAGATTCATACAGCACATACAATGACACCAAATGCAGGAAGATCACAGGCCAATGGTTGTAAAGTCTTGTGGATCCAGTGGTGGTGGAAGCATCTCAGTGCTGGTGTGGGTCTCCATGTGGCTCTTCCAGCTCCAGGGTTTTGGCTCTACCAGCGTAGCTCCATGTGGCTTGTCAGCCTGGCCTCCCATGAGCTATTTATCTGTATTGTGTCTCTAAATGAGGTCATCAAGCTGTGGCCTCATTGACAGGCTAAACTGCACCACTTCACTCTTAATAGTCTCAAGTTGACACCAGATTTTGTAACTACCACAGGTGCCATGAAGTTGATTCTGACTCCTAGTAACCCTATGCACAACAGAATAAAATACATTTTACTGTGGTGGTTTGTGTGTTGCTTGACACTGGAAGCTATGCCACTGGCATTTCAAATGCCAGCAGGGTCACCCCAAGTGAACAGTTTCAGCTTCTAGACTAAGAACAGACAAGGAAGAAGGACTCAGCTTCCTACTCAAAGGAGGCAGCTGCTGAAAACCTTTATACATAGCTTTGAAAGCTTATTTCATAATGTTAAAAGAAATGTATTGGCATACCCTTTGAACAATGCTTAGCAAAGTTTTCCCAGGGCAAAATAAGTGATTGACAAATATTTGCTATGGAAACTCAGGCCCACCTGGAAATTATCTCTGCTTTCTTTCTGACAGCATGGATTACTTTGATGGAAGGAAAAATAAATACTTGGATATAACAAGAATCCTAAATATTGAAGTCTAGCCTATTCTTAGTATCTACTTCTAGAATCAAATACACATATACCCAGTCTCAACTTTACTGTGTGGATTCATGAACAGAAGTAGAAGTCACTATCTGAAGGTGGATGACACAACGCTCTATTTCCATATGTATTTATGTACAACTGATGCACAACCAACTTGTGATTATGACTCACTTGCCACCGGTTTAGAAAACAAGTATATACTAGATAAGATGTACTGGACATCAAAAGATCACTTATATATTCACCAGTAATTGCATGGATTTGATTAACTGAGTGTGTCGAATGCTAGGCCCACAAATCTGGGAAGAGTTGGACTAATACTGGTCAGTAGAAGTGGAAAATATTTTTAAAGCCGAGTGGTTACGATCAAAGACTCTGGATTCAAACTAACCCCAGCTCTATCTGACAAAATGTATGTAACTGTGCGTTATTATCCTCAAGCCTCTATTCCCTTAGCAGTTGTTAGGTGACATCAAGTCAGTTAATAGTTCACAGCAGTCCTCTCTACAATAGAATGGAACGTTGCCCAGTTCTACTCCATCATTGTCGAAGCCACTGTGTTAGTCCACTTCTTTGAGTGCCTTCCTTTTGTTAGCTGGCACTCTACTTTTCCAAACATGATGGCCTCCTCCAGGGCCTGGCTCCTCTTGATAATATATCCAAAGTACCTAAGAAGAAGTCTCTCTATCCTTTCTTGTAAGCAACATCTGGCTGCATTTCTTCCAAGATGGACTCATGCATTGTTATGGCAATCTTTCCATGGCATTTTCAATAGTTCTATCCAAGATAATAATTTAACATTTTCTTGTTCTTCACCCAGCTTTCACATGCATAGAGATGGTTAAATATACCTTGGCTTGGGTCAGGCACACATTAGTCTCCAAAGTGACATCATTGCTTTTGAACACTTTGAAGAAGTTTTGTGCAACACTTTGCCCAATGCAACACATGGTTTGATTTCCTGACAACTGTTTCCATGGATGTTGTGAATCCAATTAATCCTCAACAACTTCATTTTTCCCCTCCACTTATTGGGCTGATGTTTATTGACACAACTGTGAGGATTTTTGTTTATGTTTCAGTGTAACTGATACTGAAGGCTGTAGTCTTTGAACTTCAGCAGTAAGTGCCTGAAGTCCTCCTCAAGCAAGGTTGTAGCATCTGCAGGTTGCTAATGAGTCTTCCTCCCATCTTAATGCTGGATTCCTCTCCATAGAGTTCAGGTTTTCAGATTATTTGCTCGCCATATAGAATATGTTGTATTGGCCTGAAAAGGATCAAAATGAGGGCTGCTGGAATGTTCATCTCAAAAGAAGCAAGTGCAAATACATGAATGCCAATGTGATCTATATTTCAGAAAGAGTATGATCCAGAAATTAGAACTCCTGGATTTTCATGTTCTTTCCAAAACCATCACTGAACAAACTTTTGTCATATAGTCACTCAAAGTGATGCTGAGTAGAACACATCAGCATTTATATATTTGCATTTGTTCCTTCGGAGATTAAGACGTCAGCATTTTTATCTCTTTCTGGCTAGTGTAAGGCATTCATCAACTCTGATACCAAAGGTTGTAATGGAAAAATTTGGAGTATGAACTTTTTTCCTTCAGGCTAACTGAGCTTGACAAATCATTTGATCTCTCCAGAAGTTATTTCTATAACTGAAAAATGAAAAGATTTAGAGTGATGATGTCTTACTGTATTAATAATCTAATGCTGTTCTAACAGAAACACCACATGTAGATTGGCTTTAACAAACAGAAAGTTATTCTCTCACAGCTTACAAACTTAAAAGTCCACATTCACAGCACTAGCTCTAAGAAAAGACTTTCTGACCTCTCTGGAGGAAGGTCATTGTCTCCTTTCAGTATCTATTGGTCTACTGTCCCTTGGAGATCTCCATGTGGCTTCAACCTTCTCCTGGGTCTAGGAGGTTCTCAGCACAGGGACCTCAGGTCTAAAGAATGAGATCCACTCCCGACTCTTCTTCCTTAGTAGTAGCCAGGTCCCTCTTCTTGTTTAATCTCTCTTTTATATGTCACCAGAAATTGACTCAAGATATAACTTAATCCTATCAATTACCTTCTATCTCATTAACATAATTAGGATTCACAATACATAGGGTAATTGCATCTAATCACAAAATGGAGGATAATCACATAATACTGAGAATTGTGGCCAAATTATAGGGACACGATTCATTCTATAACACTTAATCTTTCCCCCCACTTAAAAAAATTCTTTTATATTCATGGATCATGAGAGATTATTTCCCTAGAAGAGCTTCTGCCAGAAGAAACAAATGTCACTATCCATAATTCTATAATATTCTCTCTAATCTCCATAAATCAGATATTTCTGAGATTGATTTTGCTGCAAAGATCCTAGGAAAGTGAAGAAGAAATTATAGGGGATGGGGGTGACCAAGGGCATGTCAAAGATAAGAAAATAAAAATAAAGAAAACAAAGAATAGATAAATATAGATATAGATCCCAGGATAACATAAGACTTCTCATAAGACAATTATATATTCTAATAAGACAATGATTTAAAACCACATTTTGGAACCAAGAAAAACATATAGGAAGGTGAGTAGACAATGCTTTGATTTTTCTAATATCTGTTCAGTACTGATATCAAAAAAATAATAATTAAAAATAATAGTGAGACTTGGTAAAGCTATCCCTAGTCCGTGTATACCCTGAATTAAAGTACTTTAAAATTTCTCCTACAAACTCTGGAATGATGCTGGAATATTGGGCTTTAAATTTTTGAAATCTAATCACTTTGGGGAATGACAGGACTTCATTTCAATATGAAGAATCTGTCCCGGTAAATGTCAAGGCATTATTCATACGCTCTTCACAATATGGCTTTAGACAAGGGTTATATATGGTAGTGAATATTCATAGTAGTACATCTGTTTTTCCAAATGGACAGATTTGTTATGTGTGCCAGGGGCACTGTTGAAAAAAGATTTATAATATAAGGATTAAGAATAAACAGGTTTGAATTATAGCTTTAGTATTTATTGAACAGGTAATTTGGGACAAAGTACTTTATCTCTCAAAATTTACATTTCTATAATTGAAGGGTAAAGATGGAGTCCTTGGTGGTGAACCTAGTTAAATACTTGGCTGCTGACTTAATTAACTAGTGCAACCATAACAGAAATACCACAAGGGGGTGCTTCCATGAACAGCTATTTACTTTCTCACCATTCAGGAGACAAGAAGTCAGAATTCAGCATTCTAGTCCTAAGAGATGGCTTTCTCTCCCTGCCATATTTGCAGGAAGATTCTTGGCTCTTTGGGCTTCTGCTCTTGGGTCATTTTCATCTGGCGTGGCATCTCTCTTCTCTTATCATTTCTTCTAGCTGCCATTAAATCTCCCTTATATCTCAAGAGTTGAACTCCCAACAAACTCTGTACTGATCCTGCCTGTTAGCATGACAAAAGACAACCCATTCCTGAATGAGATCATAATCCTAGGTATAGAGCGTTAGAATTAGAGTGCATATTTTGCGGAAACAAAATTCACATCCATAATAGCAGCTAACTCAAAAGTTGGAGGTCCAAAGTACACCAGACACCTTTGAAGACAGGATTGGCAATCCACATCCAACAACTCACCCCACTGAAAATCTCACAGAATCTGGGAGCATCATGAATCCTATCATAGAGAAAGAAACTGATTTTATTGCCAAGGTGGTGGTGGTTGTTAGATGCAATTTCAAGGCATAGTAACCCTAAGCACAACCTAAGCACTAAGGAACTGAACACTATTCAGTCCTCCATCACCCTCACAATCATTCCTGTGTTTGAGCCATTATTATAGCATGATATTAGTCCATCTCATCGAGGGGCTGATCTTTTTCACTGGCCCTCTACTTTAGTGAATATAATATCCCTCTCCTGGGATTGCTCCCTCCTGATAGCATGTCCAAAGTACATGAGGCAAAGTCTCAACATCTTCATCTCTAAGAAAAGTCTATCTTCAAAAAGTTCATGAAATATGGAAAAAATTATTCCAATGGATCATACAAATATCAGTATCCATAACTCTGAAATTGGAATGACACTATCAACTGCTCTGAATAGAATCACATTAGAAAGTTCTGGATACTGTGGGGGAAATGTGGAACAAAACTCACAATCATAAGTGAGACCAGGCACACTGGTCAGATAGAGGCAGGAGAGGCCCTGGAAGTTATGGCCCTTAATTACTCTTCAGGCCTGGAAATTCACTCACCCCTGTGGTAGAATAATCAACCGCTGAAGAACAAAAGGGCAGCATTTACCCCACAACCAATTCCAGAGGGACAAGAAAGAAGGAGGGACAGAAACAGGAAATACCATTACTATAAGGGCAAACACCAAAACAAAGACAGACTTCTGTCCTCGTGCCAGATCGTCATTTAATCTGGTGTGTTAGGCCAGGATATATAGAAAAACAAGTCCAAGGACACTCATCTGTGTACACAAAAGAACCTTGTGTCAAGAAACAACTTTACATCAAGAAGGCACCCCGGGCCAGGCCAACACATCTCAGATCTGATGCTAGCTGGGCCTCTTCAGACTCAAGGACCTGCAGGTCAATGGTGCAAAAACATGAAGCAGGGAGATCACAAGCCGATTGGTGCAGAGTCTCATGAATCCAAAGTCAGCAGAAGCGTGGCAGGGCGCAGACAGCTCTCAAGGTCAGGTGGCCCATCTGGACCTACCCCTGAAGGGAGACACAGAGTTCCAGCCAGTGAAGTCCCAGTGAGGAAGAAGGTAAAGTGGCAGAGAGAGAGAGAGAGAGAGAATTCCCAGAGTCCTTCACTCTCATAACAAGGCCACACCCCCAAGGAGGAGTCACAAAGCTGTCCCTTGATCAACAAGTTTGACTCCACCCTAAGCCAGGAGTGTCTAGTTGACATAAAATCATCTACCACCTCTTGCCTCCAAAACAGTGTGCTGATGGTTCTAAGACTTACAATCCATTTATCACTCCCTTATTTGCACATTGAAAAAGTGACTTCTTCAGAGGAGGCATTATCTCAACTAGTGTCAGTTTATTTTTATTTATTTATTTATTTATGGGGGAGAGGGACAGGTACACATAGTTCCTTCCTTATAATATTGTTCCAAAGTCACCCCAAGTTATAGACACTCCTATCATTGGTCTCTGGTCCTGTAATGGTCAATGGGAATTCAGGCCCAGAGGGGTAGGGGCTGTGCCTGTCTCTGAGAAGGTGTTTTCACTTCTTTGGTGAGTAAACCAAGTAGGAGCAGCCTGCCCTCATGGCAGACATGCAATATTACTCACATAGATTCCTAATGGGAGAAACCACCAATATCATCTTGCTAATCATTCATTTGTGACTGAGTTTCTTTTCGACCCTCAGTGACCTTGGCTGTGTTTATAGGCTTCCTGGAATTTAGATTTTGTCTTTTCAAGTTGTGGTAGTTACATCAATTCATGTCAACTTCATAAATTACTGCAAGGGTAGAGTCTAGCAGCCTGTCAATCAGGTCACAGCCTGATGAGGCCTCCGTGTGGGTGTGGCTTCTCATGAGGATTCTGGGAACTTTCTCCCTAGAGGTGGGCCACATACTTCCTCTCTGCTTCACTTTCCTGCTGTTGAGACATTCAGCGAGCTGGAGGAGCCACGTGGAGACAAGTGCCAGTGCTGGGGTGCTTCCACTGCCACTGGGTCCAGTTTCATCCATTGGCCCGTGATCTTCCCTCATTCGGCATCACTGCACATGCTGCTTGATTCTGAAGAGGAATTTATGTACTAGTATCAGACATATGAGCTAATATCAGACTTATGGTCTTGATCTGGACTGGACGGGATGTTTTCTCAATATACAATTGCTCTTTGATATAAAGCACTCTCTGCCACACATATGAGTGTCTCTGGATTTGTTTTTCTAGTCAACCTGGCCTAACACAGAGGTGTATAGAATTCTTCATAGACTACATTAGAATTAAATTATTTGGAAACTCCACAAAGGGAGCTAGACTTTACCTTAAACA
>NW_022103898.1:35954911-35957754 GCF_000313985.2 Echinops telfairi | reverse complement strand
TTTTTGTCTCATTGCTTTCTTAGAGTTCAGTTACTTAAGTTTGTAATTTGTATAAGTGTATATTCCAAAAAGTGTATAGTCTAAAAAGCTTTACGATGTATGTATATTTCCTTTTTCTCAATAATACTTTAAATTCTATATCATTGGCTAGATTAACAATACTATTACTAGAATTCCCAAATGTCTCATAGAGTTATTTCCATTAATTTTCAACAAGCTGATAATACTCCCTCTGAGGTGGGTCAGGAATATATATATATTAGGGCACTTAATGGTGCACTCTTATCAAAGAACAATTACTTCTTTTCATGTGGCTCTGCTCCATACTTGCCCTCATAAAGTGACCACTAGAGAGAGTGCTATAGAAAAGTGTGGTGAAGAAAGCAATCAGAAGGAACAATGTCTTAAAAGCTTGTCTTAAAACAAGCAACCGAATGAAAGCCAAACATAATGGTGGAACAAGAGGAAAGTAAAAGGAAATAGAGGAAAGTACCAGGAGGCAAAGGACATTTATAGAGGTCTAAATACAGGCATGTACATATGTAACTATATATATAACAAAAGGGGAATAGAATTATGTACTCATATCTATATGCTAAGAATTAAGGTTGCAGATGGACATTGGGCCTTGACACAAGTACTCCGTTAACACAAGAACACTTTGTTCTAACAATCTAGCATTTTGTGATGCTCACCTTCCGACATGACCGCTGAAGACAAAAAGGATGCATAAGCAAAATGTGGTGAAGAAAGCTGATGGTGCCTGGCTATCAAAAGATATAGCATCTGGGGTCATAAAGGCTGGAAGATAAACACGTGGCCATCTATCTCAGAAGCAACATAGCTCACGTGGAAGAAACACACCAGCCTGTGTGATCATGAGGTGTCAATGAGATCAGGTATCAGGCATGTAAGACCCATAATAAAATCATCCCCAATGTGAATGGGGGGAGGAAGGCATGGAGTAGAGACCCAATGCCCATCTGTAGACAATTGGACATCCCCTTACATAAGGGTCACAGGGAAGAGATGATCCAGTCAGTATAGCACCAATGAAAAACACAATTTTCCTCTAGTTCTTTTTTGCTTCCTTCCTGCCCCCACTATCATGACCTCAATTCTACCTTACAAATCAGATTACACAGAGCATTCACACTGCTACAGATAAGAGCCCAAAACACAGTAAATCCAGGATAGATAAACCCCTCAGGGCCAACAATGAGAGTATAGATACCAGGAGGATTAGGGGAAGATGCGGAGAGAAAGGGGGAACTGATCACAAGGATCATACTAGAACCCCCTCCCAGGGGGACGAATAATGGAAAAGTGGGTGAGGGGCGATGGAGGATGATGTAAGACATGGAAAAAATAATGAGGGAGCGTGGGTGGGGGGAAGGAAGAAATGGGGAGCGGATATCAGGGGTTCAAGTAGGATGAGAATGCTTTGAAAATGATGATGTTGGCATATGTGCAAATGTGCTTGACACACTGGTTGAATGTATGGATTGTGATAAGAGTTATAAGAGCCCCCAATAAAAGTATGGGGAAAATAAATAAATAAAAAGTAATTTCGATGAGTCAAAAAACAAGCAACCATCGAAGTGAGATATCAGATAAGTCCACACAGAAAGAACACGCCAGTCTGTGTGATGCAAGAAGTTTAAATAATAAAATCCAAGATCAGGAGAGGGAATTGTATTAGAACTTTAATTCTGAGTGCCTGGTTTGCAGAAGGTTATGGATGACAGTAAAAATCCAAAGTTTGTAGAATTCCTGCATGGATTAAGCCTTCATGGAATTCTCTGAGACCATTGGCCAGGCATGTGAGTATAAGAAAATTCTTTAAATTGATTGTGGTGATGACTGCATAAATTTTCTGAATATGATTGAACCATTATATTGTATGATATGTGAAGCATATGCCAATAAAACTATATTTAAAGTAAAATTAAAGAATAAAAATTGAAATTCTACCTAAACAATAAAAAACCCACTGGTGTTGAGATGATCCTGACTCATAGCAACCTTCCTAGGACACAGTAGAACTGCCCTTGTGGGTTTCCAAGACAGTAAGTCATCATGGGAGCAGAGGGCCTCCTCTTTCTCCTGGGGAGCAGCTGGTGGTTTCCAACTGCTGAGCTTGCAGTTAGAGCCCAACTCCCAACCAGTGCTCCACTTGGCTCCTCACAAACAAATCACCTTAATTTAAGAATACAGTGGGTGAGTTTAACAATAGGCTGGAAACCGTAGAAGACACAATTAGTAAAATTACAATGAGAACAATGAAAAATTTTCAAACAGAAGCCTTCATGTTTATATGTGTGTGTGTATCTAAATATATATATTTATATTTGAATGGGAATGTTAAATTTGTATACACAAATTTATTACCTAATTTATAGCAGTATATTGTTATACTCACTCAAAAACTAAACTAACTGCTATCTGGTTTAATCCAACACCTAACAACTGTATGAGTCATAGAGAACTACCCTTGGGGGTTCCTGAGACTGTAAGTCTTTATGGGAGTAGAAAGCCTCATCTTTCCTCCCTCAGGCCATTGGGGGGTTTGAACAGCTGACAACAAAGACTGCAGCTCAACACATTATCTATTGTGCCACCAGAGCTTCTATTGCGATTACTAGAGTACATAAACCATAATTTAATATTATAGAATTGTATGCTGTTCTACAGCATTTGAACATGTGTGTAGACTGATATACAATGCTTAAATACAAGTATTTGTATTTAATGATAATAAAGAATGGCCATAATATATTGTTGATTGGGAAAATTTTATTTCAGAGTGACATATAAACTAGTACATATAAGCTACATAAATA
>NW_022103898.1:35952619-35954112 GCF_000313985.2 Echinops telfairi | reverse complement strand
ATGTTTTGAAAATGGTGATGGCAACAAATGTAAAAATGTGCTTGACACAATGGATATGTGTGTATTGTGATAAGAGCTGTATGAGCCCCCAATAAAATGATTAAAAAAGAATAAAACCAAAGGTGACCAATGGTTACCATGGGTGAAGGAGGAAGAGTTTTTGTCCAGGGGGGCATTGAGTTTATGTTAACTGCGGTAGAATAATTTGGAAAAGGATATCAATAATGGTTGAATAACATAAAGAATCTAATCAATGACATTGAATTATACATGTATAAGTTGTTGAATTAAAGAATGTTTTGTTGTGTATAATTAAAAAAATAATTACAAGAAAAGCAATGAGTACAAGGAAGAAGAAAATGTTCTAAAATTGATTATGATAATGATTGTACAACTCTTCTTGATATGATTAACTACTGTATGATATGTGGACGAAGTGCCAATACCCAATGACCTAGTAGATGCACAGAAACACTCACACCTATGTGCAGACACAGGGTGCAAGTATTTGCATTGCATATTTTATGTAGTGGGAAAATATCAGAACATAGAAAGAAACCAAAAGACTCTCCTTTGGAAAAGTAATCAATAAAATAAGGGCAAAGATGAGATGGAATACTGCTTAGTAGTATTCATGTATTCATTGCTTTATAAACAAACCATGAATTCCTGGGGAATCTCCTTATTTCACTTATCAGTCATTGAACACACTATGGAACAAAGTTCTGCTGGGACTTGGATGGGATTGCCGTGCTTTGGGATTGACTCAATGGCAACTGGTTCTACTGTGTGTCAGCCTCCACTCTTGGAGCTGGCAAGCGAGGCTCACAGATGCCTTCCCTTAGTCGACTGCACTGAGACAGAGTGAAAACAATGCCTTGATTAGCACCATTCAGTGAATTAGAAAAGGATAAATACTGTGGGCAATAAAAAGTAGATCAGAGGAAGTTGTAGTGCTAAATGGCATAGTCCAAGTTTCATGCCAGGCCTCATTGACACTGGAGCAGAGCCTAGGAAAATGTCTGGGGGATAGCCAGGTGAACATCAAGGGTAAAGCAGTCCAAGTAATGGAAGCGTCCAGTGCAACAGTCATGAGGTGGGTACACATTGAACACATTCAAGGAGAAAGGTAACAGTGGAAAAGAGGGATCCAATGCAATGGCCTATGGACCATTGTGGAGACTCCAGCTTCGACTCTGAGGAAGGTCTCAATATGTTAATTCCTCAAAAGCAGCATTGTGTGAAAGCTCAATGGCAAAACATTTTACTGCATGATGCTATTCATGTAAATTCTAAAGTATCCAAACCAATACTATACATTGACTTTAAAAACCTTGATGTGCAAACGAAACTCTTGGGGTTTGGGATGGAAAGGAAGAGAAGTCAAGGAGAACTTAAAGTTTAGGTAAAATATTCATAAAGGAAAATATGTTCATACAATAGTGGGCTTGAAAATGATTGCGGGAAAATGGAGTTAAAAGATAATGAAATTT
>NW_022103898.1:35946374-35950310 GCF_000313985.2 Echinops telfairi | reverse complement strand
ATTCTGTTGTTCGGGTCCATTGAGTTGGCTATGACCCAGAGTGTTCCTTGGAGACAAGGATGGCAAGATTTTGGACATATTGTCAGGAAAGACCAATCCCTGGAGAAAGCCATCATGTTTGGTTAAGCAGAGGGGCAATGATGGAGAGGAAGGCTCGGCGCAAGAGGGATGAGCGCCATGGCTACCGGGGACTCGGGCATAGGGTCCACGTAAGGACAGGCGGGTGCATGCAGTGTCTCATTCTGTAATGCACAGTCACTATGGGTCATAGCCAACCCAGTGGCACCTAACAATGGCAACATCCCTCACACTGATAATTCCATGATGCTCCCAGGCCTTCCCAGGCACAAACGAACTTCCGATGATTATAGTCCCTTGAGCAACAATCTGAGAATTATTTCTGCAGTTGAAAACACAATGAAATAGAATCAGGCAAAATGCTTTTCAGGCACTCTGATGACACACCAGGTAGCCTACCCTGTGGCTCTGCAAGAGAAGAACCTCTCTAGCTGCTCTTATAAAGATGACAGCCTAGACAAACCCAGGACAGTTCCACGCTGTCACACGCGGTCACTATAAGTAGAACTCCACTCAACGGCCCTGTCCACCACAAAGTGCCTTTGCACCATTAACATTTACCCATGACTCTATCTTTATTCTCTAACATTAAGGAGCCCTTGTGGTCCTGTTGGATAAACACTGGGATACTAATCTCAAGGTCGGTGGTTCAAACCCACCAGCTACTCCTTGGGAGAAAGATGAGGCTATTTGCTTCCATAAAGATGTACAGCACTGGAAACGTTTCATAGGGTCCTTAAGAGTTGAATCAACCCCATGGCAGTGTGTTTTGATGAAGCTTATATAGGAAAGAGCATGCATCACATTCTGAAAAGTCTTTACATCCATATATTTGGCAACAGGAAAAAGGTTTCCTTATTTGAAAAGGCTACACAAATGCCATTTGATAACACTGGATCCATCTTCATTCCTGTTAAAAATGATTCTTGCTTAAGTGACAATCCACGTTTTCTTTCGTCCTTCCCCACTTTCTCTGCTCTCTCAGGAATGTTGTCTGAAGAGCAGGGGTTTGTGGGTCTCAGTTTCCAGGGCTCCTGCTACTTCTGCTTATTCACCACCTGATGTCTCAATTCTCTGTTTGCAGCGCCACAGTGGGCAACAGTGGAGATAATTTTGATATAATCACATTAGATTTATGACTTGGGGACAGGGCTCCCAGGAAAAGTGGATGAAGTCTTACAATGGACCCAGAATCACAAAGGAAAGCCAGAAGCGGGATCATTTTCAGGCAAATGATCTCTCCTGGTTTCCTAAATCTAAAACTAAAAGTCACAGGCTCTTTTTCCCCAAGAGTGCTTTCAAAATTCCGTTTCAAGGTGGTTATTGAAGTCATTAACTTCCCCACAGCTAGACAACATTGGCTACTTTAAAAATGTCTGAAAGTCAATAGCATGGAGCCTGGGGAAGTGCGCCAGGTAAACCAGGAGCTGCTTAGGATGTCTGCCAGACCCAGAAATGACTGTCCTACCTCCATCCCATGCACACACTTTCCAACGCGGTCCTGCTAACTTAGTCTGCTCAGAAACAGATTCATCCACTTCGGTCTAAACTGTAAATCTACTGTTGAGAGACGCAGTGAAATTGAAAACAGCCCAAGCTAAAATTAAACAGAAGAAATAAACCGCACAATGCAGCCACTGGGGGTTGGCAAACACAGATGGGCTGGGGCTGAGCCAGGCCAGCCTCGGGGGCTGTGAAACCTTAGCTGTGCTGTGTCGTGGGTTTCTATGACGTGCTGTTGCTTGGTTTGTTCAACTTTTTCCACACTGGCCTCTCTGCCCCTGAGAAACACTTAAAACTGTTCTGTTCAGTCTGATGGCAAGGACAGAATAACAGAAAGATAGGGCGGTAGAGGTGAGGAATCTGTCTCAGCCTAGCTACACACTGATATGAAGAGAGAAACCAAATTCCCACCGAAGTGAGTGTGGTGTGCCCAGCCCAGTGTGACTCCCAGCAAGTCATGCTCCTGTGCAGCCTCGGACCCTGCAGCGTAGGTGGGGTCTGGGGCTTACTTCTAAACCATAAACTATAGCAAAGGGGAGGGGTTGCCACTTCTCCAACAATGTGTATTTGTATGTATAAGATGCCATAAAGAAAATGTAAATATCATTGTATATGTTGTATATCTGCCTAACAGGAGCCCTGGCTTTGGGCTGCTAACCACAAGGGCTGTGGTTTGAATCACTCTGTAGGAGAAGGATGAGGCAGCCTCTGGAGCCCTGGAAAGTAGTCCTACTGTGCCCTGTAGGGTCAGTAGGAGTTGAAATTGACTCATTGGCAGTGGGCATATAAGTATTAATCATATATTTCATAATGTATAGTATAAATATAATCATATGTATCATAGACATCTGTACAAAGATAATTTCATATATAAACTTACTGATACATAATTTCATATATATTCTTTCTTAGCCGGCTGGAAAAAGCTCTCCTGTTGGCTTTAAAGAATCAAGTTCCTATTATGTGAATGGCCTATGCCTTGGCCTCTGATCTTAACCTGGCTCCTGCTGTCTCTAATCTTGGTCTCCACCACCTCAGACAGATATCTTGAATAATGCAGAGTCTCCTACTGACTCTTCTTGCCTGTGAAGGTCCTGGAATTCTCTGTGTTTCTGATCTGAGATGCCTTATTCTTATTTGGATATAAGACTTTCATCTTTTGCCAGACCAGACCCCCAAGGAAACAAAGAGTGGTGATTTGGATCACACTGTCTACTAAAATGGAGACTTAACCCTGCCATTAGCATGTCAGAAAACTGCCATCCAAACTCCCTCCTCAGGCCTAGAGGCCAGAATTTAAGACATAAAGTTTAATGACTAGAAGGGCCGCATTAATTGAGTACATCTCACAGAGTACAAGCCAAAATAAAAAGAACCCAAAATGACTGAAACATTCAATCTAATGACCTGAGAAACTGCAAGTGTAGAGGGCTGTGTGACTGAATCCAATGAGAGTGATTCAGCTGCTAACTGCGATCATACAACACAGGGGATCTTTCTTTCCTCCTCCTGGCCCTCCTCTTCTCTCCCTCTTTCCCTGTGAGAATGGCATGGTGGGGGTCAAGCATACCTCCATTCTCCAACCTTTTTGCCATTTCTGACACCAGCTTCCCTCCCAGCACTCCCTATTTCTCTTCTGGGTTTAATAATGCATTGCAATAGCCACACAGAACTCACAGACAATAGTTACAGTTACAGGAACAACTCAGGACAGGAAAGAATCAGGATACAATACTTTAATCAGTACGACCTCTGCTCAGCAGCACCCACCGCTAGGCCTCTCTCTGGTCCTCGGGCTTCCAAACCTCAGAACCGCAACTCCTATGCTCCTGAGCCTCTTGGCAGACCTGACCTCTATGTGACTTGAGCAAATAATACAAAGATGCTTAGCACCACCTCAAGTGCCTGGGGTCACCCTCTCTACCAGTAAGCCTCCTACCCAAGGTATACAGCTCCTTACTCCATGGCACAGGATGCCCATCGCACCATATCCTGCGGGTCTTCTGGTGCTGCTGCCTCAACTGCCACTATTTCTCTGCAGCTGATTCTCATAATCTCTTGCTTTGTCCCGTGTCACAACAGTCTACGAGGTTTCCAGTACAGGGAAATCAGATCCGAAGGACATACTCTACTCCCATTCTTTTTCTTTGTAGTAGTCAAGACCCCTCTTTGTGCCACTGGAATCCTCATTTTAAGTGTGGCAGAAAGGCAAAGGTTATTATTCCTCTTATTAAGGATCCATATACCTAGTTTGCATGGTCCCATCCCTACAAGGTGTCATGCACCTTATTTTTATTACTAGTAAGCTATCCAATCACCATGGTGGACTCCAAGAACCTACTTTTTTGGTGGCGT
>NW_022103898.1:35944370-35945706 GCF_000313985.2 Echinops telfairi | reverse complement strand
GACCACAAACACCCTAGGGGGAGAAACAACAGAAACTGTGGGGAAGATATGAAAATAATAATAATTTATAATTTATTAAGGAGTCACAAGGGTGGGAGGGAAGGAAAAAAGAGGAGCTGATACCAAAGGTTCAAATAGAAAATGTTTAGAAAATAATGATGACAACATATGTACAAATATGCTTGATACAATTGATGTATGGATTGTTATAAAAGAGTTGTAAGATTGCCCAATAAAATGATTTTTTTAAATGAGTCATTACACCATACTCCATTACATAATGTCAAATGTGTCCTAAGAGTGAGTCCTTCACCACTATAGTCCCAAGGTAGTTATCAACTATTCCTAGTGCTACATGCCTCCTCTTTGCAATCAATCAGGGGGAAAATTTTTTGTTCTAATTTATCTCATCATGGCACAGTGTTGGGCTGTGATCCTCAAAAGCACCGTTTTGAAACCACCTTGGAGAAAGTACAGGGCTTTCTACTCCCATTGACAGTTAAAGTCTTGGAAACTTAAAGGGGCACTTCTGCCCTGTTCTCTGGGGCACTATGAGTTGACATCAAACCGGTGGCAGTCAATATGGCCTGGTTTGGGGTCCAATTTTCTCAACAAAATTCCTGAGATTCACCATCATTGGTCGACTGCCCTCAAAACCCCAGCTTCTCCTTCTTTTTTTGTTCAAGCCCAGCTTCTAAGCCAATCTTTGTATATTCATTCTGTTTGAAATATTTTGGTATACATGCACATATTCCTTTGTCAAAATTCAGCTCAATGCTTTCTTGACCATAGATCACCACTAAGCAAACAAAGATATCCTTTGGAAACTCTTATTTGCCTCAGCATGGGTCCCCTGTTCCACCCTTCAAGCAGGGCATAGTATAAGTGAGATAGAAACAAAAGGAAAATAAATCACAACAATTAGGAAAGGGAACATAGCAAGCTACTAAGACATTCTCTGAAAATCATAATTGAAGAAGTGATATAGGTGCTATCCTGAACCTAGAAGGAAGGAGTCATCATGGATTCTTCTGGAAGTCCATGCCTGAGAGCCCTCACAGGTCAGCCAATCAACAGTACTAGTGATATAGTAGCATCTGGGTGGAAAGGCCTCGGACTTTGTTGCTGCTAAAAACCAGTCTTAGCAAGCAGAGGAGTAGGCATGAGAGAGCGCCCTTCCCATCCTGCATATGCCGAATGGCACAAAGACCATGCACTGATGTGACTGCAGATGTGGTTCTAGGTCTTTTTCCAGGCCCTTTGGGCCTTCAAAAGCAGCAAGCAGGTAATCAGAGGATTTATTTTTAGAGTTCTCAATTCTTCCTCCAAGACTAAT
>NW_022103898.1:35941070-35943527 GCF_000313985.2 Echinops telfairi | reverse complement strand
CCCTCCTGGTATCACTACTCCCATTCCTGTTCCTGGATTCCGTGTGCCTGAGCTCTTATATCTCTTATATCTCATCTGTACCTGTACCTTTGTATATGCTCCCGCAGTGAAAGGTAAAACTGGGGTCATGAGGAAGCCTCAAAAAGCCAGAGGAATATTGTGTGCTTCATCTGAGCTATACTGCCCTGATTGACTCATCCCTTCCTTGTGACCTTCTGTGAGAGGATGTCCCATTGTCTCCAGATGGGCTTGGGGTCTCTGCTCTGACCTGTCTCATTTTTAACAATATGGTTTTGCTTGTTAAAATAGAAAATTTTGTCAGAAACCTGTCCCTAACAACAAAGGGAAAGATAAGAGCAATGAAAATAATAAAGAGAAGTCATTTAAACTGTTGAAGATAACGTTTATGGCCTGAAACGTAAACCCGCACCTAATTTACAATTTTTCAAAAAATGTAATAAATAAGTAAATGCCGGTATTTCCTTGTGTAGCATCTAATAATAATAATAATAATAATGGTAAAGAGAGAAGATAATATCAGAGTCAAAAAACTTTAGGTTGCTAATAGTTGTATGGTCAGTAGGCAGTTTGGGTGAGGGTGACCTGCTCCATGGGGTTTCCAGCCTGTGCACCTTCAGAAGCAGATTGGAGGCCTATCTTTCCTGCCTCTGACTAGGTCTGAATCGCCCCCATTCAGCTATGAATTTGCTTAGCCCTTTATATTACCCAAGGACTCCAGCAATAATCTTAGATTCCCTTAAAGGAAAGAGATAAAATTTTCAAATACTTTTCACTTGCAAAAATTATTTTAGATACCTGAGAGTGCAAACCAGACCCTGGACAAAACAGGCCCCACACAGACAGCAGAACCTACGTGGACAGATATGGATTAAACATGTCTTACCTTTAGACATAAGTAGTCAATTTAAGGAGAGATATAGAAGTGAATTTAGCATAATTTTCAAAAATACGTATTACAAACAAACAAAGAGTGTCTTTGGGGTGGGGGGAGTAAAACATCTACCAAGAATATTGTATTGCCCTCCTATTTCTCTAAAATAATATAGAAATTATCTTTAAAAATACTCTTTATTGTAGCAAAGCCCACATAAACAGATAAGGGCACATTTTACATGTATACAAATCTCTACAAAGATGACAGAGCCTAGGTGACAGCACCTTGATCCACAACTTGAACATCTGAGAAGGTACCAAACTCTGATTGCTGGTTACCATTCCTCCCTAGAAATAAAGTCCCCTCTCCCAACTTCTAGCCTCTGCACGAGCTTTGCCAATCCTTGACCTAGGGGCTCTCATGGGTGACAAGTTGAGCTGCCACCTACAAGGTCAGAAATTCAAACTCATCAGCCTCTTTCTTCTCCCATAAAGATTTTTCCAGCCTCAGAAAGCCTACAGGGACAGGTTATTTTGTCCTACAAAGTTGCTGTGAGTCAGAATCAGCTTGATGGTGATGAAGTAGTTTTGTTCTTTTTAGTCATACCCAATATGTATATAAAGGACCCATGGAACCTATCTTCTCTCATTGAAAAATATAACTATTCACAGCAACATTTCTTTATTTTAAATATTGTAAAATGTCTACTATAATAATGTACCAATGTATTTTTCTGTTTAGGGCTGTCTCCGGTTTGGGATCATTTTTGGTCATGCTACATAGATGTAGTCTTATAGTGATAGAAAAATAAATAAATCCTTACTATCACAATGGGAGGAAATGAGGCATATTAGAGATGGGTGGGTTGGATTTTTTGGCACTGTCTTTAACAGGAAGCTTCAGATCCAACCCTAAATATAAAGAGGAATGTGGAGATCTATGAGTTCTTGAGTCATACAGTTGACATGCCTGGCTGCTAACCTAAACGTTAGAGGTTCACACCCAACCATGGACACAGCAGAACAGCCTAGAGATCTAGATCTGAAAAAACAGTCAATGCAAACCCTACGGAG
Source organism: Echinops telfairi (assembly GCF_000313985.2). Classification (NCBI taxonomy): domain Eukaryota; kingdom Metazoa; phylum Chordata; class Mammalia; order Afrosoricida; family Tenrecidae; genus Echinops; species Echinops telfairi. Next base: position 35,941,559 of record NW_022103898.1, on the reverse strand, counting down.
TGCAAGGTCACCGTGAATCACCATAGACTTATCAGCACTATTGGTTTTTGTGTGGACATATGAATGCACTGCTGCAAGACAGGTAAGTCAAGAAAAAACTGCCATCTAAATTTTCTATAATAGTTCCTAATTTTGTAGGATAATTAGAAGATTCTTCAAGGTAGCCCAAGAAGAAAAAGTAAAGTATTATTATAAATTATGCAAAGACCTAGGGTTAGAAAACCAAAAAGGAAGAACACGTTGTACATTTCTGAAGTCCAAAGAACTAAGGAAATAAAGTTCAAGTTGTAATGCTGAAGGAATAATGGGGAAAATATTGGGCAATGCATTAAGCATCAAAAGGAGATAGAAGGAAACACAGAGTTACTGTACCAAAAAGAAGCGATCTATGTTCCACAATTTCAAGTGGTAGAATATGAAAAGAAAGGATGGTGTTGGAGGAAGAAATCAAAGCTGCAAGCGGAGCACAACTGGGCCCACCAAACTCAG
>NW_022103898.1:35928027-35938820 GCF_000313985.2 Echinops telfairi | reverse complement strand
AAGCGAATTTTGGGAATAATGAGGGCAACAAATGTATAGATGTGCTTTACACAGTTGATCTATGTATTGTGATGAATTGTATGAGCCCCAATAAATTGATTAAATAAATAAATAAAATATCAAGGCTTCGGGAATTGACAGAATCCCAATGGAGATGTTTCAACAAATGGATGTGACGCTGAAAGCACTCCCTCATCTTTGTCAAGAAATTGGAAGATAACTACCTGAATAACTTACTGAAAAAAAAAATGCATGTCTGTGCACAGTCCAAAGATAAGTCATCCAATGGAATGTGGGAAATTGTAAACAATTTCATTAATATCATGTATAGTAAATTTATTTATAAAAATAATTCAAAAGTGGTATCTGTCAACACACTGACTGAAAACTATCAGAAATTTGAGCCAGATTCAGATAAGGACATGGAACAAAGGATATCATTGCTGATGTCAGTGGGCTCTTGACTGAAGGCAGAATATACAGAGATAAATAAACTTGTGTTTTATTGGCAATGCAAAGACTTTAGACTATGTGAACAAAACAAATTATGGGTAACTTTGCAAAGAATAAGAATTCAGAACACTTAATTGTGCTTTTGCGAAACCAAGAATCAGCCATTCAAACAGAACAAAGAATTAAAATCAGGATTTAAAATCGGGAAAATATGAATCAGGGTTGTATCCTTTCACAGCCTATTCAATCAGTGCTCTCAGCAAATAAGCCAATAATGTGATTATATGAAGAAGAATGTGGCAACAGAATTGTAATAAGTCTTGTTAGCCACCTGTGATATGCAGATGACACACCTTCCTTGCTGAAACTGAAAAGAACTTGAAACATTTATTGAGGAAAATCAAAATCTACAGCCTTCAGTATAGATTACACCTGAACATAAGGGAAACAAAAATCCTTGCAACTGGACCGATACATAACTTTATGATAAATGGAAAAAAGAATAAAGTTGTCAAGGATTTCGTTTTACTTGAATCCAATCAATGCTAACAAAGGCAGCAGTCAACAAATCAAACAATATATTGCATTGGAAAAATCTGTTGTAAAATATGTCTTTAAACTGTTAAAAAGCTAAGATGTTACTTCGAAGACTAAAACGCATCTATTGCAAGCCATGAAAATTATAACAACCTCATACATACATGACAAATCTGGACACTGAATAAGGAAGAACACTGATGCCCTTGAATTACGGTGCTGGGGAAGGCTTCAGGATACCAGGAAGTGTCAGAAGAACAAAGAACCGTATCTTGGAAAAGGACAACTAGAATGCTCCTTACAAGGAGGATGGAGAGGTTTCTTACGTCTTTGGCATGCTATCAGGAGAGACCAAAAGACCCCGGTGGAGTAGTGGTTACACATTGGATTAACTGCAAGGTCAGTAGTTTGAAAACGCCAGCCCCTCCTCCAGAGGAAGATGAAGCTTTCTGCTTCCATAAAGATTTATAGCCCCAGAAACCCATAGAGGTAGTTCTACTCTGCCCTCGGGGTCACTGTCAATCACAATGCACCGGCAGTGAGGTTTGGTTTTGTTTTCAGTCAAAAGGTATTGGATCATTTGAGACGGACATTATGCTTGATAAAATAGAGGCTCAGGAAAAAAAGAAAAGGGCCCTCCATGCATCCCATTGGCATAGGGGCCACAACAATGGGCTTAGACAATTGAGCAGCTCACAGAGGAGCAGGGACTGTTACCTTCTGCTTTATATGGGGGTCACTGTTCATCAAAAATGACTGGCCAGCACCTACAACTGGGTTCACTGGAAATGGCTTGGGGTTTCATGGGAGGGTTAGAGCCAATCACACCTCCAAATTTTGCAGCTGTAGAACTGGACCTTCATGATATAAAAACAGCTCCTCCGCCTTTATACTGTGTATGAATTATGTGCCAGAAAATCCCCCACCCCAGTCAAAACATATCCCAATCAAGCAACCCAGGCAATTACAAAAATAGTAAACAATGCTTCCTGCTCTGAAGATCTGGAGAGAAACACTGCGGGATACAGGGTCACCTTTGCTGTCAACATGGTTGCCCCAGGGCCTGAGGAGAAGCTGACCTTGGAGATTCCTTTTCTTCCAAGGATCCCACTCTCCACTCAAATATCTCCCTTCCCAATTTTGCTTGACAAAGCACTTGGAAGTCACACTACATTTTTTTTACCCCTGATAATCTTTTCTGAACTTTCTGTAGAATCTTAATTTTATTATTTAAGTTACAACCAGAGGTTGCCAATTTTTACATTGGGATCAAATATTCCATTATCATTATCCCCTGGGAGAGACAATTTTAGAGTCATGTGTGCGTGAGGGGACTAAGAGATAAAGTATGACCTTCCCTGCACAAACCGAAAAGCTGAACTACTTCATACATTTTTTCCCCCTGAAAATGAAATAATTCCTATGAATACAGCCTTGCCAAGAACTCAAGAGTTTTATTCCAGGCTGCATTCTGGTAGAATGAAGAACAGCCCTTGACATGTAATTTTGGTTATTGATGGTGACAGTGGTGAGGGGTGTGGGTCATGTCATTTTTTTTTAAGTTTTAAGTAAATAATGTTCTAATTAGATTAATATGAGACAATTAAAGATTAATCTAAATGCTATCACAGGAACAAGATCTCTAGATTTCTCTCGTCCTCTCTCGGAGACAGTGGTTCTACAATTTAAGACCGTGTAAGGAACATCTGAGAGCCCCTGGGGGCACAATGGTTATGTGCTCACTTTACTGACCAAATTTCTTGGCAGTTTAAATGTACCAGCTGCTTCAAGGATGAAAGATCCCACACTGTTTCTGTGAAGTTTATGTTATTATTGTTGTTAGGTGCCAGCGACTCAGTTTTGACCCATAGTTCCCTTGTACAATAGAACAAAACACTGATAATGCCCCATCTTTATCATTGTTCCTATGCCTGAACCCATTGATGAAGTCACTGTGTAAAGCTATTGAGGGCACCTCTCATTGCTGCACCTCTACTTTACCAAAGATGATGTCCTTCTTTGGAGACTGGTCCCCACTGACAACATGTCCAAAATATGTAAGACGAAGTCCTGACATCCTTACCTCTAAGGAGCACTCTGTCTATATTTCTTCCAAGAAATGTTTGTCCTTTCCACAGTCCATAGTACTTCCAATAGTATACTCTAGCACCACAATTTAAATGTGTTGATTTTTTTTGGTCTTCTTTATTCAATATCCAACTTTCACATGCATATGAAACAATAGAAAATACCATGGTGTGGAGAAGATGATTCACCACTACCCCGACTCCGGAGCTCCTGCTGCCAGACCAGAAAATTGGAAGGTAAGGTGAAAGAGACTGGGAGGCGAAGTCCTGAAATTAGAATCAGGGTACTAAGGTCTGCCCAGAAGCCCACTTTCTTTTATTTCCACTCACAAAGGGAACCAAAAACATATTCGATCGCTCAGGTTCAGCGTCCTGGGCTCCTGGGCTCTGGCTGAGCAGCTACCAGTGCCCTAGTTTGGCAGTGAGTAGCGATTTCCTCAGGCTGACACCGCAAAGGGAACATAATCCCAGACACAAGGAGAACCTCTGAAAGCTAGTCAGAGGACTCCACACCAGAGCTTCCCCACGCTGTTAGCTGCCTTGAACTCATAGCCTGGGGATCGGGTCTGCGGGTAGTCATAGATTTGGAGCAATTGAAAATATGTAGGGAACTTTACCTGAGTCAGGTCACAATGTGGCAGAAAATATGTGGCAGATAGTTGGTAGTCCAGGGGGCAAATTCACTTCCAGCAGGCCGAGAAGAAAACAATCTCTTGGATAAGCTGGATCTACCCCTCTGGGGGTCAGCATGACAGCCCCCAAATAAGCCCAATATAAAAAAGATAGAAAAAATATTTTCTCGGTAAAAACTGCAAATCCCAGGCTCATTGTTTAACTCCAAGACAACTGGTAGACCGAGTCCTTTAACATACATTAGCATAATAAGGGAACCCATGCTAAGGAATGCCAGGCATTAACTACAGAGCCCAAAGACTGTCAACATAACAAGCCCTTGGAGCAAGCCTCACTTTCAGGATAACTTAATTCAATTCTAGCTGGCCAGGGGGAAAAAAAAAACAAAAAACAAACACCTCTGAGCTATTAAGGCATCAGCTGTCCTGGGATAAGCTAGGACAACAAGCTTAGTGGGGAGAGCTACTGTCAGCTTTCAGTGATCCTACACACAGCTGGGGAGGTCCTGCCTGTCCTGGGGCCCTAAACGGGGCTGAGGGAACAACCCCCCACCCCTTGCTTCAGTGCTGCATACAGCACAAGGCAGCTATACCAGTGAAATCTAGCGCTCAACACAGCTGCAGGAACCACTGCCTGGATGCTGCTGTGATCTTGCCTTCAAGGGAAATTCCACCCAGCATCTGAGGAACCCTACAACAAGCGGGCACACCACCCCGCTACCTTGAGGCAGGGTTAGAACTCCTTCAGCTCCACAGTCAGTTGATCAAGCCTCGGTTATCGCCTTACTTACTACTCTTCTTTTATCTTTCCCACCGCAGTTGGTGTCAACGGGCCCACTTTTGTTTGTTTTTTTCTCTTTTTATTTTTTTTCTTCTTTTTCTCTGTTTTTTCTCTTCTCTCCATCTCTTTCCTTTCGTATGCAACTGCTAGCTTCCAGGTCACTACCCTCTGCCTAGGGCAACTCAAGCCAAATAGCAGGGGAAACTTCAGCCTGCCCTCTGTGAGAGCGCTGCACACCACACAAGGCATCTGTGACAGTCCTCCACAGAACACCACGCTGCTGAGGAAACCTCAGTCTGGCCTCTATGGAGATCTTGCCAAGTAGGGAAATTCCGCCCAGCACAAGTAGAACCCTGCACTAAAAGGGCACACAAACCTGCCACCTGGGGGCAGGGTTTAAACCCCTCCAGCCCCACATTCAGGTGATCAGGGATCAGCTATCTCTTTACTCCTTATTTTTTTCTTCTCTCTTTCCCACCACAGTCAATTTTAGCGAACACAGTTGTGTTTTTCCCTGCTTTCTCTTTCTTCTCCATTTTTTTCCTCTTCCTCTTTCTTCTTTTCTGTTTCTCTCCTCTCCCTCTCTTTCCTTCCACATGCCACTTCGGGTTTCCAGCACCCTATCTTCTGCCTACGGCAACTCACCCCACCCACTGGGGAGACCTCCAGCCTTCCCCCTGAGACAGTGCTGCATAAATCACAAGGCATTACTACACATGGCACAGCATGGGGCTCAGCTAGCTCTTTATCTCTTTTTTTCTTCCTTTTCCTCTTCTTTTGCCTTTTGCCTTTCCCCCCCACTTCTTTTATCTCTTCTCTTTTTCCCAACATAGTCTCATCAGATTCAGTTTTCCTTTTTTGTTGGTTATTTTTTACTGTTTTTACTTTTGTTTTGTCTCAGCATTTTTCTGTGTGTGGGTGGGTGTGTTAGTGTTTTGGGTGTTTTGGGTTTTTTTGCTCTTGTCTTTGTTTTCTCCTCTCTCGTTTTCTCCTCTTTTCCCTCTCTTTTCGTTCACAAGCCACAACTGGCTTCCAGGTCACTCCGCTCCACCTAGGGCAACTCTTTTGGCCCAATTGGGGGAGCTCCCCACCGCCTGTACTTGTTGCCTTTACATGCAGCTGTGGAAATCGTGCCTGTCCTCCACCATACCCCAAGTATCTGGAGGATCTCCCCTTCAAATAGCTTGGGGTCACTCCAGCCTACACCCCAAGGCCCTACAAGTGACTGGGGGAACTCGTTCCCACCATCGGTGGTGCTCCGTGCTGCTGTGGGAACATCTGCCCAACTTCCATGGCAATCTCTGACAAGGGTAATTCTGTCTGCCATTTATGGTGCTCTACACCAAAAGGGGTACACCCACACGCCCTCCATGGCACTCCAGTTGTAGAGGGAAATGCCACCCACCAACCAAGGCACTCCAAGCACCATGAGACACACCACTATGGTTTACTGATAGATCAGCCAGCGAAATGCCACCCTCATGGGCCCACAACCACCCGACCAGCTCCTATGAGAGGACTATCCAACTCACATGTCAAATAATAGATTACTGGTTGACTAGGGTAAGAGTGAAACCACAGGAAGATACAGAGGTAGCCTGAACCCCAAGTGCAGCTAACTGCAGGTCGTTCATAGATGCACTCATACGAGTGTCCCAAGAGAAAGCCCAGTGTCCTTCAACAATGAAAGATGGTACCGGGCTCATCTAAACAACACATAAACACCAAACAACTTCAACGAAAAAGCAGGAGAAAGAGAAGACAATACCGGAAGAAGTCATGAATCTGACAACGTGCATTGAAACAACAGACATTGACTTGCCACAGAAAGAATATTTCAGAATGCTGCTTGAAGTCATACAGGATATGAGGAAAGCAATACAGAAAAAAGAGGATAGAGGAGATAAAGACAACACACCAGAGGGAAATACAAGACTTAAGGGATTAAATAACAAAATCCAGTAGCAAATTAACTGGTTTTTCCAACAGACTTGAGGAGGCAGAGAATCGCATGAGTGACCTAGAGGATAACCAAGCAGAGCTTAACAATGGGGAAAACAGGCATATACGACAATCAGAGAAGCTGAAGAAAACCTGAGAGCCAGGTCTGATGCTATGAAAAAAACAGTATTAGAATAATTGAACTACAATAACAAGACACAACAAAGAAGTCAACAACCAAAAAAGCGAGGAAATTCTTAGAGGAAAACTTCCAAATACAATGTACCAAAACCTCTGAGATACAGCAAAGGCATTTATCAGAGGAAGGCTGATAGCAATACATGCACACATGAAAAAGGAAGAGGCTTGTGGTTGATATGCTGGCACAAAACTTACACCAATTAGAGCAGAGTCAACAGAAAAATCCTACTAATAGCAAAAGGAAAGAAATAATAAAAATTAGAGCTGGAATAAAGGAGCAGGGAAAAAAACTATGGAAAAAATTAAGTCAGCTAAAAGTTGGTTCTTTGAAAGGACTAACAGAATTGTAGACTGCTGGCAAACCTAACCAAAGAAAGGAAGGCATAAATGACAATTGAAAGCATGAGGGATGAAATAGGGGACATTACAACAGACCCTAATGAAATAAAAAAGGATAATTGCACAGTACTATGGAGGCCTGTACTCTAACGAATTCAACAACTTGAAAGACATGGACAAATACATGGAAAAACAATCCCTAGACTATCCCAGATGGACATCAAGAACCTCTACAGACCCATAGCAATAGAAGAAGTAGGCAAGGCCACCAAGGGATTACCAACAAAAAATTCCCCAGGGCCAGATGGCTTCACAGGAGAATTCTACCAATCATTCCAGGAAGAAATGACACTAATCCTACGCAAACATTAATAGTACTTGGAAAAAGATGAAACATTTCTAAACTCTTTCTATGAAGCTAATATAACTCTTATAGCTAAAGCAGGCAAGGATCCCACAAGAATTGAGAACTACAGATCAATATCCCTAATGAACATCGATGCAAAAATCCTTAACAAAATACTGGCCGATAGAATACAAAAGCATATAAAAAAATAATTCAACATTACCAATTGGGATTCATACCAGGGATGCAGCGATGGTTCAACATACAAAAGTCCATTAGTATTATTCACCACATTGACAGGAAAAATTATAAGAACCACATGATAGTATATCTAGATGCAGAAAAAGAATTTGATAACATCCAACACCCATTTCAGTTTAAGACACTGAAGAAGAAAGGAAAAGAAGGAAAATTCCTGAATATTATACAAACTGTATATGAAAAACCAACAGCCAACGTGATAATCAATGGAGAAAAGACAAAAACAATTCCACTGAAAAAGGGGACCAGACAAGATGTCCCTTGCCCCCACTCCTATTTAACATCATACCTGGAGGGCCTAACTAACAACATAACACAAAGAAAAGGTATCAAAAGTGTTTGTCTGGGGAAGAAAGAGGCAAAACTATCATTATTCACAGACGATATGATTTTATACATCGAAAATCCATGAAACTCCATAAGTGGAGTGTTGGAAGTGATAGAGGAATATGACAGAGTGACATGATACAAGATAAACAAACAGAAGTCTATCAGACTTCTATACACATCAGACAAGATCACAGAAGAGGCAATTAAAAAGATAGTACCCTGTATAATAGCCAAGCACAAATTGAAACATCTCGGGATATACCTGGCTAAGAGAACAAAAGATTTGTACGAGGAAAACTACAGAACACTAGTTCAAGAAACCAAGAGTGATCTCAACAAATGGAAGAATGTCCCATGCTCACAGATTGGAAGAGCCAATATAGTAAAGATGTCAGTTCTGCCCAAGCACTATATTACGTTAATGCTATCCTGATACAAATATCATCACCCATTCTTCAAAGAATTGGAAAAACTGATTACCAACTTCATATGGAGAGGGAAGAAGCCCAGAATTAGCAGAGAACTCTTCAAGAAGAAGGACAAAGTAGGAGGGCTTGCCCTACCTGACTTTAGCCTGTATTATATGGCCACAGTGGTCAAAACAGTGTGGTACTGGTGTAACGACAGATATTCAGACCAATGGAAAAGAACTGAAAACTTATAATTAAAAACATCAGAATAGAGGCAACTGATTTTTGATAAGGGTCCAAAAATATCAAATGGGAAGTGGATGCCCCCTTCAATAAGTGGTGCTGGAAAAAATGGATATCCACCTGCAGAAAAATGAAGCAAGACCCTTACCTCACTCCATGCACAAGAATAAACTCAAGGTGGATCACAGACCTTGAGGTAAAACCCCAAACTATTAGGGCCATTAATGAGGGTATTGGGACAAACCTGAGAACCTTGGCACAGGGAATATATAGGCTATTGGAAATAGGGAAGGATACACATACAGAGGAGTCACAAATTGACAAGTGGGATGTATTCAAGATAAATCACCTGTCTACATTGAAAGAATTCACCAAAAAAAGTAATAAGAGAGCTCACAGACTGGGAAAACATCTTTAGCAATGATGCATCAGACAAAGGCCTTATCACTAAAATCTACAATACTTTGCAAGCTTACGATAAGAAAAAAAACTGACTGCCCACTAAGAAGGTGGGCAAAGAACCTGAACAGAAATTTCACAAGGGCAGAAATCCAAATGGCCAATAAATATATGAGAAAATGTTCCCGATCATTAGCCATAAGAGAAATCCAATTTAAAACAACTATGAGATACCACCTAATACCTTTAAAGATTGCGCAATTTAAAAAATCAGAAAGCAACAAGTGTTGGAGGGGCTATGGGGAGATAGGGACTCTCGTCCACTGCTAGTGGACCTGTAGGTATGTACAGCCATTATGGAAATTGGTTTGGCGACATCTAAAACAGATGGAAATCTGGATACCATACGACCCAGCAATTCCCCTACTGGGCATATACCCAGAAAAGGCAAGAAACGACCCAGGGCCAGACATCTGTGCTCCAATGTTCATTGCAGCACAGTTCACAATTGCAAGGAATTGGAAACAACCCAAATTTCCATCAACTGACGAATGGATCAAAAAACTGTGGTACATACATACAATGGAGTATTACGCATCCCTAAAATGCAACAATGAATGCATGAAGCACATTGCCGCATGGGAAGAACTGGAGGAAATCGTGCTAAGTGAAGTAAGTCAAGCACAAAAGGACAAGTACAATATGAGTCCACTGAGCTAAACTTAAAAAAAAAAACTAAAAAAAAAACCCAGGGCATTGGAGGAAAATTACTATATACATACATCCCTGGGGTGAGGTACAGCAACGATGGCAGGGGTCAAACCCAATCCAGAGATACATATGGCAGCCAACTAAGAGGTGAAAAGAAAGAGGGGGAAAAAGTCCATGAGTAGTGGGGGACCAAGGCACTAATCTACCCAAGAGGAGGGTATTGTTTATATCTCCACAGGAGAGGGAGAGAGAGACTAGGCTTCAACCCAATGCACCAAGACATGAATATAACGTACCAGCATGTACCAGGGAGCCTGGTCCCAATCCCAACTGTGTGGAGACCCCTTCCCCCCTCAGAAGAATACACTTCAGCGGACAGACTGGGGTTACAGCTTGGGGAGAGGGTGTGTTGGATTAGAGCACAGAGGAGAAACGCAAAGGGATGTAGAAGGAGGAGAGGACAACCTGGCCCACCAAGTCCCAAGGATGATGTTCCTGCTCAGAGCAGACTATGCATGGGGAGGGCCATATGGCTGGCCCCACCATGGAACACGGCATCCCTCACTGAACCATGCCATCACGGGAGACAGCACTGGAGTGCACAGTCTGGACCCATCACGCTGGGGCAAAGCACTGAGGGCATGCAGCAAAGCAGCAGGGGGAGCAGACTGATGAAACCCCAGGGAATACTAAACATGGCACCCTATCAGACTCGACTGGAAGACATTTGTAAAGGCCAACAAACAGACTTTGAACTATTTATAGGCTTTTCCATTTTTGTCAGTGGTTTTCTTTTTGTTATTGTTATGTTGTGTTTGTTTTTTGCTGTTGTTATTGTTTTGTTGGCTTAGACTTCCTTTGTTGTTTTATTTGGCTTTGCCTGGATTTTGCACTTATGAATGTATCTGTATGTCTATCTAGATAAGATAGGCAGGATAAATGCTTCGGAGATGAAAAGAATGGGACAAATGGTTCCGGGAGATACAGGAGAAGGGGAGGTGGGAGAAAGGAAGGGGAGGGGGACCAACCCAGGGACAAGGCAACAACAAGTGAACTAAAATCAATGGAAGGAAGGAAGGAAGGAAGGAAGGAAGGAAGGAAGGAAGGAAGGAAGGAAGGAAG
>NW_022103898.1:35919917-35927020 GCF_000313985.2 Echinops telfairi | reverse complement strand
TCATGAGAGAGGGTGCACAATAGAGGGAGGGGGAAGAAATGGGGAGCGGGTATCAGGGGCTCAAGTGGGAAGAGAATGCTTTGAAAATGATGATGGTGGCATATGTGCAGATGTGCTTGACACACTGGAGGAATGTATGGATTGTGATGAGATGTAAGAGCCCCCAATAAAAGTATTTTAAAAAAGAAAGAAAGAAAATACCATGGTGTGTTAGACCAGGTTGACTACAAAAACAAATTCTGAGACACTCATATGCATGTAAGAGAGAGGTTTATATCAAAGAGCAATTGCATAATGAGAAAACATCCCAGCAAAGTCCAGATTAAGTCCTTAAATCCAATCTTAGCCCATGTGTTCAATACTAGTCCATAAATTCCTCTTCAGACTCATGTAGCCACTCGCAATGCTGCTGAATGCAGGAAGATGACAGGCTGGTGGGTGCATAGTCTTGTGGAGGCAATTTCTGTGGAAGAATTTCAATACTGGTACAGGTGTCCACATGGCTCTTCAATAGGAAGATGAAGCAGAGAGAGGTTCTCACGTGGCTTGTTAACAGGAAGACAGACAAGACACGGAGAGGGAAAGTTCCCAGAATCCTCATGAGAAGGCCGTGCTCACAAGAAAGCATCATCAGTCTGTGACCTGATTGAAGGGGCTAGACTCTGCCCCTTCACTCCTAATACCCTCAAGTTGACACAAGATTATTTAACTACCACATATGTTTTGGGTCAGGTGTATTTAGTCCTCCTTGTTTTAGTAATATCCTTGTTTATCATGTCTTTGATATAAAGAGATCATGTGTAATATATTTACCCAATGCAATGCTGCTTCTATGAACAAGAGAAAATCCTTGACAGCTTCAATCTCTCCGCGATTGATCATGATGTTATCTGTTGATCCAGTTGTGAGGATTTTGGTCTTCTTTACGTTGAGTTGTAATCCAAGTATGGAGCTACAACTGTATCCAAGGCCACAATTCTGGATCTTCATCAGCAAGGGCTTCAAATTTTCCTCACTTTCAGCAAACAAGATTGTGTCATTTGCATATCTCAGATTGCTAATAAGCCTTCCTCTCATCCTCAGGTTAGATTCTTCTAATAATCCAGGTTCTCTTATGATTTGCCCAGCATAGAAATTGAATACGTATGGTGAGAAGGTATAACCCTAATACACACCTTTCCTGATTTTAAACCATGCAGTATTCCCTTGTTCTGTTCCCAAAACTGCCTCTTAATCCATGTACAATTTCTGTATGAACACAATGACGTGTTCTGGAATTCCCTTTCTTCTCAAGGTTACCAATAGTTTGTTGTGATCTACACAGTTGAATGCTTTGGTATAGTCAATATAACACAAGTAAATACTTTTCTGGTAGTCTTTGCTGAGTTAACATCCATCTAACATCAGCAATGACATCCCTTCCTCTTCTGAACCTGGCATGAACCTCTAGCAGTTCCCTGTCAATGTACTCCTGCAACCATTGTTGAATGATCTTCAGCAAAATGTTATGTGATGGCAATGACATTGTTCTATAACTTGAGCATTCTGTTGTGTTGCCTTTCTTAAAAATGGGTAGAAATATGGATCTCTTCCTGTCAGTTGGCCAACTAGCTATCTTCCAGATTTCCAAGCAAAAACCAGTGAGTGCTTCATCAGTTTGTTGAAGTATTTCAATTGGTATTCTATAAATTCCTTGAGCCTTGTTTTTGGCCAGTGAAGCTTGCATTTCTTCCTTCAGCACCTTTGGTTCTTGCTAATATGCAATCTCCTAGTTCTTTTTGGTAACACCATGTATTTTTTTCCATCTTCTTTTGATGCTTCCTGAATCATTCAACATTTTGCCCATCTTTGAATATTTCAATTTAAGGTTTGTTTTTTTTCTCTTAACTTCTTTTCAATTTCAGATATGCAGAGCCTGTTCCTCCTTTTTCATTTTCTAACTCTAGGTTTTCACATATTTCATTATAATATTTAACTTTGTCTTCTCAAGGTGTCCTTTGAAATGTTCTGTTCAGTTCTTTGATTTCATCATTTCTTTCATTTGGTTTATGTGGTAGTTACATAATCTGGTGTCAATTTGAGAGGATTACTAGTGAAGGGGTGAAGTCTAGCCTGCCAATCAAAATATAGCCAATGAAGTCTCTGTGTGGGCATGGCCTTCCCCTGAGAATTCTTGGAAGTCCTGTATTTTCCTCCTTGGAGGCAGGAGACACGTCTCTCTTTCAGCTCACTCCCAGCAAGACATCCCTATGGAGAAGACACATGGAGTGAGACTGATGGAGCCAGACTTTTGGAGCCGGAGAAGCCACATGGAAAGGCCTACCAGCTGAGATGCTTACAACGCTACGGGAACTGTAAACCTTCTGACCCACTGGCCTGTGATCTTCCTGCATTTGGCATCATTGCATGTGTTTGGTGAGTCTGAAGACGACTTTATAGATTGGTATCAGACATATGGGCTAATATCGGACTTATGGACTTGATCTGAACTGGGCTGGGATGTTTTCTCAATGTTCAGTTGCTCTTGTATATAAACCTCTTTCTTATACACATATGACTGTCTGTGGATTTGTTTTTCTCGTCTACCCAGACTAAAACAGTTTAGTTACTCTACAATTCAGAACAAATTTCAGGGTCTCTTCTAACATCAGCTTTGAACCTTTCTTTTTTCTGGTCTATTTGATGGATTTTTGTTTTCTTCATGAATGACATTCTTGATGTCATCCCACACAGCTTATCAAGGCTTTTGTCTTTAGGGTTCAATGCATCACATCTATTCTTGAGATGTTCTCTTAATTCAGATGCGATAGACTAAAGGTCATAATTGGCTCCCGTGGACTTGTTTTAATTTTCTTCAACTTCAACCTGAGCTTATATATAAGCCATTGACAGTCTGTTCCACAGTGGGCTCCTGCTGATATTGAGTTTATCCATCATCTCTTCTCACATTTGTACTCATTTTGCCTCCTGGTGAACCACAGGAGTTTTTGTGTTGTTTAAAAGAGGTATTTTCTAATAGCAAGTTATTGCTTTTACAAAGTTCTATCATGCAATCTCCAACTTCATTTCTTTCACCAAGACCATATTTTTCCAATTACTGTTCCTTCCTCTTTGGTACCAACTTTTGCATTCCAATCTCAAGTAATTGCCAATGCCTCTTAGTTGTACATTTGATCAATTTAAAACTGAAGACACTAGTAGAATTCGTCAATTTCTTCATTGCTGGATTTTGTGGTTGGAGCATAAAATTGAATAATAGTCTATTCACTGGATATCCTTGAATGTGCATAGATATAATTCTATCACAGACAGCATTGTACTTCATGATTGATTTTGAAATTTCCTTTTTAACAACAAATACAACACCATTCTTCTCAATTGTCTTATTCCTGGCAAAATAAATCATATGATTTTCTGATTCACAATGGCCACTTTAGCTCACCATGCCTGTGGTATCGATCTTTATGCATTAATCATTTTTGATGACTTCTGATTTTCCTAGATAGATACTTTGCACATTCCAAATTCTGGTCATTAGCAGATTTTTGCAGTTTTTCCTTACCTTGAGTTATACCCCATTACCAAATGAAGATCCCGAAGGTTTCACTCCCAGAGGTATTACTCCACTCCCGCCCCCATGGTCAGCACCCACCCTCCCAAAGAAACCAGCCACGCCTCAGTCACTTGTTGAGTGTCCTCCGACCTGAGGGGCCCATCATCCAACACCATCTCCGGCAATATTCTGCTTCCATCCTTGAGGCTTTCAGTCTCGAAAATGTTTCAAAGCCATGCACAAGGTTTTCAAGACTTCTTCCTCCAAAGTGCACAGCTGAGTCCTTCTTTGTTGTCTGTTTTCAGCCCGAAGAACCACTGAAACCTGTTCACTTTGGGTGACCCAGCGGCATTTAAAATACCAGTGACATAGCTTCCAGCATCACAGCAACACAAAAGCCAGCAAAATGTGACACATTGAGAGAAGTGGTGAGTATAGATCATAAATGTCCCAAATCATGAAGTTAATTACAATTTTTAGTGACCATATTCATTGGGTTTCAGAGACTGTAAATCTTTACAGGAGCATAAAGCCTCATCTGTCTCCCAAGGATTGGCTGGTGAGTTGGAATCATCAGTCTTGTGGTAAGCAGCCCAGTGTCTCACCCATTGTGCCACCTTAAACCTATAGTTCAGTTCTACTCTGTCCTACTGTGGGTCGGAACTTGTAGTAGCTATATAATTGTCAATTTAAAGATTAAGCATGTAGGAGTGGAGTCTAGCCTGTCAATCAGATTATAGCCAATGAGGTTTCTGTGTGGGCATAGCCTTCCCCTAAAAATTCAGGAAATTCTGGTATTTTCCTCCTTGGAGGTGGGAGACTCTCTGCTCACACCCTGGGAGACATAGCAGCTGACAAGACACATGGACTCACCCTGATGCAGCCCTGGTGCTGGAGAAGCCATGCAGAGACCCCTGCCAGTGCTGAGATATTTCCAATGCCACTGAATCAAAAGACTTCCTATCCACTCGCCTGTGATCCTCTACATTCAGCATCATTGCATGTGTTGTGTGAGTCTGAAGAGGACTTATAGATTGGTATTGGACATATGGGCTAATATCAGACTTACAGACTTGATCTGGACTGAGCTGGGATATTTTCTCAATGTTCAAATTGCTCTTGTATATAAAATCTCTTTCTTATACACATATGTGTGTCCATGGATTAGTTTCTCTAGTCTACCCAGACTAACACAGAGCTCATTTCACTACAATGGGTTTAAGTCTGGGTCTGGATTTGGGTTTTAAGAATTACCTGGAGGACTTGCTTTTTAAAACAGACTGCAGGCACCATTCCCAGGATTTTTGATTCAGGAGGGCTAGGGTCTGAGCATTTGGGTTCCTAACAGTTTCCCAAGGGATAGCGGTATTATTGGCCTGAAAGTTCACTTTGAGATCCCTAATCTAAGGAAAATCCCCAAACCAGTTGCTGTGAACCCACTCCATCCCTTGCAGACCCCTAGATGACAGAGCGGAACTGCACACCCGGGAGCTTTCAATAGAGGATTGTCAGAACTATCCATCGCTGACCTTTCGGACAAGGTACGGAAGAAAATGTTCACAAAATAAGTGCTGATGATGACTCTGCACGCTGGAAGCTTCATTAGTAAATGAGACTAACTAGAATCTGTTGGCATGAGGAGAAATGTGTTTTAAAATGCTGCATCCGCTCTTGGGATTGTCTGAATATCTCCCCTTAAACTCCAAACAAGAGCTCTTTAGGAAGATCATGAGAATGCTGGTATACACAAATGATTTTTCCATTTGCATTTTAATGATCTGAATATTAATGCTCAACACTTTGTTCCCATGCAAAACACTCATTTTCTCTATTATTCGAACTCTGACTAAGCATTCCATGTATAAAACAGATCAACATACTTTAAAGATGTTTAGAAAATAAGTCCAAATGAATTTTCTAACTCTAGAGAAAATAAACAGGATGGAATCCTGGACTGTCTTCAAGGAATAATCAGTGGTGATTATCGAACCATTTCAGGGCAAGTAAGGAGTCCCAGGGTAGTGCAAACTCACCAAATAACTGAAAGGTTGGAGGCTAGATGCTCAGAGGTACGTTGGAAGAAAGTCCTGGCAATCTACTACTGAAAAACCAGTACAACTACCACCACTACTCTAACACACATGGGTCAGAGGGAGTGGGAATTGACTCAGCAGTAGCCAGCTAATTTTTGAGGGGAAGTAAAAAGCCCTGGTGGCATAGTGGTTATGCATTGGGCTGCAATCCTCATGGTTCACAGTTCAAAACCACCTGTCACTCCATGTGAAAAAGTCGGGACTTCCTACTCCCGTAAACAGTTGTAGTCTTGGAAACTCACAAGGGCAGTTCTACCCTGTCCCATAGGGTCACTATAAGTCAGCATCAATTGGATGGCAGTGAGGAAAAGAAAAAATAAAATAAAGACACACTTGGATTACTGGTTTGGATTACATAATGTGCAAGATGTGTTCTATGCAACAGGATGTGAGTTGCTCCCTAGGGGATCACCATTTTAAAACTTTCTGGTAACCCATTTCCAGTTGTTCTGTTCCTACTGCTGCTGCTGCTACAGGCAGAAGCCAGAGGAGGCTGGGAGAGGTGGAGAGAGGGGAGGCGAGCAGGGATTGAGTAGAACATACCCAGAAAACCCAAGCAAATAAAGCAGCCCAGGCTACACTACTGCTGCTTCTGCTGCTACCTGGCCCCAGGGTTGTGCCCCCAAAACCCACACCTAGGGCCATGTCCTCTGTCTAACTTGCCTGTTCCCCACCCATGGTCCAGTGCTGTAAGAGTCTGGGCTTGGCATCTTTAAAACCCCCTAGGAGGAAATAATCAACAAAAGGGGTGGTGCTTTGCTTTTGAACAAAATGTTCGCACAGACAAAAAGACCACGAAGGTCTGAGGATGTTAAGCAACTCATAGCCGTCCTGAAGTAGTGAATCAGTCATGATTGTTCAGTGAAAACAAATCATCTGGCGCTCTTAAGCTGTCTTAAATTCTGAGCCTGCTTCCCTTGCTGCTTTTTCATAAACAAATAACTGGAAAGATCTCTAAGGAGGGGAGAGGCCAATACCTCTCTTCTCCTCTCATCAAGACGGCCGGAACTCGGCTGGCACAGGTGGGGAGCCTGTTGTTCCAAGCCCCGGCCTGGTTGGGCACTCTCTGCAGCTTGTCACTGACCACCTGGACAACGCGTGCCGGGACCCTCCCACAGGTACTAGAGAGGACGGTCAGCGCTTTCTGACTTTCCCTCTTACAAATTCTGCTAGTCCGGATCCTGTTGCTCCCAAGTCTGTTTGGTCCTGTCTTGCCTGTCTTTCCAGGTCTCATGAGAATTCGTGAATCATTAACCCCTGTGGTTTAATTGCAAGTATAATGCGGCCATTTCCCCAGCTGTGTGGGTGAATTTCTGCTGGGTTCTTTCGGTGTGGGAAGCTGAAGGCTGGGCAATTTCTTCTCTGGTGGCTGTGTATTACTTTCGTCTTAAACACAATGTAAAGAATAGTATGAGCAAATATACTATTACCTTTTGACTCCTTAGCAGATCCACTGG
>NW_022103898.1:35892112-35919743 GCF_000313985.2 Echinops telfairi | reverse complement strand
GAGGCTGATAGAGTCCAAGCGCGCTTACCCTCACACAATCATGAGGCTGAGAGAAGATCCAGATCTTTCCCCAGCCCCTGTGCTCTCTGACCTCTCTGCACACTGCATCTCGAAGCTCTGCTCTGTGTGCCAAGTCAGCATTCACTCTGACCTTGACCTGCACAGCTCCACTTTCCATCAGACCTCACTAACCTCCTGCCCCCAACCAGAGCCCTAGGTCTGAACGTCTAGGGAGAAAGCTGTGTCCTAACCTCTCAAAGGAGGAGAAAGCAGGTCACCCGGACAGAAGGGAAAACCCACGGACTATTATGCAAGCGCCTATGTAAACAGGCGTTCCTTTAACACCTGCTACTGACAACTTAGACTATCAGACAAAGGAGAGAAATAATAGAGTTCCCTGGGTGTGAGCATTTGTGAAAGTACCTGGGTAACTCCAGCCCTCGTCTCAGTCATTTGTTTGTGCGGAGAATAAGAAACTGGTCCGTTGGTGAAGCAGTAGGTATTCAGAACCTGAAACCACATCTTCATTCTTTTCCAGAGAGGCTAGGAGTTAGTAGCCTCTGAACAAAACAGATACAATCCCACTTTGGCTAAATGTAAGTTCCCCACTTGTTATGCATCAGGTACATGAAGTTCTGGGACACTGAATCCTCAGCTCGAAATATTTGAGCAAGACCAACATGAAGAACTTCAGAGTGCTTTTGTCATGAATCGAATGGGCTTTGGTAGGTGCCTGCATTATGCTCCTGCTTAGA
Organism: Echinops telfairi; assembly: GCF_000313985.2. Classification (NCBI taxonomy): domain Eukaryota; kingdom Metazoa; phylum Chordata; class Mammalia; order Afrosoricida; family Tenrecidae; genus Echinops; species Echinops telfairi. The sequence goes on along the minus strand of NW_022103898.1, from coordinate 35,918,988 downwards.
GCTGTTACTTTCAATTGTCCTTCAACCAGCTGAAAGCCAGGGAATAAATATAAGAGACCTTGGAGCCCCACCCCATATTACTTTAAGACCATTGGGCTCTGACTCTTGCAAGGGCAAATCCAACAGCCTATTAATTCTCTCTGCACTGGATTTTTATACCTGTAACATTCCCCCAGTGCCACCAAGTGGATTCCAACTCCTAAAACATGATTAGGAGAAACCCATTTAAAGGGGAGTGGCTGCGATAGGCAAGTACATGCGCTGCAAAGGGAAGTTATGGAATTAAGGAATACACCAGTATAGAGCCATGTGGTGTGGGAGAAAACAAGCATATGCTTTGAAAACCTGTAACAATCACTGCATTCTCCATTGAGCTATAAGAAACACAAAATGCACACTGCTACAGATAAGAGCCCGCAACACAAGGAATCCAGGATAGATAAGCCCCTCAGAGTTAACAAAGAGAGTAGAGACACCAGGAGGATTAGTGGAGGGTGGTGGGAGAAAGGGGGAATCATTCACAAAGATCAATAGAACCCCCACCTAAGGGGATGAATAATGGAAAAGTGAGTGAGGGGGGATGGGGACAATGTAAGATATGAAAAAAAAAATTTATAACTTATCAAGGGTTCAGGAGGGAAGATGGGGAGAGGAAGGAGAAGGAAGAAATGGGGAGCGGGTATCAGGCACGCAAGTGGGAAGAGAATGCTTTGAAAATGATGATGGTGGCATATGTGAAAATGTGCTTGACCCACTGGAGGACTGCATGGATTGTGATAAGAGATGTAAGAGCCCCCAATAAAATATTTTTTTACATAAATTTAAAAAAGAGAGAAAGAAACACAGCATGAATCATTTGTTTCAGGACAGTGCTAGAGCAATAAGGAGGCCTGGCAAAGCAACAGTTAAGCATTCAGTTGCTAATTACAAGATAAGCAGTCAAACTCACCCAGTAGCTCCATAGAAGAAAAACCTGGAACTCTACTTGGATAAAGATAATGGTCCAGAAAAAGCTATGGGGCAGTTCTACTCTATCACATGGGTCTCTATGAGTCAGAATCAACTGCATAGCACCCAACAATAGCAACTGTAGTGATAACCCACCTGAGGCGCGACCCAGAAAAGTTTATTTGGTATTCAGTGCTCTCTCCTATAACGTTCTCCACTATAACATTAAGAAAGTAAGTAATAGATGGTCAAAAAAGTTCTACTAAAAATGTTGTAAATGCAATACAAATTTTAAAGTCTAAAAATGTTATTAGTTTTTCTTAAAATAGGACTATCCAAATATGCTCATTCCCCAAGGGTTCCAAAGTGTCAGGCTTTGCATTAGAATTATAGGCTTGCTAAGATTACTCTCAGAAAATCATCTTAAATGGTCAACTGCCATTGTTCCATTCACAATCTGCCTGAAATCACCTTCCAAATTGTCCATGCAAGGGCTAGCTGTTCCACACCAGGTCTGTAAATAAACAAGAGTTCACTCTTAGGCAATGATTGATTGGATGGGTAAGGATTGGAGCTTTCCCACACATCACTGTTGCCTTCCTATGGCAATCAGATCATCAAATGGTAGAATTAGCTTTGCTTAAGAGTAGGAAGTTGCCCCTAGTGGTGAGGCATTAAGTGTTCGACAGCTCACCTAAAGGTTGGCAGTTCCCATCTGTAACCACTCCTCAGGAGAAAGATGTGGCAGCCTTCCATAAAGATGTACAGCCTTGGAAACCCTATGGGCAGTTCTGTGTGCAATCCGGTGACTATGAGTCAGAACTGATTCCCCATGAATGGGCTTGAGGATAACCCGGCATTAGCTAATCCTAGAAAACTTCTCTACTTCTGAGAAGCAGGACAACTGGTGTCATCTGAGGGTTTCTTCTCAAACCCTCCAGTTAACTTTCCAAAATGTGAGGTTCGAGACAAACTGAAAGATCTTTAGTCAAGCACTTTACATCAATGCTTTTAAAGCCATGGCCCACTGGGTCACTGAAGTTCCCAAAGTTGCTTACCTTGAAGCAAGGCCCATGTTTTCCTTGTTCATACCTTCCTAAAAGGCACTGAAATACTAAAATAAATGAATGAATAATAAACACCACGCACAAGAAAAATGTAATGTATTTTTTATTCTCCTGCAACGGAATAATCAAAAGATGATGAATTAGGTGTCTTTCAAGATGTCTCTGGAATCATTCACATTTTAAAGGCTTTTGCTGTCTAGAGTTAGGAGAGACAATAAGTAAATTGTACCATAAACTAGATAGGAAGGCAGGTGCATTTATGGAAATTATCTTCAGAGCATAAAGGATGCTAATGTTAGCTGGCTTCCATCTATCTTCTTGATGTTTTCCACTGAAAAATTAGACAGCTTGTTTTTTCTCATCTCAGTCTCCCTCATTTGTAACAGATTTCCATATTCTGCTGCTCATTAAAAATGCAACATCCTGCTGGTGATTCTCCTCTGGAAAGGGATAAAGAAGTCCCCGGGGATGAGGGGCACTTGAATGAGGATCCCGAGCACCTCCAGGGTGGATCAGGGAGCAGCAACTTGGACAGTGTCCTCCAGAAGCGTCTGGTAGCTGGCCCCCTTGGCTCCACAGGCAACCTGGGGTCTCTCCACCCAGAAGTGCAGTCCGAAGGCAATGGGGCCTTTCTTCATAGACACTGTGAGAACCAGGGGAATCTTCTCCAGTTCGACCGGCAAGCCCCAGGCCGAATTTCTACCTCTCCTACGTTGAGGAGATTACGGGGCAGTGGATGTGGGAGCTTGACCTCAACGCCTCAGCAGGACACCTGGGAGATGCCCCCTTGGGGAAGCTGTAAGGAGCCTGTAAGATCCACGTGTTATCTTGCCAAGACTCCACCTGGAAGTCCAAAGGACTCTTCTCCCACCCTATCACCCTTGATATTCAGCAATCGGAGATTGTCTTCTGACCCTGAAAAGGCCCTGCCCACAGCTGACTCAGTAGAACTTCAAATGAGACCTTCTGAGAAGCAGACCCCTCCCCGGCATCAGTCCATCAACAAGGGGTTCCTTCACCAGGCCTCTCCCCTGCCCAGCCCCACCCCGCCACGCTCAAGCCCTCAGGTAACACAGCTCTAAAGCAAAGAAAACTAGGTCTAGTGGTTGTCACATTTTCCTAAAGGCCAGGGGCTTCCACAGTGGGAGAAAAGCATGGGAATTACAGGTGGGGAACACACGTTATTTGAACAGACACATTGGCTATTAAGCAAAAGGGGGCACAGAAGTTTGGGGAAGGAGACAGGAGGTCTAGTTCACTTTCTTTTCCTGGTATTCTTAGACGCACTTTAAGAAAGGGCCCACCAGATCAAGATGTAAATGGCACCTCAGGCATTGAAAATATGGGTGGCTTCGTTACAAATATATCGCACTGAAGAAAGCCCAGTGTCTCTGGTTTAAAAGAATAGGAAAAACAAATTATTCAGATTTCCGACCCCTTTCCCTCTCACATCACTCCACACAAAATTTCAAAATTTTTTGCCTAAGAAATTAAATTGTCTCTCCTTTCAAGGTATCTGCTGTTGAATTTGGGGCAGATTTGAGAAAGACTAAACTGTGTGTATATGTGAGCATGTGTGTGTATGCATGCATTTATCCCTATGAATGTACCAGAGAGCTTCATGGAATTCCATTATCCCTTCATTCATTTTCTCACTAATTTTTGAAGAGCTTTTGTGTGTGTGTGTATAAATATGGATATATAGTTATAGATATATATTTTTAATTTCAGGGAGAAGAATTACATCAATCCAGGTATGTGTTTATTTTCTACAGTGCTATCAATTTTTTGACAGTTTATGTGTTATACCATGTTGACAAGAGAAACAAATCCAGAGATACTCATATGTGTATAAGAAAGAGTTTTCTATCCAAGAGTGATTGTATATTGAGAAAACATCCCAGTCCAATCCTTATCAAGTCCAATATTAGCCCATATGTCTGCTTCCACTTCAGACTCACACAGCACGTGCAATGATGCTAAATGCAGGAAGATGACAGGCCAGTGGGTGGAAAGTTTTGTGGATCCAATGCCAGTTGAAGCATCTCAGTGCTGGTTCCTCCAACTCTCTGAGTGTGGCTCCTCAATGGGAAGGCAAAGCAGAGAAGGTGTGTGTCCCACCTCCAGGGAGAAAGCGAGGAAGATCCCAGAATACTCAGGAGAGGGCCATGCACACAAGGAGATGTCATCAGACTGCCACCTGATTGACACACTAGACTCCATCCCTTCACTCTTAATACCCTCACATTGACATGAGATTATGTAACTAACACAATTTACAATCTCTATTTCTGATCTGGCATAAAGTATCTAATGGATTACTAATCAATAGACTTTGTTTTACCAGCTCCAAGTCACTTCATGATTATGAATCAAAGAGTCTTAATTTCAAGTCTCCTTCAATGGAAGCAGATGCAGTTTGCTGTGGCTTTTGTGGGCAGGATATAAGAGCCATACACAGTGATTGTCTCCTTTTGAATAGGCAATGCTTTGGCCTGTGGTTTAATTAACACCTGCTTTGTCAGGTAGAGATGACAGAAAGGCCAAATACATTCAACAGCTTTTTAAACAGAAATTCTGTGGACAAGGATGGAAGGAACAAGACTTGCTGCTTAGATCTGGGATGACCTTTAAATGTCTGTTATGACAGACTCTGTGCTTCTCTGGAGTGCAGGTGAGTTGTGTTCCTTTAGAAAACAGCTCTGAATTTTCACTGTGTCCTGAGGTGGTAGCAGCATCCCTCCCTCTTAGGGATGCTTAAAAGCTATGACAGCAAGAGAAATAACCATGCCCAATTTCATCCCCAGAATCTTTGGGATTTTCAGGAAAGTTCTCATTTTGTTAGTAAGGCACAATGGAACTCTTAACGATTCAATCATTGTTTTGTTGTTGTTATTCTCTGGTGTTTGTTGTGTTTTTTTTGTGGTTGCTGTTGTTGTAATAAAAGGATTTATTAAGGAAGGTAACACGTTACAACGCCTGTGAGAAATACTCAGGGTTTGTAGCTGTTTACCAGGTCATGTTACAAAATTTCAGGTCTGCTAATAATGTCTAAAAGCTATACACCGCAAACCAAAGGTATTTAGCTCAAGTTCTGTGGTCAGCAAACCCAGCTCATTGAATTAAGTGCCAGAGGCACTCCACTCCACTTTTTTGGGTCAGCAAGTCCAACTTCCCCAATTAAGTGCCCAGAGGCACCCCACTCTGCAAGCCAGCCTCCGACACGAAAGCTCTGGGAAGTCCATCATGTTGGGTTATTTCTGGCTCATGGTGAATTTATGCTTAACAGAACAAAACATGTCCTGGTCTTATGACATCCTCATTAACAATGACATGCTTGTGTCCATTTTGTGGCTATTGCGTACTGTCTTTGAAGCTATGCAAAAAGTTTTCAGTGGCTTCTTCCTCCAAAGTGGGGAGCCGAGTCCTGCCTCTTTGTCTGTTCTTAGTCTGGAAACTTCTCAGAAACCTGCCCACTTCAGGTAACTCTGTTGGCTTTTGAAATACCAGTGACATAGCTTCCAGCATCACAGCAACACACTAACCCCCACAGTACTGAAAACTGACAGACAAGTGGTGTACCCAAAAGAACAAATTGACAGTCCACCATTTCAGGAGTTGCATTTCAGTAAGAACCAATGGAGCTGAAGGAAGAAGTTCAAACTTCATTGAATGCATTAGGTCATTCCCTTGCATTAGAACAACTCCAGGAAGCGATGAAATTCCCATTGAATGTTTTCAAAAAGCTGAAGAAGCCCTGGAAGCACTCACTCATCATGCCAGGATATTTGGAAGACAGCTACCTGGCCAATTGACTGGATGAGATCCACATGTGTGCCCATTCCAGAGAAAGGCGACCCAACAGAATGCTCAAACTATAGAACAATACCATTGATGTCACACCTGAGTAAAATTTTGTTTAAGAACATCCAACAACAGTTGCAGCAGTACATTGACAGGGAACTGCCAAAAACTCAGGCTGGATTCAGAAAAGGATGTTTAATGAGGATTATCACTACTGCTATCAGATGGATCTGGCCTCAAAGCAGAGAATACCAGAAAGATGTTTATGTTTCATTGACTATGCAAAGGCATTCAACTGTGTGGACCATAATAAAATGTGGACAACCTTGAGAAGAATGGGAATTCCAGAACACTTCATTGTGTTCAGGAGGAACTTGTGCATGGATCAAGAGGTAGTTGTGTGAACAGAACAAGGGAATACTGCATGGTTTAAAAGTCGGAGAGGTATGAGGGACTGATACCAAGGGCTCAGGTAGAAATAAGATGTTTTGAAAATGATGATGGCAACATATGTACAAATGTACTTGACACTGGATGGACATCCGGTTACAAGAGCTGTAAGAACCCCAATAAAATGATTTTTTTTTAATGTAGGAGAGTTGTGCAACAGGGTTGTATCCTCTCACTTTACTTGGTCAATCTGTGTGCTAAGCAAATGGTTAGAGAAGCTAGATTATATGAAGAAGAGTGTGGCATCAGGATTGGAGGATGGTTTATTAACAACCTTCAGTATGCAGATGACACAACCTTGTTTGCTGAAAGTGAGGAGGAATTCAAACACTTGTTGATGAAGATCAGAGATTGTAGCCTTCAGTGTGGATTACAACTCAATATAAAGAAGACCAAAATCCTCACAACTGGACCAATAGGTAACATCATGATAAATGGAGAAAAGGTTGAAGTTGTCAAGGATTTTGTCCTACTTGGGTCTATAATCAGTGCTCACAGAAGCAGCAGTCAAGAGATCAAAAGATTTATTGCATTGGGCAAATTTGCTGCACAAGACCTCTTTAGAGTATTAAAGAACAAGGATGTAACGTTGAGGACTAAGATTTGCCTGACCCAAGTCATGGTCTTCTCCACAGAATCATCTGCATTTGAAAGTTGGACACTGAATAAGTAAGACTGTAGAAGAATCAATGCAATTGTATTGTGGTGCTAGAGAAGAATACTGAAAGTAACCATGTGCTGTTAAAAGGACCAATGGATCTGTGTTGGAAGAAGCAAAGCTAGAGTGCTCCTTAGAGGGAAGGATGGCAAGACTTTGTCTTACATACTTGGGACGCGCTGTAAGGAGAGACCAGTCCCTAGAGGAGGGCATCATGTTCAATATAGTGGAAGGGCAGCGGAAAAGAGGAAGGCCCTGGGCAAGATGGATTGACACAGTGGCTGCATCAATGGGCTCCGACTTAAGAACAATTGGGAGGATGGCACAGGACTGGGCAGTGTTTCATTCTGTTATGCATAGGGTCTCTATGGTCGGAACCTATTTGAGGACACCTAACAACGTGTGCTGTCTTCTAACACCAGGAACTCGTCTTGCAGCACTACATTGGAGAATATTCTCTTCTAAGCTGTAACGTTTTCATTGGCTAACTTTGAGAAGTAGGTTGTCAGGCCTTTCTTCCTAGCCACCTTTGTCTGAAGGCTACTACCAAGAACATAGCTTTCTGCATCATAGCAATACACCAGTCATCAGAGTATGCCAAACTGAAAGTATGCCAAACTGACAAATGGCTTGTTATTGCTGTTAGGTGCCTTTGAGTCATTTCTGACTCACGGCGGCCCCCAAAGGGCCTTCATTCTTTTCGCTGCTCCTCTACCACGCATGAAGTCCCTCTGAGCACTCTAAGAGCCCCATCTGTGTCAGGATCCTTTTCTCTTTCTCCTATTCACAAGTCTTCTGGAAAGCAAACCTGCATTTGAATCCTAGCTGGGTCTTCCACTCACAGGGCCAGGACACCTCGGGAAACTTCCTTCCCCATCCCTCTGAGTTGGCTCTGTTCACAGCAAGCGGCGTCATTTACATGTCCTATGGTCCTTGTGGACATCAACATGAAGACCCACGGAACCCCTGAACAGAACGGGTGCTCGGCAAAGGCCCTCTGCTTTTCCATTTGAACTCCACCCATGCCTTACAAAGTAGGGGCATTAGAGGCCCACTGGTCACATTTTCACCAGAAACTTTCCTGGCAACAACTTGCAAGAGCAGCCTGCCTCCTAGTTGAGTGCTGACGCATGGGGGCCAGGGCCTGCCCAGCCGTAGGGGGGTGGGGTGGTGGTGAGGGGGGGTGGAATTCCCTGGATTCCCTGCATTGTTGCCGCCATCAGCCCACACTAGGGACCTTCAGATCTCCAGCAGAGGACAGGACGGAAGAAAGAGATGTTCTGGTTCCCGAAAGAAGAGAAGAAGATTATTCCCACTACCATGGGACTAGTCCCTTCGGATCTGACCAGCCTGGGCCAACGCAACTCAGGGTTAGTGCAAGTGTGGCTGTGTTTGAGAATGCGAGTGAGAGAGGGGAGATGGGGGTGGGCGGGCAAGTCCAAAGAGGGCTGCAGACATTCCCTTCTGTCATCTCCTGGGTCCTGAGATTTTTGTCCTGAAGCAAAGGACCAGGATAGCCGAGCATCAAAGCAAACAATCGTTTTCTCCAGAACATCTCTCTGATTGTGCTTTTCCAAACAAATGGAGGGCAGCAGAAAGTTATACTGGACGTACCGAGGGAGGGTGGTCTGCCAGCCACCGCCTGAGCACTATGCATTTATTATGAGTTCAGTTCCTAACTTAGTCTTCCTGTGAAGAATCTGAGTGTCGCCCAGTCCTCTTCTTTGCCCTCTTCATACAGGACACCCCCAGACACCACCTTGTTCGAGGGGTAGAGAGTATAGAATTCTTACGGCACCACCACGACTGCCTCCCAGGAGATGCTCAATCCAGAACTAAACACAATGAGCCTGCAGGCATGCCGTTTCTTAGAAGAAGCACCCCTATTGTTTGGAATAACAGAAGCAAGATGACAGTTTGAAACCATCCACACTCTCCCCTGCCCCATGCCAAGCCTGGAAACCAAAATCCAAAGTCAATCTGAACTTATTATAACTCCTTGGCATCAATATCATTAACCAAAGGACCTGAACAACCCCGGGTAACACAGATGGGGGTGGCTGGGGGCAGGGGCGGGGGTCCTTTCATAGAGCGCTTCCGTCTCCTGCCAAGCGAAATGTGAGGCAGGGGAGCGTTTTTCTGCGTCAATTCACATCTCCTCCCATTCCTGGGTACAGATAGATAGTCCTTTGTAGTGTCTGTCTAGGGTTCTGTTTGGTAACAACTAGACTTCTTTTTTTTTTTTTTTCAACTATACTTCTTGATCATTTCAATGGACTCATGCCTTCTGATGAACATGAACCTGTCACGTTTGTTGTGCCCTTCCGGGTTGTGCTCACCTTTCCAGCATGAGCATGGCTGGGCTTTCAGTGCTGAGACAGTAAAGTCAAGGTCATGGCCAGGTTCAGGCTCTGCATAAGCAATTATCTTCTGTCTGGGTCACATGTGCAAATTAACCTCAAAACTTGGCTGACAACATTCCAAATGGATGCCTTCGGCCAGAGGGTACCCAGCACATGGGGATATCTGCTCCTTTACCGGGGATGGTGATTCAAATGGCATTTTGCTTTTGTGTATGTATACAATTATTCATTTATGATCTAGAATGGAAAAGCAAAATTCATCTGAAGCCTGTCACTACATCATTCCAAAGTTCATCGGATCACCTGCTCTGTATGAAGTCCTGTGCCAGGTGCCCAGATGCTCTGGCATATGAGAGCTTCCATTTTCTTGGAGTTCAATGTTTTATGAACTTCTTTGAAGTCCGCTCATCGGAATACACAGTATGAGCTTTCAATGAAATCATTATCAAGGGGCAAGTTGGAGTAAAGAAGGGAAGGAGAGAGAGTTTGCTCTGTCTACCCAAGTCAGGAAAGGCTTTCTGGAGGAAGGCTGGCTAAGCTGGAACTGAAAGAGGAATGTGAGTCTGCTTGGTCAACAAAGTGGAGGCCAGCAAGCAGGGAGAAACTGCCTGTGCAAAGGCACAGAGGCCCGAAGTGTAGAGTGCAGGCCAAGATCAGAATGTACCTACATAACTCTGGAGAGCCTAGTCTGTAGTTTATGTTGAGGGGGGTGACATGATACTTGGTGTATGTAGACTCGGCTTTTCACCCATTTATTCAATAAATGCTTTTGCGCTTCACTAACAACAGGAGTAAGGAGAACTGGTGATGTAGTCGCTATATGTTGGGTTGCTAACTACAAGGTTAGCAGTTCGAAACCACCAGCGACTGCGCTGAAGAATGTGAATCTTTCTTATTTGTAAAGAATTACCCTCTTAGAAACTCGCAGGGGAAGTTCTACCCTGTCTTATAGGGTCACGGAGTCAGAACTGACTCCGCTGCAGGGATTTCTGGTTAACAGCAGGGGTTGGGTAGTGTTCCGTTCTGCTTTTCATAAAGTCACTATCAATCACAACCAACTTGATGGCACCTAATAATAATAAACAACCGGAATTTAGAATCAGAACTAGGAGCTTAGAGTTACAGGGAAGGGAAGGCATAAACCTGCAGACGTATCTTATAAAGTAAAATGCTTTCCAAGAGACAGGATTGTAGATGAGCTCCTCCAAACATCAATGATGGTAAGACATGCATCTTGCACTTAAGGAACAGGCAGTCTTGTAAAGAAAGTAGAAACATAATAGAATGTTATGTTTGTAATAGACTCAATGGTCAGCATAATAGCACTTACTGAAAGCTTCCTGATTAAATTCTAGACACTGCACTAAGAGGACTCTATTGATTAATGTAGCTAATCCGCCCACAATAACCAATTACAATGGGTAGGTATTATTATGTTCTGTTTCACAGGGTGGGGACAAAGGGTCACAGAGATCACTTAACTTGTCCAGAGTCATGCAGCTTGGACTACAGCTTAGGCAATCTGACTGCATGCTGGGACCCACCACTTCAGGGTACTGCTGAGCACAGCCAAGAAGCACGTCGCCAGTCCAGACAGCAGGGAGGACTAATCCTCCTGTGCTGTCAGTAGTCATGTCTTTCTCTGAGGTCTGCAGAGAATATAAAAGCAGTTTAGAATCTTTGCAAACTATCAAACCCTAATTATTACCAGATAGTGAGACATGGAGAGCTCAAGCTCAAAAGAATAAATGTTTTCTGCCAAAGTTCACTTTGGTTACATTTCTCCTGGAAATTACTGTAATTTCCCATGCTCTGCCCAATTCTATCCCCATGACCACTAAATACCATTGTATACTTCTAGGGACTTTACAAGAAAAGTACAAAGAGGATGAGGAAGCTTCTAGTATTTCACCCTAGGAGTGTTCTTCTGTTGAGCCTTAATCTTCTTGTATATACAACACCTTCCAAATAGCACTGTAAAACTCCTGGCAGTATCTGTGCACTGCTAATCCATTGTGTGTCCATCCAATACGGTGACGTATGAGTTTCACTTCTCATTCATACCATGTGGATGTTCCAGTCCCCACCTAATTCAGCTCCTTCCTTCCCATAAAGCTTGGATTGGCAAATGTGAGGGGCTTTCAAAAAGTCCAGTAAAAAAATGAATGAAAATATATATTTTTTAAATCTCCACAAACTTTTTAAAATCCCCACATAATAGGGGAGAGTTGTAAAAGCCTGCATTTTGTATCATCTTATTATGAAACTTCATCATAAAGCAGGTGGTGAAAGAGCCAAACAGATGTGGGGAATGCAGAAAGGTTGAGATCAAAGCTGGCGAGAGCAGAATCTGGAAGATCGGTAACAGAATCAGGAAGATCAGTAATGGAATCAGGAAGATCGGTAACAGAATCTGGAAGATCGGTAACAGAATCAGGAAGAGCCTGGGTTGGCATGTGACAGAACCCAACTCAGATGACTTACACAAATAACGATGCTTCTCTGGTAGCTCAATGGCATGTGGTTTGAAGTGGAGTTTTCTCTTGTCACATGATTGGAGCTCAGGCCAAGGCACATGTTAGTAGCTACCAAGTTCCTTCTAATTTCCTCTTCTGTAAGATCACCACTGTACTTTTAGGTATCCTATTTATGTACTTCAGGTATCATCTACACTTTCAGGTGCCATTTTCCAGAAAGAAAGGCAAATAGCACAAAGTCAAAGGAAGAAGCTGGACATGTCGATCTCCTTAAGAAAATGTTCCTAAGAATCCTCGCTCTGTAATTTCCACTCGCATCTCATAACTGTCAGGGTCAGTGTATTCGATGGGCAAAGAAAAGGAAGAATATGCACACCGAGTTCACCGTGATCAACGTCTACCACATTATCATAAAAGTTTACAACAACAAAAATAGAGTAGGGCAAGCCAAAATAAGTTTTAACATCCTAGGGAAATATGGCTAATTGATCAAAGCTGAGCTCGATTTTGTTCAAGTATTTTTTTTTTGGTTCCTTAACAGAGCTAATCCACGACCCTGAATTTTGTGGGATGAATGGAAGGTAGATCGATTTGGGGAGGTGATGGAGGGGCACCTCTTCAAATTTCAGTGGATTGTGAAGTGCAAAGACTAAGATCTTCCTCCCTCCAGCCTTCTAAGGCAGACCAAGGAAGATGAGTTGTGTTGACATTGCTACAGTCCAAAGCCCTTCTGCTTTGGATTGGTCAAAACCATGAATGGTCAGTAAGCATGTGTGTCATCATGGCCCTACTGTACATGGAAGCCTCCAAGACCTTCCTCAGCCAGCTGACATTGGCAGCTAGCAGCCACTATTGAAGGACAAGAGGCAATATGAGCAATGAACGTGCCTGCAGCCCTGCTCTCTGTTCTCTCCTTTTGTTCCCCTGAGAACAGGTTGTACGAGCACAGGCGGAGTTCCGTGGTGCTGAACCTACCTGGACTTGAGGTGTTCCCTGGAGACCTTCTGGTATCAGATGGGGCTGCTGATTACCTGTACCACCCACTGCTGCTGCTGAATTCAGGTTCTGTTTACTCCGCAAACATTCATTGTAGTAAGAGGGGGAGATGAAATACTAAATAACTAGTAGAACATGTGCATGGACCAGTTAGACCAGACTGTTCACCAATTGTTGGGACCAGCTATATTAGTCAAGGATTTCCAGAGAAACAGAACCATAGATAGCTATAAAGGGACTCATTTGAAGGAATTGGTTCATGCATCCATAAAGACAGACAAGTGGAAATTATGTAGGACAGACCAGAAACTCCTGGGGAATTCTAAATTATAATCTTGAGGCTCTTCATTCTTCGCTGGGAAGCCTAGGTTTTTGCTCTTAAGAGCAGATCTGATTGGATGTGGCCCACCCAAGTTATTGAGGGTAATCTCCTTTACATAAACTCAACTGTCAATAGACTGTCAACATTCATCACATCTGCAACATACTTTCATTGCAATATCTGGACTAGTGTTTGACCAAAGTGAGCACCATAATCTATCTAGCCAAGTTGACACAAAATTCCCCATCCCATCAGTTGAATACCAGTCCTGCTGTTGGACATTTACTTTACAAAGATGGTTATTTATACTTATTTAGCTCTTTTCTCAAAAATATCCTCTTATCAAATAGCCACCCACCCATGCCACCCCTCTCCAACTCCAGGTTTAGTGCAAGTAAACCGGTGGTGGTGATGGCCTCAGAGCAGAATGCACACTCAGGCGGCTGGGCAGTTTCTCTATAGTAGCTGTAATGCTTACTCACCACCCACCTTACTGTCCTTCACTTCCTGGTCTTTAGCCTCACTGGCTGGTGCCCTCCACCAGGGTTGTAGCAGGTGCAGCCAGATTAGTGCCCTATGGAATAAGGTAGCATTAGAAGTGACTCTTGCATTTTCATTTTGGTTTGAAAGATAAGTGGTGGTAAGAGGCTCATTGACAAGCCTCTAGATTAACGTAAGTTCTGAACACAGTGCAATTTTAACAGAGCTCAGTCCTTGTTTCATGCTGCCTCAGATACATGAATAGATTTTGAGCTCTCCCTTGATTGTAGCTCTCATAGAAGAACAATTCGTTCTTGAGGCATGGCCCTTTTCAGTACTCACTCTCTGTGTTCACCCAGGTAGAGCAGAGAAACAGATCCAGGGAGACTCATATGTGTATACAAAAGAGCTTTCTATACAAGAGCAATTAAATATTGAGAAAACATCCCAGCGCAGTCCAGATCAAGTCCATTAGTCCAATATTAGCCCATATGTCCAGTCCCACTCTATAAATTCCTCTTGAGACTCACAAAACACATGCAAGGACACCAAATGCAAGAAGATCACAGGCCAGTGGGTGGGAAATCTTGTGGATGTAGTGGTGGTAGAAGCGTCTCAGCACTGGTGTGGGTTTCCACGTGGCTCCTCAGCCCCAGGGCTCTGGCTGCATCAGCATAGCTCCATCAGGCTCGTCATCAGTAATGGCCCACAGGAAGTGAGTTTGTGTCCCACCTCCAGTGAGCTATTTATCTCCCTTGCGCCTCCAAATGAGATCATGAAGCTGTGACTCGATTGACAGGCTGAACTCCACCCCTTCACTCTTAAGTCTCAAATTAACAACAGATTATGCAACTACCACACCCTCCTAGGGAGATCACTGAAGACAAGGTGCTATAGTGAAGGTGATGAAGAAATAAAATGGTACCAGGCTATCAGCAAAAACAGGGTCTTAAAGGCTTGTCTCAAAACAAGCAGTCACCTAAGTGAGGAATCAGCTAAGTCCACAAGCAAGAGGCACACTAGTTTGTGTGATCTAAGTATTATAAATAATAAAATCCAAACTCAGAGGAGGGAATAGTCCCAGAGCCTGAATTCTACAACACCCAATCTATAGAATGCTGTGGATGATAGTAGAAGCCCAAAACCCATTTTCTGTGTCCTTACATGGATTGGTTCTCTGATGAAACCCTGCTGATCATAACCTAGGGATGTGAATAGCCTTGATATCAGACAAAGAGCATTGTAAAGTGGATTTTAGCAGCTGTGGTAGGCTGGAATGTAACACCTTGTCATTTGATCTCCCTTTTGACCCATTTTTAATTCATTCTAGTTTTTACATAGTTTCTGGAATCCTTATTCTACTTGCTGTCCTATAAGTTCATCAATTCTAGGTTTCATTACTGAGACACAGAAAAATATATAAGACAACTTCCAGAGTGTGGCCCCAATGACAAAGCACCTCTGAGATAAACCCTAATATGAATAAACAAAAAAAAAAAATAAAACAGAACATCAGTGACAGGTTTGCCGGAAAAGTATAATACAGTATCTAGGCCATTGATGCAGCAAGATCATGCTTGTCTGCCTCCCATCAGTTCAACAATCTTGGTATAGCTGTCTTACACTTCCTCAGACACCCTGCATTTCCTGATTTAAGTCCTCCAGGTACAAGTGTGTCTGAGGGAGAGTCCAGTTCACCCAGTGGAGTTTCAGCATCAGATCTCACCGGTATAGCCTCGGGAGCAGGCTGTGCACCTTGAAGAGCCAGGATTCAGTGTCCCAAGTTCCACACAACCCTTCTTAATATAATGAAGAGATTGAATTGTATGATATGCTAATTATATCTCAAATAACTTTTTAAAAATACTCTCAACCTCTCATGAGCATTAGGTCTCAAGGCGTGGTCCTGGGTAAGCATCTTTAATATCAACTGGGAATCTGCATATCAGAAATGCAAATTCTTAGTTCAACTCCAGAGCTATTGAACCAGAAATTCTTGTGGCCGAGCCAAGCAATCAGGTTTTTAAAAAAATAATTACACCAGGTGACTCTGATGATTTTGCTTCCTTCAAAAGTTTGAGAACTACCCTGCTGGGAACAGGTCATAACTGCATAAAACTATACGAGCAGTTCTTTGCTAAGTGCCATTTTGTATAGTACAGTGTGATCTCACACAGGAAAAGTTACAAAACATCTTCTATCCCACTTCTCTTCCTTCACTTTTTCTCCATTAGTTTAGAATAGATTTTTCTATTTTCTAGAATAGACAGGTTGCCAAATCAGGGTCTGCAGTAGTGATTTTCAAAATTTGTCATATGAATCACCTAAAGATATTGTTGTATGATATACTCTGATTCAGTTAGATAATACTTAATCCATATAATAAAGATTATGGATCCAACGTCTTCTGAGATGCATAGAACTCTTCTTCAGAGTATCTGTGAAGCTTTCAGAAGACCCCGACCTATCCCGCAACCTTAAAAACAGAAGACTGGAGCCCCGGTTGCTCCAATTGAAATCAGATATAATTACCACTGGGCATTTGAGGGTTAACAGCTCTCAAATGTCAGGCTATAATCGGTGAAGTCAATTAGCCACTGAGGGATATCCTCTTTATAAAGATCAATAAAGTGGTCCAAATAAGAGAGAGAATAATCAGTTGGGGAGATGACTTCCATAATTACAGAGGTTAAATACTCCACAAGCACATCATACATGATCAATGCTATCTAAATAATTGCTTCTAACTAATTGAAACATGACACAGAGTCACTTAGAGAATTTGATGTAAAAGAGAGTCCTGCAAAGCATCTCATTTCTTCCACCTTTCTCTGGGTATCATTACAAATTGATACACCTAACATAAAAATTAAGGGACCAGAATAAAATCTCTTTATTTCCTAGTAATCTAGAAGCATTCTGTGACTGGGGAAACACTTACAGTGTATAACAGAGCAGCAAGGGGAGCAAAGCAATGAAGTCCCTGGGGAATACCAAAAGTGTTCAATGCAAGAATACTTTGGAGCCAGGGTATGGCACCCCATCAGACGACCAGAAAACACTCCTAAAGGTCAACCAACAGACCTGGAACTATTTATAGGCTTTCCTCTTTTTGTCGTTGGTTTTTGTCTTGGGGGGTGGTGTTTTGGTTTTGTTGTTGTTGTTTTCTTTTGTTGCTTTGTTTTGCTCTGTCTTGTTTTTGTGCTTATTATTGTCTCTGCATGTCTATCTAGATAAGATAGGCAGAATAAACAATCCGGAGGAGAAAACAATAGGACTGATGGTTCTTGGGGGACACAGGAGAGGCAGAGGTGGGGGAAAGGAAGGGGAGGTGTCAACCAACCCAGGGACAAGGGAATAACAAGCGACCTAAAATTGATGGCAAGGAGGGTATAGGATGCCTGGTGGGGTTTGATCAAGGGCAATGTAGCCAACAGGAATTACTGAAACCCAAATGAAGGCCAAATATGATAGTGGGACAAGAGGAAAGTAAAAGGAAATAGAGGAAAGAACTAGGAGGCAAAGGGCATTTATAGAGGTCTAAATACAGGCATGTACATATGTAAATATATTTATATATAAGGATGGGGAAATAGATCTATGTGTATATATTTATAGGTTTAGTATTAAGGTAGCACATGGACATTGGGCCTCCCCTCAAGTATTCCCTCAATGCAAGAACACATTGTTCTAATAACATGGCATTCTGTGATGCTCACCTCCCTGACACAATCACTGAAGACAAAGCAGGTGCATAAACAATGTGGTGAAGAAAGCTGATGGTGCCCAGCTATCAAAAGATATACCATCTGGGGTCTTAAAGGCTTGAAGGTAAAAAAGTGGCCATCTAGCTCAGAAGCAACAAAGCCCACATGGAAGAAGCACACCAGCCTGTGTGATCATGAGGTGTCGATGGGATCAGGTATCAGGCATTAAAGACCTAGAACAAAAAAATCATATCAATGTGAATGATCTGTGAAGGGAAGTGCGGAGTGGAGACCCAAAGCCCATCTGTAGACAACTGGACATTCCCTTACAGAAGGGTCACAAGGAAGAAATGAACCAGTTAGGGTGCAGCATAGCACCGATGAAACACACAACTTTCCTCTCGTTCGTTAATGCTTCCTCCCCTCCACTATCATGACCTCAATTCTACCTTACAAATCAGGCTAGACCAGAGGATGTACACTGGTACAGATAAGAGCTCACAACACAGGAAATCCAGGACAGATAAACCCCTCACGACCAATAATGTGGGTAGCAATACCAGAAGGGTAAATGGAAGGTGGGGGAGAAAAGGGGAACTTATCACAACGATCTACATACAACCCCTGCCCAGGGAGAAGGACAACAAAGTGGGTGCAGGGAGACAGTAGTCAGTGTAAGATAAATAATAATAATTTATAAATTATCAAGGGTTTATGAGGGAGGGAGGGTGGGGGAGAGGGGAAAATGAGGAGCTGATATCAAGGGCTCAAGTAGAAAGAAAATGTTTTGAGAATGATGATGGCAACACATGTGAAAATGTGCTTGACACAATGGATGGATGGATGGATTGTGATAAGAGCTGTACGAGCGCCCAGTAAAATGAGTTTAAAAAGAAAAAGAAGAAGCATTTTGTGGTTAAAGAATGGCTTATTACTTGGAGGATATTCACTAGTGTCAATAAGCCCCAGCTCCTCATTGATGTCCTGGGTTAATATTTTCCTATATCGGGGACTTTCATTTAACCGCACTTCATTGGAGGATGCTATCTCCAAGTCTCTAATTAGGTCAGGCTCTTAACCTTGCACGAGGTGGGGTAGTTTATGGCCCAAAATCTCACTATCATCGAGCCAGTTCTGGTGTGCAAATGAACCATTCCTTTCAGCCTCAAGATCCTATGGCTACTGTCTGAAATAAATTACTTCTATCTTAACACCATTTTGTGAATTTTCTTCAAGTGATAGAGAGGGTAAACAATACTCTAGTGAAAAAAAGAGGCAATGACACCGTAAATCTGTGATAGAACGCCAACCTTTAGGTGACAGCATTGTTTTAGTCACTCATCTCCAGAAATATAAATATTCATTCCGTGCATTCTGTTTGCCTCACTTACAAAGCAGGGCTTATAGAGCATCACAAATATCTATCAGCAGAAACTCACAAGTAATACTACACTGTCTTTAATTTAACCCCCCAGAGTCCAAGAAGCCAAGATGGCCTTTCTCCAAGAGGGGCATGGTGAGTATTGCACAGGGTCGTTCTGTTTGTAGTTAAGCCTCTAGTAGCTGGAAAAGGACCCTAGAAGCACAGGGGGTAAAGCACAAAGCTGCCTACCCAAAGGTTGGTGATTCACGCCCACCAATCAATCCTTAGGAGAAAGATGTGGCAGTGCGCTCCCTTAAGGATTTACAACTCAGTCCTTAGGGGCAACTATGAGTCAGCATGGACTCACAGAAAGGGGGTTGGTTTCTGACAGCAAAGAAAGTAGGAAATGACCGAGGAGCCTCTCCAGTCTGCTTTCTCCTGATATAAAGGCAGATAAGTGACATTCAAGTGATCACATCTAGAGTAGGGGTTACAGAACATGTCAACCGGTGCTGTGTTATACAACTCAAAATCGCACCACTACAGAGTTGATTCTGACCCATAGCCTCCTTATAGGAGAGGGTAGGACAGTTTCTGAGACACTACTTCTTTGGGGAGTAGAAAGACCCATATTTCTCCAGAGGAGCCACTCCTAAAGAATGCTACTTGCCAGTGGTTAGTGAGCTCTGCAAAACTACCCTGATATTGTGGCGCTTTACAACTCTAAATGTCTGCCTTAGCACGGCTTGAAAAACAGCTAAGTTGAGGACGGGAACTGTGTATGCCCCAGTGTGCAGGTTGGGCCGTGCACGTTGGAAGCATACATACTTAGTACAGTCACTCCAAGAAAAAAATCAAACTCGCTGCCGTTGAGTCAATGCTGACTCATAGCAACCCTGTAGAACGGGGCAGAACTGCCCGGTGAGTTTCTGAGTCAGTAACTCTTTATGGGAGTAGAAAGTCCCATCTGCCTCTTGAGGAGCACTGGTGGTTTTGAACTGCTGACTTTGCAGTTAGCAGCCCAGCATGTAACCACTATGCCACCAGGACTCCTATTGTAGTCACAGATTCTCCGAATATCTCTCTATGTCTGGGAAAGTTGATTGGATTAGTCCTACTGGGTTTTTAAAACTCATTCCCAGTTCCACTGATGGCTGAGTGGTCGCTGCCTCTTTACTCCCAAGGGCATGGGTTGACCACAGTCAGACCTCCCTTCCTGGCATGTTGTGTAGAGGGTGGGAATGTTCGTGACCCCAACCAGGCCCTTCCCCTCTGTTTTCTTGAGGAAAAGATGCACTGGTTGGGCCTTCGTTCAACAGTTGCTATTAGGTGCCCTGGAATCTCCCCTCCCCCAGGACTCACGGCACTCCCACTCAAGATGGCCTGGCATCACCCTCTGAATTGGGCTCCGGACCATTGAAACCCATAGGCTTTTCACTAGTTGATATTTTTGAAAGTAGATCACCAGGCCTTTCTTCTGAGTCTATCATAATCTCAAATCATCACAGCAACACCCAAGCCTCCCCTGACAGATGGGGACGGAGGGGGGGGGGGCACACAAAGAGCCTTGCTGGGAACTGAACCCATGTCTCCTGCAAGGAAGGCCAGAATGCTATCACCCCACAATCTATGACCCCTTTGGCACAATTCCTACGGACTGCAGCCAACAGCAGCAAAGGAGACGCGGCGGGTGATTACCATCACTCCTTCCTCTCCAGCAAGTGTGTGGTCAGCTGTTGACATCTACGTTGGAGGTTCTGTGGCTGCACATGCTTTTAATTATTTTCTAAGTCCAGCAGCTAAATTAAAAGGTCCCTAGCATTCCAACTCCAGCTGTTCCACTTACTGCTGTGTGACCTGGGCCAAATGAATTAACTCCCCAGCTTCAGCTTCCTTGTCTAGAAAAGGCCTAGTGTGATGGTTAGGAGTCACCGCAGTAACCTTTGTGGAGCTATGCCAGATCTTGGCACATCGGAAAGACTCCACCCATACCGGCCACGACAGCCGTTTGGAGGTCTGTGTTCTCTGAACAGTGTAGTTCAAGTGATTGTCACATTATGTTTGCCAGAACAAAAAGCTTAGATGGATATGGTCTAAACATCACAAGCGACAAACAGCACGCTGTCAGTGAAGCTCTGACCCTCCGGTCCCCAGTGCCGGCGGGCTCCAGTCATTCTCCCTCTGCTGCATCTCCTCACTGCTTTCCTGCAGGACTGAGGGGGCTCATCCCCCAGCCCTCCCGGCGTCCTTCCGCATACAACTGTGGCAGGACCAGGCACCCATCCTGTCAGGGGCCTCAGAGAAGAGACATCTCCCAGACGCTTCTCCAGAGCAGGGGCCTCTAAGAGCCACTGAGAAATAGAACGTGTCTTCAGCAGGGAAGGGACACAATTACAAGATTTCTTCCCTGTAAAGAAGCAACTTGTTCCACTTGCGTAAGCGGGGTGCCAGTATGTGCCAAGCGCTGTTCGTTACCCCAGGATACCAGGATGTCTCCTACCAGCTCACAGTCAACCAACTGGGACTGGAGAGGGCACTAGAGGCAAAAATGTGCTGACGGGCATGCACAGCATTGGGAGGACCCCTTGAACACGTGTTGAGTGGAAGGACCAGATGTTTTCAGCAACCTTTCTTTAGGCTACTTTCACAAAAAGTGGGAGATCTGGCCCTTTAAAAACCAGTGCCCCTCTTTCCTTCCTTCTCTTCCTCCTCTTGGCCTGAATTACCAAGTCATTCTTATCACCATAATAAACACATTTCCAAGATGTATTTCCCCAGCCTCTAACAGATCTTTTTCTCTGTGTCCTTCCATAGTCCCCTCCTCCCTTCCTTCTTCCTCAACCGTCCATAACAATATTAGTAGTCAAAGCAAACACATGGAACATGCTTACTTCACTGCCAGACATGTTTCCTGTTTACATGTGCTCCTGTGTATGCGTGTCAGGACTTTACATATGTCCACTCATCAATTCTTACAACAACTCTCCACAGTAGCATCATCCCACTTTACAGATGTGAGAAACTGGGGTTCCGAGAGGTTGAGTAGCTTTCCCAAGATCACACAACTCACAAGCCGCAGGGCATGGATCGAGCCGGGCAGCCCCCACCCCCACCCCTGCAGTCTGGCTCTGAGTCTGTTTCAGCCATTACTCTGCACTGCTCCTCCAACCACGCGCCACCCCCGTGCCACGGCACCACTGCCTGCCCCACATTTCCACTTCACCCACCTCTTAGTTAATAAACTCCATTTCAACCACAGTGATCACTTTTCTTTGGGTCCCTGATAAGCACCCTCAAATCCCATGCTAGGAAAGAAACAAGACCCTAAATGGATAGCAACTCTAAAGAGTTAACAAGGCCCTCGGAAGGAATAGCCCCTCCTTTCCTACTGGGAGTTCCACCAACTCTGGCCAGGAGGCTGGTCAAACACACAGAAAGCCACAGTGAGTGCCCTTCAACTTACACAAGGGGCACCCACGTTCCCCCAACTCCCACGCGGCCTCCATTGTCTTCTCTGGCTTCGTTTCCAACTTGTTACTGATGCCCCCCCCCCCCAAGTTGCTGCCACTATGGTTTCAGACATCAACACAAGGCAAATGTCCCAATGGCTGTAGGAGGTCCCAAACTGACTCCAAGACTCCTTTGTTTCTGTGCAAGCTCCTGAGTTCACAAAAGGTTTCCTCTTTCCTGGCCGTCACTGCGCCCAGGGAGAGCTGCCCCAGCCCTGCAGCGACTCCCTGCAGCACATTCAGAAGCTGCATGGGGGCCCCTGCAGACGCACATGTAGCCCCTACTCACCTCAGGCCAGAATACCCAAACAGGAGCCTTCTCCTTCCCATGAACACAGAACCGACTGACGATAGTGTCTATCGAACAGGTTAGATCGGTGGTGGCACCACGCACCCTTGAAGCACAGCATTGGGTTAAAAAGATCATTTCTGACAAACATGCATTTGAAATACAGCCAACTTGGTTTTACAAAGCCTTACACATTGTGCCATGACAGCCTCTTCCCACTTCCGTTGGTAAAAGGAGCCCTTTGGGTGGTAACCCATGATGTTGCAACAGAAGGTTCAGTGAGGAGGAGAAACTGCTCATGCTACACTACGAGAAAATAATTCAGACCACAAAAGAGGAATAAATGTGGTTCCACTTAAGAATTCATTCTGAATATGTTCAGCAAGTGTAGTCAGTGATAAACCCAGGGGTGAGCATTATGAGTAGTTTCTCTTTCTTTGAGTTTTGTTTTCCAAATTTTCTGCCACGATCATGCCTTCTGCCTGTAAACAGATTTTGTAAATATTAGGAAAATTATGTTTGTGGGTTTTTTTAACTTTTTCTTTGATTTTTGTTTTTTTATGCATTCCTTGATGTGAAATCCACATCAAGGTCAATCTATAGAGGCCGGAGCTGGATTAAGGGGGTCCTTGTGGTGTAGTGGTTACGTGCTTGGCTGCTAACCCTAAGTTTACCAGTTCAAAATCACCAGCCCATCCTTGGGAGAAAGAAGGGTTTTCTGCTCCCGTAAAGAATAACAGGCTTCGAACCTTACAGGGGCAGTTCTAGCCCGTCCTGCAGGGTCGCGATGAGTTGGAATCGACTTAATGGCAGTGAGTTTGTATTTTTGGAGTAAATGGATTTATAGTTTCTTGAGGTTATGGCAGGGGAGGTTGGGGGGATTGGGGAAACTCTTGAGTACAAGAAAAAAGAAATGTTGTCAAAACTGATTGTGGTGTTGCACTGAGGGATATAATGTGAAATATATGCCAATAAAACTGTTAGAATCTCTTTTTATTATAAGAGCTCTATATTCCATTCTAAGGAAACTAGAGTCCCTAAAGTGTTCTGGTGTTCTTCTGTTTAGATTATTGTGTTGGATACTTTCGGTTAACACTCTAGGCTTTATCTAGACAACCGCAGAAGTAAAGGTTAAACTAAATATGGTCTGAGGCATCTTCTGAAGCTAAGGTACCAGGCTCCAGAATTCAGAGAGCTGGAACAGTAAAGGAGTCTGTGCCATCCCACTGGGTTGACATATCTATTTGCTTTAGGACTATTCAATACCTTGCCTTCCCCCACCTCCCCTACACACACACACACACACACACACACACACACACACACACACACACACGAGAGAGAGAGAGAGAGAGAGAGAGAGAGAGAGAGAGAGAGAGAGATTTTGCATGGCACTGGTTTCTCTCCTCCAGACTGACATTCTCTGGTCCTATGGACTCCTAGGTGGTGCAAATACTTAAATGTGTTCTGCTATTAGCCAAAAGGTTGGAGGTGTTAGTCTACCCAGGGGCATCTAGGAAGAAAGGCCTGGCTCTCTGCTATCTGAAACCCCAGAGTAAAGCTGTGCTCTACCCACACAGTGAAGCCACGAATCAGACTGGTGAGCAGCAACTCAGTAAGGGAGGGGTGGCTCAGATTAAGCCTGGGAAATAGCTGCCGCATGCTAAGGGCCTAATGACAAACTAGGCGATGTGTCCTCATGACTGCTATAGAATGAACCTAGGTGCTGAGGCTGCTACGTTATGTCCTGAAAGAATGCATGTTTGCAAATGCTGCTTCTCCCGTCCTTGAGCAGGCCAAGGACAAGCACAAGCACATGGTTGACCTGGAGCACTGCCTGGCCGCCGTGAAGATCACAGACTTCAGGGGCTACGAGTTCCACGGCCTTAAGGTATCTTCACAGGCTGTTTACTGTGCAGCAGGGCATTTTATTGTCGTAGTAGATATTTTAAATTGTCAAATTGCTGCCTTGTTCAGATGACAAGCAGTAAGCTGCGGAGGGGAAGCATAGGGCCAGGAGGGACCAGACCTGCCCTGCTCTATGCACTCTGTGACCTTGGGGAAAGTCCTTTGAGTTGGATAAGGCGATGCGGACTTGGAATGCGGACCCTGCAGATGGAGTTGCCTTGTGCAAATGTTCATAGCTTGTTTCCTCTTTGGGCCACAACTGCTTCATCTGAAAATGAAGTTGGTTTTGCTAGGGCAATTTCTTTTTTTTTTTTTCTCTCGAAGAACCGTTTTATTGCTTTTTTTGTCAGGTATTCCTTGAGTTTTCATTACTATTTTAAAACATCTTATAATATAATCTAGTTTTGTGTATCTCTTTTATCATTCTTATTTAAGCATTAACTGTATGAAATAATAAATTACCTTTTGTTATATCATTTTTTAATACTTAAGGCAGCCCATTAGGGCAGCAAACCAGTTGGTAAATTATTTGAATTCCACTACTGGCTACCAGGCAATTTAGAAGTCCCTGGGTAGCTTAATGGCTTTGGGTTGGTCTGCTACCTACAAGATCAGTCATTCAAAACCATCACACCTGGCTCAGTGGGAGAAAGATGAGGCTTTCTGTTCCTAGAGTCCCTGAAACTCACCTGGGTAGTTCCACCCTATCCTAAAGGGTTGCCATGGGTCAGACAACTCGATGGCTGTGAGAGTTTGGCATGGCTCAAGGGCAATTTCTAAAGGTCTCTTTTAAGTCAAAAATCCTTAGGTCCTGATTTTTTCCACAGGCTTTGCCAGTGGAACCTGGAATTGGAATTCCCAGGTTGGGATTCTTTTTCTTTTTCTTTAATGGTTCTTCTGTTCTTGCTTGTCTCTTTCATAGACATCTTTAGAGCAGGTTTGCTGAAAAAACTGCCCAGAATTCCCAAGCACATCTTCTCCCTGTGTACGTAGTGAAGAACATCTTGCATGTGTGTTGCCAGATGAGGCAGTGCGTTCCTCTTAGTCAAAGTCCCACATTCTTATTCCGGCTCCCTCTCAATGGGGGCCCGTTCTCCACCAGAGTATCACAGAAGAAACAGTTGCACTGCCCCTAAAGATGCCATGTGTTTCACCTCTGGATTCCTTGCTCCCTGCAGGACTCTGCCTTTTCCAGAAGGCCACGTAGTTAGAATCCTACAACATGTAATCTTTCTCACTGGATTCTTTCCCGGTTTGTTGTTTGTTTTTTCTTTCTTGAGATTTTTTTTACAATAAATTGAAAAGGATTCAAAAGCTCCATCATAACTAAAACAACTTCTGCTTGAATTCCTGTCCCTGGGCAACTAAAATCAACATCTACACACGTGACTCTGCTGTACTCTGGAGAAGGGCTGGGCTTCCAGGGGTCTCCCACAGAGGTTGTGTGATTTGAGTCATTTGAGGAGCAGGGAGGGGTGCCAGGAGCCTGCAGCCAGAAATCAGACGTTGTGGGATTGCTTGTCCCGGCTGTCCGCCAAACCAAAGCAAATGGAACTGAAGATGCTGTGCCCACTCATTTCTCCTCCCCACATGCAGGATAAGACCTGGGACGAAGTCGTGGACACACATCAGAAACTCTCCCCTGACCAAGTAGACCTGAGAAAGCAGCAGGAGGCCATGTGGGAGCTTTTTACCAGTGAATGCACTTACTTTTTGGACCATTTGTTAGTCCTCAAGATGGTAATGTTGGGTTTACTTTTTGTAATGGATAAAAACTGGGGGATTTGTTTACCACTTATATGCTAACAAAAGAAAGAGCCCCCCCACACACACACACACACACTCTTCTAGGGCAGTGGTTTTCAACCTTCCTAATGCTACAACCCTTTAACACAGTTCATGTTGTGGTGACCTGCCCCCCCACTATAAAATTATTTTCGTTGCTATTTCATAACTGTCATTTTGCTACTGCTGTGATTTGGGCAACCCCGTGAAAGGATTGTTTGACTCCCACAGGGGTCGTGACCCACAGGTTGAGAACCGCTGTTCTAGTGTATCTTCCAGAGCATTTTGTTTGCTTACCACTTTGTTGTCTGCATATTAACGTTCTTGAGTAAACCTCTCTGAAGCAGATGCGATCTTACAGGTGAACTCATCCAAATTCCAGTTGATGCCCTCGTCACTTCTGCGTAGTACTCGCTTGTCTCTACACACTCCTATGTCAGGGAGTTGTGTGGGTGGTTCGTTTCCTCTGTGGGCAACTTCCTGTTGGAACTCTTGCTGATGCTTTTACCAGCTAGAGGACACCCAGGCTGAGCTCCGGGGCTACCTTTGTCTGTACTAGAGTGGATTGGTATCATATTCACAGTGTATCCACTTGGGATCTAAGTGAATGGGGCTCCAGGCTTCCACAGCACTACCTGACTGGCCTGGTGAGGCTCTGAGCAGAGAATTCCTCATAGAAGGCTGTCTCTAGGTCATGAGGAAGGAAAAAGAGTAGCTTTCCTCCACGACCATGTAGTTCCCAACGTTACA
>NW_022103898.1:35885939-35891158 GCF_000313985.2 Echinops telfairi | reverse complement strand
AATTGGGGAGCTGTGGAGCGAGGGGAATGATAATACTATCTCTGGCTACCTCATGAGGTTATTTTGAGAACCAAATTTGCTACCTTTGAAATCTATCAAGCACCAATGCCAGTTATTTTCTTTACGTACTATTTATGAGGCATCAGTCACACTGATTAGTACTTTACCAGCAATATTTAAACTTAAAACATACTTAATGAGAAAGCTGAAACTAAGCATCGATTAGGATGCTTCCAGGATCAAATGACAGAAGCCTAATGTAAATAATGAATGATTCCATTACCCGGGTCACTCTGAAGAAGAGAAGCAGGAGAGACTGAATGCTGGTTTGGACAAGGAGTTCAAAATGAAGACAAAGTTCCTAGGCAACTCTCAATGCTCAACTCTGTCGTTGCAAAGTGCTTGCCATCTTAGCGCCTACGCTTTGAGAGAGAAACAGAGAGAGCAGGAGAGAATTTTTCTAGCATTCATAGCGAGTTTTGAGGATCACTTTTATGGGGCGAGCTTAGGTCACACAGTCCCCTTGACCCAACTAGTCTGAGTGAAGGAATGCACTGATTATCTTAAGACAACCGAGCCCATTCCTGGGAGTGAGGCTTGCCTCCCTGGTGGCGCATGCTCTCTGGCGAAGAGCACATCCTTGGATGGAAACCAAGATGCTGGAAGAGGAGCATGGAAGAGCTGGTGGGAGCCAATAAGTGTTCACAGTAGTTCACTAGCCCCCTAGCAAGACAGAACATTCTGTCCTGCACAAACTCTCCCACTAGCTCTTTCTCATTAATCTGCTTTTAGTTATTCTCACATGTCCCAGTGTATTTGGAATATATATGCCTGGTTGCATAATCGTTATAGGTTGGGCTGTTAATCATAAGGTCAGCAGTTTGAAACAACCAGCCACTCGATGGGGACAAGATGGGCCTTTCTATTCTCATAAAAAGTTAGTCTTGAAAACCCACATAAGCTTTTCTACCCTGTCCGCTAGGGTTGCTGTGAGTCAGAATCAACACACTGGCGGTGAGTTTGGTTTGGTTATGTACCTCCCTTTACACAATCAGTATGAGTTTCTCAAAGCCCTTTGTCAATTGGATTTACTTCACTTGGACAGAAAAATACATATACTAGCGATCTCAATATTTAAAAGTGGGAAAACATCTGTAAAGCTAAGCCTTTTTTAACAAAATAAATATTCAAAAGTGTACCAGTTTATCTATAATGAGTTCTTTCTGATAGTGACATATTTTAGATATTTGAATATTGACCCATTTCCAGACAGTTGATAACACATGGATTTGGAAAGTGCTACATCAGAGGTTCTCATAGTGGGACGGTCCCTAGGACAGTACCCTCACAATCACTAGGGAACTAACGAGAATCCCAAATTCCCAGACCCCATCACAACCTACCCAATCAGAAACTCTAGCAAGGTAGACCTACTAGGTCAGGGGCCTAACATCTCTGGTTTAAACAAGGAGCCTAGGTAGTCCTGATGCAAGTTCAAGAATCACTACAAAACCAAAGCCAACACAGTGCTCTGGGACAACTCTGACTCACAGTGACCCACTGCCCCTTTGAGGTTCCAAGGCCGTAAATCTTTACGGGAGTAGAAAGCCTCATCTTTCTCTCGAGGAATAGCTGGTGAGTTCAAATTGCTGGACTTCTCATTAGCAACCCAATTAATAATCCACTCTGTCACCAAGCCCCCGAGAACATCTACCCTAAGTCGCCCAAACCAAACTCCCTGCCATAAAGTCGATTCTGACTCCCAGCGACCTTAGTATAGAACAGAGTAGAGCCATCCCTGTGGGTTTCCGAGAGGAAATCTTTACACTCAGTGGTTAGCAGTCTAACGCATAACCCACTCTACCACCAGGATGCCTGCACTATGCAAATAATGAGATAAAAATTAGAGAATGATATCAATCTAAAAAGTAGTGTTTTCCAGTGTTTCCAACTGGCTTACTCTGATTAGAACCCCTGTTATAATTTGCATTTCCAACCCAGAAACCCAGATAAAAGGATGTAGATTCTCACCTGGAGGATCTTGTTAACATGTCCATTCTGATTCAGTATATCGGGAGTGGAAATGCAAATTCCCAGCAAGGGATCTATTATAAATGAGCCAGTTCAAAGCCCTGGTGCATACTCTCTTTCTCTTCTCTTCTCTTCTCTCTCTCTCTCTCTCTCTCACACACACACACACACACACACACACACACACACACACACAGTGGAAGGCTGCTTGTGAATAAGGATTATAGTTTTTTTCCTGACATACTATATACTTCTTCAATTATGAAAGAATCAAATCAAGTAGTAATAACATGCATAGCCACTTCATGTTTTCATAATATTTAATGTCTTTATTTAATTCTAAATATTTTATTAATAATCATATGAGAGAGCTTCAAAAAGTTTGTGAAAAAATTTCATAAGCTTTTCATTCCCCTCATATATTAACTCATGACTTCTCTAGTTTCAATCCTCCAAAGGTAGAACAGTTGGATCTTTTGCAGAAGGAGAAATAAAAGAGAACACGGTCAATGTTGATTTGCAATCAAGTTAATGTTGTCAGCCAGGACACCTTTGTGGTTTTGTTGAAAGAGCCCATTTTATACCTTCTTTCTCAGCGGGAATGCTGTGAAGATTCACAAAAGCAATAATAACTCCCCACTGAAGAGCACACTTCTAATGTGTTTTATGAAGTTTAAATGTCACTGTTGGTAGTCAGCAAAATTCGTACAAGCAGGAGTTGTAGCTCGCGTTACACAGTTACACAGAGGAGGTTTGTGATTAGTGTTGCTTCCAAGAACTAGTGTCTACAATTTTAAAGCAGTAAGTAATGTGCCTTTGTCTTTCTTAAAGATCTTTATGAATACACTAAAATATCTACAAACTCACGAGTACCTTCTGGATGTGGACTTATGGAGACTTTTTGCAAACCTGGAGGAGTTAAGTCAGGTGAGCCAAAGGAGAAAGAGGCCTGTAGAAGCCATGTTTTAAGGTTCAGAAGGTCATGAAAATCCATGCTTGGTCTATTCCTGTGACATGTAATGCATCCTTCCTGAAAAGTAGAAGATAGTTTATTCCATATCCCATACCGTGAAATCTTTTGATCAGAAAATATCCATTGTCATCTTTCCCATCGAGGCCAAGTATTTGTTGCTCTTTGATAACACTTGCCATTTCCCCATAACTATGCATATAAGCAAGGAGCCCCTGGTGGCAGATGGTACAGGTGAAAGCCCTTGACTGCTAACCAAAGGTTTGGTGGTTCCAGCGCACCAGCTAGTCCCCAGGAGAAATATGTGGCAATTTGCTTCTGTCAAGGTTTATAGTCTCAGGGCAGTTCTGTTCTGTCCTCTAAGGTTCAAGGGTCAGAATAGACTCAATGGTAGTTGGTAGGTTGATTTATGAAAGTGCACATATTCCTAAAAACTTCACCACCATCATAAATGTTTATATTCAAATGAATGTACTTTCCTCACATGTACTATAACATAAATAATCTTTCTTCTTAAAATAAATGGGAGAAGGTTACCAATAATTACATATAAATAAAACACTGAAAAGATATATATTGGAGGATAGGGAAAAATAAATGTTTGAATTTTTCCAGAAGATAAATTTAAAATGGGAAACAACTGTAAGGATGATTTTTAACGTTTTCATCAAATGTTTGCTCTTTGTCCCGGGGCATGTGCCCGATTCCCGGTTTCATTCTCTTTGGCCTTAGACCAGCTTTGGGTTCGTGAACAGTCTTTTCGGGACCATGAAGGAGGAGGGAGACGCTTCTGAGCCTGCTCTGTCCGTGGACTTCATTTCCGTGCTCACAAAGGTAAGATCCTTCTGGGAGCTCTCCTCTTCAGGCCACAAATCCGCACACCTCCCTGGAAACTTGTTTGTATTTACCCACAGCTTTGTTGCAGAGAAACAAGCATCATTACCCTCCCACAAAGAAGCCTTCCCTTTCTCTACTCTGTCAAGGTTTTCAAAACACACACACACACACACACACACACACACACACACACACACGTGCGCGCATAGGAAAGCCATTTCCAAATCTGTTTCTTTCAAATGACTTCAATTTAAAGCAATATTCATGGCAAGAGTTTATCGTATCCTAATTACATGGTTCAGTTGTTCTTCTAACAAAAGTGCCAGTTGCTCAAAAAAGAGCAAAATAAACCCTCAAATTCATCAACACTCTTGATAAAAGTCTGTGGAAATACTAAGAAAAAGGAAAACTGCATTCTGGGTTTGATAAGGTCTTGAATAGATATTGGGCACCCACCTCAATATTTTATTGTTGTTGTTTCCTGCTGAGATTTTCAAGGCAGCATATTATTATTATTATATTCAGCAAGACTTATATTCTTACAAAATTTCTATAAGTATTGAGATTTATTTATTGAGCACTTACTCAGTAGTAGCTGATACCTCATACACCACTACTAACACCACCACCCACTTAGGGAATGTCCAGTCTAGTCGAAAAGAAATGAATCTGAGAATGACATATTTTATAGATTTGCAGTCACAGAAACCCCCAGAGGCAAAGGACCACTGTGAGTCAGGATCGACTCAATGGTCGTGAATTGGTGGGGTTTTTGTTTTGTTCTGTTTGGTTTGTGTCAAAGAAGGTTTAAAGTCCGGTGTCACAATGGTTAAGCATTCTGTGGCTTACAGAAAGCGCAGGGATTCCAGCCACCAGCCACTCCACAGGAAGAAACGCAGCAGTCTGCCTCCATCAAGACAGTAGCGTTGCAAACCTTGCGGCGCACTTTGACTTTGTCCTAAAGGGTCTCTAAGAGTCGGGCCCCAAGTCACAGCAAAAGGTGTGTTGGATTTGGTTTGGGTATCAAACAAGGAAGATGCCTCAATGTTTCAAAATTCACCAGGGAATCATGAAAATGCATGCTTGGTCTATTCCTGTGGCTTCTGTTTCACCTTTATTGGAGGAAGGAACATGGTTTACATTAAAATTTTCACCCGAATCCTGATAGTCAAGTTAGAATTGGTTGTGCTGTAGTTGTAAATAAACTCCCAAGAAGGGGGAGAAAAGGGGAACCGATCACACTGATCAATGCATAACCCCCCACCCCCACCCCACCCAGGGTGATGAACAACAGAAACATGGGTAAAGAGAGACAGCAGATGGTGCAAAATATGAACATAAAAATAATTTTATATGAGGATGGGGAAATAGATCTATGAGC
>NW_022103898.1:35883015-35884594 GCF_000313985.2 Echinops telfairi | reverse complement strand
CAAATAAAATGATTTGTTAAAATTAATAATAATAATAAATAAATAACCCCCCAAAGTCTCAGTAGTTTATAAAAACAAAGGTTCATATCTCAGGCTGACCAAGCAAATTCCCAACCTCTCCCTGGAACATTACTAGTTGTAAGAGCATACGGGCCATACCAGACATGCCCCAGCTCTTCACGTTTCTGCCTGAAAACAGCACATGGCATATACCGTCCTCATTCACTGGATGCAGAAAGTCACATGGCCAAGCTTAACTTCAATGGAATGGAAATGTAGAATCGGCCTCTGGAAGGGAAAATAGATGGAGGGCAACATAGTCTCTCACATTGTCTCACAAGAAACCAAGCTGCTGGAAGATTGGGCATTTGCTATTCAGATGTGTGCGAACCATCTGAGGAAGTTAATTAGAAGGAAATTGAGACTTGGACACCTTTAATCCTTTGCCCCAGGGCACACAGCTAATGCATTGTGAAATAAAATGTCAGTGTGGCCCTTTTTTCACTCAATCTCAGCCGCTGAACAATTGCCTTCTGGGTTTCTCAAGTACCAAGGAGCCGATGAGAAGGCCTTCCTCTCTGAGTCCCCTTCTCTGCCAGCTACCAACGGCCTTCCTCTCCTCTGAGTCCGCTTCTCTGCCAGCTACCAACGGCCTTCCTCTCCTCTAAGTCCGCTTCTCTGCCAGCTACCAACGGCCTTCCTCTCCTCTGAGCCCTCTTCTCTGCCAAACAGCTTCTCTGTCCAGCCTACCCTCAGTTCTACCAACTCATAAGCCAACCTCCATTGTGTTCTCTCAAATTTGTGTTGGAGTCAGGGTTTGAGATTTCTTCCCATAGTTTCTTCTCCTCTATAATCCAGTAACTTTCTTCCCTAGGTTTTGATTATTTCTGACTTTCTTATTGTCACCTTCTCATATTCATTTCTAGATGGAGTCTAGTTTCTCTACTGACAGCTGTTAAAACATTACCGACAAGTGTGCCCTCCATCTCTGATTCCACTACCTTAATATATTATTGGAAATCTCTCAGTTAGTTGCATGACTCATCATACTAAACAATAAATATACCCACGAGTACCTAGACCTAACAACCTGGTAGGCACTTTGGATTTCTGAAAAGAGATCTTGCCGCCAATGAACCGGAAGCATTGCTGAGGATAAAACAGTAAGTGTTCACACACCCCTCCCCAAAGACACTTAACTACGATGGTGCCAGACTGAACGGTGTGCTGAATTTGACCTTATTCTAAAAATGAATTTGAGAAGACTTTCAAATCTATAGCCATTGCAGTAAGTTTAAGGTTTTAAATTAGAATAATGAAGAAAAGGGAAGATCGGGTAGGACTACTACTATGCAAATTATGCTCATTTATATCACATGCAAGTAAAATTTTGCTGAAGATCATCCACCAACAGTTGCAGCAGTTCATGGAAAGGAAACTTCCAGAGGGTCAGGACAGATTCAAAAGAAGGCATATAAGATGGATCTTGGCTCAAAGCAGAGAATACCAGAAAAATGTGTACTCGTGTCTTATTGACTATGCCAAGGCATTGGAATGTGTAGATCATAACAAGCTATGG
>NW_022103898.1:35875741-35882549 GCF_000313985.2 Echinops telfairi | reverse complement strand
CCTGACCCAAGCCGTGGTATTTCTAATTGCCTCATATACATGGGAAAGTTGGACACTGACTAGATAAGATCAAAGACAAATCAATGCATCTGAATTGTAGCGCTGGAAAAGCATATTGGAAGTACCAGGGACCGTCAATAAAAGGAAGAAGTACAGACAGAGTGCTCCTTAGAGCCAAGATGATGAGGCTTCATCTTAAATATCTTGGATGTGGTGTCATGAGAGACCATTCCCTAGAGGACATCATGCTTGGTAAAGTAGAGGATCAGCGAAATAGAGGCAGTCCTTCAAGGACATGAACTGACACAGTGGCTGCCACAACAGGCTCAAGCACAGGAACAACTGTGGGTCCGGCGCAGGACAGGGCAGTATTTCAATCTATGCGCATAGCGTCACTATGGGTCAGGACCAACTGGATGCACCATTGCTTCTCCTTTATAAACTTGGTAGAGGTGCCCCAAATTTGACTCTACATTTTGAGAAGCCAGCAGAATTAAATTTATGAGTAACGTTGAGGCATAGTTAATGAGGTCAGTAGTTCAAACCCACCAGGGGATTGATGCGGCAGTCTGCTTCTGTAAAGGCCCTTATTACTGTTGTTAGGTGTTGTCCTGTTGACTGTGACCCACAGCAATCCTATGTGCACAGAATGAAAGACTGCTCAGTCCTACGTCACGTATGTGTCATTGTTGTAGCCGCTGTTGCAGTCTGCATTGTTGAAGGCTGTTCTCCTGGTCACTCACCCTCTGAGCATGATGTCTTCCTTCAGGGACTGGCCTCTCCTGATTGCATGTCCAAAGTAAACGAGACAAACTTGCCCTCTTCACTTCCAAGGAGAATTACAGAAAACTCTATAGGACAGTTCTACTGTGTCCTACAGGGTCACCATGAGGTGGAATGGGCTCAATGACACAGAAAAACATAGGGGTACCAAAGATTACACAACCAAACAACAAAAATGTTTTCTTGGTGTCTTGACTTTTAGGCCTGTGCCTGGGGTTTTCTGGGGTGTTAATTCAGAAGACTGTATTGGCTAGACCACATCAGCTCCAGTTTCCTAGATATAGTATTCCACTATATGTTCAGTGATTAAGTTAAATTAATTTAGTAATTGGCCATCCTGATTTTAAACTTAAGAAACATTTAGACCCACAAATTACAGGATAGGACAACAATGGTAAGAAATAATTGAAAAAGAATGAAGGTATTAAGGGACTTTCTAGGGAAGCTGTATCTGGACCCATAGTATCTAGTTGGTTATGCATTTAGCTGCCAATCATAAAGTCATTGGTTCAAATCAACCAGTCACTGCACAACCTTTGAAAGATGTAAAGGGTTGGAAACCGGAAAGGGCAGTTCCTCCCGGTCCTATGGGGCCCCTATGAGTTTGCATTGATCAGCTAGCAGCAGCTTTTTCTCTCTGGTCTGGGAGACTGCAATGTAGCCCAAGACTACGAGTTGGATCCTGCAAAGACAGAACGCAGCTTGAGAAGACAGGAAAGTATAGAAGAACATTGAAAAGACACATGTAAGGAAGGCACGAGGGCAATTTAGAGTGTCAAAAATATAAGACTTTGTTTACGATGGCAATTTTCATAAATATTTTGAAGATCTAAATTTTCTTCTAAAAATTATGCAGTAAATATTTTCAAATACATTTTAATATACAGAAGTCATGGATAATTCATGTTACATATTTCAAAAGGGAGGTTGACTCTTTTTAAGAAAAATTCGAACTTTTAAGAGTTTCTATGTACAGGTGGCGAAGTAGTACCATCTTATAACACAGCAGTTCTCAACCTGTGAGTCGTGACCCCTTTGGGGGTTGAAAGACCCTTTCACAGGGGTCACCCAATTCATAACAGTAGCAAAATGACAGTTATGCATTAGCAACAAAAATGATTTTGGGAGGGGTCACCACAACATGAGGAACTGTATTACAGGGTCGTGGCACGAGGAAGGTTGAGAACCACTGTTATAACAAGACTGAAACATTTTCTTTTTAATGAAGGAGTTAGAACTCTGATAGACCCATTTTGGGTTTTGGAACATTTTATTCTCTGTTTATTATATCGAACTCACTACCAGTCAATCAATTATGACTCATAGCAACCTGTAGGGCAGAGTGGCCCGACTGTGGGTTTCTGAGGCTGTCGATCTTCATGGGAGCAGAACGTCTCTTGCTTCTCTTGCAGCGCTCCTGGTGGGCTGGACTGGCTGACCTTGGAGTTAGCAGTCACACACATAGCCCACTGTATCGTCGGGGCTCCCGATTCGTCACTGCCATCAAGTCCACTCCAACTCATAGCCACTCAGTAAGACAGGACAGAATTGTCCTGTGGTTTCCAAGAGGGTAACCCCTTACGGGAGTAGAAAACCTCTCCTTTTAAGTAGCAGCTTATTTGTAGCCCCATCACGAATCATATGAAGGGTAGTGTATGACATATGTTCTGGATCTCAAAACTAGAGCTGACAGTGAAAAACGGATGCCTCTTCTGTGCAAGTCAAATACACGAGTCTAATATTTGCTGCTCCCAAATGTGTGTTGGCTGGTGCTGTTTATTGAGGAAATGCTTGTTTATTATGAGAATACTGTATTTTCTATTTAACAAGTTTCTTGTAGCGATGATCTGTTCCTTCTGAGAACAGTGTGTGGATGAACACAGCTACATCCCTGCTTGACACTGCGCCATGATTCCCTGTCTAGCGAAGGACAGAAGGGGGCCGAGGGGAAGAGTATCAGAGGTCCATGCGCTCCTGCTTCCATTTGTCCTGTTTCTGCTCTTCCCTCACAGTATTTCCGAGGAGGAAGTCTCTGTCAGAGCCACCAGACTTACTGCCTGAATTACACAGCAGCTGTCTTTTATCTTGAGAGCCTGAGGCAGAGAGATGACTTTGGAATATATTTAAAAGTAAAGTACCATCTTCTTTGATATTCTTACTGACACTCTTTGGGATTAACAGGTAAGGACCCCTGGTGACACTCTGGGTTAAATGCTGGGCTGCTCACCTCAAAGTCAGCAGTTCAAGCTCTTCAGCTGCTCCCTGGGAGAAAGATGAGGCTAACTACGCCTGTCAAGACTGACAGTTCTGGGCAGCCATCTAAGTAAGGCATCAACTAAGTTCACATGGCAGAAGCACACCGTCCTGTGTGATCTAAGGATTGTAAATAATGTAATCCAAATCCAAAGGAGAGAATGGTATTAGAGCTTAAATTATGAGTACTCAGTTTGCACCAGGCTATGCATGCCAGCGGAAGCCCAAAATCTATTTGCAGACTCCCCATGTGGATTAAGCTTCTGGTGAATCCCGCTCTGACCATAGGCCAGGGATATGAATAACTTTGCCATCAAAGAGAGAATATAGTATAGTCAATTAGGGCAGCTGTAGTTCAGTTAAAATGTAACACCTTATCATTTGATCTCCTTTTGAGTCATGTTAAAGCTGTTTTAATTTTTAATATTTTCTCCTTTCTTTTGATTGAGGTTTTCTGTTTTGTCTAGTTATTGTTGTTGGATTTTTTGGCTCACTTTCTGCTTTGTATGATTTCCTGTATATGAAATGCAGGATAGGTAAATTTATAGAGACAGTAACTGGATTAATAATTACCCACGGCCATGGTAAGGGGAAACTAACAATAATGAGAGTGAGAAGAAAATGTTCTCCAATTGATTGTGGTGATGACTGCCCAACTCTTCTGGAAATGAATGAACAATTAAATCATATGGTATGTTAATTATATGCCAATAAAACTATTCTTAAAGAACCCTGGAAATTCTATATAGAGTTGCCTTGAATTGGAATTGACTAGATGGCAATAGATTTGTTTGGGATTGGGAACTATTATATGCAAATTAAATAGGGAAAAAATAAGTTATCAGCAATAAAAAATTCAGGGTTTTCCCTATAAAAATACATGACCTATTACATACTTAGGAATTTTAAATGATGCCCACCTGGTAACACTGTATTTACCCAACATTGTTGTTGGGTGCCAATGAGCTTCTCACATCTCTTCATGACCCCATGCAATAGAACCGAACTGCCCCATGGTGTTTTCTTGGCTCCCCAATCTTGACAGTGGTAGACAGATCACCAGAGCTGCTGAATGGACTTGAACTGCTAGCCTTTCAGTGACCAGCTGAATGCTTGACAACTGTGTCTTCAAGGCTCCTCATATTCCCATGACCCCCTTCCCTGAAATTTTAATCAAGGCTTAAACATGTTTTATTTCCTTTGATTACTGTGGAAATTTTAAGGAGACAACTACAGTGATAACTCAAGTCTTAATTGTGACAAGAGGTTTGGCCTGGTAGCATTTGCTCCCAGCAACGCCCTGTCACAAACTGACCTTGGATTCTAAATGAATGAGCCCCCTGTCGTACATCATAGAACACAATGGCAGCGGGGCCCCTGGAGTTGTGCAACATGGTGCCTCCAGATCCCCAAACCTTAGAATAAATAGTTTCTACTAAGGGCTTCAGAGAAGCTGGATTCTGTGACGAAGAATGTGGCATAGGGAATGGAGGAAGGTTTATTAACCTTTGCTATGAGGATGATACCACCTTGCTTGCTGAAAATGAGGAGAAATTGAAGCACTTGGTGATTTAGATAAAGGATAGTAGCTTTCAGTATGGCTTACAACTCATAACTGTTAAGACCCAAATCCTCACAACTGAACCAATAGGTAACATCATGATAAACAAAGAGAAGGTTGAAGGTGTCAAGGATTTTGTCTTGGATCCACAATCAACGCTCATGGAAGCAGCAGTCAAGAGATCAAAAGACAAGTTGTGTCAGTAAAATCTGCTGCACAAGACCTCTTTAGAGTATTGGAGAGCAACAATGTGACTTTGAGGACTAAGGTGTGCCTGACCCAAGCCATGGTATTCTCCATTGCATCATCTGCATGTGAAAGTTGGTCACTGAATAAAGAACACTGTAGCAGAATTGAGGCATTTGAATTGTGGTGTTGGTAAAGGCTATTGAAAGTACTATGGACTGCTAAAAGGATAAACTGATCAGTACTGGAAGAAGTAAGGTCATAGTGCCCCTTAGAGGCAAGGATGACAAGACTTCATCTTACATATTTTGGATATTTGACATACTGTCAGGAGAGACCAGTCCCTGGAGAAGGATATCATGATTGATAAAGTGAAAGGGCAGCAAAAAACAAGAAGACCCTCAATGAGATGGATCGATTGATACAGTGGCTGCATCAATGGTCTCAGGCATGAGAACAATTGTGAGGCTGAAACAGGACCATACAGTGTTTGGTTCTGTGGTTCTGCTGTGCGTAAGGTTGCTATGGGTCAGAGCTGACTCCATGGCACCCAACAACAACCACAAGGCTCAGGGTGATTAGCATGGGTTAATAGTCAGGTGGAGAGTCAACTTTCCTTGAATTCCCAGCTCCTTGGACACCTGCCATCACTTTCTCCTCCACCCCCTTTTTTTAAAGCACAAGCTGTGATGCTAAAGTATGAGAATAGTTTTCTTATAGTCCAGGGGAGATGGTCCAAGTCTTCCAGAGAGCCAGCATCTTCAAGAAGTCCCTTTCAGAGCATCTCCCCAGAGGCTTAGGGTGGAATGCTTCAGCAGCTCCCAAGTGACCATGAAACTGAGGGATGTTACCATGACCTGGGTGGACCAGAAGCCAAGGAGTGGTGTGGGGGAGAAGGGAGCGACCATCTTTAAAAAGAGGCTTGCTCTTATTTTTTTTGTAGCTAAAACTCTTCAATTTCTTTGCTACTTAAAACTGAAGACTGGCTAGATATCCTAACACATGGCTACTCATCTTAAAAAATGTTTCCTGGAAAGATGGTAGTTTAGACTTCTAGCTAAGTCCCCAACCTGAATGGAATCAAAGCCTATTTCTCTCCCTCCCAACTGGTTCTACTCAGTGCCGTCAGGTCAATTCTAACTCATTTCTAACTCCCCATCCACAGGGTTGTCCCATTTGGGTTTTTCTGGGCTGCGGTTTTTACCAGATACAGATCAACAGGTCTTTCGCCCACAGAGCTGCTGGGTGAATTTGAACCATCAACCTTTCAGGCAACTACTGAGTGCTTAAGTGTTGTTCAATGAAGGTTCCTGCTGAGGCAGGACGAGAGATTAATTTAATATGGTTTAGCCACCATTTTCAAATAATTACTTAAAATCCTACATCATTTATGAGCTAGAAGGGCAGTTTACATTTACAAGCATACATTTACATCTATATAGTCTGCAGAGATAAAGGGAGCAGATGGTGCAATGCTATAACACTACAAGACACTTCTATCATACTTAATGCTTTAACAAGAACTCTCAAACATTTTATGTAGCCTTTAACATGTTTCTGTGAACTTAAGTTCATTGACCTCATGTATCCCCAAGGCTCAAAAAGGTTATGTGACTTTTTCAAAGTTACACAGCCAGTAAATGACACAGAAAGATCCTAGATATATGTCTTTGGGCAAAAAGTCCAATTTTCCTTACCACAAAACTGTTTTTCTGACTCCTCTGAGCTATTTTCCATTTTCAGGAAATAGTTTTCACAAAACATGCATTGGAGGTCTGGGAGAGACTTTGGTGGGGGTAAAAGTTGAAAGGACACCTGTCTGCCATATCCCCATTCTATGAAAAGCATTATCACAGATAATAAAGGAATAAAGGCAACCTGTTCCTAAGTCTCTGCTCATCCCTTTGTCTATACTGCAGAGAGAAATGCCATTATCCTCATGTGTTGGACAGGGTTCTCTAGAGAAATAAAATCAGATTGCTGATAATTTTATATATATAAAGATAGATATATATATAGCACAAG
>NW_022103898.1:35861465-35875641 GCF_000313985.2 Echinops telfairi | reverse complement strand
TGCAAATTGAGGCACAGAACAAGCAAGGCAGCCACTGGTCGGATGATCAAAGAGTGAGAGACAGGAAAGGCGAGGCTCCCCGAGCCATTTATCACTCCGCCCTTCAATTAATCCCACTTGTGTTTATCGGCCCGGCTGGCACAATAAACTATCTCACCTCATTTCTCAGGGGTTGGACCAAATTAGGCAACTTGCTGAAATATACAGTTGTTAAGAAGCAGAAACAAGACCCATCTATAACCAAGATTCATTCTGCTGTTAAGCTCTGCTATAAACAATGTTATTGCAGAAAAAGAAGTGTTTAAAAAAGAAGAATGCTACATGCTAAAATGGGTTATGAAATGAGAAGAACTACCCTCCATGCTATTTCGGCTGGGTTCAGCGAATAGATATACTTTACCCAGTACACCTGCATGGAGGTAGACTTATTCTTGCGATTCCAGAGACAGAATGATGCAAAGAAAAGGACTGAGACTTTTGTAGCACACCATTTAGTGCGCTCAACTAATAATCACCAAGAATAATGGAGGTTGAGTATTTGACACATGTCAGGCACTGTTCTAATCAGTTTATGTGGATTATCTCTTCTAAACCTTTCCCCAACCCTATGGTCTACATTTCAGAGATGAGGGTTAGAGAGGATAGGTACA
Source organism: Echinops telfairi (assembly GCF_000313985.2). Classification (NCBI taxonomy): domain Eukaryota; kingdom Metazoa; phylum Chordata; class Mammalia; order Afrosoricida; family Tenrecidae; genus Echinops; species Echinops telfairi. Next base: position 35,874,991 of record NW_022103898.1, on the reverse strand, counting down.
TTTCAAAAAACACTGGTATATTCCGGCCAAATGGAACATTCCTGCCAAGACCGATTCTTAAGGAGAACATTTTTTTTCTGGGCCTCTTCATTCCCGTAAACACATATTAGGGTTCTGACTCAAAACAGCCCTATGTACAACAGAACAAAACGTGGCCGGCTCCTGCTCCCTCCTACCAATTGTTCTTTCGTTTGAGCTCATCTTGGCAGCCACTGTGCTAATCCATCTTATGAAGGACCTTCTTCTTTTTCCTGGACCCTATACTTTACCAAGCCTGTTGTCTTCCTCCAGGGACTGGTCTCTCCTATAAGCATGTCCAAATGAGATGAGATGATGTCTTGCCATCCTTGCTTCTAAGGAACATCCTGGCTGTATTTCTTCCAAGACAGATTTGTTGGTTCTTTTGACAGTTCATAGTACTTTCAATAGTTTTCACCAGTACCATAAATCAAATGCATCAATTCCTCTTCAGTCTTACTTATGCATGCAGTGTCCCACTTTCACATGCATATGAGACAACTAAAAAAATCATGGCTTGGATCAGGCTTGTCTTAGTCCTCAAAGTAATAGCCTTGCTTTTCAACATTTTAATGAGGCTGTGTGCAGCAGGTTTATGCAATGCAATACATCGTTTGACCTCTGGAATGAGCATTGATTGTGGATCTAGGCAAGAAGAAATCCTGGGTAATTTCAAACTCCTCTCCATTTATCATGATGCTACTTATTGGTCCAGTTGTGAGGATTTTGGTCTTCCTTGCATTGAGTTTCAATCCATATGGAAAGGCTGCAATCTTTGATCTTCATCAGCAAGTGCTTCAAGTCCTCCTCACTTTCAGCAAGCAAGGGTGTGTCATCTGCATATCGCAGGTTGTTAATAAGCCTTCCTCCAATCCTGATGCTACGTTCTTCTTCATATAATCCAGGCTCTCTGATTATTTGCTCAGCATACAGATTGAAAAGTATGCTAAAAGGTACAACCCTGATACACACCTTTCCTGATTTTAAACCATGCAGAATGCCTTTGTCCTGTTAACACGCCTGCCTCCTGATATATGGACACAATGGAGTGTTCTGGAATTCCCATCCTTCTCAATGCTATCGAGTTTTTTTTATGGTACACACAGTTGAATGTCTTTGCATTTATGTTTTAGGAAGACACAATTCAAACCATAACATATTTGCAAATCTTTGGAGTAACCAGAGACGCATCTCTTCATGTGTTATGTGTTGCCTGCATAAAAGCTGAGACCTTTCATATAAAACAAACACAGAAAATATTCACATGCTTACCTGTGCTTCTCAAACAACATTTATGAAAATTGAAGCTATAACCCATAACAATACTAATTGAAAAACCCCCATAACTCTGTTTTCATCCATTTCCCCTTTCCACTCCATCAGACTGATCAATGTAGACTCTTCAACTTCTGCTTTCATGTGTAACCATCACCCGACCCTTCCCAACAAAGGAGCGATGTGGTAGAAAACCTGTTGAGCTATTCACTATAAATTAGCCAGCAAGCCTGTGCTTAACCTGCCATCCTGAGTAACCCAACACTCAATTAATGTCAATTCAAAGTCTTGCTCCTGACTAATAAATTCTCCTATCACACTGATGGGTAGATCATATGGATACTGAGAAGAACCTCTCAGGGGTTCTCCTGCCCAAGCTTCTGTGTGCCTGATGAGAGGCCAACTGCCAATGACCTGCTTTTGCCTCTGCCAGTGGTGTGAACAGAACGAACAGTGCAGAAGACTTCACCTGCCTGAGCTCCTTGTGGCGCCGCTGCACAGGCTGACTCGATATCCCTTGTTGCTGAAGAACATCTGGAAAAGAAGTATTGACTCGACTGAGAAAATCCTGATCTACACCATCAAGGAAAAGGTGGAAACATCAATCCGTAAGTCCCTGAGATCAGTGACCCAGAGCTCCAATGGTCACTTGATCAAAGGTGGGCGGCTGGACAATGTGGTTTCTGGGCACCATCTCCCTTCCATACTGGAAGGTAATTCCATGGACTTTAAGGTCATAACTGGCTCTTGGAAAGTGCATTTGAGCTTGAGTTCATTATCTATCTATCAAACACTCTCCAAACAACGGGGTCCAGTCAGATCCTGGAGAATTGCTGTAAGAATTCTAACACCAGGTTTACAACAGGACATGACTCTCTCCAAGGGTTTCAGAAGTGAGTTCAGACAGGAAAAGTTCTACTTCCCAGGTAATTGAAGGCACTTTGTTTACCACATTCATGACGAGCCCACACACAAAGCAAGGGTAATGAGCACCATAAGACCATCAAGAGAAGTTGCCATTCATCATTTTGTTTAGGTTTCTAAAATCCAACGTCAATGTAAAAGAAATTCCAATCTCCAGAACTGAAGTTTGAAAATAAGAATTGGGCATACCCTCTGATGACTTAAGTTCACTGTGGAGGCTTTGTATAATTGAAATTCAAGCCCCAAAGTCTGTCGTTTGTGCCCTTTAACCAAGATTTCCTTGAAGGCATCAAAAGAGAATAAGTGCAATTAACCACCACAGCTTATTTTTTTTTCGGACTTTTGTAAGTACAAAAGTAAAAGTGACCATGCATCTTTGTCCTCAAGTTCTAAAGTGACCAAGGAATTAAGATTAAGCTTATCAACTGAAAAGGACAAAAAAAAAAAATCAATGAAAAGTATGCTTTTAAAAATCACGTTGAGGGATAAATAATTTTAAAATAACCTCTGCTCTGGAAATTTCTTAATAAAAGAGTCTTATTGTTGAGGGAAGAGATGGATGTGGCCTTCCTTTAAGTCTGACACAAAGGTAATGAATTCTCAAGAGCTTCACTAACAACATGATTCTATAGGTGTGTAAACCCTCTCAATGGGTCAGTCCTGGTGGTTTGGGTGGGTTATGGTTTGGGTGGTTGCTAACCACAAGGTCAGCAGATCAAAGCCATCAGCCACTCTGTGGGAGAAAGAGCAGCTTTCCACTCCCATAAAGCTACAGTCTCGAAAACCCACAGAGCAATTCCACCCAGTCCTATTGGGTTCCTGTGAGTTTGGATTGACTCAAAGGCAGTGTGTGAGTGAGTAAGTGAGTGAGTGAGTGAGTGAACTCTCTCTGTATTAAAATTTCATTTCATCAGGCTAATATTGGAAAATTAATGCAAACCTGAGTGAGTGAGTTAGTGAGTGAGTGAGTGAACTCTCTGTTTTAAAACTTCATTTCATCAGGCTAATATTGGAAAATTAATGCAAACCTGAGTGAGTGAGTGAGTGATTGAGTGAGTGTGTTAGTGAGTGTGTGAGTGAGTGAGTGTGTGAGTGGGTGAGTGAGTGAACTCTCTCTGTTTTAAAATTTCATTTCATCAGGCTAATGTTGGAAAATTAATGCAAACCTACCAAAACTTAAAAAAGAAATCATCAAGTTGATTATAATTCATAGCAACTCTGGAGGGCTGAGTAGAACTGCCCTTTCCTGTTTCCCAGTCTGTATTGATGATGGAAGCAGGTAGCCTCATCTTTCTCCCCTGGAGCAGCTGGTGGGTTTGAACCACTGACCTGGTGGTTAGCAGCTCATCATATAATCCACTTTCCGGCTAGGACTTCTATAGAGACCTACAAAAAGTAAAAATGAATTATTACTAAAAAGAAATGATCATCATCATTATGAAGGAAATGTCTGCTTTAGAATTAAGACCAAAAGATAGGGTTGTCTTTATTAGCCCACTATTTTTCCCTCTGCTAATCCAGTAGTATTTTTTCTTTTTTTCCATGTAGGCTGTGAGGTAGAGGAAATAAGGGAAAAGTACAAAGGGCTTTGTTGGTACTATTGAATTAAAAATGCACAATACATTTCCAACTCACTGAATTAAATTAGTTAAGCCTCATTCTTCTCTGCAAAAGGCTAATTTCAAATTAGTGAGTTGTCTTAGATGTTTAAACAGCAAGTAACATAAATGAACCTAAGATACAGTTTGGCTTCACTGGCAGTCAATGTCTCTAAATGATCACTGTGGAAATTTATGCGGCAATGTCACTTGCATATAAAACATATGTCTTGTCTTTCAGGAGACCTTGAAGGAAAAGTGAAGTGGCTTGACAATTTCCAAAAACTTAGACACCTACAAGAGATTATCGTGTGGCCTCCGCTTTGGGATAGAGATAAAAGGTTTTTCATTCCAGAGGTACAAAAGGATCTGTTGGGACTTAGGTCCTTTCCCAGAGTCTTGGCTTTCAGGTGAAAATACAGTAGTCCTCAAGAGTTCCCAGCTGTCCACTTGAACAATCAGTCTAGTTTGCTAAGGCAGAAATAGAGCTCGGACCCACCTGGCATTGTGGGGGAGGGGGGAGGTCATCACACTATTCTCGGGGTCTCCCTCTGGGAGTTCCTTCCTTGCTATCAGGGCTGCCCAGTCAGACACTTCCAAACATCCTGAGCTTCCTAGACAGAGTCCCTTGTCCCGACTCCTTAGCCATGTTCTCTTCCCGTCACTAATGACATCTCCGTTCTCTTCTCTCCATTGTTTGCCAAGTGCCTGAAACACATTTTCAAAGAACACATGGCAGAGAACATCTTGTCACCCACCAGCAGACACCTTCTCTACGAGGGGAAATTAACTCTTGCAGGTAAACCGCTCCTTCCTTAAGGTACTTACACGGTCACTTGCCTCTGGCCTGGCAGCTGGTTCAGTGGTTCCTCGCTGAAGGGGTCGGAGGAACTGTGCTTGCCTCTGTCCGAAGTGGGAGGAGAAGTACTGCAGAGAGCACCTCCTCAAGTTATATCACCTGCAGCTAAACGCAGCCTTCCCAGCCTAACCGTTTCTCTCTGTCAGGTGAGGCTAGCAATAGCTATCGCATAGGACCACGGTCAAATGAACTAGCATATGCAAGGGGCTTGGCATCAAGTCTAGAATACAGTCAGCACCGAATCCATGTTAGCTGTGATCATCATTAACATCATCATTTCCCATTTCCACTGAGCCAGAAAATCAACTATTATGTGTTTATTAAGAACCTAGCATGCACCACACCATATTTTACTAGATAGATATATTAGGAGATATAAAACTAATGGGGGAGATAAAATTGTTGGGGAGGGAGGAAAATGAGGAGCTGATATCAAGGGCTCAAGCAGAAAGCAAATGTTTTGAGAATGATGAGGGCAACAAATGTACAAATGTGCTTGACACAATGGATGCTATGTATGGATTGTGATACAAAGTTGTACGAGCCCCCAATAAAATGATTTTAAAAAATTGTTGGGGAAATGAAAAACAAACTTTACGCACTGCCCTAATGGCAAGAGTTACCATGGCGAGGCTGTGTTAGCTGCTGTTGAGTTGGCTCTTGACTCCTGGTGACCGTGTGCACCAGAGGGAAACCTGCTGCCCAGGCCTGCATCCTCCCCATGTGCTGGCGGTCAGATTGCCATGCTCCACTGGGTTTGTAGGGACCAATTGTTCAGCAGTATTCACCAGGAAGCTTCACTGAAACCTACTCTGCATCATAACAATATGCATGACAAATGGGAAGTGGCTGTGCATGAGGTGAACTGGCTGGGAACTGAACATGGGCTTCGTGCATGTTGTTAGATGCTCAGCAGTTGGTTCCAACTCCTAGCGACAGAACGAAACACTGCCCTGTCCTGCACCACCCTCCCGATTGCTCTGATGTTTGAGCACCACCACTGGCCCTGAGAGCTGCAACCGGAGTTCACACGAGAGCGTCTGCGAGGATGAAGCAGGATCACGCGAGAAAGCTCCATGCAGGGGATGGACATGGAGATGGGCTGTGAGGCGGAGAAAGGGTTGGGACCCTGGAAGGACAGGGAGACGACAGCCCAGAGGAAGAGGAGAGCAAAAGGACAGCGTGGAGGCACAAGCCCCTGGAGAAGGGGCTGCAACGTTAGCAAGCACCTGCTCCACCTTACCTTCAAATTCCAAGTAAAGACAGATCTAGGAGCAGACCTGGTTTATCAACCGGGCACTGCCTGTAGTTTGACCAACAAAAAGCCTTTTCTCTTGTAACGAGCACCATTTCCAATGACCATCCAGATGGGTCCAATGGCCAAAATGCTGTGAGTTATGTATTTCTCCATGGCTTAGTCAAAACCATAACCAATAACCATCCAAGATCCACACGAAGTGCATCACAAATAGCAGTACAGTGACTTTAAAGTTGAAAGCTGATACTCAAATCAAGTCTGTGTTTTAAGAAGAGAGAAACTCAACATTAACCCAATTGGCTGAGGCAGAGACTGGCGATCTTGGAGCTCCCAGCCGGAACAGCATTCCCCAGCCTGCTTTGTTTCAAGGCAGCGGTTCTCCGCCTTCCTCATGCCGTGACCCTTTCATACAGTTGCCCATGCTGTGGTGAACCCCCAACCATAAAATTATTTTCGTTACTACTTCATAACTGTAATTTTGCTACTGTTACGAATCCCTGTGAAAGGGTGGTTCGACCCCAAAAGGGGTTGCGACCCACATGTTGAGAACTGCTGTTTTAAGGGATTCTTTGACAAAAGCAAAACCTTGTGCTATTTCAAGCACCATTTTCCTTTTCCTTTCTTTCCTCAGAAAGCACAAGATTCCTAGACGTTTACCTGTTTCTCTTTGATGACTTCCTCTTAGTTACAAAAACTAAGAGAAACAAAAAGGTAAAATGCTGCACAGCGCTTTTTAATACGATTGAACTATTAAATTGCATGTGTGAATTATATGCCGAAAAACTATTTTTCAAATGTAGAAAATGAATGGGCTTTTAAAAAGTAAAATGCTGTTTCTAAATAATAAATTGTACTTAAAATAGAAACGCTTCTGATACACCAGATTGGATTCTCCCTCTAAAAATTGGAGACATTATGAAATATTAACTTTTGAAATGAGATAGCTGTGAGACCAAATGATATCCCTCAAAGAATTCTAAGGATTTGGGCATTTCAGACAGACTTAGCATGTAATACTGAGAATCCATAGGACTTTATGGCTGACTGGCCTAAGCAAAGAGATCCACACTCACTGTGCACGTCGGAGTTTTCCTCTTCCAAATCGGCTCCCAAACTGTCTTCCGCCATGTGCCAAGAGGTGATGGCTCCCTCTCCTTCTGATTAGAAAGCTCCCATCGTTCCTGAGCTTTGACCTAAGGAACGGGGATGAGATGGGGGCCTGCGCTTTTCAGGGTCCAGTTATCTAAGAACTAGTGAAGGCAGACACTGGATTCGTTGGTCTCACAGACAAAGGGAGACGGGGAAGACTTTACATGCTATCAAGTTGCCCCGCCTCCTTACAGCCCCATCCCAAACAGAACCTAGCTCTGTGCCATATTCCCCAGCTGCCTTCAGGCGGTTATGACCCACAGGGTTTTTTCATTGACTGAATTTGGAACTACATCACAAGGCCTGTCTTCCTACTCTGTCTGAAAGCTCTGCTGAAACCTGCTTGGCATCGTAGCAACACACAAGCCTCCACCGACCAATGGCTAGGTAATGGGTGGCTGCACCTGAGGGGCATTTGCCAGGAGTCAAACCAGCCTTCTGTGTAGAAGACAAGAATCTACCCGTGAACCATCACTGCCCCCTAGCTTAGAACTAGAGCCATAGTATCTCTTCTAAGACTAGGGAATTTTAAAATATATAGTATTTCTTTCCTGTGAATTGGGTGCAGGTTTACAGAGCAGATCATCAGTTTTACATTCAACAATTCATGCACAATTTGTTTAAACTCATTCCCTGCAATACTGTCAATGCAGAGAATAGGAATTGTTGTACAGTATTTAATTGTTAGTGGTTAGCATCATTATTGTTGTTATTGCTCTTTTTATTGCTCATTAAGTCACTGGTCATGGTTTACCCAAGACAACCTGTCTACTCTCCTGTTGACAATCTGTTCCTTGGTAGTACAGGTGAGTAGGGCCAGAAAGGCAGGCTCCTCCCAGGTGCTCAGCAAACTGCGCTAACGGACACACCGAAGTCTAGTGTCAGTTCATTGCACTTACCTTTCTACTGCATACAGGTGGTGGTACAATCAGGAAACTAGATCTCTATATCTTTTCATAAGCTAGGTTTCTAAATGACGTGGTGGGAGCTAGGGGCCACTGAGTCAGTTCCAATTCAGAGCATGTTACTTAATTGCACTATGTCTAGGATCTTTAAGCAAGAACATAGAGAGCCATGTATCAGCTCCGGAGGCTGATCTGCAGTTGGAGAGAAAGTAGGAGAAAGCGGAGGGCCATCATCTCAGAATCCTGTGGCTGCTTTCAGCGACCCTGACAGCAAGTCAGAACAAGCCACATTCTGAAAAATCTCTATCTGGATGCTTGACACTGTAACAATCTACCCGTATTTCAAACAATGATACAAATCAGAGAGCAAGAGTTAAGGACAGTCTGCATAAACCATCTTGTAAGGAACCTTTTGCTTTTATAGGCTTCACAATTTGACTCCCACACACAGGAATGTTATCAGTTTTGGATTTGCTCATTACCATTTTGTGATACATACACACACGCGTGCACACACCATGTATACTCGTGTATAGCCGTGTTTTTCAGCACATTTTTAATGCAGTTTTGTGGTAAAATTAGGCGCCTCAGCTGATATTCAGGTCAGCTTATATGCGAGTATATACGGTGTGTATGTATGTGTGTGTATAATGTAATATAATGTAAATCATAATATTTTACACCCTGACTCCCAAATTCAGCATCTCATAGATTCAAAACCATTTCAATGATACACAAATTCTAGAGCATGAACTCTCTTTAGAGTTCTACATTTGCTTCCACACATGCAGTTGGCCAAAATGAGGCTTCCTTGCCTCACCCACAAAGCTCAATACTAATGAGTGTTTCAGACTGTGGATGAAGCTGGTTCCATGGGGTGACAAGGAATTAAATGGTTCCCAACTATGAATGTCAACTATTCTTCATTAATTAGACTTGGAGATGAGAAGCACTGTGCTTTAAGTCACTGTGTTTGGGGGACATGTCTCTCAAGACCCAAGAATAGTAAGCTACACTTCTTAATTGTCTCTACAGTCTGTTCCCTTAAATATTCATTTTCCATATGTACTCCAGTATTTATTGTCTACTGACTGCATTATTTTCTTCTTGAATTTCAGAAATTTGGAGGATTAGACCCTGGCTTAATGTGTCCTTCACTTACTCCTGACCTACAAACAGTAATAAAAGAAGGTGGTTCGTGCACAGTCCTCGATCAACCCATCCCACTAGATAGATTGGTACTCAAAAATATCGATCCTCTTCACGTGTCAGGTATGTGTGCAGCTTCATCTTCTGGTTCATCTATATGACAGCACAGGGTTTTATATTTGGCTTTTAAGTAACAGCACATGAATCCCATTTACATCTTCATAAAACACAGTCCACTTCGTGACTCAATTTCATGCACTCTGAATTCGTGATTGAGAGCAGTGTGCTGGGATGACCCGGTGTGCACTGGCTAGCTGGATGGCTTTGGACAAGGTACTTAATTGTGCTCAACCACACTCCTCTACAGACAATAGTATCTGTGTCAGTGGGTTCCTGTGAGACTTGGGTCAAATATGATAGCTATAACTATCATGATTATAGTACCGTTACTAGGACGATTGCTGTTGTCAAGGTGCTGGTAAACCATGGCATGTGATGCAAATATAAGATACTCTGTCATACTTGCTCTATGGAAATATAGCACACTTCATCTATAAACAGCTATCTACGAGTGTGTATATGGGCACACACACCACACAGGTCGTCTTGAGTGTCTCCCAGCTCTCGGAGCCACGGAGACACAGAGATGAACGAGAATCCGGGTTTGGGGAGCTCGAGGAGCTCCTCTCAGAACAATGGAAAATCAGGAAAGCCTTTGAGAAAGCTCCTTCCAACACCACCTGGATGGTGGCGGCTGTGCACAGGAAGAAGCAGTGACCAGTTGAGGTCAGGCAGGAGTGGACAGGACAAGAGGGAGCACTGACCACGCTCCCTCCATGACTAGCATCAACCAGACCCTCTGTCGTGGAGCCCATCCCAATGCACAGCAACCCTGTGGGGCCGGGCAGAACTGAGCGCCAGGGCTTTGCAGCTGGAATTTCAGCGTCAGACGCAGACTGCCCCATCTTTCTCTCCTGGAGCGGCTGGTGCTGGTTAGTTCAAACTACCCACCTGCTGGTTAGTAACCCAATGCTTAGCCCATAGCACCATGACTCCCTAAGACTGGCTTCGGATCTGCTTTATGCAGAGAAAGACACCATTACAGAGTAACAAAATGAACACATAAATGAGTAACAGCAAATGCTTATATAGTTGTGCTACCAAAGTGTTATATATTAAATCCCTTACATCTATTAACACATAAGGGTTCCCTTGAGGGGAAGTCTGAATCCAGAAATAGAGCTTTCTGCCTCTCACGGCTACTCTTTCTGCTTCTAGTATGAATTGCCGACATATGACACTGGCATGCTTCAGGCTTGTGTTTGATTTGGCTGGTACAAAGCCTGCTCTAAAAGGAGTCTTTGTGGTGTATGGGGGAAAGGGCCAGCCCCCCACCACTAATCACGGGTTCCATAGGCATTAATTGCACGGTTAATATATATATATAAATTATAGCAAAGTCATAAAGAGCATGAGATAAAAGATTGAAATAATGGAGTCAGACAGTTTTCATGGTAGCATGCTCACCTCATCCCTGCTTGGTTGTCCACATGGAGAGAGGGGGAGGGGAAGGAGGACAAGGGGAAAGGGAACAGGGGAGAGAGTATGGGAGAGGAGAGGAGAGGGGGAACCAATGAGAAGTCAAGAGGGGAGCCCGAGAGAGCTCTTTATTGCTAACACAGGCCTATATACCTTTAGGGTGGGGGGTGCAAGTCCACTAACTACAGGTAAAGACACACGTCACAGGAAGGGGTTGCACTATAGGTAATACAGCAATGAGAGGGGGGGTCAATCTAGGGATATACATGCAATAGGAAGAGGAGGGATTGGGGGTATACATGGGACAAGAAGGGCGGATCCTAGATTTAGGATAGCAAGCTAACTTTGGATGTCATTGAGCCGGTTTGATCTGGTCTCTGGATCTCCATAGAAACCATTATCAGTAGGGTGTAAACCCCACCTACAGGAACCAAATTGATGACTGCAAGCCTTTAGGAAGAGGTATCCCACTGTCCTTAACAGCAGGGAGCAGGCCTTATCTGTGGTGGGACTAGACAGTAGTCTGGCAGCTGACTGCCTTCAGGGAAGTAACTTGACCATTATCTACCATTAGCTGCAAGCAGTGTCCTATTTGGGGGAGACGACTTAGGAGAAATCTTTCTGTTTTCCACAGTGGTGCTGTCTGGTAGCCATTGGACTGCTAACCGAAGAGTGAGTAGTTCAGGCCCAACAGCTGGTCCCTGGGAGAAAGATGAAGCTGTTTGTGCTCACAAAGATTTTCAGCCTCTAGGACACTAAGCCTCATAATTAGCTAGATGGCAGTAGGTTTGGGTGTGATCATGGTCCACACAAGCCAAAGTTTGCACAAGCCAGAGGTCAGGAGCAAGCCTAAAAGGGAAGCTTTAGGGGAGCAAACCCTTGGCCCGATGAGTGCCCTGGACTTCAGCGTGACGCGCATCCTTCCTCAGTCATCAGACATCTGTGTGGACTGACAGAGATTAAGTACCAGGTCCAGAAACCAGTGCTTGTTGTCCAGGAATCAGTACTTGGGCCCAGACGTCAGTAGGTGGGAACCAGAAATACAATGCCTTTTGGTTTGCTTAAGGAGCCCTGCTGGCATAGTGGGCTCCTAACCGCAAGGTCAGCAGTTCAAAGCTATCAGGTGCTCCATGGCTAAGATGAGGCTCTCTGCTCTCATACTAATGCATAGCCTTGGAATTCTAGGCTGCTCTATGAATTGGCGATGAGTCGAAATTTACTCCATGGCAGTTGAGGTTTTTTGGTTAATTTTTTTCCTGGAGAAAATGACCATGGTGGAAGGATTCCATAGTAAGCATTTATTCCTTCGGTAGTGGGTGTGATGATTCTGGAATGGGAACTAAACAGGAGGGAAGGAAGGTACCACAACCCCTGATCATCAAGTCAATGCCTACTTAGAGTGAGCCTATGGATGGAGTAGAACTGTCCCTGTGAGTCTCTAAGATTGTAGAAAGAGATTGTAGCAAACCCTTTTTCTCCTGTGGAGGGGCTGGTTTAAAATCACTGACTTCGCCATCAGCATCTCAACTCAAAACCACAGTGCCACCAGACCTTCTCCTTCAAACCCCATGTGGAAGAGCTACGGACTCTTGGATGGAAAGCCCTGCCAGGTTTAAGAATTAATCAATATGGGAAAGCTGCGATCACTGGGAAGTCCTGCTGGTAGAGTGGGTTTCACATTGTCAGTGGTTCAAAACCACGGCTGCCCTATAAGACAAAGATAAGGCTTTCTATTCCTATGAAAATTTTAGTCTCAAAAATCCCCAAGCTCAGTTTGGCCTGGTCCTATAGGGTCCTTATGAGTCAGGATCAGCTCAGTGGTTTTGAGTATGGTGTCTTATGTCTGGGTTTGGTATTTGACGTGAGATTATCTTGGAAGGTATGTACCACTTGATTTTTTTTTAAGTGGAAATCAAAGTTTTTAAAACTATACTTCCGCCTCCCCTGTTCTTTTGTTTTATTATTATTTCCTGATTTATGCCACATTTTTTGTTGTTGTTCTTGAATTACTCTGCTGTATTATTTTGACTGTTCAAGTACAATGCAGGGGACATAAATTGAACTTTGGAGCAATAAAAACCTGGTTTCAAATTCTGACCATGCCATTTATATACTCTGTGACTTGTGACAAATTAGTCTAGATCTGTTTTTCCTCATTTATAAAGTAGAAAAATGGCTGATTTATAAAATGTTGCTATGTAATTAAATGACAAAAAATGGGGCAGGCGGGGGCACAGTGCCTGATATGTCATAAATGCTTCATAAATCTTGTCATTTATCATAATATCAGGAGGGAAGATGTTACCCTGCCCTATGAGTATTGCTACAAAGTTATATAAATCTCTATGAACCAAATAAATCTGAATGTAAACCTGTTTCTTGATATATCCTCCATCCACTTCTATATATTTCCAAAGGAAGTATTTCTCTAATGTTTAGCCAAAGAGTCCTGTATATTTCTATTCATATCACATTCAAATGGCAGTCTTGGCATACTCTGGCGGCTCAAATCATGTTCCTTTTAAATGTTCTTTGAGTCTGGGGAACAAAAAGACGTCCAAAGGGGTAAGAGCAGGTAAGAGTAGGGTGGATGGGATAAGGCCTTCAAATGAAACTCTCTTACGACAGCTCTTGCTGCTCCCAAAAGTGAGCAGATGCATTTTCATGATGAAAAAACTGGTCCACGAGGGAAGGGGGAGCGGGGAGGGGAAAAAAATGAGGAGCTGATTCCAAGAGCCCAAGTGGAAAGCAAATGTTTTGAGACTGATGAGGGCAACGAATGTACAAATGTCCTTGACACAATGGATGGATGGATGGATTGTGATAAGAGTTGTATGAGCCCCCAATAAAAT
>NW_022103898.1:35846733-35860898 GCF_000313985.2 Echinops telfairi | reverse complement strand
CGAGGTATACTTTGAAGAACCAGCCAAGAACAACCACCCGATCTTTTAAACCTTACTTGCCAAAGGGAATTTATAAGATGAAAACTCAGGGCATAAAATAAACAGCCAGGTGTTTTTTTGTTTTGTTTTGTTTTTTCCTTTCTGAAAGCCATTGTAGTGAGGTCAAGTTTCCTAGCCCCAGAAAAGCTGGACAGAATTTCATGACCTTAACAGACTTTGTTTCAGTAGAATGTGGGAAGTCTGTGGCTCAGCCTGTTGAGGGTATAATCTATGATAGCGGGCAATCCTGCAGTTAATGAAAGCCTTGCATCCATGTCAGTGCTGAAAAGAGTCCTAACCCGTGGGGCTAGGTCTGGTTGAATTCACAGACTGAGACAAACAAAAACAATGACGATGGACAAGCAGCAGTTTAATGACTAGCTGGGATAAGAACGCCTCATCCTCCCCAAGTACTTGGTGTGACCAGGAAACAATCCTGTTTTGTTTCTACACATACGTCAACTACAGAAAGCATCGATAGGTTGCAGAATTATATTCCCAGTCTTGTCTTAATACTTCAAGGAAGCTTTCATTTGAAGAGCTCCTGCTGTATTTTGTAAACGGGCATCTGCTTTCTCCCTGTCTCCTGTCATTTTTTAAGGGCTCAGCAAGGGAGCAGCAGGGCCAACACCCACACTCAGTCTGTTCCTTTGGCAAACAGACACCACGCCAACACGTTTCTTTTGGTTTTGTTTTCATACTTCATACGATTTCTGGGATGCAGAATTTATGTCTTTTTCTTCTTTTTGGATTGTCTTAGTCTGTGGCTAAACATTTAGTTGGGTTTGCATTTTTGTCACATATACATTTGTTTGTACATCATTTTCATGTGAATTCCCTTTAAATACTAAATCATTTTTTAAATGAGCAATGGGTGTCAAAAATAAGCAGTAATTCCCTTACTTTACATAATTTTACAATGTTTTTAACAGAAAATTCCACTTAATATGCTTAGTTTTTTTCTATGAGGAGCCCATTTCCCATCACTTACGTCATGATTGCATTTGATCAAGCCCCAGAAATCATTAGTTAAGGAAGAAAGGGTTTTCATTTTTAAGTGGCTCTATTTTGATATAGTAGAATCTTGGACTAGGAACCAGAAGATTTTTGTTGGTGTGTGTGTGTGTGTGTGATTGTTTTGGCAATCTATGTAAGTCTTTTGCCCTCATTAGAAAACAAAAACAGGTTCTGTATTAAAAATAAAACACTGGACTTTGTATCAAATGATGTGGCCTTTTGTCTTTTTCCAGCTTTTGGTCTGAGAAATGCTTTTCTTATACAACATGAAAACAGATACCGACAGTGTATAGCAGCATTCTTATTACAAGCCCAAACAGAAAATAGTAAAGTAAGTATTTTCGTATTGGACTGCTTTGATTCTTCAAGGAAAAATCTTACCCCAACCTCTAAATTGCGTAACCGAAGGGCAAACACACAGACACACAGACACACAGACACACACACACACTGGGAAGAGGTAGGAGGAGGAGGGGCGGATGGGTGGCGGTGGGTGTGGATCCAGTCCATTTTGTGCTCAGGAAACTGAGCTGACCGCTCTCTCACTGGCACATTTGATACAACTAATTTTCTCCTGCCCCCGCTATGGGCTGTATTATCAACTTTCAAGGTGCTTCACACAAATCCCCAACTTGCTGGTTTCTCTCTCATAGAAGTTTCCATTTTGTCTTCCCCCAAATTGGTTTCCACCCCAGCAATTATGGGGCCACTCAACAGGGTTGAATTCTCCTTCAGGGCTCCATTTCCTAGGTAACCTTCTTCAAAGTCTGTTTTTCAAGTGAGAGCACTGGTTGAGAAATGGTATTTCTACACAAAGTGGAGACCACAGACACTGTTTTGTTCTCAGTGCTCCGTTTTCTGCGTGCCCATCATTAAGTACTATGGGTCCTAGATTATTCATGACTGTTTATCCAAGTCACATACCACACTCATTTAAACGTTTGTATTTCAATAATTTGTTTACATTACATGTGAGGTAAGAAAGAACATGGGAAGTGTGGGAAGACATTAAAGAGTAAGCCGGTAAATATACTGCCAAATTTTAATGCAACTAAATCTTTTTCTCTCTTTCTCTATATGCCCCTCCCCCCGCCCCCCACTCAGAAAACATGGATGGCACAAATGACAGCCGCAATCTCTTGCTTTATGAAGAGCCAGGAAAGCACGAAAAACACTCTGTTCTCCTCACTGCCGGCAGAATCCTCAGAAATTTAGGATCAAGAAGAAATGTGGGGATCTGAAACCAGCTGTCGCATACTTTTTAGACACGAGGGCATCGTCTTTGACCCAAGCTTCTGCAACACTTACCGGACCTAGTGATGTGCTAGAAGGAAATGTGCACTGTCAGAGTTCCCAATCCAAGTTAGGAAAAGCCCCAGGAATCATGACGACAGCAAATGTGAACTCCGAGGAATCCTTGACCAGAATTCCCGGTCAGTCAGCTTTGCAAGAGGTGTGAGTGGCGTAGGATGCCGTCATCATTTGTTAAGAGAGATTCCTGACAAACGCGGGGTCCGGAGGGAGACAATGACCACTGCGGGCCTACAATATGAATTCTAGCACTTTCCTTTGTATGTTATCCAGAAAATATGGAAACCCATGTTCCTCTGTGCCTGAGTGTCAGTCTGACTGCTTTGTAGATCTACCTCGGAGACCATGATAATTCCTTTGATACAAAGGTTGATTGCTCTTTTAATATTATTATTCTTAATATGGTTAGCTACTGCCAGGGATCAGACACTTGTGATCCTTAAGGTTTTAACTGGGGATCACCACACTGTTCATCCTGGTCCATGTTAGTCTGGAATTTCCACTGAAAGCTGTTCAGAAACCTGGCAACACCTAAGTGTGCAGACAAGACAGGTGGTGGCTGTGCATGAGGTATGTGACAGCGAAAAAACCCCGAGGTTAACACGGAAGGCAGGCAGTCCACCACAGGGCCACCAATGTCCCCCTTTAGTATCATAAAGAAGAAAGAAAGCCTATACTTTAATCGTTCGTGTTTTAAAAATTCTAGTGATCTAACAGTTCGCTTATCTCAGGTATACTTTATGATACTCTCAGAGGTAGAAACCCCTCAAAATGAAATTTCACTATTTGAGGAAAAAGCAGTTATCAGATCCAGTTGCATGTGGGAGATTTTCAGGTAAGTTATCTTCCTTTTAACCTTATTTTTGGACGAATGATGGTGTTTGCCATAAAAATCCTTGCTGGCTTGGGGTGTGCTTACATGCATGCGTGTCAACACAAAACAAACCCACCGTCAACATCCATTTCGAATCACAGTACCCCTCTGGGAAAGGGTACAACTACAGAGTTCTGAGACAGTGAATCTTCATGGGAGTGGAAAGCCTCTCTTTCTGCCATGGAGCAGTGGATGATTTCACGCTGTTAACCTTCAGCCCAATGCATAGCCCAACAAGAGTCGCTTTTAATTTTACTTGGCAAGAATTGAAATATTATTAAATATTTGTGATGGCAGCTTGAAGAATCATATTATCGAGGAGCAACAAAGAATATTAACTGCATCTAAGCAATTTTGGGTCAGAGGACATACAATGGAAGTTCACAGGCTTCAATTGCAGCCCAGGGTACCTCTTGTAGCTTCCAAAGCAGAAGCTGAAAACTTGTCAGGCTTGGCTGTAAGGCAAACATCATCTCAGATGATCTCTTTAAGTTGGAGGGCGGGACACAGAGCATGAAGTTTGAGGGCAGAATCATATGCACACCCTCCTTTGAGGAAGACATGCGTTTCAGCAGCACGCATACAGGGCAATGCTAATGAGTACAATGGTCACGGACTATGAGAAGCAAGGGCTGCAGCCACAATCTCTTCACGACAGTGACAGGGACTTGTTAGGAGTAAGGGGAATTACCAGGGAAGTTTGCAAAGCAGCAACTACTGCTAACAGCTGAGCACAAATGAGAAAGGAAGACAAGAAAGCCAAAAGCCACAGGAAGAGAACAGATTTCACGGGAGTATCTAGAGAGGGACTCTGCACGACACTGAACTGAAAGCGATTGTACCGAGGAGCAGACAATGTAGATTTGCATGAGAAGGAATTGAAGATGACATTTCTGGCGATATGGAATGGAGATTTTTTAAAAAGAAATGAGTAATATATCAGAGAATGTTGGGAGGTTCAAAATAGGCTCGGAAGAGGAGAATGGACTAGGACAAAATAATCCTTTTAGTCCTATGACTCCAATGACCATATACTAGGGGCAATTCATGGAAAATTCCATTATCTTTTAATTCTGTTTTTTCCATGTTCTTTTTAAAGCCTCTCATATATATAAGGGACTAGTTCCCCCCTCCTGCCCCAGTATCCCTTAAAAAGGAAAGGCTAACTAAATGAATCTTGTATCTGTAAAATGAAATGTGATAAAGCTACAGAATTGCATACCTAATAAGTTATATGTGTTTGAGGTTATATACCTAATTACATTCTTCAAAGGGAAGCACATGAGAATGGAAAAGTAAAAACAAAAAACAAAATATAGCAGAAAACAGTGGTACCCTGAGCCCTTAGTAAATTATCTTTAAATAGGCATCAGGCCTCATGGTACTGTCCAGTAAGCATTGGACTGCTAATGGAAAGGTAGCTGTTCAAACCCCACCAGCTGCTCTGAAGGAAAAGAACGAGGTTGTCTCCTTCAGTCAACATTTATAAAGCCTCGGAAGCACGACAGAGGGTGGCTATGGAATAAAAGAAATGATTAATTTTTAAAACATTTTAGTGTTTTTAATTCTATACAATAATGAATGAAAACAAAAGGAATAGTTTCAAGCATTAAGAATGTCTCTTAAAACTGCAAACTTAAAATAATGACTATTCTCTGAGTTACAGAGCACATAAAATATAGCCCATCTATATCTAAATGCAAAGTAAGGATATTCTATAAATAAATACATGCAAAATAGCTAGTACCTTAATATGTTTTAAATGACAAAAATAACTGATAACAACACTATACTTTTACTAGAAAATGTTTTTTAATATCATATCTTTAACATATTTTTAAAAAGCAACAATTCAATAAGGATCCTTCCATTGTTCTTTGTACAGATTTAAATGCTGAACCATGAAATTTACCCATTATATTTACAATCAATGACCTTTCCAATCACTGAGTTTAGAAATTACAGTATTGACTGAGCTAAACTCTCTCACAAAATAAGGCACAACTACATGATCACAAGTAGTAAACACAAGACAAATAGTGAATCTCAAAACTAAATGCAAAGATATCCATGCAAACGTATCTACAGAAATTGTGAACGTGTGATCCAGTTTAAGAAAGTACAGAATGTGGAATACATAAATGTATCATGTTATAATGAATCCTATGCAGAAAGAACTTAGCCATTTCCAATTCTGTTTTTAAAACTTTACATGAATTTAGTAAGTTTATACACAATATTCACATCTGCAACAAGAACAAATTGATCATTAAAATTCAGGCAAAGGGCAATTAAGACACATTAATGTGTGGCGCATTATAATTACAGAATATCACTCGTCAAGCTCTTGGCTAGGAATACTAAATTGATGGCACACTTAAATCTTATGGATCAAATCATCCACAGTTTTATAGCCAAAGTGCATTAAAAAAACGCTGTAGTCAAACAAGTCATGAATATCAAAATAGATGATAGTAATTTACTCTCTAATTAGAAGCTAAATATGTTTATGCAAATGCAAGGTTAAAAGAAAAGTGGCTTCAAAGTTTTTTTAGATTATATGAAATAATCAGACTTTTTAAGGGTAATGGGAAACTAACAAATTTGGCAGTCGCTATTGAACATTACTGTGAGGAAAACACTGAGCTAACTAATTCCACATTAAGAGGTAGTTGAACAAAATGTTACTTGTATTCTACATTGAGGTTTTGTGTTTGTTGTCCTCTTCTTAAAAAAGGAACACAGCCTATACTAGCAGCTTTGCCATCTTTCTATGAAAAAGTTTCTGTAGATACACTTTATCGCACACTAACCCAACATGAATTGACTTTAGCTCACTTCTCAGTGCAATGCTGAGGTCTGGAATTAATGAACACATGAAGCCAATAAGCTTTACATTAGAGCCCAGAGCTGGGCCTGTCCATGCCAGCTCCGACTTGCTGACAGAATAATGGTACTAAGAGACACCCACAGGAGTAGCCAATAAAGACAAGAGAAATGACTTAACTGAAAAGACACCGAAATCTACTGCTCTAATTTTTATTTCCAGAACACCTTGAATTTGTGCACATTAACCACACAAATTAGATTTCGGATATGATATCGATATTGCAGCCCGGGGAAAATAATTTAGGGTGTAAGAAATGAGATTAGATGAAAAGTAGAAAGCCACCCAAAGCCTATGTTTCCTTAGTTTGTTAGCCACAAATTTTAAATGTATTTTGTATTCTAAATTAGGAGAAAGGAACTGGTGGTGAGCAAGGAGAAAGCCTTTCGAGCATTTCATTACAGGAGAGCAATCAATATTTTAGTCCAGAAAAATTCTTAGGATGTTTTATTAGTTTGCTGGGGGTTTTTTCCCCCCGCAAAGCAAAACCTAAGAGCACTGAGAATGCCTGTTTTTCCAACCCATTTATTCTGGTACTTACAGGTAAAAGTATTTGATTGAAACTGTTTGAAAAGGTTTTAAGTGTAAGACATTCCATACATAATTTAGCTCAGTTTGTTTTCCAACCCATATGTTAATAAATAATCGTATTTCTTCATTATTTAAGCTAAAGAATACATATTTACCTAAGTCCAAGAACTCAATTAGTGTCCTTAATATTATTGGCAAGAGGTTTAAGCAAATGTTTGTCTTTTCTGTAATGAGTATTTGACCATTTATTTTAGTTTATATATGTCAGGCATAATTTAAACATGATCATCTTAATCCAGCATGACATTTGAAAGCAAGTGTACACTACTAACTATTGTAAATTAAATATTAACTTACGCCCTTTTCTGTTAATGACTGCACTCAATCAATGTGTGACTTTATATTTCTTCTCTAAAAATAATAAAGCACTCTCGATGTTGACTCTTTAGAAAACTAGAACAAATTAAAGTTTAATTCCATTTTGTTCGGGCATCAGTCTCAGTTTTGATAACAACTGACGGATTCCTTAACACACTGACTTTTGGTAATACTTTTCTCTCTAGCTGTTAAAGTAATTTCATAGCACTGTTTTTGTAAAGTTAAAAGTTCTCCCAGTTGATATGGAACCCCAAATTGTGAACCGATTTAAATATAAGCCAACTGTCCAACATTTAAAATTGCCTTCCCCCGCAGGTATGGAGGAAATATAGAGTGGAACAGTTCATGGCTCCTTGCTACTTTTTTATCTTGTTTTCACAGAGGATAAGGTTGTAGCAGTACCAATTACTAATTTGAAGAGGTAGAATTTTACAATTGCAGCAAAGCGAAACTATGCTTCAGAAGATTAAACCAAATTAAATGAAAAACAAAAATAGATCCCTTAAGAAAACAGCAAACTCAGAATCCTGATGACGCTGGAGTGACCAAATGAAGTTGAAATATGAAGCTAATCTCAGAAGCCTTCCCACTTAAAAGAAACAAAGAACACAATGTCTAATGTTCATCTTCCAACTGGGAACGAAGATAGGAAGCTTGTGGGAGTCTTAATAGAGGACATGATGTGGGCTTACAAGTGAGATAGAAAAAGGCAAAAAGGAAAAAGTAATTTTAGTTTTTAAAATACAACCCCAGGATAACCATAAAGTAAGTAAACTGATTTTATAGAGGTTTTCACAAAATCCACCCGAAAGAATTTAATCCATATTGTTAAAACAAAAACCGTGTTTGAATAACTAATACATATTTTAAAATAAGTATTTAGAATACCCAGATAGTAAATACATAACCTGACAGTGCAATTGATCTATGGACCTACATATCAGAAAAAGAAGAGAAAGTTTTATAGTTCCGAGCATGATTTCATAAAGATAACATTTTCTATAATAATGTGCTATTGTGCAAAAAAACACAAGTGATATCATTCAAATTCATTTTTTGTACCTTAAATTTGGGAGAAACAAGAAGTAAGCAATGTAATTATTTTCATGTTATTTGTGAACAATGAAATTATATTTAAAAAAATACATTGCTATTTTCTGTCCAAAGTTATTTACATTCTGTTAGCTAATTCTAAACTTGGCATGAAAGCTGTCCCAAGGGTTAAATGGGGGCAAAAAGTAATAAAAGATGAGCCCAAGTCTCACAAAAATAGAAGAGTTTTACTTGATATTGAGAACATTTCAAAATATATGAATACTAATTTGGCCTAGTTATTCAACCACTGTCCAAATCATAACATATAGTTCAAGTGCGCTATTAGATATGTTTATTAAAAAATTAATGTTAGTGTGATATTACTCTGATGTTGTGATAACACATTACCCTTGCAAGTCATTGAAACAGTCATTACAGACACGAACAGGCTTCTTGGAAGAGGGGGTTAAGGCATTTTTGGCTGAACACTCAGCACAGAAGATATTTCCACACTGTCTGCAGTGATGCTGCAAATGACAAAAAGTAAAGACTTATAAGTAAAAAAGCTACAGAAACAGCTTTATGCAATCACATGAATATCACAACTACACTGTGAAGGTAAATTAATTTTCAAGCAATTGGTATGTTATTTCATAAAATGCTATTTAAATATGTTCATTTAATCCCATTTTAATCTAATATTAAAAACAGCCAAAATGTATTGAGTGATTTTTATTTATCATTGACTATGCTAACTATTTTATATGGATTATAACACTATGGGAGTCTCAAAAGAACCCTGGGGGCAGTTCTTAAGGGTTTTAGCAAAGCATACAAAGCAGGATAAAGGAATGAGTCTTAGTCACCAAGGGTTTCTGTCAAAAAACCTTCAGTGGGATATAAACACGAACAGTCGCATGATGGTATCATTTACAACGCTTCGTGTTTTCATCTCTATTTTATCTCCTCACAACGTCCAATGATGATGAGCACTGGCTTAGAAAATGATTGTTCCATCGTAGCCAGGCGATGCCTGGCTCTAAGAGTTTAAAGCAAGCTCAAATAGTCATGCAGATTCCTGATTCCATGAAATTTAATTAAAACATGAAGTTATAAATGAAATCTTACCAATAACTGAAAGTTTATAAAATCTATGAAACACAGAACTAATTTGATGATTAAAACATCAATTGTCAGAGGAACAAAATGCAGAAACTTGGCGGTAAGAAATGCATTTACCCGTCGCACTGTTACTGAAAAGTTTTTCCCACAGGCCATACAGTTTTGTGCTTCATTGTCTTCAGTCCACTTTCTAGCCAATGCTTGAGTATGTTTGATCTATTTAAAAAACAAAACAAAAACCACGTGCCAATATATCACAATATTCAACACTAAAGAATGGCAGATTAATTCTAATTTGGTGCCAGAATCTTACGACTAACTTTTCTTTCCTTATAGGAAACATGGGACAATACTTTTAAAAATCAAAAATTTTGCAACTTTCTTAAGTCTGGATGACAGAACAAAAGTAAATCAAATTTTATTCCTCAATGGCATAGTGATTTCTAACCTTTGATTTTTCCCCAATCCTCAAAACACTGAGCACATGCTCTGATTATTTTGTTAACATACGCCAATGCATCTACTCCTTCATCTTCCCAAATCTGCTAAGTCTACTATTAAGAGTTTTCAGTACATTCTCTAAATGAGGCCTAGGGTCTCCCTAGCATTTATCTTGTATATTTAACTACTCAAACATCTATAAAAGTGACACTGATAGTAACTGTCCAAAACATATTTATCAATTATATGTGATTTCTTAAAAGACTGAAAGCATGCTTTTCACTCAGAGCTAAACGCTACACTACGACGCTGTCACAGCACCCAGAGACCCACCTGAAGAGACTGGTTTTCTCTGCCCAGCTCCTGCACAGCAGCAGTGGTGTTATCTAGCTTTCTCTGCAGTTCTCCTACTCTGGTCTGAAGTTTTTCTATCTCACCTTCACCTTTAAGACATCTGGAGTGGATTGGAAAAAGAGAATTTTTGTTTTCCAAAATTCATCAATGACCCAGGTAGACAATAGAAAATGAACTACTTTAGTTATTTTAAATACAACAGTAATTTCAACAATCTGATTGTTTTAGGGGTTAGGGTTTAAATGGTATGCTAAATACTATGCAAGAGCGATGGACTTTTCTCAAGATTTGTCTTCTATTTCAAACTTTGAAAAAGAGGTGGGCGATCTTTTTGGTTGCTCACACTGTGAGTAAACTAGCATTACTAGAAATCAGTCACCTTTCCAGCAGTGCTCTCCTCTCATCTTGGTTATTCTGCACTGTTGCATCCAGGACTGCCACGTCACCGCGGAGGACATCTGTTTGCTTCTCAAGTTCAGTAACTCTCCGCTGACTAGACTGCCACTCCTTCTTTACCGTGCCCAGATTTTCATTCAAGGCAGTGATCTGCATGGTAAGCTTCACCTCATTTTCTTCATGTTTTTTGATTTCTACTTCTTTTTCTTTTATTTCAGAATGCTGAGAAAAGAGGGGGAAACTTTAATAGAGTAGTATAAAATAAAGTCATTAACCGAATTGAAAAAACTGGGAACATGAATAACATTGCTTCTTCAGAAAAGGCAAAAGAAGATATTTTGTTATACCCATTCCTCCGTTATCAACATGGTTAGGTTCCAAATAAGTTCGTGATTGGAGAATTGGTGTTACACGAAAATGGGAAATGACAACATCAGATCAAAAAAGAAGAAACATCATTACATAATTGCCAGAGTGTATCATTACACAGCGACTGAATTACATCTCTGCGTGTATTCCAAATCATGGAGAATCATGGCCGGGACTAGTTGACATGTAATATAACCTTAACGACGATGGCCAGGGCTACTCTCACCTAGCACCTCTTTGCTTCTGCCAGACATTGTCATTAATGCAAAACACCGGAAAATGGATTTTATTACTGTCATACATTTGAGGTTTCAGATAACCTGATTGTTGTTAAGTGAGGAGTCGGTGATGGTACTATTGTTGGGTGTTGCCAAGTTGGTTCTGATTCAGAGCGACCCCACGTGAGGCAGAATGAAACACTGCCCCATCCTCACAATTTTTCTTATGTTTGATCCATTGCTACACACACTAAGTCAATACATCTCATTGAGGGCCTTCCTCTTTATCATTGCCCCTGACGTTACCAAAGTATGATGTCCTCCTAAGAGACTGGTCTTCCCTAATAACACATACAAAGTATGTGAGATGAAGTGTTACCATCCTGCTTCTAAGGAGAATTCTGGCTATACTTCTTCAAAGACAGATCTGTTTGTTCTTTTGGGAGGCCACAGTACTTTTAATATTCTTCTCCAAAATATTAATATTTAATAACCATAGTCAAAATACATCATTTTTTCTTCAGTCTTCCTTATTCAATGTCCAACATTCACATGCATGAGGCTATTGAAAATATCATGGCTTAGCTTAGGAGCACCTTATTCCTCAAAGTAGCCTATTTGGTTTTCAAAACTTTCAAGATGTCTTATCTACTGGTCCAATTGTGAGGATTTGGGTTTTCTTTACAGTGAGGTGTAATCCATACTGAAAGTTGCAGCCCTTGATGTTCATCGGTGTTTCAAGTTTTCCTCAGCAAGTCAGCCTGTGTCATCTGCATACTGCAGGTTGTTAATAAGCCTTCCTCCAAACCTGATATGGCATTCTTCTTCAGAAAATCCAGCTACTCAGGTTATTTGCTCAGCACAGATTGACTAAGTATGATAAGATGATACAAATCTGACTCACATCTTTCCTGACTTTAAACCATGCATTAGTTCTCTGTTCTGTTCACACATTGCCTCTTGATCCATAGACAGTTTCATCATGAGTACAATGAACTGTTCTAGAAGTAGGATCCACAACATTGAATGCCTTTGCTTGCTCAATAAAACACAAGTATGTCCTTCTGGTATTCTCTTTTTCAGCCAAGATCCATCTTCTGAATCTGGCCTGAAACTGGCAGTTCCCTTGCAACATACCGCTGCAAACATTGTTGGATGATCTTCAGCAAAATTTTATTTGCATGTGATAGGTTATTGTTCTATAATTTGAGCATTCTGTTGGGTCACCTTTCTTTAGAAGGGATACAAATATGGATCTCTTCCAAACAACCAGCCAGGTAGCTGTCTTCCAGATTTCCTGGCATAGGCAAGTATGTGCTTCCTGTGCTAATCAGCTTCCTGAAACATTTGAATTGGTGTGTTAGTCTGGGTAAAATAGGGAAACAAATCCACAGAAATTCATATGTAGAAGAGAGAGTTTTATATAAAAGGGTAAGTGTACATTAAGAAAGCATCTCAACCCAGTGCTGCCCAAGCCCTTAAGTTCAACATTAGCCCATATGTCGGACACCAATTTACAAAGTCCTCCTCCATCTCACAAAACACGCACAATGACGCTGACTGCAGGAAGAAAGCTGAATCAGTGAGTGGGTAAGCATCTCAGCACTGACAGGTATCTCCACACGGCTGCTCCAGCACCCACGGCTGCATCAGGGTAGATCCATGTGGCTTCTCCTTAGGGATGTCTTGCAGGAAGTCAGCCTTGCCAGCTGAAGCAGGGACCTGGCTAAGGCAGCTGTACCCTTGTCCAACCATCACAAAGCAAGAGACCTGAGAACTAGAAAGGCGAGGCTCACTGAGCCATTTATCTCTCTGCCCTTCAATTACTCCCACATGTGTTTATCGGCCAGGTTGGCACCATAAACATAACTATCTCAACTGGTATTCCATCCATTT
This sequence comes from Echinops telfairi, assembly GCF_000313985.2. Classification (NCBI taxonomy): domain Eukaryota; kingdom Metazoa; phylum Chordata; class Mammalia; order Afrosoricida; family Tenrecidae; genus Echinops; species Echinops telfairi. The sequence goes on along the minus strand of NW_022103898.1, from coordinate 35,848,030 downwards.
CTGGAGCCTTGTTTTTGGCTAATGCTCAGTGCATCTTAGACTTCTACCTTCAGTACCACTGGCTCATGCTCCTATGTTACCTCTTGAAATTGCTGAATGCCAACCAGTTCTTTTTGGTTCAGTGACTCTGTGTATACTTTGCATCTTCTTTGGATGCTTCCTACACACTTCAATACTTTTCCCATAGAATCTTTCGATATTGGGATTCAAGGCTTGACTTACTTATTTCCATTTAAAATATGGTGCGTGTGGTCTTCCTTTTTGTTTTCTAACTCTAGGTCTTTGTAAGATTCATTAAAATATTTTACTTTGATTCTTGTCCTGCCCTTTGACATTTTGTGTTCAATTATTTGACTTCATCTTGTCTTTGGCTGTCTTAGCTCCTGGTTAAGAGCACGTTTCAGAGGGGCTTCTGATACCCACTTTGATTGCTTCTTTCCTAACTGTTCAATGGCCTTTTGCTTTTTTCGTGTATGCTATTATTGATGTCATCCCAGTTTTAATTGCTGATAATTGGGCTTCTCCATAGTCTCTTCCACATTGAACCAAAACCCAAACTCACTGCCATCGAGTTGATGTGGACTCATAGTGACCTTATAGGATGGTAGAGACTAACTCATTATGGGAGTAGAAAGGCCCATATTCCTCTCTTGCCACTGATGTAGTTGATTTGATTTCTGTGTATTCTGTCTGGATAAGTGTACATGTATAGTTGCCTTTTATGTTGTTGGGAAAAAGTATTTCCTATGAGGAAGTAGATGGTCTTGTAAAATTCTATCCCTCAATCTCCAACTTTTCTAACAACTGTTCTCTCCTCTTTGTTTCTAACTTTTACATTCTAATCGTCAATAAGCATCAGTGTATCTTGATTACATGTTTTATCAATTTCAGACTGAAGACATTGGTAGGATTCTTCAATTTCTTCATTACTAGTTTTCATGCTTGGTGCATAAAACTGCATAGTAGTTGTACTGACTGAATTTCCTTGTATGAAAATAGTTATTATCCTAATACAGTTATTATACTTCAAGATATATCTTAAAATGTCCTTTTTGAAATATATGATTGTGAATGAGGGTAGCGCATGATGGGGACCCAATGCCCATCTGTAGACAACTGGACACACCTTGCAGAGGGGTAGTGGGGAGGAGATGACTCTCAAGGTTCAGTATAGCAATAATGAAACTCACAACCTTCCTCCAGTTCTTAAACGCTTCCACCCCCAACTACTATGATCCCAATTCTACCTTGCAAACCTGGTTAGACCAGAGGATGCACAGCAGTACAGATGGGAACT
>NW_022103898.1:35836970-35845220 GCF_000313985.2 Echinops telfairi | reverse complement strand
AAAAAAAAAAAGAAGTTGGCTTATCCGGGACTATTTGGACATGATTCAGTAGAGGAAGGCCAGATGCTTCCCATTTGGCAAACACTCCTTAGTGAAGGACAAGGAGACACTGGTATCACAGTTCCCAACTGGCCCTTCTGTTCCCCTTTATCAGCATTCAACTGGTCCAAACAAACGAGTTTCACATGATTAGCATTCAGGCCACTTACTTAAATCTACACTGTAATGTGTGTTTATATATTTGGGTACTGAAAATGTTTCTTCTGAGTTATCTTGTACATAAACTAAAATCTTACAGACACTTAACATAACTAAAATCTCATTGTAGTATAAAAGATTTGCAATCACAAGTCAGCTAGTTAAACAAATCTGATCTCCTTTTATAATAAGAACTAAAGCAGTAGGTGAACATTCCACTCACAACATCTGAGTCTCATTGGACTGACTTAGTGCTCTAGTATAACATGCACTTCCCACATCACCCACTGACCAATTTGGCTTCCTTCTCGGTGAATTCCCTCTTCAGCGTATCTTCTTCCTTTTGCACCTGCTCTTTTAACACTTGCTGGTTCTTCTTCTCCTGTTCAACCGCAGCCTTCAGGGAATCCACTTTTCCCTGAAGCTCTAATTTCTGCTGACTCAAGAGCTGTTTGGCTTCCTTGAGATTTGTTATCTCCTATTAAAAAAAAACAAGGCCAAATAGAAATCATTTTAAATTTAAATAATTCCAACAGTAGCTGAAATTCATGTGGTTTCTCACACAATGCATCTAATATGAACTTTAATCACTTATAATATTCTTAAAGTTTGCTATTTCAAAGAATTAGTTAAAGAGATGCAAGATTATTCACTTCCTGTTCAACGGTGATTTAAATTCGGGTGACAGCATGCATATAATCTAATTAAATTGTGTGAATGATTTCTGTCCTCTCCTTTCTTTGGTTCACTTAGCATGCATTTTATTGATCATTGCACGTAGTGGTACAGTCTGGAGATTAATAGCAAACAATACATTCTTTGCTTCAAATAAGTAGCAGTGTAGAAGAACAGAACGACTCAGACATAATTACAAAGTAAAATGGTGGGTCTACTGATTGACACATTAGATATTACTAGGAGAGTTTTCAGGACCTTTCATTAAGAAATGAATATCCTTATACAAAGCAAATGATATTTCATTTTCAACTGGCACCCAGCCTATGCTTATGCCAGGTAAAATGCTCTAAGCAAGAGATCATTAAAGAATCTAAGAGGAAAAATAACTGAAAATCAAAACAAAATATAAGTCCTTAAAATCTTATTTCTAAACTCTTGTGTTTTGAAGTAACATTTACTATATTACTAACATTTGAAATAACATTCTACATTCAATATCTTTTTCTACAATCAACATTTTATAAAATAACTCTCTTGATTATAATTTCAACAGAATCTAAACTCTTGAGATTACTTTGATTTATTCAGTAATCTGAAAACAAAACAAAAAGGTAAACATAGTTTCAGATGTACAGATATTACACAACGTGAGAGCACTCTGGCAAACATATCTATCAAGAAAACAATAAAACAATACACATATACAATGCAGTGATTATTGCATATGGTCTTCCAGTCATAGTCTTTATTACTCTCAAAAAACAACTTTCATTTTTCTGATGGGCCGGGGAAGGTGAGGGAAGAGATACTGATTGTACTATGACTCAGCTGTGAGTGATTGGTAACATAGGCATTCTGACTGCCGTCCTACTGGTGTAAAATAAAAGGAGGGGGAAATCTCGTTAACAGCAAGAAAGAAGAGACAAGGGTAGGGTACGGAGTATGGTATGTCCTTTGGACCCTGAGATCCCTGTGCATGGAACCTCTTTATTCCAGGAGGCAGTTGTGCCCCTACAAGAGGTGCAGAGGAGCAGCATGAGACAGAGTGGTGAGCTTTCCAGCCCACATAATAGATGAGGTTGGGTGCTTTTGGTCAGGAGAATGACTTGTGGAGTAGCAGACTTAATTGGAGAGCTGGGTTTGCTAACCCATGGAGCTGGAACTGGGTGCCTTCAGGATGAGGGTTACAGTGGAATGGCATGCCCCTTCCGCATTTACTGGCAGCCCCCAAATGTACTTTGTAACATTGCCAAGCAGGGTACAGGCCAGGCCAGGAGACTGAGGGTCAGAGAAGAAACTGTCCTGACTACCCTTGCCTCACCTGACCATTTCTGACCTGAATTGTAGCCTCACTCCCCTAATAAATTAACCCCGTAATCTGAGCATTATCTGTCAGTTCTGTGTGGCCATTGCAATGAATTACCAAACCCAGCAGCAAAGTAGAGTGCAGGGAAAGTGAAGTGTGTGGGAGACAAAGAAGACTGATATTTTTATTTACAGAAAGTAATACAACATAAGAGGAAAAACAAATGTTATCTTAACATACCTTCAGGCTTTCTTGCTTGTGAGAGTTAAGCTGCTCACTCAGTGTGGCCATTTCTCTCTCTTGTCTACCCTTTATTTCCTCTATCTCTACCAACTTAGATTTCACCTTGACTAATTCTTTTTCTATCAGTGACTGTAGAAAAATGATTAAAATAATATAAAAACAGTTAGTTGAAAAATTAATGCAATAAAGACATTTATGATCTTGGCTCTGCCCTTTTCCACCTACCATATATGCTGTGTATAAGCTGGGGTTTTTTCAGCATGTTTTTTATGCAGTTTTTGTGGTAAAATTAGGTGCCGCGGCTGATATTCGGGTCAGCTTATACTCGAGTACATATGGTAGTTAATCTGTGGAAAATACCCTCTTGCCTCCGTTTCATTATTTGTTCATGTGAACAATAATAAAACTGTGAGCTTTAACAGTTGCACTTAATACTGCAACACTGAATAGTATTTGACCAGAGCAAAACTATATATATATATATTTGCTAATTTATATATATATGTGTGTATATATATATATACATATATATAAATTAGTCATTGTTATTCTTATTAATATTATCTTTATATGTCATTTTATCAATATCTTTATATCAGTCATCTAATTAGAGTATTAGACATTATCTCATCTATTAGAAGCATTCATTCCCATTTAATAGGTAAAGGAACAAATGTTTAGAGGGTTGAAATAATCCAAGTATGTAGGTTTGTCTGATATAATATTATTGCGATTAAGCTTCTGTAAGTTCTATGAAATTTTTCGAATCTTCCGGTACAAATCTTAACATTTCTCCAGTTTCACTGCAATTTCACCATCTCCACCTCCACAAAGACAGCTATAGTGAGTGCTCTCTTAATAAAAGAGAATGTCAGGAACTGTGCAGTTCAGATCACACCAATAACTTCAGGAGCCGCACTACTTGTGCAGCGGGTGTCCTGGGGACACAGGGGTAAGCACTCAGCGGCCAACCAGCAGGCAGTGATTTGAAGGCACCAGAAGCTCCAGGAGAGAAGGACTGGGCAGCCTGCTTCCAGAGATTCTGATCTGGGAACCTCTGGGCACTTCTCTCTGCCCTACAGGGTTGCTAGGGATTAGAGTGAACTGATAGCACACAACAACTGAGATAAACAGTTTCAATTATAAAACCAAAGATAAAATTTTTCCTAAAATCTGAATTTATTTCCCATATAGAATTACAGATACATTTTTATATGTTAGTCATTTAAACCAATACTTTCAACTTTATAATTTAGCATTTTTATACATAGATACGTATGTATTTCAAATTCACCTCCATTTTCCCACAGAAAAAGCTGGTACTTAATAATTCTTAACACATTTAAGTGCTATTTTAGACCTATATCATTTTATTCACACAATTAGAGAACAGCATGCTAGTTGACAAAGAGTTGAGGGGCAAGTATATGTTTTAAATAACTAAAGATATCTGATGAGAAAACACATTTGATTCTAACACTCAAAGGAGCAATAAGTATTTCTTAGCATCAAATTTCGAACTACCAAACTTTTATCTATTTTTTATCAAAAACTAGAGGGCCATCTGACAAGCTGCTGACAGTAACGGGCAGGGGGGTGATCTCTATGGTCACTGCACTCTACCGTTCTAGCTACGGTCAGAGAAGTAGCATACCTTTTCTTTCCTCGTGTCTTGTAGTGCTTTATCCTGCTCCTTCAACTGCTGTGCTTTCGCAGCTGAGGCCTGCTCCAAAGCGCCCTTGGTAGTCTTCAGTTCTTGAATCAATTTATTTTGGTTTCCAATTTGATTTCTGTTTGAAATCAAGTCCTCCTGGGCTAGAGAAAGCTTCTCTTCTACAGACTTATAAAAACATATCCCCAAATTACTGTGGCTATGTTTCAACGAATTTCAACAGAAGCACAATAGCTAGTATGAATGTATACAATGGAATGTATTAGCTAGTATAAATATATACAATGGAATATATTACACTATCAAAAGTTTCAGAAAGCTTAAATAAAGGAGAAAGACTTCTAGATTATTAGCTCTTTTGCATATAACAAACATGTGTAAAATTCAAATCCCTAGAACTAAAGCAACTTCAGAACCGTGAAAAAAATCAATCTATAAGTATGTACTGAATGTTTATCCTATCTTCAATGGGTAATCCTCAAACTCAAGTTGGGACCATATCAGATACACTTAGAGAATACGGATCATCTCAACCAAGGGTGAGAGAAGGAAACCATTTTTTAAGTTACACGATGCATACACGTATGTCTTATAGGACCTGTTATAATCCTTGGCATAGTAACAATCTTTAGTAAGTATGATGGGTTTTTTCTCGGGTGGGGGGGGTGGAACGACTGTATTTCAATTTTCTTTGCTTTTTGTGACATGTCTTGGTCCTGCAGACATATTTTTGCCTTAGTGAATGAGTATTATTGAAAATTTTGCCTTGTGTCTAACCTGCATTACTTTCTTAAATAGAATTCAGTTATTTATGTTTTTAACCATTAGTGAACATCTCATGTCATTCAGGCTAAAGAGTCCCTGTATATATATTTTCCTTTCTCACTAAAATGTGATATTCTATACCATTGGCTGGATGAATGATAGTGTTGTTGTTGTTGTTGTTGTTGTTAGGTGCCATTGAGTCCATTCCAACCCACAGCATCCAAGCCATAGCACAACAGAATGGAACACTGCCCGGTCCTGCACCGTCCTCACAATCATTCCTATACTTGAGGTCATTATCGCAGCCACGGTGTCAATACATCTTGTGGAGGGACTTCCTCGTTTCCACTGCCCCTGTACTTCACCAGATATGATGTCCTTTTCTGAGCGCTGGTCTCTTCTGACAACATGTCCAAAGTATGTAAGACAAAAAGTCTCACCATCCTTGCTTCTAAGGAGCCTCTGGTCACACTTCTTGCAAGACAGATTAGTTTGTCCTTTTAGCAGTCTGTGATACATTTAATATTCATCTCCAGCACCCCAATTAAAATGCATTGATAATTCTGCAGTCTTCATTCAATGTCCAACTGTCACATACACATAAGGCAATTGAAAATACTTTGGGTCAGGCATACCTTACTCTTCAAGGCTAACAGCCTTTCTTTACAATATTCTAAAGATGTCTTGTCCAGCAGATTTGCCTAATGTAACTCATCTTTCGATCTCTTGACAATTGCTTCCATGAGAATTGCTTGTGGGTCCAAGCAAGAAAATATCCTTGACAATTGCAACTTTTTCTCTATTTATCATGGTTACTTATTGGTCCACTGTGAGGATTTTGGTCTTCTTTACATTGAGCTGTAATCCATACTGAATGTTACAATCCGTGATCTCCATCCGCTAGTGCTGATGAAGCACTCCTTACTTTCAGCAAGCATGGTTATCTGTATATGGAAGGTTGTTAATAAGCCTTCCCCCAATGTTGAAGCCATTCTTCTTCATATAATCCAGCCTCTTTGATGATTTTCTCAACATACAGATCGAACAACTGTGGTGAGAGGATGCAACCCTGATACACACCTTTCCTGACTTTAAACCAGGCTGTTCCATCTGCACAACTGCTTCTTGATCCATGTACAGAGCTCAATGAAGTGTTCTGGAATTCCTCTTCTTTGTTATGATTCGCATAATCGAGTGCCTGGGCATCGTCCATAAAACACGCTAAACGTCTTTCTGAAGGCCTCTGCTTTCAGCCAACATCCATCTGACATCAGCAATGAGATCCTTTGTTCCCTGTCCTCTTCTGAATCCAGTCTGAACCACTGGCAGATCCCTGTCCGTTTTTGGATGTTCTTCAGCAACTTTTCCTTGTATGTGCTATTAATGATATTGTTCTATAATTTGAGCATTCTGTTGGGCAACCATTATTTGGAATGAGTAAAAATATGGATCTCTTTAGTCACTTGGCCAAAAAATTGTCTTCCAAATTTACTGGCACAGATGAGTGCTTCTAGTGCTTCATTAGCTTGTTGAAGCATATAAATTGGTATCCCATCCATTCCTGGGACTTTGTTTTTTGGTTACTGCTTTCAGTGCAACTTGAACTTTTTCCTTCAGCACTATTGGTTCTTACTCATAGGCTACCTCTTGGAATGGTAGAATATCGTTCTTTTTGGTAGTTACTGTTTGTATTCTTTCCATCTTTTTTTCTCTCTCCATCTTCTCTTGAGGCTTCTTGTACCATTCAATATTTTGACCTTAGATTTTTCAATATTCTAACTTGAATTTTGATTTTTTCTTGTTTCTTGTTTCATTTTAAGGCTAAGCATGTTAGTCCCTTTTGGTTTTCTAACTCTAATTCTTTTCTCATTTTATTATAATATTTGGCTTTGTGTTCTAGAACTTCCTTTCGATACTTCCTATTTAGCACATTGACCTCATTATTTAAAAGCAAGTTTCAGAGTCTCTTCTGACATCCACGTTGATCTTTTCTTTCCTTCCTATCTTTTTAATGACCGTCTGCTTTCTTTGAGAATTATGTGCTTGATGTCCTCCCAGGGGTCATCAAGTCATTAGTGTCCACTGCATCGAATCTCTTCTTGAGAGGGTCTCCACATTAAGTCAGGTGGGATGACTCGAAGTCATAGTTTGGCTCTAGTGGACTTGTTTGAATTTCTTTCAGCTTTTTACTATTATTAGAATTACTAAATATCTCCTGGAGGTTACCGAAATTATTTCTCAACAAGCTAATAATGCTGCTCTAAAGTGGACATACACACACTTCAGATATACAAATAGATGTTTAGCTCACAATTATAAACCCTAATCTAAGAACAATTCGTTCTTACAATGTGGCCTTCCTTAATACTTTCCCTCATGGAGTGATCACTAAAGATATGTGTGCTATATCAGAATGTGGTGAAATAATCAGTTGGTGTCTGGCTATTAGAAATAATAGTGTCCAGAGTCCTAAAGGTTGTCTTAAAATAAGCAGCCATCTAAGGTACCAGCTAAGTCTGCAAGGAAAGAGCACACAAGTGTGTATGATCCAACTCTTGTAAATCATAAAATTCAGGACCAGAGGAGAAAATTGTATTTAAACAAATTCCAGCACCTGGTTTGCAGAAGACAATGGATGGCAGTGAAAGCTCAAATCCAGTTGCAGAGCCTCCACGTGGATTAAGACTCCATTGAATTCCCTTGAACCACTGACCAGGGATGTGAATAGTCTTGTTGCTCTCAGACAGAATACATTTGAAAGTGGATTAGAGAAAGTATAGACTCAAAAGAAAATTCACTTCTATCATGTCAACTCCAACTCATAAGGACCCTATGGGACAAGTTAGAACAGCCCCTTTGGGTTTCTGAGATTATAACTCTTTATGGGAATAGCAAGCCTTGTCTTCCTCCCAAGGAGTAGTTGGTGGTTTTGAACTGCGGTCCTTGTAACCAACAGTCCAACATATCACCCCAATATTTAGTTTCCATTTTGACAAATTTTTAATTTGTTCTATATTCATTCAGATCAAAGTTTAGGTTTTATTTTTTGTTGCCATTGAGTTTTATTTTGGTATGATTCTTCTTTATACGAAACTCAGGATATAAAGGTCAACAAACAGACCTAGAACTATTTATAGGCTTTTCTTTTTTCTTTTTTTGGTAGGTGTTTTTTTTTGTTGCTTTGCTTTGTCTTGTTTTTTGCTTATTATTGTCTCTGCATGCCTATCTAGATAAGATAGGCAGGATAAACATTCCAGGAGAGAAAACAATGGGACCAATGGTTGGCGGGGTGGGGTATGAGAGAGGGGTTGGCAGGGGAAAGGAAGTGGGTGTTAACAAACCCAGGGACATGGGAACAAGTGATCTAAAATCAATGGCGAGGAAGGCA
>NW_022103898.1:35827893-35835914 GCF_000313985.2 Echinops telfairi | reverse complement strand
GGTTAGGGAGAGAGGGAGGAAGGGGAAAAAAGAGGAGCTGATGCCAAAGGCTCAAGTACAAAAAAAATGTTTTGCAAATGATGATGGCAACAAATGTACAAATGTGCTTGACACAACGTATGCATGTATGTATTGTGATAAGAGGTGTAGAAGCCCCCAATGAAATGATTTTAAAAAGAAAAAGAAAGAAACTCAGGATGGATGGGTAAGCTATAGAAACAGTAACAAAATTAATAGATTCTTAGAGTTATAACGTAGCCCTGGTGGTGTTGAATGCTAACTGCAAGGTCAGCAGTTTGAAACCACTGGTTACTCTGTAGAAATAAGAGGAGACTCTTTGCTCTGGTAAAGAGTTACAGTCTTGGAAACCCACAGGGGCAATTCTACCCTGTCCTTTAAGGCCACTATGAGTTGGTATCAACAGGATGGCAGTGAGCGAGGGTTATAGGAAAGGGAAGTTGGAGAGATGGGTAGTAATGGGCAGCTAATAAGAATGAAGAAAATGTTCTAAAATTGATTGTGGTAATGAATACACAGCTCCTTTTAATTTATTTAAGCCAATGAATTGTAGGGTATGTGAATTATGTGAGTGAAGTTGTTTAAAAAATAAAAACGATATTTCACACTGACTAACCTTGGATCAGGTAAAGTAACTTAGTAATAAAGTAATAGAGATTATTAGCTCTTTTGCATATGGAAAGAATTTATATATAAAATTCAAATGCCTGAAATTGAAGCACCTTCAGAATCTTGAGAAATCAATGTAGAAATATTTACTGAATGTCTACCCTATCTTGAATCAAGTAAGTTGGGACCATATCAGATACACTTAGAGATAATTAGAACAGATGGTGAGAAAAGATATCCATTTTTTTAGGTTATATGATGCATATACTTATGTTGTATAGGATCTGTAGTATTCCTTGACATGCCAACAATCTTTAATATATGTTTTTTTCGCTTGCATGGGAAAAATACATTTCCATTTTCTTTGCTTTCTGTGACATGCCTATCAGACAACTGAGGCTCCAATCCTGAGAAAGGGCTCTAATCAGCCCCATCCTCTATCTTTCCATCTGTAAGGTGGTCAGAAGTGACTGTCAAGTCGGAGTTACTGACTACTCTGAGGTCCCAATATTTCTAAGAATCTGAAGTTGGGTACCAGGCAACTTCTTGCCCTTGACTACAAGGCTAGATTTCAGGTAGATAAGGTGACAAGTGGGTACTGGGCATGGCAGGAAACACTGCCACTCTCAGCTACTGTTCTGAAATCAGCAGTGAAGAGAAACCAACTCTAAGAAGCACATGCACCATCTACAATGAACTGCTCTGTCTTATTGAGCGATGTGGGTCTTTTGAAAAAGAGGCAGAAGATACAGCTCAGAAAAGGAACCCCATCTGTTTGGTTTGTACATCGCAAAGTAAGAATTCAATTTTTAAAAGAAGGGGTATAAATAAATGAATACTATTGAAGGGACTTCTAAAGATTCCTACAAGTCCAAAATTACTTCTTCAAATAACACAATTCAGAAGTCTTTTGGTTGTAAATTACGTGTACATTTCCAAGGCAGCAAGTATAACACTAAGAGAGGTTAAGGTTTTTTGGTTTTACCCAGAAAACACCTGAAGTCATATACTTTTTTATCAATCAGTTTGCTAATCAGTAACTGGGTCAATTGTTATGGTAGAACAGTAGGGTGTTGGACAGATCTTGATTTATAGGCGCTTCTAGGTAGCTTGATAAACAGAACAAACAGGTAAACTGGAAGCTAAGCAAGGTAATAGCATACATGCCATGTGACAAATCCTCAAATAAATAATGAGTGTGAGGGTTGTCTGTGGAATGTGGCTTGTAGACGTATGTGTGGAATAGGTGACAACTGACCCAAGAGCAAGGGTGATTTCACATAAAAAGAATAAAATTTAACAAAGCCTAGTCCATATAACCTACAGCAACGGTAATTAGATTATAGAGGTCTGGATATAATGCTAAAGAACTTTAGGGGTGGTTAGAACCTAGAAAGCAACTCTGATTGCTAACCATACGGATTCCAAAATGACCATGTTTAAAGTGGAAACCTACACAATTTTAAACTCACAAAACTCTTGCACATTGTTGAAAGTCAAATTCAAAATCTTGACTGACCCAGTTTTTCTGAAGATGTCAAAACACGTTGCACTACCTGCCTCTGGACATGAATCTCTGTCGTTTAGCAGCATATAGCAGTATACTAGGAAAAGATCCATATTTACTTCCAAACTAATTATCCTGGAATTTTCATTTCACACGGGGTATAAAATTTACAGTTACTCTTACATTTCTACCCTTTTCTTCACTAACTACATAGCCAGTTTGAAATACTGTACAGTCAACCAAGTATTTTGCAAATAATCCAGCAGATGGTGCTAAAGGCAAAGATCAGACCAGAGTGTCTTCCATTCAATCAGTTTGCGGAGTGTAACCAAGGTGGTCTAGACTTAAGGTAGGTGTCACATCACATGGTTCTGAACCTCCCTCTTCCTTGTATACAACAATATATCACCGAAGCAAAAGAAAATTCATAGTTGATAAATCTTTCTTGTCCTGGCACATAAATATCACTCGAACGTTCCTAGGGATTTTTCTCTCTCTAGCTCTTTTTATTAACTTTTTTAATAGTTCTCATTTTAGAACCCAATCGGGAATTTATCCATTTTCTATTTTGTCAATAACAACAAAATTCTGATGAACTAGTAGCAAAATAATAATAATAATAATAATAAAGGCCTATGAGTTGAGATGTAACTTTACTTCTCTTATTGTGGGGCCCTGGGCTTTCAGACTGGGCCTGGATCTCCTCATCTGTCCTAGGAGAGCTTTGGGATGGTGCACCTATCCGAGGCCTCTCAACAGTTCTACAACTCGAACAGCCTTACCTTACCTGTCTTTTGCTTTTTGCCCATATTTATATTTAAAACATCCATTCATGAATAAAATTGCTAGATGATGTAGCTTTCAGACTTAACAGAAAGACGTGACTTTCTACTCCAGTAAAGATGTACAGCCTCAGAAACCCACAGGGGAATTTCTACTCCATCCTAAAAGGTTGCTAGGAGTCAGAACTGACTTCATGACAGTGCCTTTTAGCTTTCATAAAATACTATAGATTTAAGAGACTTAAGTCCTATCAATATGTCATATTCTTGGGTAAATAACACCCAATATGGAAAGTATAATTCCCACAGAACTTTTATAACCAATCAAGGTTCACCTCTTCTCGCATCTCCATATCTTTTCAATCCTTCCCATTTTCTCCATCCTTACTGCCGTTATCAGTTCAAGTCTCCCTCTGGTCTGCCTCGCTACATGCAGCATACTCCTCCACAAGCCATTCCTTATCCCAGCCAGGCACTTGCCTCAATACAACCTGAGCACATAGTTGGGGGGGTGGGGGGGGTGTTCCATTGTCTTTAGGATAGAGTCCAAATTCCTCTATAACTCTGCCCTTCTTTTCAATAATGTCATAAAATAATAAAAATAGTATAATAAAGCTACATAAGGGTAAAGAGCAAATAGGCATTACCTAAATATTTAGGTGGTATTTTTTCTTAACAATTCTTGCTGTTCTTTCATTTAATATCTTCTGCCCTTGCTCATTCCCCCTGCAGCACCTTTCCTTAAATGTACCCTGAATTGAATAACATTTCTCAGAACTCTGCATGTATTCAAATTCTGTATTTCCTGTAGGACTCAATTAAGTCCAACCTCCTTCTTAAAACCTTACCATTAACAGCTTGTAGATAAGACATATATGAGGGGACTTCAAATGTTTGTGGGAAAACATTAATTCTACTTTTCATGAACTTTTGAAGGTCCTTTGTGTTTGTATGTGTATATGCACATAATATTCTAGTATTTTATGATTTCCAACATATTTTTGCAATAGTATACTCTGAGTAAAAAAATAAACAAGCACGGAATAGAAGGAGGAAACTTATTTCAACCTGACAGCCCCCCCCAAAAAAAAAATCTGGCTGAAACTTCTATGAGAGGGTAGTATGTTCCATGTCTCTTAGAGAACTGATGTCTCATACTATATTAAGTAAGTGCTTTCCACTTTCTATACCTTCAATTTTAATAAATATGACCCCTTCTCTAATCAAATAGTAATGTCAAGGGTAGATTCCCCTACATAGTTGAATATTTAAGGTTAAATTTACTTTGAACCATAATCTTATTTTACTCATTAAGTATTTAAGTAATCTTAGAGAAAAGAGAAGCATGTAAAACTAATGCTAGTATTGCCTGACAACGTTGCTCACATTTTCACAGGTACTTTATATTTTAAATTTCTTAGCTTTTTCAAACAGCAGCCATTTTTAAATTGGTTTTCACATAAAGGGTATGTTGTGGGTAAGTGCCATCGAATCCGATCCGAAACATAGCAGCCACTCCATGTACAACCAGATGAACCATTCCCCAGGCCTGCACGGTCTTCACAACTGTTCTTCGGTCGGAGCCCACTAGCCACGGTGTCAATCCACCTTGTTGAGGGCCTTCCTTTATCCTTCTCCAGACCACGTGTCTACAGTACGTAAGATGAAGTCTTACCATCCTTGCCTCTAGGGAACACCCTTGGCTGTATTTCTCCGAAGACATATTTGATTGTTCTTTGGGCAGTCTATGGTACTTTCAATATTCCCCAACACCACAATCAAATATATTGATTTCTCTTCAGTCTTCTTTATTCAATGTCCAACTTTCACATATATAAGAGGCAATGGAAAATACCACGTCTTGGGTCAGTTGCACCTACCTTAGTTATCAAAGTAACATCCTTGCTTTTCAACAGTTTCAAGAGGTCTTGTGCAGCAGATTTACCTAATGCAGTGCATTGTTGGATCTCCTGACTGCTGCTTTCATGAACATTGACTATGGATCCAAGCAAGACAGAATCCTTGACAATTTTTAATCTTTTCTCCATTTACCATGATGTTACCTCCTGGGCCAGTTGTGAGGATTTGGATTTTCTATACCATTGAGTTGTAGTCCACACTGAAGGCTGCAATCCTTGATCTTCATCAAGTGCTTCAAGTCCTCCTCACTTTCAGCAAGCAAGGTTATGTCATCTGCATATGGAAGGTCGTTAATAAGCCTTCCTCCACCCAATGCCACCTCCTTCTTCATATAATCCCTGCTTCTGTGATGATTTCCTTAGCATAAAATTGAATAAGTATGGTGAGAGGATACAACCCTGATTCATATAAACCTTGCTTCATTTATACAACTGCCTCTTCATCCAAGTACAAGTCTGGCATGAGACCTGCTCATGTTTTAGAACTCCCATTCTCAAGGTTATCCACAGTTGTTTGTTATGCTCCACATAATCAGATGCCTTTGTAGAGTCAACATAAGCCAAGTAAACAGCTGTCTGGCATTCTCTGCTGTCAGCCAAGATCCATCTGATGTCAGCAGTGGGACCCCTTGCTCTAAATTCTCTTCTTAATCTGGCCTGCACCTCTGGCAGCTGCCTGTCACTGTACTGCTGTAGCCATTGTTGGATGATCTTCAGAAAAAGTTTCCTTGCATGGGATAACAAGGAACAAATTGTTTATAATTTGAGCGTTCTGTTGGGTCACCTTTCTTTGGAATGGGCACAAATATGAATCTCTTCCAGTCAACTGACCAAGTCTTCTAATGCCCTGACATAGGAGTACTTCCAGTGATTCATGAGCTTGTTGAAACATTTCAATTGGTATTCCATACATTCCTGGAGTCTTGTTTTTGGCAGTTTGGATATCTTCCTTCAATACCATTGTTTCTTGCTCATATGTGACCACTTGAAATGACCAAATGTTAACTAGTTCTTATGTAAGCTCATATAAATCAACCTTTATACAATATGATGTAGTAAATGGTATATTTCCAAATTATTTCTCTATTACAGATTCAAACTATTTACAATATCTATAGTTAAATATTTTCTAATAATAAAAAATGATTTTTAAAAGGGTTATAATCCCAAATATTAACTTGCTAGAAAAAAGCCAAAGTATTCCATAAATGCTAGCATTTTCTCATTCACTTGGATCCAAGCCAATCACTTAATGTATGTCACACTGAGTGTTGTAAGATGTAAAATGGTTTACTATACCTTAAGATCTTGCCTTATGGCTAGAAGCTCGGACTCTTTCCCGTAGAAATCAGACTGAAGCTGTTTCAGATTTTCCTGGCTTTTGTCATAGATGTTTTGTAACAGTGATATTTTCTCTTTCTCTGCTGCCAGTTCCTGCGCTGCTTGTGTTAACTTCTGCTGTAGTTTCTTCTCAAGCTCTGTCTGAAACATACAATAGTCATTTAAAGTATTATGCATATCCAAAATGAGTTATACATATAAAAAGGAACCCAGATAATTAAGATGCTTCTTGAGAACCAACTGACTGTACTCATATCTGAACACTATTCTAACAGGTCGGCTGCACGGTGGCCTAGCACTAAGCTGCTAAGCACAAGGTGAGCGATCCGCACATACTAGCTGCTCTCCAGGAGAGAGCTGTGAAAGTCTGCTCCCGGGAAGATTCACCGCCTCGGGAACCCGACCGACAATTCTGACTCCGATAGGGTCACTTTAAGCTGGAATTGACGCAAAGCAATGCATTTGTGAGGTTTTGTTTTTATTTACCATATAGATATAAAGACTGAGTTAAAAAGTCAATACCATTATACACTTGTGTATAAGTCAAGATTTTCAGCACATTTTTAATGCAGTTTTTGTGGTAGAATTGGGTGTGTCGGCTGATATTCTGGTTGGTAAGTCCCAATTTGAAAATCCAAGAACCCCATACGAGCTGAGTAAAGAAAACACAGGGCAGGGTGGCAGATCACTGGGAAAGCCCTAAGATTTGAGGTCTCAGAAGACTGAGAGTAACAATTAGGTTCTCATGGAGTGTGCAGAGCTACCTGCCTTGGAAGATAACAGTTAAGGTAGAACTAAGAGAAATTTATTTTTTAAAGATATTTATAAATGCCATTATGATGTTGAAGCATATAATCTCTGTTCTGTGAAATTCAAGAAAAATTTAGGAAATTTCTGCAATCAAGTTTGTTAATATCATGCCAGAAGAAGTTAGAATTATCTTTAGTTTTTAGGAAGAATCAGGAAACGTACAATTATTACATAATACTAATAATACACACACACACACACACACGCATGCATGCATACTATAAAAAGCACCCAGCTTTGAAAATAAACACTGGACTTCAATGAAACTGCTGCTGTTAGTGACCACCATGTTCCCAAACCCAGTATTTTTATCCATGATAACATTATACTTGACAACCCTTAGCAAGATAGAATACAGTTGGTTATGTGCCTTCCCGGAAACACTTTCCCAGCCTGGTTTCTAGGTTACTTTATGTTTAAGGTTATCCTCCTACCCCACTGACCATTCCTTCTCACAGTTTTTTACTAGCTCATTTTCTTCTGCTTGATCTATATAAATCACAGGACATTACGGTTCCATTCTTGACCCTCTTCATTCTATGCATTCTCTCCCTCTAGAAGATCTCGTCTAGACCAAGGGCTTTAAATATCTTCTATTTCTATTTACAACAGACTCCTGAACTATGTCTCCAGTTCCAACTTCTCTCTCTGGACTCTGGGCTCAGTAAAACCAATCTTTCTCGGACAGTTCCACTTAGCTGACTGATAAGACTACTACCTCAAACAGAACACTTGATTCCTAACAGTAGACATCTATGTAAGAAATAAGGCAATTGTTTAGTGTTTTTCTGCACTTAAGTGTAAGTTCCATTAGAGCCAAGTTGTTTTCAGTTTTGTCCAGTGCTACATCACCAACATCTAGAACCATGCCTTAACAAAAAATAGGAAATAATATTTCATGAATGAGTGATAAATGGCAAATATATTAGAAATGGAAAGGGCAGAGAAAGGTCTACGAAACTTATCAAGAAGCTATTGCAATGAACCCACCCCACCATCCCCTGACCATCACCACTACCACCACCACCACCACCA
>NW_022103898.1:35824634-35826616 GCF_000313985.2 Echinops telfairi | reverse complement strand
TCCTCCTGCAGTCAGCATCACTGCGTGTGTTTTGTGAGATGGAGGAGGACTTTGTGGATTGGTGTTGGACATACGGGCTAATGTTGGACTTGTGGGCCTGGGCAGCACTGGGTTGGGATGTTTTCTTGATGTGCACTTACCCTTTATATAAAACTCTCTCTTATACATAAGTTTATGTGGATTTGTTTCTCTGAAGTACCCAGACTAATACAGTGCCCAAGTCAAACTGTGAGATTGGACCCATGGTCCATAAAGAGTGAATTTTTGCTGCACATGCTTAAAAAGGCAAAGAGTAATGCTGAACATAAGGGTGTAGTATGCTCTGGTCACTAAGCATCTCCACGTGAGCAAAGCTCCCAAGAGCACTGCCGGACTTACAGAGCTCTCTGCACTTCCCCTGCCACCCTGAAATGAAAAGGAACAAACTGTTTCTGAACCAGAAGAGGAGGCTGCACAGAAGAAAAAGAAATCCTAGAAGAACTGAAGAGGCAGAAACGTATGGCACAAGAGTAAATTAAGTTTACTATGAAAGTTAATAAAAGCTAAAGCAGAAAAAAATTAAATAGATAAGTGCAACAGTTTGATAACTACTTAAAAAAATGAACCTAAAGTTTTAAAGGTGAACACAGTATGGTCAGTCATCTACAAAGAGATTCGAATTTGCCTTAAAGCACATCTTAGTGACATTTCTCCCTTCTTTAAAAACTTCCTTTTTCTATTGCTTAAAACAATGAGGAGAATACACAGCATTCACTGTGATGCCTTCATCCCGTCCATCGGCCTTCTCTCCCTATACTTCTTCACTAACTCCAATACCTAATGTTCTACTATGACATATTTTTAGACTTGCAAACTTTGTGTTCTTCCACTGTAGTGTTTAATGTTCCCTTTCTGTTACCTTTTCAAAATTATCATCATGTTCAGTGGCCCAGCTAAAATGCTACCTCCTGTGAGAAGTCATTTCTGATCACTCAAGCTTTCAATCAAGTTCCCCTTTTTTATGTTTACATTTGTTATTGCTTCATTTTCCCTTGTATTACCGTTTTCTTATTCCTTATGTACCTGGCTCCTTGTTAAATTATAAACTGCATGAGAGAAATAGGTCATATCTTATTCCTTCTATATCCCCACATTAGGTTTTGAATAAAGTTGGTGCAATTCTCCTTAGACCTTTGATCAGTGGTTCCCAAACAACCTTATGGATACATCTACTTTTTAGATATATATGAGAATTCTTCAAAAAAGTTTGGCTAAAAATGGAATTTAAAGATAATGGACTATAGTTAGTGTGTGTGTGTGTGTGTGTGTGTGTGTGTGTGTGTGTGTGTAGATACATATCAATACTCATTTCGACATTTCCCTTCTTTTTCCTATTTCATGGTCATGGACCAAAACTGCATGGCCCACCACGTTAATACGTTCTAAGTCATACTCATTGGATTACTTCCACATTGCATTGGGCACAGTATTCCAAACCGACTGTCATTCAGTCAATTCTGACAGCAACCCTGTTTATAGAGTTTCCAGGGCTCGCTATGGGAGCAGATAGCCTCACTCTTCTCCCCTGGATCCACTGATGGGTTTGAACCATTTACCTTGTGGTTGGCATCAAATGCTTACCCAACAATGCCACCAGGGGACAGGTACTTAACACCTTAATTATATTATCTCAATTCTTACAACAACTTTGACTTCATTTAATTAAACTTAAAAAAATGAATAAATATGCACATAGCAGCAATAGAAAAGATGCATTGTTCAAATATTTTATATTAAGTATAGCCCAATACATTTTTATCAACTTCTTAGAGTCTATAAATATGTTTAAAAATGATAAAAAAATAAAATCTTAACAATAAAATAAGATAGATTTAGAAATGGAAAGCATCACGCCTTAAGTTAGAACATCTAATCATTTTAACTGTATGGCCCTGCCAGTACTGATTTTCTAAACATTTATCACTTTGTGGTTTTTGTTATTG
>NW_022103898.1:35799289-35824068 GCF_000313985.2 Echinops telfairi | reverse complement strand
AACTACCTTCTGCGCAAGACCAGTTCTGACTTCTCCTCGCAGTGCTTCAATCTGCTCGTTCTTCTGTTCGGTCAGCTGCTTTAGTTCACTCAGGGTCCCCTGAAGTTGTTGCTCTCCTTTTTCCTTTTGTTTCAATGTATTTTGGGCCTGTACAATTTGTCCTTGCATCGAATTAAGCTCCAACTTCAAATGACGAGATGTCTGAAAGAAAACAAAAGCAGTCTGGCAGTCATTTATTCAGTCAAATATTTATTGATCACCTACTACATGGCAGGCATGTTGAAACTACTGAGGTATACAATACTAAACAAAAGAGAGAAAAAAATCCCCTCACAAGTGACATCATTCAATATTAAATAACATGTTGACTTAATCTTCAAGTATTTGTTTAATGCACTTTCCTACCTTCTTTTTAAACTTATAAACATATATTTGAATAGAACTTAAAAGGAATTACACTAGTATTTCTTTCTATCACAGAAAATGGATATATAGCACAATTTCTAATTTACCAGAATATCTATTTTTTATATGAATATTCAAGATACTACTGAACCTACTGCCCCAGGTTATCAAAAAGTAGCTCCATATTAACATTAAGCAAAAATTCATTTTTGACAAACACACTGCACACTAGTTAGCTCGTTTAGAGATCTGTGGATATTTTGCTAGTACTTTATTGCTGCAATGCACCAGAATGCATTTCTGTTCAAAATCAGATGTCACACAGAGGGCACACTGAGATCTTGAGGCCAAGGTGGGCTACAGCTATTTCCTCCCCTTGCGGCCAGAGCCGTGTTTCACCCATGAGTCATTGCATCTGGCCATCCTCAGTGACTTGTTGGAAAGCTTCAGTATTACATATGGATTTTTGTGCACTTACTTTGTTATAGGATTCTAATCCACTTGAACAAAGTAAGCCGTGTATTTCTCAAAATAACTCTATGTAGAGATTACATAATTAGCCCCATTTTTAAGCACAGTGAAATTAGTCAATGCTGGCTCATTGCGATCCTATAGGACAGGGTAGAACTTCCCTGTGCATTTCTGAGACAAGAGCGTCTTTTCCCCATGCAGTGGCTGGTAGGTAAGAAATGCTGGCCTTGCAGCTCACAGCTGAATGAGTAACCACTATGCCACCAGGGCTTCTGACCCAAGACAAGGCGAAACCGACTGCATAACAAGTAGCACAGCCAGGATGTGAATCTGAACAATCGGACTTTGGTGCCTGGGCTTTTCGTATTATCTCCGTTTACAGATCTGGCTATCTACAGCACAGACGACTTCTTTCAATCAACAATCAAAAAATAATCATATCAAATTGTACTTATGTCAAAGATGGTTCAAACACTTGCCAAGATTAGGTTTTGCTGTGCTGCCAAATCAAATTTCTTGAAAACTACATGCCTATATTCAAGTTTCCCAATAATATAATACACAGAGAATAACAACCATACATATATCCATATATTTATTTGTTTCCTGTGTATTTACTTTTGCTGGACATGAATAAAAGCACTAACCATAGAAATGTCTCTTAATTGTTATATAACTGTTATTAAATTTACTATTAATATAAATATCCAAGAGTTAAAGCGTCCTAGAGAAAGGTGATTTCAATAGCAAAGTATTGTTTCTCAAGCATACAATACTGCTTAAGACAGATTACCTAATGATAACTTGAGAGTTAGTTGACTCACTTTTCTACCCTTATTAATTATATTCCATTACTTATCTTTTTTCCATAAAAAAACTAGCTTACATTTTTATAGTAGTAGATAGAGCACAAAACACAATTTTAAGCTATGTTCTCCATGTCATTTCAGAGAAATACACTTTTCTTTGACCTAAGTACAATGTAACCATAATTTCAAAGTATACAATTCTATATTTTACATTACAGAAAAAGAAAAGGGTACCTCCTTCTCATTTTCAAGTGACTTTTTCAGTTCATTCTGTTCTTTAAGAGTACTTTCTGTCTGTACTTGAAGTTGATGCTTCAATTCTCTGCAAGATTTTTCCTTTAAAAAGAGGAGACTATTACACAGGAATTTGTATTGCAAGTTTAAGAACTTTATTATTTATGTTTACTGGTACCTATGCAAGGAAATAAACTATAGCCACTTATGAGCTAAGACAGCATAGGTCACCCATTTCAGTAATAAAAATATTACAAAGCAAAGTGCAAGAGACAGCCAAAGACCAAGCGTTTCCACCACCCACCCACTTTCTGCCACAGAAAGAAAAGCGCAACGGTTCCAGGCTATGGCTCTCTCAGGGGCTGACGACTAGAGCACCAAGCTGACAGTACAGACACCAACAGAGCACACTCAGACAGAGCGGTGTACGATAGTTTAGGAATCTAAAATTTTTTAAATGTGGCTTTCAAAGTGTTCTACTAAAAATATTTTAGAATAGGAAATCACATTCTTATGTCGCAAAGTTAATTAAAATTAACTTGATGGTAAATTAAAAGTAGAGCAGTGCAGTTCACAAAAATGGAAGTAAGATTATAAAAAGGAGTATTAAAACAATAATTGTTTGAAAGCCCATATAACTCAAGAGGGAAGATGCACTGGCAGAAGATGCCTTTCTTCAAATCCAAATTATTTACTTTAAACTTCTGTGTAGTGAAGTCATTGATCTTTATATTGAGAGAAGAGTTGTATTTTTGTTGTTACTCTGTGCTATTCCCAATTTTAAAATTTCCCCATTTAGTTTCTGAGATTGCCATTTTTTTCTCTAAAATTTTATACATGCTGTATGTTATCTCTAAGATATAGTATTATACAGGATTTTATAATATTCAATGAAGAATCCGAGATGATAGTAGTGGAGTTAAGTTATCAAGACCGTTCTAGTCTTTCCACACACCTGCACACAACTGAATATTTCAATAAACAGTAGTTTTATTCTCTGTGGACTGCAGTCCCTTCTAAATCTAGCATGTCAATAATAGAAGAAGACTGCTAAATGCAAGTCACCATGTCCCTGGCCTTAATAATAAAGTGTACAAGGGGATTCAAAAAAATTTGTATAAAAACTCCATTAGCTTTTAATTGCATTTTAAATGGACTTTTTTAAGCCCACTCATATATCCATACATAATACAACTATATACATGTGTCTGTCAATTTCTTGAGCTATCTTTCCCTCATGTTAATTCTAATTCCTTATTTTTAAAAACTATTTTATATCTTTTAAATGAAGGATTAAAAATTGACAGTGCACTAGGCAGAAAAATCAGTGAATTTTAAATAATCACTTCTTCCTGAGAAAGTAAACGTAAACAACGCACCAATTCCAATATAACAGCTTTTCCTTTCTGACTTTCCTTCTCACGTTCACTTTTGGAGTTTTTCAAAGAATCAGAAACTTTGGATAATTTCTCTTTGGTTGCAGAAAGTTCAGTCATTAGAGTTTCTTTTTCTGTCTTCATATTTTGCAGTTCTGTTACTGCTGCTTGAATTCTGTTATTCAATTCTTTGTGCTGCATCTTTGCATCTTGATTTATATTTTCAATTTCCTGTTTAAGCTTTGTTTTCTCTTCCTCTTGCTTGGTAAGCATGTGCTTACCATTTTCAAGGGCTTCAGATTTTTTCTGTAGATCCACCTTTGTACTGGATACCCTAATACAGAAGATATCATGTTTTAAAATTACATCATTTATTTTTCCTAAATTCCAATTAAAACTAGTAAGAAATTATTGATTTTTTAAATATTCGTGTATAATGAAAAAGTAAAAATAACTCCAGTTTAGGCTTTGGGGGAAGAAGGAGGCAGGGAGAAGGGTACAGTGAATGGACGAGGTCATGGACAGGGGACCAACTAGGGAACTGAAACCAATATCTAGGAGGGTGTAGAAATCCTCAACCCCAATCTAGCTGAGAGGAAGCCCTAAGAGGTGGAAAAAGGGGGAACATGATAGTGGGGCAGAAGGAGGCAAAAGGAAACAGGAAAGCTTTAGAAAGCAAAGCTATAGAGGTATTAACAGAGGTATGTACTCATGTAAATACATTAATCCATAAAAATAGAGGTATTGGCCTATGTACATATATTTATAAGGCAATACACTGAGGCTGCAGATAGGCATTGGACCTCAGCTCATACTCTCCATCAATACAAGAATATTTTGTTCTAACAAACCTCTGCCCTGCCCCCCAACACAATCGCGGAAACCAAAATGGGTGCATAAGCAGATGTGGTAAAGACAGAGGATGGTGCCTGGCTATTAAAAGATATAGCGTCTGGGGTCTTAAAGGCTTGAAGTTAAACAAGTGGCCATCTAACAATGAAGCAACAAGTTCAGATGGAAGAAGCACACCAGCTGGTGAGATCATGAGGTTTCATCAGGACCAGACAGCGGGCATCAAAAGATTCATAACAAGCAACAAACAAACAAAAACGTGTTGGTGAGAAAGAGTGGGGTTGGAGTGGAGACCCAAAGTCCATCTGTGGACAATGGAGCATCGCCCCACAGAGGGGTGGCAAGGAGGGGATGAGTCAATCAGGGTGCAGTAGAGCACTGATGGATCATGCAATATAGCCCTGATCCCTTGAGGCCTCCTCACCCCCTAATATCATGACCCCATCGCTGCTTCCCACTCTGAACTAGACAGGAGCATGTACATAGGTATAGGCCAGAGATAAAGCTCACGACACACGGAACCCAGGAACAGGAATGGGAACAGCGATACCAAAAGTGTAGGAGGAAGGGGGGAGAGGTGGGGAGGAAAAGGGACTGATCGCAACGAATGGCACATCACCACACAGCCCCCATTCAGGGGGAAGAACAACAGAAACCAGAGGAGAAGGGAGAGAGCAGTTGGTGTGAGATATGAAAATAATAACAATCCATAGTCTACCTAGGGGTGGCGAGGGGTGGGGTGGGGAAGAGGAGCTGATCCCAAAGGCTCAATAGAAAGTAAATGTCTAGAAAAGAATGATGGCAATATACCCTATATACTTATGTAAAAGCTGAGTTTTTCAGCACATTATCTTAGTAAAACTATAGAAGAAACACTGATAAAATACTTTATTAGATCTGTTGAAAAATAATATACTGATTTCATTAAGATTAATTACCCATGTGCCAGAAGTTTGACATGTATAGGAGTGGATTAAGAAAATGTAACCCATACTGCAAAAGGTAAACCATCCACAAGAAATACTTCATAAAGTATAAAAAGAAGAGTAATCCCAACATAGAGCTAACAAAAGCAATGATAAGGAGGAAAAGTAAATAAAATAGGAAACTGACAAACAAAAGCTCCTAAATAAAGATGTAGTATAAAAGATTGATGAAACTAATTTCTAATTAAACTTATCAGGAAAAATGGAAAAATATTACTACTATAAATGAAAAAGGAGATATCACTATGGATCATAAAACCTTATATATATTATGACTAAGAGTTAGATAAAATGGGAAAATACTTTGAAAAACACAAATAACTAATATGGAGTCAAGAAAAACATAGAAATTCAGAATAGCCCCACATCTATTTAATAAACTGAACTCAAAGTTAAGAAGTAACTCAGAGAGAGAACTCCATTTCCAGATGGTTCACCAGTGAACACCATCAAACATTTAAGATAAATAACACAAATCTCGTGCAAATGCTTTAGAAAGTATTCAAAAAGTAGATACTTCTCAATTCCTTTCTAAATCTACAATATTCCTAACACTAAAAGTTGAAAATGATATTTTTAAAAATTACAAATAGCCCTAATGAATATATGAAAGTTAAGTATTATCAAATAAAATCCAGCAATATATGAAAAGAATAAATCAGAACCAAATGAAATTTAACACAGGAAAGCAAGATTGGCTTGATATTTGATAATCAATCAATGTAATTCAGCATATTAACAAAATAAAAAAGAAGTATATGATCCTATCAATAGATCAGAAAAAAAGTTGATAAAATCAAGACCTGGAGATGATTTAAAATAAACTCTGTATAAGAGAATGTCCTTACCACAAAGGGAATTTAGGAAAAATTTATAGCTAGGTGCATACTTAGTGATAAAATGTTTAATGTTCCCGAAATAACATTGGAACACTACAAGCTGTCCACTATTACAATTTTCTTTCAAAATTTTACTGGCAATCCCCAGCCAGCAATAAGTAAAGAAAGGGCACAAAAGGCTTACAGATTGTACAAGAAGTAAAACTTTCTTTTGTTCACATATAACATAACACAAGTATCGAATTACTATTGAGTAGATGACAGAAATTCAATTTTTCAATTCTCTCTAGATAAATTAACTTCAACTCTTTTATCATGGTTTTATTCTTAAATTCCCATTAACATCAGCAGTTTACACAATCAACAGCATTATTTAGTAAATCTTGAAGCAGTGTGATACCGAATAAAATTATTTTAATACTTAGTGTATACTCCCACCTACCCCCAACTTACAAGCAAAGTAAGTTAGCTTACATTTCCTTCTCCATTTCAAGTTGCTTACTGAGTTCTGTGGCTCGGAGCTCTAAGTCTGCACTCAGCTGCCTGTGCTGCTGTAGATCTTGCAAAGCTTGCTCCTTGCTTGTTTTAAGTTCAACAATATCAGCTTCTAGTTTCTATAAAATATATATAGTATATTAGTCATTTGAATGCTAGTATTATCTATTATTAAATACCATGTCATCTTTCCTTATACATCAATAGATGCTGACACCCCAAAAATAGCCATAAAATATTTATGACAATAAAAAATACACCCTGAAACCATTACTGAGTAGCAGGGCTACTTGGAATATTTCAGAGGACTTAAGAATTAGACCTTAAACATGATAATCAGTCACTAAGTGTGTATAAAAATTAACTCTGATTAACAAAATAAATTTAAAACACAGCAAAAAAAGCAAAAATAAGAATAAAAGGCATTACCTCAAGTACAAAATAAGTAACAGGTTCACACATTTGTGCTTACTTAAAACAGATTACTCTTTATGGTAACAGTTAATAATATTGATATTATATATGTTCAAAACTAGAATGGAGTTGCAATACAGTCCTTCGATTAACACATACACACACATTAGTAATTTGTGCCTTCTGCTTTTGTGTACCCACTACCTCTGCCCCAGAGGTATTTTCATACGAATACACACTGCTATGCTGAAAAAATGATCTCCCATGCTGCTTTATTTTTTAAAAATAACAGTATATTTACTAAAAATATATGCTAGAGGAGGCAGTGATTAGCAAACAATACTGCCCTACAGAATAGGAATTTTCAAATAATTATCTTTTAATTCCATTTTTATGAACTTTTAAAAGTCTCAATACACACATGCGTGCACATTTCAATGGTAACTTGATAAATTTTTTAACTGGAGCAGAGAATCAAACTTTATTATTTTTATTCTTTCTACTACCACAACTGAATTACTTGTTAATTGGCTTACAAACAATAGGAGTTCCATTTTAAAAGACTCAGGGTTGAATCATTCTCTGATATATCTAATTATCATTTAACCTTTTTAGTAAACCAACCCTTCGGGTTAGAGTTGTAGTTAAAAAACACACAATTATGATGACCTACACTTACTATTTATTTAAAGGCAAAATTTAAATATTACAAATGTATAGTTTGTAAAGGAAAATGTCTACCACGTCTGAAATCTGCTGAAGTAATAGCATAAGAAGTGGAAGAACAAAGAAACTGAGAATACTTGATAATAATAACATCGTCAGTTCTCGGCAATCACAGAGTAGATCCCTGGATGGGTGTCCCTTTGGAATAGTTACATAATACACAAAACTAGTATATATGCTCAATATGATTTGTAAGAACAACAGATTAATGCATAAATAAAATGTCAAAGATGGCATTTTTTAAATGTGCCATCAGGAATCACAAGTACAGTGAACCCTCGTTTATCGCGGTTAACCGGTTCTAGACCCTACCGTGATAAATGAAATTCCGCCAAGTACGATTCCTTATTTGTAAATCAAATATTTTCGTAGTTAGAGCATAGAGGACACGAAAAAACACCCTTTAGTCACCATTACACTCGTATTACCCAATTTATTAAACGAAAAAGGGA
This sequence comes from Echinops telfairi, assembly GCF_000313985.2. Taxonomy (NCBI): domain Eukaryota; kingdom Metazoa; phylum Chordata; class Mammalia; order Afrosoricida; family Tenrecidae; genus Echinops; species Echinops telfairi. The sequence continues at coordinate 35,816,009 of NW_022103898.1, read as the reverse complement.
AAATACAGTAAAACATTTTGGACGTTACAATGATCATTTATTATTTATTATATTATTTATGGCATCAAGCGTGTACAGTATGAGCCAATCAGTGGCAGTAATGACAGAGCATGCGCTGTTAAGCAAAAACCGCGATAGAGTGAAGCCGCGGAAGTCGAAGCGCGAAGTGGCGAGGGTTCACTGTAATATAATTTTATTGCATAACTGTAATCTTTCTTGATAAATCAAAAATCATTAATTACATCTAGGCTCTCAGCTTTCACTTCTACGACAGGAGAAAATCAGGCTAAGTTCAACGTTTTATACAAACCTTAATCTGGCCCTCTAGTTTTTCTGTTTCCTGCTCTAAACAGAGATGTTTCTCTCTGTATTCTTTAAGATGACTCTCCAGCTGATTGCAATGTTCTTGCTTCTCCTGAAACTTTGTCGTTACCTGATCCAATTGAGTAGTGATCTTGTTTAACTCCTATAGAAAAGTATAATTGAAGAAAACGTTAGTAAGGCTTATTTTAATTTAGTACCCAAATATTCATTCCAAGTAAAAGTGAATACCCTGATTTTATCTGACAAACTATTTGAGGGTAAAACCTCAGAAAACTTACGTGTCTGTCGAGGCTATAGGAACACATACACCCACATAAAACCTAGGTGAGCCCAGATAATGCAATGGTCCATGGTCAGTAGCTATAACCACCAGGTGGGTGGGTCAAATTCACCAGCTGCTCCACATGAAACATGACCTCGCATAAAAATTTTATAACTTTTCAATGTTTTTCTAAGAAAAGTTATTTTTAGGGGTCAAAATTGTAATAAATAGGCTAATAGTGAAATAACACTTTTATATAGAGTATTCAATGTTCAGAATACCATTTTAAAATATTTTATTAGAATTATCCAATTCATTTGGATTATCCAGTTGCACAAAAAGAACAAAATAAAAATTACTAGCATGTCTACCACCTAGATTATAACTGTTATTATTTTTATTATTTTGCTTCCAGTCTTCCCTATGGGTTAGTTTACATTTTTCTCCAATCTCTTAAAAAAAAAACAACAGACTTTCACTTTACATTTCTTTGTTGCTTTTATATAATGAAGTATCTCAAAACTTTTAAGATTTTCCATATTTTGTAAAATCATGAAATAATTCATCCGTTAGCCAAATCTCCCATTTTAGAAGTACCAACTACTAAACTTTATGCGTTTATTAGCAGAGACGTAGCAAAAAGCTAAGGATATTCCCTTAGAATAAGAGATGCAGAGGGAACTAAAGAATGTGAAAAAGTCTGGGGTGTTTGAAATATGTTGCCGAACAGTCCCCCTGTATAAAAAGGATGAATTAATTTATACTACAAGTGGTAATGTTTCAAAGGGATGGATTTCTTCACATTCTCTCCAACACACCCTACTTCTCCAGGGGAAAGGCTGAATGCCTTTCAGGAGGACTGAGAACGATAAGATCTGCCTCTGAGAGTGTTTTCAGAAAGTATCTCGTTAGGCTTTTAATTTGCAATTGGTTATTAATGACCTTGAACAAGGGCTACTTTTTTCTCATGTTAAAGAATTTTAAGTTTCGAGGCTATTAACCCTTCATTAGTCATACTTCAGAAAAACATTTCATCATTAAAGCTATCTGCCTTAATTTTTTGTTACTAATGTTTCAACAGATACATTTTTGAACTTTAATGTGGTTATTTTTATAACATTTGAAATAGTTTGACTCTGATCACACGTTTAGAGAATACTTTCCTGATGGATTTAATGGCATTTACGGTGTGATCCCACAAGCATGGGATGCGGATATTGGCGTTAAGCAGAAGCATAAGAAAGTCGTTCTTGACTCAGCATTTTATTTTGTGTTGCAGTCAACAGTTGTTACACTACTGTATTTTATACATCTCATAGAAAGTTAAGTCAATTACACCAGTTAGTGCTTATATATTCTACAAATCTATGGTGTTCCCTTTATGGTCTGCTTTCAACTGTGTGTCATATGAAAGAAACAAATCTTCAGTAATAACTAATCTAATGATTATCTGGTGTCCATCCATCTTTTCATAAATTGATATACTTCTGTATTGTTGAAAAATTAAAGGAGTATCTGCTACTATTCCTTATATAATAAATGATGCTGCTTGCACAATTCTTACTGAAAATTAAAGTTGAACAAGCTTTCTCCTCACTGGATGCCAAGCCCCTTGTGCCCATCAGCTGCAGGCATGAGTAGAACTTTCTATGGAAATTTTAAACAACCGGGATCAGGCTCCTGAAACATTTCTTAGAAGAAATGTCACAAGAGATGAAACATATCTTTACCAGTACAATCCAAATATCAGAGCACAATCTAAATAATGGCTATACCAAAAGGTAAAAGTGGTCCAGGTCAAAGCAAAAGCACACTGGTTCAAGAACAAAGGTCATGACAACAGTTTAGGAGTGGGGTTGAGGGGGAGACTCAAGGTCTATTGATTTGGGGGAGAATATGCTCAGGTTTATTTATGATGAGGCTTATTGACTTCCTGGAGGACTAAGGAATAATAATATCTGCCTCTGAGACTGTTTTGAGAAAATTACCCAAAGCTTTAGGAGAGAAACATCCAGGAAAGCTTCACCTCAGAGACTTTCTCTACCACAACAATGCTGACTATTGTTCATTCCATTTGCCTGACTCCTGCATCTGTTACTAACTACTGGTGAACAATGGGAAAAGTTATGCGGTAAGTCATCACAGGATTAGATAAAGCCAAGTATGTTTTCATATAAATTTGCCATTAATTTATCTACCAAGCACTGCATGAAATTGCATCAGGTTCCCCACCTGCTGTTTATCTTGTAATGCATTCTGAGCTGTGTCCAAATGATTCTGAAGGTCTGCTCTTTGAGCAGCTTTTGCTGCTTCTGCTGATAGCAATAATTCAGTTTTGGCTTTAATCTGTAACAAAACATACATGTTATTTAATTCATATTTAGTTGTTTATGGCTTCTTGCTTGAATATACATACTATTTTTTATTACCAAATAATTGAAGACGTTAATACCCTTGGCAATAACAAACATTTAGACAACTAAAAAACATGCATGTGCAAACATCAAAAAAGGAATGGGTAGATAAGACTCCTACTGATGTTTGGATAAATGATGAAAAAAGGTTCCTACCTGGCATGAAAACACTGTCATACTCTTGCTAAGAAAAGAAGGAATCAATTTTATTCAAAAAGGCCACTATACATGGCTATCTGAAGATTGCCTACTCTCATGTTAAATTAAATGGCCAGGCCAAAGGAAATAATGGCTCCAAAAATAATCAAGACTTCTAGAAATCCAGAACACAAAACATCCCTACCTAACAAATTGAAACTGAAACTCCTCGGTGATTCAGTATTCCCTGATAACCTCTAACATAAAAGGTTTAACTTTTGAAGTTTATCAAAGGTCAGGAAATGACACATTGAAAATTCAAAGCTTTCAACAATAAACATTAAACAAATCAAATAAGCATAAACATTTGTCTTTTATGTAAACCAATGCTTTTAAGTGTTAAAATAGCTTTAGCAAAACTCATCTCAAAAATTAAAAATAAGTGCAAATTTGCAACAACGTATCTTCAGGGAAGGGTGAAAAGTGAGCACTCATTTATCTGGTTGAATAAATTGTGGATAAATGTTAGAAATCCAAGGTTTACATGGAATGAAGAATTTCATACACAAATGGAAAAATTCAAAGAATCTATTTTCAAAAACTAAATATTGACATTTTCACAGACACAATAATTACATCAAGCTACATGGATCTACCCTGAATTAAAAGCAAAAACTCGAGTTAGCTACACTTTAAATCATAAAAAATACATCAAGCAAATTAGTAAATTAACAATGGATTTAAGAAATGAACACTAATAACCAAAACACCTATATAAAGAAAGCAAAAAAGATCCACAGAAAGACAAGAAAGAAAGAAAAGCCCAAAATGGAAGTCAGAAGGGAGTTTAAAATTTGTTCCTGCGCATGAAGTAGCTAAAATGAAGGGAGGAGATGTTACAGTTCAGGTGAGCAAAAGATTTCAAAGGGTGCTCAAGAAGACAAAAAGTATGACAGAGAACTAAGGAAAACATTCAACCTTTCAGTTGCAATATTGAAAAATTCTATGAGAAAGACCCCACGTGTCTAGTAACTGTGGCAGCTCGCATCTTGCTGTCATGTGGGAAGCTGCACTATCGGTATTTCACAAATCAGCATGGTCACCCTTAGGGGAAACGTTTCAGTGGAGCTTATAAACAAAGAGCAGATTAGGAAGGAAGAGGCAGTCTACTGCTAAACAATTGGCCGTGGAAAACCTTATGCACAGTCGCAGAACATGGTCTGATTTAGTGACAAAAGGTGAGGCCCTCCGGTTAGAATGCACTCAAAATATGACTGGAGAAGAGCTGCCTCCTCTGAGGAGTGTTGATTTCCCTGACAAGGGTGAGGCAAACCTTTTGAGATCTTCATTTGCTGACAGGGCATGATTCAGAATGGAAAGAAACAGCTTTTTTTATTAATAATTAATAAATAATCAATTAATAATCAGAAGGTGGAATATATGAATTCTGAACATTGGAAAGTCATCAAAATTGAAATGGTATGCATAAAGAGTTCCAAAATAGGTGAGCTGAAGTTGACTGGAATTGGCCATTTTCAATTAGGCTATCATATGGTTCATTATGTGGTAATGACAACTTCAAGAGGAATGGTACCACATCCATCATCAAAATGGACATTTCAATATCTATCTTAAATAATGCTGTCTGGTTGAAGTTAAATAAAATTAAAACAAGTTCATGAGAGCTAATGTACTACTGAAGAATATCCCACATGAAGTTAGAGTCCTTCCCATAAACAAAGTTGATGCACCGAACACAAAGGACCAAAGACCAAGCAGGTTACAGGATGACACCAAATACATTATACATTGAGAAAGCTAAAGATCATAAGATTACAGGAAAGAAGGGAAAAAACAAAGTAGATGTCAGCAGAGACTCAAACTTGGACTTGACCACATAGTAACTATAGCAAATGGAAGAAATGATGAAGTCAAAGAGCTAAACAGACATTTTCAAAGTCTGACAATGAAATGTGAAGACTTGAATTAGAAAGGGAAGAGCATGCTCACCATGGATCAAGCTGAAAGAACTGAAGACAAAGGCTGAAGCCTTGATACAATACTGAAGGATTCTATGGGCCAAAAAAAGCAAAAATAGAAATGATGTAGGCAACAACAAAAAAGAAGGGATACACACATGCACAGTACCAGAAAGAAATGATCAACATTCATCCATTTCAAGAAGAGGGCCTCTGCTCAAGAACCAATGATATTGAAAGAAGTCCAATCTGCACTGAAAGTACTCACTAGTCTAGGCCACGAAATTTGGAAGACAGATATCTGTCTAACTTACTGAAGAGAGACATATCGATGGCCATCCCAAAGAAAGGTGACAGAACAGAAAGTGGAAAATTTCAAACAATATCGTTAATATTATATACAAATAAAAATTAGCTGGAGATAATTTTAAAACTATTGGAGCAGTACATTGACCAGGTATCTTCCAGAAATTCAAACCAGATTTGGAAAAAGATGAGGAACTACAGATACCACTGCTAATGCCAGATGGATCTTGGCTAAAGCAGAAAACAGTAGAAAGATGTTTACTTGTGTTTGATTTGACTATGCAATGACATTTTACTATGTGGAACATAACCAACTATGGACAACATTCCAGAGAATTTTTAAAAGTATAATGACTGCCAGAAAAATAAACAAATCTGCCTTTAAAGAAGTACTGCCAAAATGTTCCTTACAAGTGAGCATAAGACATCATGTTACACATTTTGGACATATTTCATAAGAGACCAGTCCCTGGAAAGACATTATGCTGGGTAATGTAAAGAGCCACTGAAAAGATGAAGACTCCCAGGAACTGGATCGACACAGTAGCTGCAATATTGGGTTCAAATCTAACAACTGTGGGGATGGCTGAGGCCCATGCAATGTTTCTTTATTAATCAACTCATGGCATCGAACAACAACATCACGTAAGGCTATTTTATAACTCACGAAATTAAGTATTATATTTGTAAAAAATGAAATGTGGGTTTTCTGTCATTTCTAGTAAGTATTATGTTTTCGTATTTTATTTCTAATGAAATAATTTCCCCCAAAATTTATTTTTTAGAAAATTGGACTAAGAAATATTATATAACTTTCTCAACAATAGTATAGAATAGAAAACCAATGATAAGAATAGAGAAGAAATCTGTCTTAATTCACATTCCATAACTGGATCATTGGTCAAAACTGCTGTATCAGTTTCTGAAAAATCTACATACTTTATGGCACCGCATTAAGATTTTTAAAGTCAAGCTTTCAAAGAATATTTAAAAGTAAAAGCAAAAATCCAGCTAATATGAGAATCTAACAGTATAATATTTGCTAATATAAACTTATAAAAACAATAAAAGTGCTTAAAGCAACAGAAAGCAAAGATCCAGTGGACTCAGGTACTATTTTCCAGAAAAGTGTGCACGCACGTGCGCGCACACACACACAAACAAGAAATGGTAAGCGAAAAGGAAGAAGAGCACCATGATTTAAAACATCTTACGGCTTAAAAATGATGCTTTATCCAACCAAACTTGCATTACATAGCACAATTCAGTATTACCTGTATGTCAAGCTGGGCGACTTTCTCCTTACTTTCATTCAATTGACTATTTAATTCCTTGACACTGGTTTCCAGGGAAAGGACTCGGTCTTCGGCAGCTCTCAGGTGGGCCTTCTGCTCCTGCACCTGATCGTGCAAATTCTCCTGGGCTTGCTTGTGGCTTTCCGATTGATTCTTTAGCTTTTCTGTTAGCTGCGTTACCTATCACACAAGAAAGAAACTAATTAGAACGGTCACAAATGATACAAGAAGAAGAAAGAGTAGGAATTGACTCGAAGGCAGTGAGTTTGTTTTTGTTTCTGATAAAAGTTCAAATTTAAGCACCGTGAGTATATTAAACTGCTCTATGATAACACAGCTCAAAATGTTTCAAATAAAATTACTTTCCAAAAATAAGTAAACACATTATTTCAAAATCATATCTTAAACCTGATTTTATAATGGGTAAAATTCACTTTATAAAACTACTACTTGTATAAAATACAATATACTCATTTGAATTGCACAGCTTGGAGAAATTTGACAAATGTATATACATTAATTTAATCACTAGAATAAAAATGTAGAATATTTCCTTAGTATCTCCTTTTGCAGTCAATATCTCCTACTTATCTTCAATCCAAAACAACTGTGACTGAGTAACGGTTCCTTAGATACTCTAGATATGTCTCAATTGTCAAATACATGTGTTGAAAATATTTCCTCCCAGGCTGTCATGCCTTTTACTTTTACAGTATCTTTTTAAGAGCACACATTTTCTTATTTACATGCAATTCAATTTATTTTTTTGACTTTCTTTTATGATTAGGGATTTTTGCAGTCCATCTAAGAAATCTGCCAACTTCAGGACCATGAAGATTTTCACATGTCTTTTTGGGGTGATGGGTGGAGGCTTTCTAGCTTAAACTTTAATGTTCAGGTTTAAAATCCATTTTGAGTTAATTTTTTTATAGTGTGTGTGTGGGGGGGTGTAGTATTCAACTTTCCTCGCATCACTTATTAAAAACAATTTTTTATGACTAAAATACTTGGGCATCTTTGTCAGAAAGTCAATTGACCATAAAAATGTCTATTCTATTTCAAGGATCTGATACTTATTCATACATAAATATTACCTGGCTTTGACTACTACAGCTTTACATAAAGTCCTAAAATAAGTAATGGCTAGATCTCAATCTTATTATTTTCAAAATTTATTTGGGGCTTCTAGATCCCTTGTATTACCAAAGAAATTTTAAAACTAGTTTTTTAGTTTTTATACAAAAGTCAGCCAGTATTTTGAATTATGTATCTCTGAATTGCTATAGTATTGGAGGATAAATGCCAATATATCAACAATCTTAACCCTTTTTTCAGCCAGGAGCATGGTATATTTACAAAAAAATTTTCTCAGAATATTTTCCTTTTTTTTTTAAGTACACATTTGGTACACAATTAAATTAATTAAATCAATTGCTGTAGGTGCTGTTTTCTCATGCTGCTATAAATGGTCATTTTTATTTCATCTTCTATTTTGTTTTCACTTATTTTTATATACTTTCTCTATTGGCTTTTTATCCTACAACCTTGCTAAATCCAATTTTCCTACAGATCCCTGAGGTTTTGTTAATGTAAACAACCTTATCATTAGCTGAACAGACACCATTTTACTCTGCATTTTTTTATATGCAGTGTCCTTCTTTCTGCTTTCTTAGAAGACCTTTCTCTTATTGATTTTTTGTAATTTTATTATGATGTGCTATTATGTCGCTTTCTTTGACATATCTTAAGAGTTCCTTCGGGCTCTTGGATCTGTGAATTCATTGTATTTTTACTTCGTTGTTATTGAACTAAAGCCAATTAAACCATTTCACCCTGGATTATTCAGGGACCCTGATTACATTCCTCAAGTTGTGCGACCATTCTCACCCTCCTTTTCTGAGCTGTTCCCAGGCCCTTCATGTAATCGCACTGCCCGTCCACTGGGGTTCCGATTTTGCCTCTCAAGCTGCTACTGCCACTCTGGTTCCCAATACGGGGAGCACAATGCTGATGGGAGACGTTTTTACTTAGCAGTCAGTCAATGGCTCACATAATAAATATTTTTTAAATACTCTGAGTTTTTGCTTGGGGTAATGAAAATTTATGGAAGTGAATAGTGGTGATAATCAAACAACATTGTGAATACAATTAATGTCACTGAGTATAGGGGAAGATGATTTAAAAAGCAAAGTTTCTGTTGTTGTTTTTTAATATAACCTTTAATAAACTTTGACATATATTTTAAAGTGCTAAAAAGAGCCAGAATGAAGATTCATTTAGATGAATAAAGTTTTAGAAATGTAATACATTTGCAAGCTTACTTGCTCCTGCAGTGTGTGATTTTTTTCTTGTAACTGGTTAAGAACCGCCGTCTCTCCTTCACCAGCCTGGATTTTTGCATAAAGATCTTCTCTTTCTTTTTCTAGTAAGGAAATATTCTCTTTACTCTTCTGTAGTAAGGCTTCAAGGTTCTGGATCTTTTGGTCCTTATCCCCAATTTGACGTAGCACTTGTTCCAAATCATTCTGTAAAGAATAAAAGCAACTGCCTTAAATACTGAGACCTAACAAATTTATTCTCTAGCTTACAGTGAAAAATAATGAATTTTGAAACAAACTCTCATTCTTATGTTTTAAAGTAATTATTATTTTAACATGGCAACTTCAAGGAAATATACACTTTAAATAATATAAGCCTATATTATAGATAATTAACCAATAAAAAAAAGGAGAAAGAAAACCTTCGATTAACATTTTCTTTCTCCTCACACTCGGACCACACCTTCTGCTACTCTGCTGTTTGTTTCAGACACAGAGGACTCCTCACTGTTCCTCACTCGTGCCAGTGACACTCCTACCTCGGGGTCTTTGCTCTGGTTTTGCTTTATGCCTGCACTAATGGCTGCTCATGTCGGGAACATCTTCCCTCAATTAGTTAGATGGCTCATTCCTTTCCTTCACATGTTGGCTCAAATTTCACTTTCTCAGTCAAGCCTACCATGGCCAATAACATTAAAATTTGCAGCCTTTTCAATCCCCAATCATCATTATTTTTTTCCTCCCATAGCACTTATCATCTAAAACCCAAAAGATGTATTGATTTTTTCATGGTTATCTGCGTCCCTCTGCCTCATCTCTCCACTAGAACATATGCTCATGAAATTGGGAACTTTGGTCTGTATTAGTCACTAATGTTTTCAAGGTGCCTGACACATATCCTCTCAAGATTCATCAAATGAACAGAAAGATGATCACTACATCCTAACTCATTACATTAGCACAGGATCACTTTAACTCCCCAATAGGACCAGTATGTCAATCCACAATCATAAAAGAATCTGTCTTCTTTTACTTTATCAAGGGTCTTAATGTTACAGAGAGCAATGATGCACTAGATCCCATGTAGAAAATGCTCGTAAATTTAAGGCATCTCTCTGACCACACAGCTTTTGCCTCTACCCAAAATTATTTTTAAAAGAGCTTCTACCCAGAGCAAAGTATTAAACAGTCTCTCTGCAAACCTGACAGCAGCCCTCATCACCTTGCTAAGAGAAAGTCAGAGAAGCCTAGAACGCTCAATGATCTGTGTCAATATTAAATTTTTTGAGATCATTCACATTCAAGTGCTTCTCAGACCTCTGCATTTCAATCACTAATTGATGAAAGGCAACTTAACATCTTGCTCTCATCCTCTGTTCCTATTACTAATGATCCCTCTTCCTCATATTCCACTAATCTTCTGAACCACAGTTCCAAGTCTAAAGATTTTCCCAGAACAGTCACTCTGTTTCTGTCGTCATTGACATTTGGATGCTGATTTCCCCACGTCAGTCAATAGGTCACTGTTGTGTGCACACAGCAAAGGTTCGTCTTCTCCTGGTTGCCCATTGCCACTCCTCTCTCCCCCATGCAAGCACTTCGCTGATTTGGAAAGTGTGCCATTAATTTGCTCTGCCCTCTGCTCTCTGCTGCTATCATCTAAGTCCCTATCCCTCGTTCACTGAAGACTTGAAACCTGATTTAGGTTCCTCTCCATCCCAATTGCTTCCCACTTTCCTGGAAGATTCAAAATATAGAGAGAATTAAGGGCATGGCCGCATTGTTCATATTATCTTAATTATGGACCTCCCTCCATTCATTCTACATTTCAACCACTCATGCAAAAAATCGTAGTCATCTGAAATTGTTCCACCTGAAAATTTTCTGAAATATTCTACATGGACCATAACTTCCTGGCTATCTTCCAGCCCTTTCATGACCATATTTCTGCTCTTCAATGTCAAAATACCGCAATATTCGTCCAGCTGTAACTCACATTGCACTTTCCAGCAAAATCTAATTTTAGTTTCTACTAACCTCAGCGCCTTTGTCTCTAGTTTCAACTCCTCGCTATCATGATCTTTCTGCCCAAGAACATCTATCTTTTGTGACTAAGAGAGTCACTTCTATGTGATTTTCCATGACTGCTGTCCCCCATGTGCTGAGTTAGGTCAGCTCTATGTTATCAGAATGACTTTATACACACACACACCTAGAACAATAGTGGTTACATCTCTTCACTGTTTGAAATCATTTCATGTTCCTATGAGAGACTTTTTCCTGGTGTCTTCTCTATCTTATCATTCCTCCTCAAGAAAATAAAAAGCTAACTGAATAAAACAGAAACTTCACAGTAAGGAATGAGGGATATTCCCCTTGGTCCTTCTTCTCCCCTTAGTGTTATTATAAACAACCTGCCTATCAGAAGGAGAAGGCTGTCGTTTTGCAGCTTTGCTTTTGCCTGGATAGATCAATTTAATTCGGGAATATGAGAAACTCTATGTCACTGAATGCCAGTGCCAAATTATCCGCTTTGGCTTTAGCACCTATTTCTTTACAACCCTCATGGGTGATAAAACTCACTGCCATCAAGTCAATTTTGGCTCACCGTGGCCCTAGAGGGCAGGGTAGAATTAACCCTGCAGGTTTCCAAGACTGTAACTCTTTACCAGAACAGAGAGCTCCCACGGAGCAGGTGGTGGTTTCAAACTGCTAACCTCACAGTTAGCAGCCCAATGCCATTCTTCGCAATGAAAGCCCTAGAAAGAGCGATCTACTATTCGCTCTATCAAACTCTCTCCAGTCAGATTTTCCTACTTCCACCTTTTCTACACAAATTGTTTTTATCAAGTGATTTAATTGTTTTATAGAAAGGCTAGTAATTTAAATAATGCTTACCTGGGCTTCTCGAAGTTTTGCCGTAGTGTTTTGTTGAAGAGCTTGCTGTTCTTGATGCTGTTGCTTTGCTTTCTCTAATTGATGCCGCAATTCTGTGGTATTTGTTACTGTTTCCTTTAACTTAAAAAAGAAAATGTAGTCTTTAAGTTGATAACTCAGAGGCATAATACTATCATACACAAATAGCAAGCATTACTTCAAATCTCATAATTTGAAAAGCTGTGCAGAAACTAAACTCAGACCATATAGATCAACTTTAAAAAACTGAATCTCAATACTAATAGAATCCTAATTCTATGATGAAGAAACTATTCTCTAAAAACAAACTCACATTCTGAGAATTCTTCTTCCAAGTTGGTTTCAAAAAAGTTCACAGAAAAATAAATTTGAAAAATAATGGAATTCTTCTGTTAACCTTTTGAAGCCCCTTCAGATGACCAAGAAAGCAATTACATAAAAAGCATTTATACCAGCAATATAAACCAGAGCATATTTATTTTATTTTTTCCATATCAATCTTATGTATCATTTATTAGAAAAGAACAGGAATTTCTATCATATCTAGGGTTTTAGGCCTCCAAGAAACTCTGTTGCGGAGGATACATGTTTCAGTTCTCAGTTTATGCCAATGAAAGATATAATGCAATGACAATTTTAACTGTCACCATCTTATAGGTACCATTTCTAGCAATCCCTGTTTCAATTAGGATAGCATTCAATTGTAAGTTTTAATTTTAAAGACTCAGTGTTTTCATGTACCCGCCATACATCATTCCTGACGTTCACCAAGGGTTCACATTTCCTGTCCCATCAGTACCTGAGCCTCCTGACTAAGAAAACGTTTCCTCCAGCAGCCTGACAGAGATTTACCTTCAAATGTTCTCCTGCCCAAACTAAAGGAATAGTCTTCTTTTTACTTTTATTAACTTTAGAGATTATATCTATTACAAAATGACTTAATTTCCGTGATGTACGCTATGTTTTTTAGTGGGAAGGGATAATTGTGGTACTTTACATTTAAATGAACTGCCCAGTAAGCTCTGGACAATGAAAAGATGGCTGAACCCTGGGAACATTTGAAGTGCATCAAGTTATCAATAATGCTGTGAACATAAACAGACTCGATGTAGCCAGTTTACCTGCTCTTCTAAACGAGACAGTTTGAGTTGCAGATCAGCCACTAGCTGTTCTTTTTCCATCAGTTTTTCACTTGTAAGCTGTCGCTGCTCCTTTAGCCTACCATGAGCTTCCCCTAGTTGGTGTTCTGTCTCCAAAAGTTTTCCATGTAACTTTAAAAAAGAAAAAAAAAGTTTATGCATATATTTCAACAGACACACAAACACCACCAACACCACTGTCATCACCAATCTCCCAAACACTATTTCATTTTTATCAGTGTAAGCACAATATCCTAATTTTCACGATCCTTTGGAGAACCTTCATAAAGTAAATTTAGCTCTACGTGAATTTTCATCACGTTGAGGTGATTTTGCTTTGGGCCTCTTAAAAAAACTGAAGGGGAAATACACATGGCCTAAGCCTCTCTGGTGAATCCCCTGTCCAGGGATCAGGGGTGTGAATGCATCGGAAACTGATGCAGTTAGGTTAAAAATTTAATACCTTATCATCTGATTTTCCTTTTGATTCATTTAAAATTTATTCTAGTTTAATATTTTCTGCTTTCTTTACAATAGAGGCTTTTCTGTTTCACTTTGCTATGGTTTTTTGATTTTTTAATGTTTTTCTGGATTAAATGCAATCAGAACAGATAAATCTATAGAAACAGTAACTAGATTAATGCTTCCTTGAGGGTATGAGAGAAGAGATTGGGGGGAAATGGGGAGTTAATTACAATGAGTACAGGAAAGAAGAAAATGTTCTAAAATTGACTGTGGTAATGACTGTAACTCTTCTTAATATGGTTAAACTACTTAATTGTGATTTGTAAATTATATGCCAATAAAACTTGTATATGTAATAACTAATATTATATTAGATATATTATTATATATATCCACCACTCGTCTGTCAGTTTGTCATAATGTGGTGGCTTGTGTGTTGCTGTGATGCTGGAAAATATGTTACTGGTATTTAAAATGCCAGCAGCGTTACCCAAAGAACAGGTTTCAGCAGAGGTTCCAGCTTAAGAACAGACCATGAAGAAGGACTTGGCTCCTTCCTTAGGCTTAGCTTCAAAGCACTGTCAAATACTGAAAGCCTAAACAAAGGAAGCACAATACTGTCGAAGATACTGCCGGCAGAAGGGCCCCTCAGGTCTGAGAGCACTTGAAATGTGGCAATGTGACTGAAGAGGAGATGATTTCTTGAAGGGGAGTCAATCATAGGAGTGGGAGTGGAGGCGTCAGGGTTTTTATTTGCTGATGGGGCAAACTTAAAGTAAAGAAAAATGCCTGCAAAAATCTTCTGACAGGAACTTGGAATATGATAAATATGAATTTAGGAAAATTGGAAGTTAAGGAGCTGAATAGAAAATTCCAAAGGGCAGCTCGAAAAGACAAACATTATTTAAAATGTGCAAAAACCTAGAACTAGAAAATGAAAAGGGAAGAACACTCTCAGTCTTTCTGAAACTTAAAAAACTCAAGCCCGAGTGCGATTTTAAAAGATTCTGTAGGCAAAATATTGAATGATGCAGGAAGCATCAAGAGAAAAGTACACAGAGTCACTGTACCAAAAAGAACTACGACAGTCCACCATTTCAGGAGGTGCCATAGAAGCAAAAGCCAATGGTATTGAAGGAACAAGTTCAAACAGCACTGAATACATTAGTCAACAACAAGGCTCCAGGAATTAATGGAACACCCATTGAAATGTGTCAGAAAGCTGAAACACTCACTCATCTATGCCTTAAAATTTGGAAGATACCTACTTGGCCAATTGACCAGAAGAGATCTGTAATTGAGCCCAAGAAAGAAAGGTTACCCAACAGAATGCTCAAACTATAGAACTACATCATTGATACTGCAGACAAGCAGGATTTTGTTTAAGATCATCCAACAATGGTTGTAGCACTACACTGGAAAAGACCTGCCAGCGGTTCAGGCCAGATTCAGAAAGGATGTTGAATGAGGGCTATCACTGCTGGTACCAGATGGATCTGAGCTCAACGTAGAGAATACCAGAGAGATGTTTACTTGTGTTTCATTGATTATGCGAAGACATTAGACTGTGGACCATAATAAACTATGAATAAGCTTGACAAGAATGGGAATTCCCAAACACCTCATCGTGCTCATTGAAATTTGTACCTGGATCAAGAGGCAGTTGTGCGAATGAAATAAGGGAATACTGCATGGTTTAAAATCAGGAAAGGTGTGTGTATGGGTTGTAGCCTCTCACCATATTTGCTCTTGCTGTATGCTGAGAAAATCAGCAGAGAAGCTGGATTATATGAAGATTATGACATCAGGATTAGAGTAAGACTTATTAACAACCTCCATATGCAGATTACACAACCTTGCTTGCTGAAAATGAAGAGCACTTCAAGCACTTGCTAATGAAGCTCAAGGATTGTAGTCACAAGTATGGATTGCAACTCAATGTAAGGAGGACTTAAAATCTCACAACTTTGTCAACAGGTAACATGATAAATGGAGAAAAGTTTGAAGTTGTCAAGAATTTTGTCTTGCTTGGATATACAATCAACGCTCATGAAACAGCAGTCGAGATCAAAAGACTAGGTAAACCTGCAGCACAAGGCCTCTTTATAGAGCACTGAGAAGCAAGGATGTTACTTTGAGAACTAAGGTACGCCTAACCCAAAGCCATAGTATTCTCCATAGCATCATATGCATGTAAAAGTTGGACACTGAATAACTAACAGTGAAGAAGAATCAATGCATTTGAATTGTGGTACGAGAGAAGAATACTGAAAGTACCATGACCTACTAAAAGGATAGACCAATCTGTGTTGCAAGGAGTAGGGCCAGATTGCTCCTTAGAGGCAAGGTTGGCAAGACTTCTCACCTACTTTAAACATACTGTCCGGAGAGACCAGTCTTTGGAGAAGGACGTCGTCTTTGGTAAACTGGAAGGGCAGTGATAAAGAAGAAGGCCCTCAGTGGGATGGGCTGACACAGTGGCTGCAGCAGTAGTCCCGGCACAGGAACAATCGTGAGGATGGCACGGGCCTGGGCACTGTTTCATTCTGTTGTGCGCAGGGTCGCTGATTAGCGCCTACTCAATGGCACCTTGCAACAACATGTTTATATATCTGTATCTATATATAATTTCCCCAGTAGCTATCACTTGGCTGTAAGCATCAAAACCGCTAGAGTAACTTAACAAAATAAAACCAAGCTTAAAAACCAAGACACATCTAGGACACACTCAGACCCATTCACAATACTTTTAATTAAGAGTTCTTAAATCAGTATGGATTCTGGTCAGTTTTCATAGCTGAGACCTACAAATGGCTTCTTAAATTGGATTTATCCAATAAATAGAGTTCAAAGTACTTCCTAAGGACTCACATTGGCATGTGATCTCTAAATAAACATAAGACATTATTACATTTAAAACA
Source organism: Echinops telfairi (assembly GCF_000313985.2). Taxonomy (NCBI): domain Eukaryota; kingdom Metazoa; phylum Chordata; class Mammalia; order Afrosoricida; family Tenrecidae; genus Echinops; species Echinops telfairi. The sequence goes on along the minus strand of NW_022103898.1, from coordinate 35,799,532 downwards.
AAACATTATAATCATTGCGTAATTAGTGTGAGCCAAACTAAATTTCTTCAGCAGAAATTCTTCTGCAATAGACAATGAGTGGAAGATTGTTGGTAGTTGGATGCGAATAGTACTTGGACTGTTTACTAGCTGAGCGTACTTGTCCAAGTCATGAACCTTGTTTTGGCCTCAGCTTTCTCATCTGTAAATCGGGGATAATAAGCCTACCTGCCTGGCAGGGCTGCTGGGTGGGTGAAATGAATC
>NW_022103898.1:35795652-35799015 GCF_000313985.2 Echinops telfairi | reverse complement strand
AAGGGGGGGTCAGAGCAGAGACCCAAAACCCATCTGTAGACATTGGGACACCCCCTGACAGCAGGGTCACAAGGAAGAGAGAGTCAACCAGGGCTCAGTCTAGCACCGATGAAACACACAATATTCCTCTAGTTCTTTGAGGCTTCCTCACTCCCCACTATCATGACTCCAGTCCTGCCTTTCACTGCAGGGCTAGACCGGAGCATGCACACAGGTACAAATAAGTGATAAGAGCTCACTATACACAGGATCCAGGAACAGGAATGGGAGTAGTGATACCAGGAGGGCAGGAGGAAGGTGGGGAGAGGAGGGGAGGAAGGGGAACTGATCACAATGATCAACACATAACCACACACACACACACACATCCCAGGGGGACAAACAACAGAAACGGTAGGGAAAGGGAGACACCGGACAGTGTAAGATATGAAAATAATAATAATTTATGACTTTCAAGGGGTCACAAGGGTGGGAGGAGGGAAGAGAAGGTAAAAAGAGGAGCTAATACCAAGGGCTCAAATAGAAAGTAAATGTTTAGAAAATAATGATGGTAACAAATGTAGAAATATGCTTGATACAATTGATGTATGGATTGTTTTAAGAGCTGTAAGAGCCCCCAATAAAATTATCTTTTGATTAAAAATAAATAAATACAATCAAAACAAAACAAAAACAAGACATGTGATCCTCAGTCATTAACTTTAAAATCCCATCAAGCTAAGATTAAAGAACTTTGTCCTAAGGCTAATAAGAGTCATCATACTCCCAGTTTCTTTACTTTCTCTGATGCCAGCAGGAGTAGCAGTTGATTTTTACGGAGGGAGGGAAAGGAAGAAAAGCAGATTGGCTTCCTTCCATTGGGAAAGAAAAAGTTTTCACTGATTTCTACACTGCTGCAGAAATGCGTACAGAACAGGTCCCAGGCACTGAACATGTGCTGCACACCAGCCTCACAGCTCACAAAATCAAGTGTGGGCACCCAAACAAAATAAAATTGTTCATGGTCATTCAGAAAAAGGTAGAAATCTTTACTCTTTGTGCCATAGGTACACATATATGTAGCCAACCTACTTCATGAAAAGCCACTGATAGCAAGAGAAAGGTAAAAGTGCTATAAGAAAAGTAGGCCCAACTGTTTCCTTATGCTTTGAAATCGCCTACAGCTGCTGAGTTAGCATTGACTCGATAGCAGTGAGTGTGTTCTTTATCCGACTATTCCCTCTGTCCTTGGTTAAGAAAACCAAAGCCAGTTTTTAAAGCAGAGCACCTCTTTCAGCTAACTAACACAGGAATCCGCATCAGAGAACTCATTCATTTCATTCCTGCTCCCTGTCTGGCACCCTGACATCTTCTCTTCCTCCTTCTGGAATGGAGGCACAAACCCAGGTTCCACAGTCCAGCTCTAAACCAACAAGGAGAAAAGGCAGTGGGTTAGCAAGTATTCAAGCTTTCTCGTAGAGCCCAACGAATTAAGTCCAATACAGATATGTGAAAATAAAACCAAATCAAACCCATTGTAATCCAGTAGATTCAGACATAGCAACAAAGAGGTTCTTATCCTTCAAGTATGTAAGTGCTTAGTCTTTTACAGATAGGCCTTACACATTTCTATTTTAGAAATCAGTGGTTTTCAACCTTCCTAATGCTGTGACCTTTTAATACAGTTCCTCAGGTGGTTGTAACCCCCAACCATAAAATTATTTTCGTTGCTATTTCATAATTGTCATTTTGCTACTGATATGAATCGTAATGTAAATATCTGATATGCAGGGTGTATTTTCATTGTTAAAAATTGAACATAATTAAAGAATAGTAATTAATCACAAAAACAGTATGTAATTATAGATTGTGAAATATTTATTTCCAATTACAAATAAATGAAATTTTGTCTTGAAGCATGGTGTAGCATTGGTAACAGTCTTCGTGCCGGGTACGCATATGTGGGCGTATCTGCATGTGGACAGACCCACCTGGAGACCAAGAGAGTAGCGATGTCTCGGTTTCTAAGACCATCGGAAATATGTATTTTCCGATGGTTTCAGGTGACCCCTCTGAAAGGGTCATTTGACCCCCAAAGAGGTTGCAACCCACAGGTTGAGAACTACAGTTCTAAATGTTTTAATAAGAATCTCCTGACATTGTTCTAAGTGGATGACCAAATTTTTCCCTTAGAAAGTTAGATTTAGCATGTATAAGCTGGAGCCCAGAAATACATGATTTTGTAACAAGCACCAGATGATACCTAATTTCAGAGAAGTTCAGATTTCACTTTTCAAAGAGAATACTTTTGGAAAAGCAGCAGGTGTCCACCTCAGCTGCACAGGAAAATCTTTGGGAGAAACTTAAATATGCACCAGAGAATGCGACTGACCCAAGCCAGAAGGACCACATCTCAGCAGCAGTGATTCAACGAATGTCTCCAGGTGTTGAGAAGTGCCGAGTGGAGAACCTTTTACTTAAAGATAATCAGTGCTCTGAAATGAATACGCTCTAAAGAGAGACAGTAAGGGAAAGCTATGCATCATACATAACTGTCATTCATAACTCTATGGCTCCCATTAAATGTCTAACTTTTAAGAAAGGTATGAGTCTTAAAGCTGCCAAAGAGGGGAAGCTGGGCCAAGACACTTTAAACAATTACGTTTATAGCCTGTTGGGATAAAGCTCTGGTGACGCTGTGAACTCGGTGTTGGACTGCTAACTGCAAGACCGGCTCAAATCCACCAGCCATTCCACAGGAGAAAGATGAGGCTGGCTAACTGTTCCCATAAAGATTTATAGTCTTGGAAACCCGATATCGCTGAGTCTGAATCAACTCGATGGCAGTAAGTTTGATTTTGATATCAGAAAAGAAATTAAAATAATACTCGTGCAATTATTCACGGAATGTTGTTGTTGCTGTTGCGTGACACTGAATTGATTTTAACTCATAGTGCCCCCCAGTGGTGGAGAAGAGTCACTCTGTCTAAAAGATCTTGGACACAATCTGTAGAGAAGCAATTTACAAAGTCTTTCTTCGATAGGGCAGCTTGGGTGTGGTGGTGGAGTTTGAACCACCAACTTTTAGATTAACATTCAATTACATATCATTTGCACCATTCCAAATTCCAGATATTACGAAGCTCAAACCTCAATGCTGATAGTACAGAAAAAGCAAAAAAGGGATTACCTAGTGTGAAGTGTTATAAAGAATGGAAAAAAAGGCAGGGGCGACCAAAAAGATTGAAATAAAGTGGCTTCCAAAGTCCTTGAGAAGGAAGAAAATGAGTTCAGAATCAGCCTTGGGGAGGACAGATGTTGAAAGCACTCTAAGAAAGGAAAGTGCGGGGGAGCATATGGGTGGCAAAGAGAAGCATTAAGGTG
>NW_022103898.1:35791502-35794274 GCF_000313985.2 Echinops telfairi | reverse complement strand
CCCCTTCCTGTTTCTCAAAACAGTTTGCTACCATTAGTTTGCTCTCTCATTCTCTCTGCCTAGAATAACTCCCTGCCTTCAAACTATCATTTGTCAAAATCCTACTCATTGTTCACAATTTCAAGCACCAACTCTCTCACAAACTCTTCTTGAATAAACTAATTTCACAGTATGAAGTACTATTTAAAAAAACACGAAAGAAATTCCTCCATATTCTCATCGTACAAAAGAGTTTCAACAAAAAGCTCATGGAAAAATGGAACTTAAAGATAACTCTATTTTTTTTCTATAAGCTTTCTGAAGTCCCCTTACATATGATAGTTTTATCATAATTTTCATGTACTTTGCAATTTACATAATCATTAAATGTAATTTCTATTTCCTATCCAAATTGCTACTTCTCCTAGCAAATGAACTACATTGTCTTTTGCAAAGAATACATTTAATTTGCTTATTGAACTAAAATTAAAATGCAAATTATTTATTCCTATTTCCAAACTTTGATCTCCTTGCACTGTAAATGTCTATTTGCTCACCCACTCACTCAACTCACTGAAACATCTGCTGGTTCACAAGCACTGCACCAGATAGATCCTCACAAAGAATTCAGTCTGGTAAAGAGAGACATATCGATAAATTACAATTATATACTATACTGTGGTAAGTTAAATGATCAAATAAAGTGACATGTATGTGCACTTAAACCACTGTTTTTTCTTAGGAGAGAGACAAGAGCAAGGCTTAAAAAATAATTTCTGGAGAGGAGACAACTAAGTGAATTAAGTACCACATAGTGACACTGATTATTTTCTTCAAGTTGTGTAATGACTCTTGCACTTGTTTGCCGAATTGTTCTCACATGAGCATAAATTCAGCTCTGTTGCGAAGTGGGCTACGCACTGAGCTGCTAACCACAAGACCAGTGGTTTGAACCCACAGCTGCTCTGTGGGAGAAAGATGGCTGACTGACATCACATACAAACCCTAGTAACTACTGCAATTTATGTTCAAATTCGACTTAGAGACCAAAAAAATTATAAACCAAACTTGTTCATAATCTGAGGACTGCTTATAAATAAAATTATATATTAACAACAACCAAAAAAATACCTGAAGATTTTTATCTCCTCCAAGTGCTTATGTTGCAACGAATTTTAATAGACTATAAAACCAAAAAACCTAACTCATGGTCATTGAGTGGATGCCAACTCATAGAAAACCCTCTATGGCAGTGGTTCTCAATCTTCCTAGTGCCACGACCCTTTAATACAGTTCCTCATGTTGTGGTGACCCCCAACCATAAAATTATTTTCGTTGCTACTTCATAACTGTAATTTTGTTAGCGTTATGTTTTCCGATGATCTTAGGCGACCCCTGGGAAAGGGTCATTCAACCCCCAACGGGGTTGCGACCCACGGGTTGAGAACCACTGCTCTATAGGTTTCTGAGCTTGTGCCTGTTCACAGGCGTAGAAAGCCCTCCCTGTCTTTCTCCCATGTAGTGGTGGTGGTTTCAAGCTGCTAGCCTTGTGGAATAACACTACACCCCAAGTCAATAACAGATAAACCTATGTCTGATAGATATTACACCAAATCAATTGTCAAAGAGTTGATTCCGACGGACAGAGACCTTCCAGGGCAGAGTAGAACTGGCCCGTAGGGTTTTCAAGGCTGTAATCTTCTTCACAGGAGAAGACTGCCATATGTTTCTCTAGCAGAGGGGCTAGAGGTTTGAACTGTTTGCTGGCCACGGAGCATTTAACCACTATATCACTAGGGCTCCTTTGATTCCTTATTTACCTGTAAAAAATAGCTGTTATTACTACATTCTTGCTTCTTTCAAAATATCTAATTTTTACAGTATTGATTTTATAATAATTGTATGTTTCAAAGTTAGTAGCATTCTTCTGGGGGGGGAGGAGTGTCCACATAGTTGGAATTGGGGCCAGCCCCACAGACCTCTCTATTGGTTCCCTGGTACATGCCAGTATGTTGTATTCACGTCATGGCACATCAGGTTGAAGCCAGAGCGTAGCACTGGGGCTACTGCTTGGGGAGAGGGGCACACCAGATTAGAGCAGAAGGGAGAAACACAAAGGGATGGAGAGGGAGGAGAAGGACATCCTGGTCCACCCAGCCCTAAAGACGATGTTCCTGCTCAGAGGAGATAACACATGGGGAGGGCTGTAGGGCTGTCCCCGCCACAGGACACTGCATTCCCTCACTGAATCATGGTGCTGCGGGGGACAGCACTGGAGACACAGTGTGGGAATAGTGCACGGTCTGGCGCCATCATGCTGGGGTGAAGCACTGAGGGCATGCAGCAGAGCAGCAGAGGGAACAGAGAGATGAAACCCCCGGGGGATACCAAAATTAGACTTGCGAGACAGTGTGGCACCACATCAATCTCAAATGGAAAACACTCATAAAGAACAACTAACAGACCTTGAACTATATATATAGGCTTTTCCATTTTTATCAGTGGTTTTCTTTTTGTTATTGTTACTTTGTTCTTGATTTTTGCTGTTGTTATTGTTTTGTTGGTTTTTACTTCCTTTGTTGTTTTATTTGGCTTTGCCTGGTTTTTGCACTTATTAATGTATCTGCATGTCTATTTAGATAAGATAGGCAGGATAGATAATTCGGAGATGAAAAGAACGGGACCAATGGTTCCAGGGGGATATGAGAGAAGGGGAGGTGGGAGAAAGGAAGTGGGCGGGGGACCAACCCAGGGAAAAGGGAACAATAAGTAAACTAAAATCAATGGAAGGAA
>NW_022103898.1:35784130-35789190 GCF_000313985.2 Echinops telfairi | reverse complement strand
AAACATCAATTTAACAATTTATGTCCTTTTCTAGCATCTTAAATTAAAGTCTGATCCCTTATTTTTCTTTCGTTGGGTGAAGGCAAGCATTTGGTGTCAAATTATCAGACTAATTGAAATATCTACACATGTAAGCATAATGATCTAAAGAAACCACTTACCAATCTTTTGAAACTTACTTAATACTATTATGTATAATAATAGTATTTTATTTTTAAATTTTTTTAAAAACACCTTCAATCAAACATCTGGAACAATCAATCCAGTCAAATGGTGGAGTCTGATATTAATAGTCTTATAACAAATAATGTTGCACATTTTAAGACAACACATAAAAGTACAAGGCATTGATAAAATTTTGCCTCAATTTTCGAAAGAGATACAGGTTAAGAAGCTAAAATAAGGTCCAATCAAAACATTTACTTGACATTTATTATACTCATATGCATTTTAGTGGAATAGGAAAATAATATAAAACGATTAAACTTGTCCTTTATGCAGTCTACAATCTAAATGAAATAGACACACATAAAAAGTATCCTAAGAAAGCTAACCATAATGCAAAGCAAAAAAGTAATAGAAAATTGGAGAAACAACAGTAAATGTTCTTGAACACTTGACTAAAAAAGTGCGTTAAAGTAAATAATCAAATAAAACTATATAACAGCAGTGTCCAGCGGGATGATGTTAAGTATGTATAGGACAGCAAGGAGAGAGATAAATTTTGAGGTAAGGAGAAAAAACGGTACACAGTGCTACATTCTTTTCATTCTTTTCGTGGAACCAGAAGCAAGACCATGACTAAATTTTTTTAAGACTTTCTTCTTTAATTACAAAAAGATTTATTAATTAAAATAATAATAGTCATTGTACATGCCCATATGAAGCCTTACAGCAAAATATGAGATAAACATTATCATTCTCCACATTAAAGATGCTGAAGTGGGAGTTGAAAGCACTTAATGTGATTTAGCCAAGTGGCAGTCATGTATTAAAATTCTAAGTATTATAAATTTTTCACAACACAGTCAAGGTACTCTAAATCAATGAAGGCTCTGTAAACCACATGCTAAGTCATGAAATGAATGTGAAACTGATCTTACAAGTATTTGGGCCAGCAAAACCATTTCCTTCAACATGTCTCATCATTCTTTGATATTTTTCACCCACCAACTGTTCCGATGAAATATTTTCTTCATGGAACCATTTCTCAGTTAATCTCTCTTATTTACCTATTAATTATCCCCAGCAAAAAGAATGAATGCAAAAAGAATGGCATATTCTTTAATGCTTTACAGCTTACACAGTGGTTTCAGAACTCTTATCTCACTTGTTCCCTCAACACAACTTGGTGAGAAAGGCAAGCTGAAGTACTTGTAGATCTTCAGCAGGCCAAAATGTATGTTCTTTTATGTTTCTGTGACTTCTTGTACATCTAGTTCTCGTAAGGGAACGCTAGAAATTCCTTCAAGACTCAGCTAGAAAGTTATGTTTTCTACAAAGGTGAGATAGTTGACGTTTACTGTGCCAACATGGCCAATGAACACATGTGGGATTAAATGAAGGGCGGCAAACCTCACCTGTCTTGTCTCTTGCTCTTTGATCATCAGACCAGTATGTGGCTGCCTTGCATGTTCTGTGCCTCAATTTGCAAGCTACACTACCTGTGGGACACCTAACCCATGGACTGTGTCACTATAATTTGAGGTTCCTTCAAGACCTGCTTCCCCACAACATTGGAATTTACATCTCTTGAGCTCGGGACTGTCGGACCCTGTCATCTGGCTAACTACTGGTGACCTGCCTTGCTGTTTGCTTCCTGTGGCCAGATAGCCTGAATTGCTCTACAGAGGACTACCCAGCAGCCCTCAAGACTTGAAGGACTGCCAGTGTCTCACAACTGTCTCATGGGAGTGAGTTGCACTGAGCCATTTGTACTGCTTTACAATTTAATTAACTATTTCTTATGTTATCTATCTATCTATCTGTATAAATATATATAAAATCATTAGCGTTCTGGTTTTGTTTCTCTAGAAAATCCTAATACAAAGGTCAATCCTGATTTCCTGGGCAGTAAGTGCTCATTTGTTATACAGGGGTTCACCAGGAGTCAGGGATCAACTGCACAGCAACTAACAAAACAGCAAAGTTAGGAAAACTTCTACCTTGGTCTTGACCAAATTCTGTGTCTCACCTCTTAAAAGTTATGACAACAAAAATTAACATTTTACCAAGGCGTTTTCTAAAAGCCAGGCTTCAACGTGTATTAATTTAGACCAAACCTAAGAGGCAAATGGGTACAATAATACTTCTTGGCAGAAGAGAGAGTCTCAGCTAGTAAGTAATAAAGCTGAGATCTATACCCAACTTTATCACTGCTCTCATCACTACACTACATTACTACACTACCACAGAAGCAATCCACAACCACAGAACCACTTCTACTACCAGGCTCCCACTTTGGTTCTGAGCACTTGAAAACTGAGACCATGTATATGTATCATTTCATCTTCAGGGTCCTGCACAGACAATACTGGACTTCAAGTGGGTATTTCATAAATGTTGACCAAATAAATGACAGGGGCTTATCATACAGCAATTACATTTTCACCGGGGATTTAATTCAAGTAAAAATGTTGATGCTCTTACCTACTTAATAGCTATTATTTAATTTTCTATTAACGATTAAAATTCAGAAAAGGTAAGCAGCAAACTGTTACTATTGTAAAAATAAGAATATAAATTAGTGGGAATGGCAATGAGGGACAAAAAAGGTGACCCTCAGAATAACTCAGTCACTTACAATGACCTACATTAGTCTGGTATTTATAGTGCGATTTCATTCAGAATGTGCAAGAAATAACTTCTTAATTTGAGCAACAGAATTTTACTTAAATGTCAGATATGATTTTTATTACCAACAATTAAGAAAATTCCTTCAATATTCCCATTATTTTGTTTTTAATACCAATCACTATAAAATATTTGTTTAATGATAAAAAAATTATTTCACAATACTACCTACCTCCCTCAATGTTGTCTGTACCCCATGAGAGCTGCCCCAAGGTTATTTTATATAATAACCTTCAAAACACCATGTACAGATATTTCCAAATGCAAGACACCTATATGTCGTTATGGTCAACAATTACATTTTGCCAAGGTCGTGTGGTGAGGATTAAAGAGCAGATAATAAGAATAATTAGAGAAAGCAGATCCCACTCTACATTTTCCCCAACAAGTCCTACAGAGAAAAGTACTCTGGGAGGGAAATATGTTAATTGTTATACTTATCGAAGGAATTATTAAGATTAATAGAAGATGGAGCTTGAAAACATTATGTTGAATGAAATAAACTAATCACAAAAAGACAAATAATATTTGACTTCACTTACATAAAAAGAGAAGAAAAGGCAAATAAAGGGCAGTTTATTAATGATTACCACTAGATAAGATGGAAGGGGAAAATGGCAATTAACAATGGTAAATAATTCAAGGATTAAAGATATGCTTTTATATTTAACTACTGTGAGTTTTGCACCTGGAGTAGAATTGAATTGGCAAAAATGTATGATGTATATATTTACAATGACCAAGCACATGCGTGTGCAAGCACACATGCACACACACACACACACACACACACACACGAGTTGTTAAAGGCTGCTTACATATAAAACAAAAACCTCATAATATATGGTTCCTTGGTTGAAGGTTTAAAGTCATGGTTTTATTGCTGGGAGATAAAGGTCCAGATTGTCTGAAACTGTTTCAGATAAAGACAGAGACCAGGTTGGCTCAGGAAACTCTTCAAGTTTATTTCTGCAAGTGCTGGACAAAAGGGAAAGTGAGGCTTGCCATCTCCAAATGGTTTCGATGCTTCAATGAAAATCAAATAAAATATATACCTTAAACTATGTCATAACTTGGTAGGGCAATTAAGAGGTTTTACAATGATCAGACAGCAAAGGAAGCAAGTTCATAGGAAAAGTCTACCTTTCCCCAAGGGATTAGTATACCATCAATTCATATCTACATTTCTCCAGGAGCAATTAGATCCCTACCCTGAGGTCTCAGGCTCCATGCCTACATAAAGGGCCGTGCTTGCCTCCTGAGTTAGAACATCTTCAGTGCTTAAGTTTAAACAGAATGTTTACTGCAAGGGTAGGGATGTTATATTTGGTTTGTGTGTTTTTTTAAACAAACTAAATCTTATAGACAAAATCTTAAATTATATTACCAGTATTTTGATCAACAGAGGCCTAACTCTTTGAACCCCTCTATCAGTTTCATGGGACTTCAGTTAATTGGCCTACGTTCAGTGCTTCTGCTCGACGTCTCAGTTCAGTGTGTAAGGGCTAGGGTCTTAAAAACTTGCAAGCAGCCACTCAAGACAACAATTGTCTTTATTCAGCTAGAGCATAAGAAAAAGGAGTTGCAAAGACAGGAAGAGGATGGGCTTTTTGGCTAATAGTCTCCTTTGCCAAGTGACAAGAACTGGATGGTGTCCAGCTACCATTACTGAAGACTGTAATAAAAGATTCCATGGAAGAACACTGATCAAATGGGAGAAAATGCAGAACAGAATTCCAGATTGTGACAGTCTCTTGACTTTATGGATAAACTCCTTAACAATTACCCTGAGATAATCTTTAAGCTTTAAACAAAACTATCCATTGAAGTCATATTCAAAGAGTATAGTTTATCTTACCTAGGAAAATGTCAGGCTAAGGGAGTAAAATTATCATTTTTTTTAGTTTTCACCCCCTGAATAAATATATTCTTAATATCCTATATTTTAAAAAAAGGAACTATAAATAAAACATTTGTTGCATAATGTTGTGACAACTACAGTTGTCACAAGAACACTGTTTTATGTTGAATTAGCTTCTTTGTCTCAACACTATTTTCCCTGGAAAGGATGACTAACAAACTATTGACTATTCAGATGTAAGTATGAAAAGAATTTGTCACTTTTAAGGAGAAAAATATAGTTGTCACTAATCTATTTATTGCTGATAAAATTCTAATTTTAAATAAAGATTTTGAAAACTTGTATC
>NW_022103898.1:35779269-35783716 GCF_000313985.2 Echinops telfairi | reverse complement strand
CTTTAAACTCTGTTAGAGAGCATGACTGAGGCACATGATTTAAGACTTCGTCTTCCTTGCTGTTGTCGTTAGGTGCGATTGAGTTGGCTCTGACCCACAGCAACCCTCTGCACAATGCAACAAAACACTGCCCGGTCCTGTTCCATTCTCACCATTGTTCCTATGTCTGAGCCCATCTATGCAGGCACTGCATCAATCCAGCTCATTACGGACCTTCCTCTCTTTGACTGCCCCTTAAACTTTACCAAGCATGCTGTCCTTCCGGGGACTGGTCTCTCCTGAAAACATGTCCAAAGTATATGAGACTAAGTCTTACCACCCTAGTCTTTAAGGAGCACTCTGTCCATTTGTACTTTTAGCAGCCCCATGGTACTTTCAATATTCTTTGCCAGCACAATTCTAACGCAGCCATTCTTCTTCTGTCTTCCTTATTCAATGTTCAATGTTCACATGCACAGGAGGCAACTGAAAATACCATGGCCTGGAGATAAGGTCTGCTAAAAGACAACCACATCTCTCTGAAAGCCATTCATCAGTATATAGGTGGATCAGGGTCACCTGGACATAAGAGAAATTGAAGGAGCATTTGAAGGAGCATTTGAAGGAGCACTTCAAAGATTTTTGCCTAAAGGTCTGTAACCAATGGCCACTCCATGGGAGGAAGAGAGCCTCTATTCCCATAACGACTTACAGTCTTGGAAACTCACAAAGAGGCGATTCTACTCTGTCCTATAAGAACACTATGAGTTGGAATCTAGTCAGTGGAATCAACTCAAAGGCAGTGAGTTTTGTTTTAGTTTAGAAGCTAGAGAGTAGAGTTGTTTTCAAAAATTATAACAATGCCCGTTTTCCTTGAATTTTGGGGGGAAATAGTCATTCAACATGAAAAAAATATTATTTAATACATTAACTGTAAATTATTTTTAAATCTTTGTTTCATTTGTAATACACAAAGGATCTGCAGATACACTGTTGGAACTTGTTAGGTGCTGCCAGGTTGGTTCCAGATCATCGAAGGCTGCCAGGAATGCACCACTCTCACGTCTCCGCTCTGACTGAACCCACTGTTTCAGTCACTGTGTCAAACCAACCCAGTTAGCATTGTCTGCATGAAGCTTTCAACTCTAAAGAGATGCAGTCTCAGAAACCCACAGGAGCAGGTCTACCCCTGTCAGGGAGTTTGGTTTAGCTCGTTTCCACTGACCTCTACTTTGCCAAATATCATGTCCTTCTCTAGGGACTATTAGTTCAAGGTAACGCATCTAAAGTGCACGAGGGCCTGTTTCATCATCCTCACTAAGAGGCTTTCTGTATTTCTTCCAAGATGGATTTGTTCACTTTTCTGGTAGTGCATGATATATTCATTATCCTTTGTCAGCACCACAATTCAAATGTTATCAATTCTTCTTCAGTCCTGCTTATTCATTATCTACCTTTCAGATGCATATTAGATGATTCAAAATAACATAGCTTAGGTCAGACATACCTCAGTGTCCTCAAAGTGACATTTTTTCTTTTTAATACTTCTATAGCAAATTTACCCAATGCAGTCTATTGTCTTACTTTTTTGACTCTTGCTTTCATGAGTGTCAATTCTGGATCCAGGTTTAATGAAATCCTTAATAACATCTACCTTCATGTATCTTGATTTTACTTATTAATCCAGTGGTGAGGATCATGGTTTCTTTATATTGAGATGAAGTCTATAGTGAAGGCTGTAAGTGATCCATCAGCAAGTGCTTCAAGTCCGCTTCAATTCTGGAAAGCAAGACGATTTCTTCTGTACACTGTCATCGGCAAGTTCTTAATAAATCTTCCTCCGATTCTGATGTCATATTCTTCTTCATGTTGCCAACCTTTTCCAATTATGAAAACATGAATGCTTATTTTTCATATATGTATGGTAAAAGGATATAATCCTGATGCACATCTTTCCCGATTTTAAGCCATTCACAATCCCCTTGTCTGTTACAACTACTTCTTCATCTATATATAGGTTCCACATAAGAACAACTAAGTTCTAGAGTTCCGATTCTTCTTAATGTTATCCACAGTTTCTTATAATCCACACAGTCAAATACCTTTATATATGCAATAAAGCACAAGTAAACATCGTTCTAATCCTGATTTCAGCCAAGGTCCATCTGATATCAGCAATGACTATTGCATGTCTTCTTCTGAATCGGCTTTGGTAGTTCTCTGTGGATGTGCTACTGCAACCATTTTAAATTATCTTCAGCAAAATTCTGTTTATATATGATAGTAATGATATTGATCTATAACTCCTGCATACCATTGGATCACTTTTAATATAAATCTCTTCATGTGTTAATCTGGGTAGGCTAGAGAAATAAATTCAAAACATGCATATGTGTTGAAGAAAGAGGTTTCTATACAAGAGCAATTGAATATTGAGAAAACATCCCAGTCCAGTCCAAATCAAGTCCATAAGTCAAATATTAGCCCATAGTCCAATACCAATCTATAAAGTCCTCTTCAGACTCATGAAACACATGAAATGATGCCAAATGCAGGAATATCACAGGCCAGTGGGTAGGAGGTCTTGTAGATCCAGTGACAGTGTAAGCATCTCAGTGCTGACAAGGGTCTCCACATGGCTCAGCTATGGCTCCATCAGCCTCTCTCCATGTGTCTTCTCCAAAACAATGTCTCACAGAGAGTGAGCTAAGGGAGAGAGAGTGTCTCCCACCTCCAAGGAGGAATAACGGAGTCCCCAGGATCCTCAGAAGGCCATTCCACAAAGAGGCCTCATTGGTCATGACTTGATTGAAAGCTAGACTCCACCCCTTCACTCTTAATCCTCTCAAAATGACAAATGATTATATAACTACCATACTTCCCATGAGTTGGCCAGGCAGTAGTCTTCCAAATCACTAGGTTTAAGTAAGAGCTTCCAGCATTGCATCCACTTTTTGAAATATCTCAATTGGCAATCTGTCAATTCCTGGAGCCCTGTTTTTGACCAATGTCTTTAGTGTAACTTGTACTTCTTCTGACAATACCATTGGTACTTGATTATATGCAACCTACTGCAATGGCTGAGCATTGACCAATTCATTTTCATACAATGATTTTGTGTATTCTTTCCATCTTCTTTTAATTCTTCCTGTGTTGTTCAATTTGGGGGCCCTTAGAATGCTTTAATAGTGCAACTCAAGACTTGAATTTTTCCTTCAGTTCTTTCAGCTTAACACATGTCAATCAAGTTCTTCCTTATTGTAGATATATACCTCTATCACCACTAAAACAAAAACAAAGACTTTTGGGGAGTTCTCAATAGCTTTTAGAATATAACTTAGTCCTTACATCAAAAGGTTTGAGAGTTGTTTGCCAAGGGCACAAGCATCAAACAGCAAAACTTGGCACCTTTAAAACACATTTATTATTGTACACAATTTCTGAGGGTATTGAATTCAGAAGAAGCTTAGAATGGTGGTTCTAGCTCAGGCTCTCATGAGATAACAGAAAGCTACTGGCCAGAGATGCAATCACTGAAGATTTGGCTAGGGCTGAAGGAGCATCGTACAAGCTTACTTACGTGGCTTTTGGCCAGTGACTTCATTTTCCCCCAGCAATCTATCCTCTCTATAGAGCTGCTCAGGACATGACTTACCCTAAAAGGACTGATCCAAGAATAAGGTAACAGATTGTAAGCCAACGTGTCATTTACAACCCAATCTAGGGAGTGCCATAACACCACTTCTCCCACAGGGTAGGTACTGCTCACATGGTCAGCCCAGTATAATGTAGACAGGAACTACATAGGCTGTGAATATAAGGAAGTAAGGACAATCTTGGAGGCCTTACAAAATGCTGGGGAGGACAGAAGTATGGCAGTAACAAACAAACTCACTGCCAGTAATTCTGACTAATAATGACCCTTACTGATTTAAGTAGGCACCACAGATGTTTTGTTTGAAGCAACTGGAGAATATTATAGATTTAAAAAGCAGAGCAATATCTAGGAAACTAGATTACTACACACTTTCTCAAAGGAACCTAGTTTGCGTGTCTATGTTGGAGGGAACAAAATGGAAGAGGAAGAAAATAGGTATGGTGACTTTAAAAATGAACTTGTCTACTTTCCAAATTTATTTCTCTAGTCCAAACACCTCTCTTCACTTCCGACTGCAACTTGATATTTCTACTTTAATTTTTAATAAAGGCCAATGACATGAAATCAATTCTGATTCACAATGACGTTTCAGGGCAGAATAGAACTGCCCACAAAGTTTCCAAGGCTGTTATCCAGACTACCACATCTTTCTCCCACCGTGTGGCTGGTGGATTCAAACTTCTGATCTCATGGTTAGCAACTGAGTGCTTTTATTTTTTTTTAATAATCATTTTATTAGGGGCTCATACAACTCATCACAAACTGTATGTCATCTGTGTCCAGCACTTTAGTACATATGTTGACTTCATC
>NW_022103898.1:35769176-35775860 GCF_000313985.2 Echinops telfairi | reverse complement strand
TTTTTTCCAGCACCATGAATTGAAGAGAGCATCCATTTCCCATTTGATATTTTTGGGCCCCAGCAACTGAGTGCTTTAACCACTGTGTCATGATGGCTCTTTTGATGTTTAATAGGCTTAACAAACTAACACCTTGAAAATTGGGACCATGATCGTCCTTCTCCTAAAACAAATGTGCTCTGTCCACTGTCTTCCTTTCCAGTTACTTTAAAAGTCATCTAAACACCTCTCTTTCCTATCCAACATCCTAACTATCAAAAATTCCTATTAACTATACCTTCAAATACAAGCCTAGGTCAAAAAACACTGCTACAAAAGCATAGAAATCTTTCTTAAACAAAGATATTTCTCAACATATCCTGCATCTAACAAGGTCTATACACCTTGGGATATCTATACACTGTGGAAGGCAGTGTTTCCATCTCTCTATCTCTTCCCAAAGAATTCTACACTCTTTAATTTATATCAAGAGCCCTGATGCCATAGTGAGTTACATATACATTGAGAGCTGTTAACCACAAATTCAACAGTTTGAAAACACTAGAAACGTTGAGGAAGAAAGACTGAGCTTTCTACTCTCTTAAACAGTTAACGGTTTCAGAAACCCACAGGGGGTTGCTATGAGTCAGCATTTACTCAGTGGCAGTGAGTTTATTAAGACTGAACTGCTTACCACAAGATCAGCAGCTCGAAACCACCAACGCTCTGTAGGAGCAGTATCGGAAACAAACAGGAACAGTTCTGCCATGTCATGTAAGGTTGCTATGGGCTGAAATGGACTCAATGAAAGTGAGTTTGGTTGGTTGGCTGGTTTTGGTTACTGAGATGAAGACAGGTGTCGTGCTGAGTGTAGGGCTCCACTGATTGTAGAGACATGTTTACATCTTTTCTTGTTGGAATAAATTATACACGTATGAACTGGAACTTTAATGGCAATGCTTTTTGACTTACTCTCGTATAATTAGAAGATTTATACACATGCCCTTCTAAAGTAAGCAAATGTTGTCCTTGATGTGACTGAACTATTGAATTGTATGATGTGTGAATTATATGCCAATAAAACTGTTGGGAAAAAAAATTTTTGCACAACCAAATTACATGATGCATCTCTCTATTTATTACAAGATTCTACTGGAACGCACTAAAGATCAAAAGGCACTCAAGCAAGATTTTTACTCGTTGACCCTTTACTATGTCAACAAATAGAAATTAAACAAAAAATGATCAGTATTGGAAAATCAACTACTAAGTTAATAGTTTACAGTAAATTACATATACCTCTTTTTTTTCTTTCTTGATTTTCCTGTTATATTTTACCAAAATATTAGATTCAAATTAATCATTTCATAGTCAAATGAAATGGCTTAATAAACCACCACTTGCCTCCACCCTAAAATAGGAATTCTCTCCTATTCATTAAATTTAAAAAGTGAAAATACACTGAGTGTACAGAAAAAGTAGTCTTGTTGCTCTTGGGCTAATATATAAGTAAAATACGTACGATTAAAAGTTAAGATACCAAAAAAAATCAATTCACCATTATTTAGCATTTTTAAATTCTCACCTGATTTTTCTGTGTTAATTCATTAAATGAACTTTTAAGTTTTTGTAGTTCTTGCACATACACAGCAACTTCCTGGGGTCCTTTGGCAAGTTCACTCCTTAGCTGGTGTATTACAGTCTAAAAAAAAAAATTAAATCAAACTGAAACGAAACGAGCAACAGTACTACATAAGGGCTAGAAGAGTTCATAGCTCTCATAACTGTTACTGCTCTGAAATTGAAATAAGCCTTCATAGTGTGGACTGGACTCTTCCTCTTAACACCCCTGTTGCCATGCCACACGGTTTTTGGCTGCACACCACTTTATAAAGTTTTTCCAACATATATAACATCACTTATTTAATAACACATGAAAAAAATGTGGAATTTTGCCTAGATATCTGAAATAAGCACCAAGCTGCAAACTTGAATTTATGGCTTTGAAATCCTTTATTTTAAACCTCTTGAGTTTCAAGAAAATAAAGAAATTTATGTCTGCAAATACTTTCTCCCAATTTCTATAGCATAGCTTTCATATTTTACTTTGGAAATGTATTATTTGCACATATCTAATAGAGTTTGATTTGGGTAAATCAATTATCTGATTATATAAAAAACATTTGTACAAAGAATTTACCAAACTGAAATTCCATATAGTTTTGTTAAGATGAATCATTACCTTTTCATCAGGGATAGATAGTAGCTGGGCATGATTTTGCTTTAGTTTATGTGAACATTTTTAAGATATGAAAATTAGTTTGATCATTTAAAAATAGTTTGATTATTTAAAAATAATATAAGAGAGGTATCAAAAATTTTAGAAATACAAAATTCCTACACATGAAAGCCTCAGACATAAGAAAGGAAGATTTTACCTTTTAGGTATGGACTCCTCCAAGTGACAGAAGCAGAGGAATTGTACGTCTAATACTGTTTACTGAAGCTACTGTTTAATGGAGCCCCATGGCACAGTGGGTTACGCATTGGGCTTCTGGCGTTAAGATTAAATGCACCAGCCAGAACGGCCTGTCTGCCCTCATAAAGTTTTCATCTCAGAAACCTTAAGGAGCAATTCTAATCAGTCTTATAGGACCTGGCAGCAGGTTGGGTTTCACTTTTTACATTCATAAAGTTACAACTATTTTCATTGTCTCCTTTCCATGTTATTAAACAAGCATTACTATATGGAAGAGATATACATATGTTTCTTTGTTAATAAAAACACTAGCAATCTCTTATACATAATTACAAATGACTGCCTCTGTCTTCGAAGGAGAAAGTTGAGCCAACTACTAACTTATTTTAACAATAACAGAATAACTATAGACATTGTTTTTGCTACTCTTCTTCTACATAGACTGGTATGTAGCATGTTTGTTTGTTTACTTACATACTTACTAGCTTATTCACTTAAAGTATCCTGAGTGGTGGTATAACTTCAACTATTTATAGCAGCCTTAGTATTGAATTTTAAGAACAGTCTAGTAAACAAGGTGGAAACTGAACTGAATGTTCAAATTCTTATACTTGTTTTATCTTAATATCCAGAAATTATTAAAACTAATACTTTAGGTGCTTAATATCCAGAAATTATTAAAACTAATACTTTGAAGTTGCAAAAACAGTTGACAAGAATGGCAACATGTCTGAGAAGTATGCATAGCCTAGCCTTTGAAAGAAGAACACTATTTAAATGTACTAATCCTAAATCTACTGAAAAAGAATGTCACGTTACTTCTTATACCTTAAACAAGGTGCTCCATCGTCAGATAAAATGTGACTATTTACACGGTTTTGCACATACTCCCAAGAATGCTATGTTTAAATATTCATAAGTTTTGACAATTTAAAATTACACTATAATGTTTTCTGACTTAAACTGATCATGTTACCTTGATATAAATACTGTTATAACTTCAATTTAGTAGGACTAAGAATGCTGATTCTCAGAATCATTTTCTGTTAGAAACATTATGGGCATTAATACATATTTGGGGACAATTTGGCTATTTTAAATTATTGTTTTAATCTTGTAGCACAAAATCCAACTCATCCCAAAATAATGTAAACTATCACATTTAAATCTCTACTTATAAGTAAATAACACATTTAATTCTCTACTTATAAATACTTATAAATTTAGTACAGGGCCTGATACACAGTATATGGAAATAAATTTAAAATAAATTTTAAAAATAAATTTAAAAATAAAACAAATAAATATATAAAAATAAAATTTAAAGAGCACTCTATTTAACTCACTTCATTATTCCTGCCACTTAAAAGTTTCTAGTCCTTAGTAGATGTTCAATAAATACTCCCTAAAGGAGTAAATTATTCTAGTGCCAAAAAGTTGAGAGGCATTTGTAGAGACAGTATATTAGACCCTATAAAATAGTTAGTAATTTCTTGAAGCCATATGACTAAATTCAACATACAATTTTGACTAGAAAATTTTAGATTATAAAATAACCAAGTAAAAGTATTCTGTGCCACCATCTGAGTGATGCATTACAATTAAAATGTTTTTGTTTGTTTTTTTTTTGGGGGGGGGGTTTGGTTTGGTTTTGTTTTTAATCATTTTGTTGGGGGTTCTTACTAAAATGTTTGTTTTAATAGTCTTTTATTAGTAGTAAATAATCATCTACCAATAGCAGAAAATTTACTGATTAATAAGATAAAATTGACCGTATTATCAATGTTCTGAAACTTACTTAAAACAAAAAAATGACCATGTGATGATAAAATAAACTATATTAAAGGTATTACTAATATTAACGAGTCTCCCCAAAACACATTACCTCCAATTTAAGCATCTCCATTAGAAAGCAGGAAAAAAATAATACAGTGATGGATGAAAGGTGGAAGTCAAGACTGACAAACACATCAAAGACAATAAAATGTTCACACATCCTTTCAGATCTGCTTTCTTATATTAGCATATTTTTTAAAGATAATTCTTTTTCAGTAGCTAAACATGGACATAATTGTGCCTACCTCATTTCTTTACAAACATTTTAGCTTTTTAAACTTTAATCTGAATTTATTTATTGGAAAATGAATTTATTGTTTTAAATATAATTTCCATTAAAGACACACCAAATATAAGTAAGTTGATTACAACACTGGTAGTTTTATTAGTGTAGATAATTTAAAAATATACTTTTTTAACCTTAAAATCCTCAATCTTTAATCTACATAATAACTGACTGTTTATAAAGTACTTTCCTATTTCATAAAGTTATTTTTCTATATGCCATTTAAAACATCTAGTCCAAAAAAGTCAATTAAATCAAAGACATATATTCATCAAAATAACAAAACCTATCTAACAAAATGCACATTAGGTTACATATCTTCAACTCTAACTAAAAGTCAGTGCAATTTTAGCTATTTTTAATCCCTTTTAAAATACTTTTCTTAATCCTACATTTATGTTTAGTCAAAGCAGCAGCATATGTAATTTTTTTCTTGTACATTCTTTAAGTGCTAGAATTCACCCATAAGGTCAACTGAGACATACAGAATTGATTGTTAATAAATAAAACACAGACAATATATTCAAAGAAAGTAATCAAAAGCTACAAACAAATGGAATTATTTGTAGCACTGTTTTTTCATATGGAAATGGTATGAGACGTATCACAAAAAAACTACTACTCAATACAAGCATGACAACATGGAACATGGAAAATTAATCAAGTGAAAACAAGTATTAGTTCAAGATTAATAGTATAATCTTACTTAAAAGGCGATCATGAGACCAGCTAACATGGGAGACAACATGACGCCGAAGAATGAACACAGGCTTAGAGTTTCGGCCTGGGTTAAATCCTAGCTCCTAGCTCAGGTATGTGCATCTCTGTAAATAAGCTGTTTAACCTCATTCTGCCCCAGAGTCCTCATGTCAAGTAGACTTAATATTTAACTTATAAGGTTATGGGAAGTAAATATGACCATGTATTTACAGTTTCTAGGATGGCAGGTGAGGAGCCTGAGTGGCACTGTAGTTACTCAGTTATGGAGTGAAAGGTCAACGGTTTGACCCTACCAGCTGCTCCTTGAGTGAATGATATGGCAGTATGCTTCTGTAAAGATTTACAGCCTTGGGAATCCTAGGAGGCAATTGTGTTCTGTTCTACATCATCACTTTGAGTCAGAATCAATTCAATGACAATGGGAACACAGTATGCGAAACATAATAGTACTTAAAAAGAGTTTGTTTCCATTGATAATATTACTTTCCTAAGATTGTTCAAATAACGTAACTGAGGTTTCTTTGCCATCACGACATACCAATTGAGTTGTTGTTTTTGTTACTATTGTTAGATGCCATTGAGCTGGTGGTTCCACCCCTAGCAAACCCATGTCCACCAGAAGCACACACTGCTGGTCCTGTACCGGCCTCACAGCTGTTCTGATGTTTGCAGCCACTGGGCCAACTTTCTTGCCATGGGCCTTCCTCTGTTGCACTGCCTCTCTACCAACTGACAAGTCATAGATAACTAAGTGGGAAATATCCTTGTTTTACTGGAAATATGATTCACCTATTCAATGACTCAAAGAATAAAATATTTTATTTCTACAGTTATTTGAAAATATAAATCTTACAAAATCATAAGAACAGTTCATAGATTTTTAAAAATGAATTTTCAAACCATTTTTCTTCTTTCTCAAAAACATCTTTTCTAGAGGGGAAAAAAATCCTTTTTTTCCCTACAATTAGCCTTGTTGGCAAACAATGGAAAAAACATAAATCCTTTTACTCTGAGTCTTTTACAACTCTAGTAATAACTTTTTTATTTTCAGTGACTGCTTCTCATTGTATGAGGTGCTCCAAGCTTATGAGAAAATGGAATCAAAATTTCCCCCCAATTGTTTGGAGTCCCCTTGTATACAAAAACATATAACATACGTGAAGATGTAATATTTTTAAATCCTCCAAATTAAGCTTTGGATAATTTTTTAATAAAATATTTCTCAGAAATATTTTCACACTCTCCAGGTGAATTACAGGAGACCTGGTGGTGTAGTGGTTTATGCTTTGGGCACTAACTGCAAGGTCAGCTGTTCGAAATCACTAGCAGCTGCTCCACAAGAGAAAGATAGGGCTTTCTACTCCCAGAGTTACAGTCTCAGAAA
>NW_022103898.1:35767117-35768285 GCF_000313985.2 Echinops telfairi | reverse complement strand
CCAACCATAACATTATTTTTGTTGCTACTTCATAACTGTAAGTTTGCTACTGTTATGAATCGTTTGACCCCCAAAGAGGTTGAGAAGCGCTGCTAAATCCTTACAGAAGCAGAGTGCCTTAACTTTTTCCTGTGCGCACCCTGGTGGCTGTGCGCCATCAACCTTTGGGTTAACAGCTGAGCATTTTAACCATTGTGCCACCAGGGCCACTAGAAACAAATTTTTCAAATGAACAAAGATTTTCTATAAATCCTTACATCCCATAGTTTATTGGCATGTTAGTAATTATTAGGAGTGGTTTTTAGATCACCAACTGAAAAATACTTGTTAAAAAAATGCATAAATAGAAATGCTAACATTAGCAAATGTGGTGAACAAAGCTGAGGGTGCTCAGCTATTAAAAGATACAATGCCTGGGTCTTAAAGGCTTGAAGTTTAACAAGCAGCCAACTATCAGAGAAGCAACCAGCCCACTTGGAAGAAGGACACCAGCCTCCAGCCTGTGTGGTCAGAAGGTGTTGATGGGATCAGGTTATAGACATAGAAGACCCAAAACAAAAAAACAAATTGTTGAGATTGAGGGTGGGTTGGAGCAGAGACCTAAAACCTATCTGTAGACAATAGGGCATCCCCTCACAGAAGGGTCACAAGGAAGGGATGAGTCAACCAGGGCACAGTATAGCACCAATGAAACACACAGTATTATTCTGGTTCCTTGAGGCTTCCTCACCCCCCACTATCATGACCCCCATCCTACCTTTCAAGTTCTAGACTGGAGCATACACACTGGTTCTGATAAGAGCTCACGACACATGGGATCCAGGTCAGATAAATCCCGCAGGAACCAGAATGGGAGTAGCGGTACCAGGAGGGTAGGGACAAGGTGGGCAGAGGAGGGTAGAAGGGGGAACTGACTGCAATGATCGATGCATAACACACACCATCACCACCCCACCACCCGGGAGATGAAGAACTGAAACATGGGTGAAGGGAGACAGCAGTTAATGTAAGATATGGAAATAATAATAATTTACAATTTATCAAGGTTTCATGAGGGTGGGAGAAAGGGGGAAACGAGGAGCTGATGCCAAGGGCGTAAATACAAAGTAAATGCTTAGAAAAGTATGATGGCAACATATGTACAAATATGCTTGATAAAATTGATCCA
>NW_022103898.1:35765462-35766355 GCF_000313985.2 Echinops telfairi | reverse complement strand
GGCAAATTACTATTTTGTAAGATCAATCAGAAAAATCTTAAACTCTAGCTTCACTTAACAGAATATGCTAAACAAGTTCATATAAATCAGATATAAGCACCCAGAACTTCATTACCTCCGAGTTAGCAAAGTCTGTTCGTAATTTTTTACACTCATCTTTCAGTTTTTCAGATTCTCTCTCACGTTCCAAGGTCATGTTGTCCATCAGAGTTTGCACTTGGACCAGTTCTCTCTTCAGCACGGCAACATCTTCTATACCAGGCCTCTGAAGCTGTGACGCAACAAGCACATTTTCATTAAAAGTGAACAACTAAAATAGTTCAGATTTTGAGAATGGCTTCACTACCAAGGTATCCAAATGAAAACAATGATTTAATAAAATTGGATTCAAAATATTAATCACAAATATTCTCCCCACAATAAACCAAGACCTCTTCTTTTTGCTTACTCTATCTCAAATTTAATATTATTACCTCCCAAGGTGAACATTAGTAAACTCACAATTACCTCTAGTACTTTATTTGTTTTCCTCTTCATCACAAACTAAGCTCATTCATTGGCCATTACTAGCATACAAGAGCTACTACATTGTCACATATCCCATTCCAGAAATAAAAATGAAGGAGTATCTTGAAGTATATTAAGGATTTGCTACTGATTGATGTTGTGTATCATTGACTCATATATTTATTACATAAAAGTGAGAAAGGCATCAAAGGAAAAGCCAAAATTGTGCGGATGTATGATGCCAATCACAGAGATGGAGCTATGAAGGAAATATAATTTTATACTCGGTGAATTCAAGGCAAAAGTTCGCAATGTAATTAAGTGTATCCTAAAGGTAGCTAGACCTGTAACACTAAAGCACAGAGGATGGTCAGATATAGAGAATC
>NW_022103898.1:35755363-35756419 GCF_000313985.2 Echinops telfairi | reverse complement strand
GACAAAGTGGGAGGGCTTGCCTTACCTGACTTTAGCACGTATTATACAGCCACAGTGGTCAAAACAGTGTGGTACTGGTATAATGACAAATATTCAGACCACTGGAAAAAAGCTGAAGACCCTGAAATAAAAACATTAGCATACAGGCAACTGATTTTTGATAAGGACCCAAAAAATACCAAATGGGAAGCAGATGCCCTCTTCAATAAGTGGTGCTGGGGAAAAAACGGATAACTACCTGCAGAAAAATTAAGCAAGACCCTTACCTCACTCCATGCACAAGAATAAACTCAGACCTTGAGGTAAAACCCCAAACTATTAGGGCCATTAATGAGGGAATTGGGACAAGCCTGAGAACATTGGCACAGGGAATCCATAGGCTATCGGAAACAGGGAAAGATACAAATACAGAGGAGTCACAAATAGCCAAATGGGATATACTGAAGATAAATCAACTGTGTACATCGAAAGAATTCACCAAGAGAGTAATAAGAGAGCCCACAGACTGGGAAAACATCTTTAGCAATGACACATCATATAAACGCCTTATTACTAAAATTTACAATACTTTGAAGCTTACAATAAGAAAAAAACTAACTGCCCAGAGGAAGTGGGCAAAGGACCTGAACAGAAACTTCACAGGAGAGAAATCCGAATGGCCAAAAAACATATGAGAAAATGTTCCTGATCATTAGCCATAAGAGAAATGCAAATTAAAACAACTATGAGATACCACCCAATACCCTCAAATACTGCCTAATTCAAAAAGTCAGAAAGTAACAAGTATTGGAGGGGCAGTGGGAAAATAGGAATTCTCGTCCACTGCTGGTGGACTTGCAGGTATGTACAGCCACCATGGAAATCGATTTGGTGGTATCTAAAACAGATGTATATTGAGCTACCATACGACCCAGCAATCCCCCTACTTGCCATATACCCAGAAGAGGCAAGAAACAAACCACAGCCAGACATCTGTACTCCAATGTTCAACATAGCACAGTGCACAATCGCAAGGAGTTGGAAACAACCCAAATTTCCATCAACAGATGAATGGAT
>NW_022103898.1:35751748-35753515 GCF_000313985.2 Echinops telfairi | reverse complement strand
ACAACCGCCATATTATAGTAACATACCATGTGTGCCTCGAGGATATTTAACATAGAGAAAATGGTAGGACTCATTATTTATTTTTAAAATTTTGATTCAATATACCTGCAATTTCAGTAGCAAGTTGGGCTGCTTTCTGCTCAAACAAGTCTTTCATTTGCTTAATATTAAAAATTTCCATTTGGGCTTCTTCTAATTGTTGTTCCAATGACTGTAGTTCTACAAAACAGTGTGGCAGTCATTCAAATACAATGTTATTTACATTAATTAAGTTCTAATTATTTATAGTCATTACAGTAGTTATAACAACCAATACGAATGCGTCTTATAACCAGTTACCAAAAAAGTACAGCATTTTCATATCGCAAAAGTTGGGCATGACGGACTCATTTAAGGTATAAGTCATAGTTTGCCAACACTTTAAACAAATTAAAGGGCAGTTTAAAATTTCCCATACTAACTTGTAAATATCTGCTTAAAGTTATTTTGATTTCACATTTGAGATATTTTTCTATATCTGGCCAAAAAGGAATGCTTTCCAATTCTCTGAAAAAAATTAGTTTGGAAGTGTGATGAAATTACAAATAGCTTAATAATGATTGAGACCTTGAAATAAAATAATCAACTCAAAAAAGGAAAAAGATTTCAGAGTGAAATTAAATGTAATAAGTAACTTCAAAACATAACTTTAAGCATTCTTCCAGTAAAATAGTGCACAGAAGCAAGCTCCCATATTCTATTTCTAGGCAAGAGGAGTATCACTACTTAAAAATGACTTATTCTTACATTAAACAACCATAATAACTTAATACACTAGACGCTTATTTCTAACTTCAAAATATAATACACTAAAGAACAGTAAAATTTTAGTTGACTGCTTAAATTATAAAGTCTACAGGTAACTTAGAACTTATAATACGACCATTATGTTTACTCATTTGGAACCATAAAAATATAACCACATTAAAAAAATAATGTAGAAGGTATCAAAAAAAGAGGAAAGAATTATATATATACATATTTGCTTTAAATACTTACCTGCTGATGAATCAGCCACCAATCCATCAGGTTTGGACTCCTCAAAGGAAAGAGATAAAAACAAACAGATTAAAAGAAAGAGAATACTGCTATGATTGTCAGTGTTATAAATCTCTGAGAGTCAGTGTGTCGAGTCAGCAGTAAGAATTTAGTGAAAGTAAGAGTCAAGCCAGCTCGCATTCTTCCAGACCGCTGAGGTACTATACCCAGGCAGACTGATAGTGAACTACCTGCAATTTACTGGTTCTGAGACAGGATTAAGGGTATAAAATTAATATGGGTGTTAGAGTGATGACATTTAAAATCTATAAAATCAGTAATAAATACAGAATATAAATTATAAAATATAGATTCTTATCAGTACAAAAAGATTCTATCTTACAATATTTGAAAAGGTTCATATGTCATCAAATAAGCACTAAAATGAATTTTGCAAGTGCACATTTTTGATTCAAGATTTTAAGTCAACTTTAAAAGAAACAAAAAAATTTTTTTAACATACTTCATGTTTATAATTCATCATATATATTAGAAATAAAATAGTATGCCATTTTGGCATTATTCTCATTTAAAGAATTATACATACTTGAAATCTGTTAATAAGGCATCATACCTGATTTTTTATTTTCTTATATAATTGAATTAAATATATTAATGGCTAAGAATCATCAAAATTTAAAATACATGTTCCCCCAAAGGTAAGTTTCCTTCCAAAATAATTTATACATT
>NW_022103898.1:35749087-35751170 GCF_000313985.2 Echinops telfairi | reverse complement strand
TTTTCAAAGTATTTACATACTACATAGCTTAGCTTTTAAAACCTATCACTGGCATGGACGTTTTCTCCTGTATGAAGACGATCTCCACAAACATAAGTCATAAATAAACACAGTCCTTCCTCTACCAAAAGACATTCTCGCTATTTCCAATTGGATACAAACACACATCCTTTGAAGAGGTTCACTACTGTTTGTATCTGTATGTTATACATACAATGTCAAACAATTTTGAAGTAGCCTACTATAAAAAAATCATCTTTAAGGTAACAGGTTCTTATCAAAAGCACCTTTAAAAGGTTAACTCTTTAATTCTCATATAGAAGAGAGCTTCAAAAAGTTCAGAGAAAAATGGAATTAAAAGATAATGCAATTTTACCACAAGCTTTTGAAGCATCTTATATTTCTGTGCAGTCATTAAAAATTGCCTAGGACGTATAGTATAGAGCTATTAAACACGGGAAAAATTTAAAGGTTGCTAATATCAAAGCAACCACCTTAAATAAACTATTAACATGTTTCAAGTATTTGAAAACAATTACTTGCTGCTGCAACTGTTGAAACTTTTCTAATTCTTTCTTTAATTCTTCTGAGTACCATTTTTCTTCCTAGTAAAAAAATTTTAAAAGATTTTTAATTAGTCATTTAATGTATTGTCTGACACACTGAAAATAAACAATTATAATTGTTTTTAGTCTAACCTTAAGTGAAGCCTGTAGGTCTTGGACCTCTTGTCTGAGTAGTGTTATGTCATCTCTAAACATACATGGAAGAAAAAGGTATTAATAGTCAATATCCGCTAATTAACAACTTGATCCATCATAGCAAGTTGTAAAGTTGATGGCATGGTAGAGGGCTTGTCTGACAGCCTCTAACCTCACAAAGGGGAAGGAGAATGAAGATCAATAACTCACTGCTGATTCCTAAAAGGCAGAGGTCAAACAAACCTCTCTCTAGTCAACCTTTTCCTCGCTATGTACACCAGTTGTCTGTCCCTCCCACAGCATTCTCTACTTCTCTGCTGGGTTCAATAACTCATTGCAATGGCGTTTACAAACTCGCAGACAATCCTCATGATTATGGGGGTTTATTAGGAACACTGATAACTTGCAGTTGCTGGATTCCCTTCTCACCCCCTGGGGCATAAAGGGGAATAAGAATCCAAAGCCCCATGAGCTCCAGGCTGATACCCACAAGGCAGAGGTTGGACATGCCCTCACCCTCCTATTTCCTATATTCTGACCCCACTTGTCCCTCCCATGTCACTCTACTTCTCTGCTAGGTCGAATAATCCAATGCAATGGCCACACAGAATTCCCAAACAATAATCCAATTATTAGGGAAGTTAACAAATTAGTCAGAAGCAGAAAACATTGAGACTATAGTACACTTGCCCATAGCCCTGCTTCTAAGCCATACCAGCAGTCACATCTCTCTATGGTCCTCAACCTCTCATGTTGCTCCTGGCCTCTGCCCTGCTTGGTTAGACAAGTGTTAAAAAGCTCCTTCAGCACTAATAAATGCCCAAAGGGCACCGCATTCTGTAAACCAGCCTCCTGCTTGAAGGCACTCAGCTTTACTCATTCCATGAACCAAGAAACCAGCCACTGTCTCGTGAAGCTACCATTCACATCCACCTCTCCACATAGGGATTTTAGACATGCACCATTCCAGTGGCTCTTCATTCTTGGGGGTGGTGAGATTCTCTGTTTCTCCTTCTAAGAAGGCTCACTTTATGCCAGTGGTTCTCAACCTTCCTAATGCCGTGACCCTTTAATACAGTTCCTCATGTTGTGGTGACCCCCCAACCACAAAAGTATCTTTTTTGCTACTTCATAACTGTAATTTTGCTACTGTTATGAATCGTAATGTAAATATCTGATATACAGGGTATATTTTCATTGTTACAAATTGAACATAACTAAATATAATTAAAGCATGGCGATTAATCACAAAACAATATGTATCTATATACTGTGAAATATTTGTTTTCCAATGGCCTTAGGTGACCCCTGTGAAAGGGTCGTTCGCCACCCAAAGGGGTCACGACCCACAAGTTGAAAGCCACTGCTTTATACCCAATAGG
>NW_022103898.1:35739160-35748038 GCF_000313985.2 Echinops telfairi | reverse complement strand
AAAATGAGCTGATGCCAGCGGCTCACGTGGATAATAGATGTTTTGAGAATGATGAGGGTAACGAATGTACAAATGTGCTTTATACAATCGATATATGTATGGATTGTGCTAAGAGTTGTATGAGCCCCCAATAAAGTTTTTTTTAAAAAGGAAAAAAAACTTACTTGCATGGTCCTATTCCTAAAAGGGAGCCAGAGCATTATTTGTTTTATTAGCAAGCTGTCCAACAAGTACCTTATACATAGCTCCACAACTGTTACAAGACCATGGCTAGAATGGTCATATAAAAGTTATTTACTACATTGAATCAGTGATTACATATTACCATTCTAGTATATTCAAATATTACTTTACTATAGATTTTATGTATGCATGTTGCTGTTGGGTACCTTTAAATCAGCTCTGATTCAAAATGACCCTATGTACTACAAAATTAGACACTGTCCATTCCTGTGCCATGCTCAAAATTGTTATGTTTGAATCACTGTTGCGGCCATCACGTCAATCCACTCCTTGAAGGTATTCCACTTTTTTGCTGTCTTACTTTCCAAACATGATGTCCTTTTCCAGGGACTATTCTCTCCTGATAACATGCTCAAAGCACATGAGACATTGTTGCTTCAAGGAGCATTCAGACAGTATTTCCTCCAAGATAGATTTGTTGAAGTCCATGGTACTTTCAATGTTATTCACCAACACCCCAATTCAAATGCACACATTTTTGTCTGCAGTCTTTTTATTCGCTGTCTAGGTAGCACATAAGGAAGAGGTGACTGAAAATACCTAGGCTTGTTGGGTCAGGAGTACCTTAGTCCCCAAAGAGAATTAATTGATCTTTAATACTTTAAAGTGTTCTTTTGGAGGTTTGCCCAATGCAATATGTCACTTAATTTCTTGACCGCTGCTTCTATATGTGTTCATTGTGAATCCAAGTAAAATATAATCCTTGACAATTTCTAGGTTATCTCTTTTTTTATGATGCTGTCTATTATTATAGTTGTGAGGATTTTTTTCTTTATATAGAGCTGTAATCTACACTAAGGGTTGTAGTCTTTGATCTTCACTAATAAGTACCTCAAGTACTTTTGGCATTAAACAAGCAAGGGTTGTGTCATCAGCATATCCTAGGTTATTAATGAGACTTACCCAAATAACCTCTGTCTTCATCTAGTCCAGTTTCTGGGATTATCTGCTCCATATACAGATTGAATAAATAGTGTGGAAGGATACAACCCAGACACACACCTTTCTTGATTTTAAACTATGTAGTATCTCCTTTCTCTGTCCAAATGCCTACCTCTTGGTCTCTGTACAAGTTCCACACTAGCATAATGATATGTTCTGGAATCCCTCATCTTTGCAATACTATATTTAGTTTGATATTATCTACAAAGTTAAATACCTCTGCATACAGTCAATAAATGCAAGTAAACATCTTTCTGGCTTTCTTTGCTTTCAGCCAAGATCCTTCTGACATCAGCAAGGATATCTTTTTTTTTTTTTAACCGTTTTATTAGGGACTCATACAACTCTTATTAAAATCCATACATACATCAATTGTGTAAAGCACATTTGTACATTCATTGCCCTCATCATTCTCAAAACATTTCCTCTCCACTTAAGCCCTAGGTATTAGGTCCTCATTTTCCCCCTCCCTCACTGCTCCCCGCTCCCTCTCCGCTCCCCCCTCCCTCATGAGTCCTTGATAATTTATAAATTATTATTTTGTCATATCTTGCCCTGTCCTACGTCTCCCTTCACCCACTTTTCTGTTGTCCATCCCCCAGGGAAGGGGTCACATATAGTTAGTTCCTTATAATCGGTTCCCTCTTTCCAACCCACTCTCCCTCTACCCTCCCAGTATCGCCACTCACACCACTGGTCCTGTAGAGATCATCCACCCTGGATTCCCTGTATTTCCAGTTCCTATCTGTACCAGTGTACATCCTCTGGTCTAGCCAGACTTGCAAGGTAGAATTCAGATCATGATAGTGGGGGCAGGAAAAAAACATTTATGAACTAGAGGAAAGTTGTATTTTTCATTGTTGCTACATCACACCCTGACTGGCTCGTCTCCTCCCCAAGACCCCTCTGCAAGGGGATCTCCAGTGGCCAACAAATGGGCTTTGGGTCTCCACTCCGCACTCCCCCCATCATTCACTATGGTAAGATTTTTTGTTCTGATGATGCCTTATACCTGATACCTGATCCCTTCAACACCTCATGATTGCATAGGCTGGTGTTCTTCCATGTGGGCTTTGTTGCTTTTGAACTTGATGGCCGCTTGTTTACCTTCAAGTCTTTAAGACCCCAGATGCCATATTTTTTGATAGCCGGGCACCATCAGCTTTCTTCGCTGCATTTGCTTATGCACCCATCGCCGCATTTGCTTATGCACCCATTTGTCTTCAGTGATCCCTTCTACACCTCGTGATCACACAGGCTGATATCTTTCATTCCATGTCCTCTTCTGAATCAAGCTTGACTGTCTGGGAGCTCTCAATCATTGTACTGCTGCTAACTATTTGTAATTAAGTTTAGCAAAATTGTGACATTAATTTTTTTATTTAAATGATACTGTTCAATAATTTACATACTCGTTAGGGTCACCTTTCTTTTGAATTGGCACAGATATGAATCTCTTACAGTAGGATGGCCAAGTAGCTGCCTTCCAAATTTCTTGGCACAGATTAATGAGTGTTTCCAGTACTGTAGTAGTTTGTTGAAACATTTCAATTCGTATTTCATCAATTCCTGGATCTTCCCCCACCCGACCTTCCCCCAGCCCCAATAATGCCTTCAGTGAGCCTTGAACTTCTCCCTTCAACTATATCAGTTATTGGTCATACAATACCTCTTAGAATGGTTAAATACTGACCAGTTCTAGTCCAGTAACACTGTGTATTTCTTCCATCTTCTTTTGCTGTTTCCTGTATCATTCAGTATTTGCTGAAAGAATGCTTCAACGGTAAAACTCAAGTCTTGACTTTTTTCTTCAGTTCTTTCACCTCAAATATGCTAAGCATGTTTTCCCTTCATTATAATGCATGGTATCTTCTTATTTATCTTCTGGAGCTGCTTTTTGATATTTTCTGTTCAGCAGTTTTACTTTATCATTTTTTCCATTAGTTTTAGCTATTCTAAGTTCAAAATCAAATTTGAGACTCTTTTGATATCTACTCTGATCTCTTCTTTCTTCCCTGTTTTTAATGGCTTCATGCTTTCTTCAAGAATGATGTTCTTGGTCATCTCACAACTCCTCAGGTCTTCAGTCATTAGGATTCAATGAATCAAATCTGTTCTTGAGATAATGTCTACATTCAGGTGGGATAGACTCAAGGTTGTATTTTGGCTCTCATGGACCTGTTTTAATTTTCTTCCGTTTCAAGCTGCATATGCATCTGAGGAAGTGATGATCTGCTCCTCAGTCAGTCCCTGCCTTGTTCTGGCTGATGATACCCATCTGCTCCATCATCTCTTCCATCAGATGTAGTCCATTTGATTCCTTTGTGTTCCATCTGGCATGGTCTACATGTATAATCACCATTTCCATAGTTGAAAAATGGTATCTGGAATGAAAATGGCAGTGTTGTGCTGCCGAGTCCATTCTAACTCACAGTGACTCTACGCACAACAGAACAAACACTGTCAATTCTTGCACCATCCTCACAAGGGTCATGGCTGAGCTTATCGTTGTAGACTCTGTATCAATTCACCACATTGAGGATCATCTTCTTTTATCACTGTCCTTCCACTTTTCCACGCATGATGTCTTTTTTCCAGAGACTAAGTCTCATCTGATAACGTGTCCCAAGTACGTAAGATGAAGGCTTGCATTCTTGCTTCTCTGGAGAATTCTTCCTAGACAGATTTGTTGGTTCTTTTGGCAGTCCATGTTACTTTCAATAGTCTGAGACAACACCATAATTCAAATGTATTGATTATTCTCTGTTCTTATTTCTTGCCCAGCTTTCACATGCACATAAATAACTGAAAATACCATGGATTTGGGTAGGTGCACCTCCATCCTCAAAGTGCCATCCTGTTCAACACATTTAAAGACCAACAGATTGACCTAATGCAATGCATTGCTTTGATCTTTGGACTGCTGCTTCCCCATGAGTATTGACTGTGGTCCAAGGAAGATAGAATCCTGGAGGTCCATCTTTCTCCATTTATCATGATGCTATCTATTGGTCCAGTTGTGAGGAATTTGGGTTTCTTCACATTGTGTTGTAATCCATACACAATGGATTATCTTCATCAGCAAGTACTTCACATCCTCTTTACTTTCAACAAGCAAAATTGTGTCATCTGCATAGCAAAGGTTGTTTATTTCCTTGTTCTATTCCAATGGCTGCCTCTTGATCCATGTGCAGGTTCCACATAAGTACAATGAAGTGTTCTGGTAATCGCCATTTCTCTGAAAGATATTTGTAGTTTGTTATGATCCACAAGTCAAATGCCTTGTTAATAAAACCCAAGTAAACACTTTTCTAATATCCTCTGCTTTGAGCCAAGCTCTATCTGATAAATATCCCTTGTTCCATGTCCTTTCTGAATCCGGCTTGAATTTCTGGTAACTTCCTGTCAATATACTGCTGCAACCACTGTTCAATGACGTTCAGCAAAATTTTACTTGCATGGTTATGGAAGCAAGAAAACTGATAAACATACATTTTGAAAATGTGGCTAAAAATAACCCTACTAATGCACTACTCAAACTCCCTGCCATCGAGTCAGTGCTGACTCATAATGACCCCCTGTGGATTTCCAAGATGGTAACTCTATTGGAATAGAAAACCCCACCTTTCTCCTACAGATCCACTAGTGGTTTTATGCTGTCAACTGGGCAGATCACAGCCCACACTTCAACACCACACCACCAGGGCTCTAGACAGTCTCCTTTTATGATAGAAATCCCACTGAAGTCATGAGTTTTTCATTTAAAAGACTTATCTTCACCATAGTTATATGTTATCAATGTAGTGTACGTCAATTCTAACTTGCAGCTACCCTGTAAAACAAAGTAAGTACTGCCCCATGAGGTTTCCTAGGCTATAATCTTTATGGGAGCATATCGCCAGGTCTTTTCTCCAATGGGCCATTAGGGTTCAAACCACAGCTAATTAATTCAGTTATGAACTGAACTGAGCACTTAACCATTGTTCCACCAGGCCACAGAATGTGATTGGCAGAAATCAGAGAGGTACAGAATAATCAAAGGGGATACAATAAAACGTATGAAAGAGTAGGCATAAAAATAATTCCAAAAGCAAAGAAAAACTACTTTTGCTGCTATTTAGAGTAAGGGCAATCGAATTTGCATTTAAGAACGTGACTCTGGCAGAAGTTTCTGGAAGAGAATTAATTGAAGGAGTAAAAGATGGAAAGCAGAAAGCCAGCTATAAATACTGGAAAACATTTTTAAATAGATGATGAAGCCAAAAATAAATTTTTTCAGTGAAGATGGAAAAGAATATGAAGATGCTAAGGATGTTAAGGAAGGCTTAACTAAGCTTTGTGACAAACAGGATGGGAGGATCCGAGGGAGGAGGCATGTGAGAACTAACAGGCCCATGTTTCTTGGTTTAGTAAATCTTTTTTTTTTACGTTTTATTTTATTTTTTTCATTTTTTTTTAACATTTTATTAGGGGCTCATACAACTGTTATCCCAATCCATACACACATCAATTGTGTAAAGCGCATTTGTACACCGTTTCTCAAAACATTTTCTCTCCATTTAAACCCCCGACATTAGGTCCTCATTTTTCCCCCGCCCTCCCCGCTC
This sequence comes from Echinops telfairi, assembly GCF_000313985.2. NCBI lineage: Eukaryota > Metazoa > Chordata > Mammalia > Afrosoricida > Tenrecidae > Echinops > Echinops telfairi. Next base: position 35,742,246 of record NW_022103898.1, on the reverse strand, counting down.
CCCCATCCCGCATGAGCCCTTGATAGTTTATAAATGGGTATTTTGTCATATCTTGCCCTGTCCGACGTCTCCCTTCATCTACTTTTTGGTTGTCTGTCCCCCAGGGAGGAGGTCACACACAGTTCCATGTCATCGGTTCCCTCTTCCCTACCCATTCTCCCTTTACTTTCCCTGTTTTGCCACTCACACCACTGGTCCTATAGGGCTCATCCGTCCTGGATTCCCTGTATTTTCAGTTCCTATCTGTACCAGTGTACTTCCTCTGGTCTAGCCAGTCTTGCAAGATCGAATTCGAGTCATAGTAGTGGGAGCGGGGAGGAAACCTTTAGGAACTAGAGGAAGATTGTATTTCTCATCATTGTTACATCGCACCATGACTGGCTCATCTCCTCCCCGAGACCCCTCTGCAAGGGGATCTCCAGTGGCCTACTAATGGGCTTTGGATCTCCACTCCGCACTCCCCACATCATTCACTATGGTAAGATTTTTTGTTCTGATGATGCCTTACACCTGATCCCTTCGACACCTCGTGGTTGCATAGGCTGGTGTGCTTCTTCCATGTGGGCTTTGTTGCTTCTGAGCTTGATGGCCGCTTGATTACCTTCAAGCCTTTAAGACCCCAGACGCTATACTTTTTGATAGCCGGGCACCATCAGCTTTCTTCACCACATTTGCTTATGCACCCATTTGTCTTCAGTGATCCGTTCAACACCCCGTGATCACACAGGTTGATATGTTGTTCCATGTGGGCTTTGTTGCTTCTGAGCTAGATGGCCGCTTGTTTACCAAGCTTTTAAGACCCCAGGTTTAGTAAATCTTTAGACAATGTTGCCATTCATTCATCAGACATAATGAGTATCAACTCTTGTCTGGGTTTCCAGCCAACCGTACAAATTTGGGACTCCAAATTTCAACATTGAATCTCACCAGTTGCTAGTCTGTTAGCCTCCCCTACATGCTTTCAAACTGCCAGCCCCCGCAATTTCATGAGCCAATTTTGTTTCTCTGGAAAATCTTCACTGACACAGATTTTGGTACTGGGACTGGTTCGAGAGAGAGAATCTTAAGGATGATTTTATTATTTGATTCTGAGATGTCTGAAATTGGTTCTCTAATCTGCTTAGATTAAAAACCACTAATCAATGTCAGGATTTTGTCTTACTTAGATTTACAACGAATCTCATGGAAGTATCAGTCAAGAGTTCAAAGGACATGTAGAATTTGGTAAATCTGATGCATTAGAATATTGGAAAGAATGTTATATAACTGACCCAAGTTATGCTATTTCTCTTGCCTCATATGCATGTGAAAGTTAGACACTGAATAAGGAGGACAGAAGGATGGATGCATTTGAATTGTGGTGCTGGAGGAGGATACTGAAAATACCATGGACTGCTAGAAGGACAAACAAATCTCTCTTGGAATAAGTAAAGCCACAGTGCTCGTTAGAGGCAAGGAGGATGAGACTTCGTCTTACATATTTTGAACATGCTGTCAGGAGACCAATCCCTGGAGAAGGACAGCAGGCTTGGTAAAGTAGAGGATGAGTGAAAATGAGGAAGGCCCAGGAGGAGATGGACTGAAAGGAATGACAAGTGGCTGCAGCAATGGGCTCAGGCATAGGAACAGTTGTGAAGATGAAGCAGGACCGGACACGGTTTCACTCTGTTGTACACAGGGTTGTTATGGGTTAGAACCAACTTGATGGCACCTAACAACAAATACTATTTCCATTGATAATCCATTGCATGATGTGACAATATAGACAAAATATCACCAGTGAATAATCATAATCAAGCACTTATGAAAGGTTAAGTTCTGAATGAGCATTTACTTGATATTTTAGGACATGTTTGTCAAACAAATAAATATAATGAGATTAGAAGATTGCTTCTATCTATGTGAGAGAAAAAGGTGAGCTCAGAGCTTGAAATTCCCTGCTCATCAGCTACATAAACAATCTGAAAGCTTCTCTGTTCTGAACTCTATCTCCTGTAGCCATGGAACTGAGATTTTTGTAAATCAAACCCAGGGAATCATCCAGTTGAGTGGCTGGATTACAATGCAAATTGAATTTCCAGCCTACATTTTTTATGTCAATCTGCACTATTAATTGGAGAAAGAATGAGATCCTTAAAATTGGAATAAAAATCTATGGGCAGATACTGAGGACAATGAACTAACTTCTGCTTAGTCTTCCTTGTCAAGAGAATCAGCCCTTCCCCCACCTCCACCCTGTCATAGAAGGTCAGCTCTGTTTTGCCTGAAAAAAAATTATAATAACCTCTCCCATGCAATTGTCTTAGAAGACCCTGCTGACTTTCCTCAGGACCTATCTCCACCACTACCCAGACACAGAACTAGTCTCAGGTGCCAGCAAGCCCCAAATAGCGTATCACCCATGAAGAGGTATACTATACTCCAAATTAAAGGCATGATTCCTTAAGTTGATGAAGACAGAAGTCTAGGTAACACATATTATAAACAGATATTAAGAAAATAGGATAATAGTGGAAGAAATATAAAGTTGAATCCACCAAATTTATTGACATAGACCCACTAAGTTAAAACTATACATTCAGTAATGTAACTTTAGAGGTTAGAAAGTGTGCTACCAAGCCATTTGGTTGGTTGGCTGAAACATGAACCCAAAATTGGCCTACACCAAATAAAGTTAAAATGCCATAACTTCTTTGGTATAAGGTAGAAAAAGATATCCAAAGATTTAAGTAGATTTGGCATATAAGAAATTCTCACCTACACTTGGAAGGACTTTTCACCACAACCACGAGAAATTTGCAAACCATGAGCAAAGCCCCAGTCTAAAAGAACTCTATGGTCACTCTTCTTTGCAGGTCAGAAATTGCAATGGGGTATGAGCCCCACAATAAAATTAAAAAAAAACAACTCTTTCTTATACGTATGTAAAAAGAAAGAAATTACAGTGGGAACTGTTGCTACTGAACTCTCACTGCCATTGTGTCGGTTCCAACACACAGCTACCCTAGAGGAGGCGCTACGACCCTGTAGTTTTCTGAGACTGTAAATCTTTATGGGAGTAGAAAGTCTCATCTTTCGCCCACAGA
>NW_022103898.1:35729972-35739060 GCF_000313985.2 Echinops telfairi | reverse complement strand
ACACACACACACACACACGTAACCACTACAAATCAGGGCAAATGGGACCACTTAAATGCCAAAAACAAAGTTGATTACTGTATAGATGACCCAAAACAGAATACTTATTATAATAAGAATTGTCAGACTGACAGAGACCTATGTTGTTCCAGGGAGGGGAAAAAAAGGATGATCAGACTACTGAATTCTTTATCCAAAGAAGCGAAAGAATTCTAGGTCAAGGGAAAACAAATATAATTCAAAATATAAAGCCATGGCCCGTCAGTCAATTCTTAGATTTGAGCCAATTTACAACCCAGAACCCTTTGCCAGATCCACTTGAGGAAGGGTGCCATTACACTGCCAAAAACAACAAAAACTCACTGCTAACCTTTAGCATCAGATTAACCCAAAATTAATTCCTGTGAGGCAGACCTCAGACATGCCTCCACTCTCCTTTTTTTTTTTTTTTAACAATTCAGACACCAGCCATCCCTCCCACAGCACTTGCTACATCTTGGCTGAGTTCAATAATTCATTAAAAATGCCACAAAGAATTTTAATACAATTGTAGTATTTATTTGAGAAATCACATATTTCAATTCATAATCAGAAACTACTCAGGATACAGAAGAAGCTAGAAGAGCTGCTTCTTGGCCATGCCCACAGACACCCCTCTCTCGGGCCCTCTTATCACCAATAAGTGCTTTAAGGCGCCCCTCTGCCAGCAAGCTTCTTGCCCAAAGGCACTCAGCTTTCTTGCTCTGTGGGCCAGTTCGCCCACTATGGCATCTCCTTCTAGTCTCCTCGTTTTGTCGTCACTGCTGCTCACCACGTCTCGCTATTACCTGGAGTACAGCACTCTCGCTCCCTGGCTTGCTCAAGTTCCCGTTCTCACTGTCGCTCTGAGACTTCTTGATGCAGCAGGTTCTCAGCATAGGGATCCTTGCTCCAGAGGATGTACTCCACTCCTGGCTCTTCTTTCTTGGTAATCGTGAGGTTCCCCCACCCCTTTCTGCCTCTTGGGTGATTCATTTTATGGTTAGTGGGATGGCAAACCAATCAATTCCCTTCATTTGTATGGTCCTACCCTAACAAGAGGGTCATGTACCTTATTAACAGTATAATCAAGCTATCCAATTCCATAATAACCTCATCTGCATAATAACTAAACACAGTTGTTTGGCAGGAATTACAAAGATAACAGCTAGAAGAACCACATTTGCTGCACTGGAATTATCATAAACTGAACCAGGTGGTAGCTCCAATTGTAGTTGCTGTTCCAGATGTGGTTTCATAGCCTCCACAGCTAAGGATATCTCCTGGTACTTGGTAGGTAGCGACTGATATAAAAAATAGGTTTTCCTTGATGCATATTAGAAAAGACCACAAGCAAAAAAAAAAAATAGAAAAGACCACAAGCAGCATGTTTTGTTCAACTGGCAGGGTCACCGATACAACTTCACTGTCCTACTCTGAGTGTAGCAGCTCTCCAGCTCTATGTCACAATTGAGTCCACATGAAAACTGATCAACTCTCCCTTCCACAAGGAATCACACTAGTCCATTACACTAGTCCATAATGCCCTGATTAGACCTAGTGAGCAAAAATAGCAACTTCTTTAGACATACTAGCAAAACATTTGCAAGTCAGGTAGTAGAAAATGAATCTGATAAAAACATACAGGGGTCTTCTAATTCAGTGAAATTTTTAAGGATTCAGAGCCTGGGACACTTCTAGATATCCATTCTATGGTGAAGCAAAACTTGTGTTTCTGGGCCCTCCCTTAACAAGAAGACACACAAAGCTTGGTGAGCCTTTTAGGCAGCTGGAGGCAAATTTTAACTCTGGCTCATTTACTGAGTGAGCCAACATGCTGCTCGCTTCAAATGAAGCCCAAAATAAAGAAGGGTATGCAACAAGTCCAGGTGCCCATTCAAGCCTCTATACCACTTGGGACATATGACCCAGCATATCCAATGCCGCTCCTTATTTTTAGTTTGTGTGTATGTATATATCATATAAAATAGCAATAACAGTTAACTTCCTATTATAGCATTTAAGTTACATTAGAGTAAAAAGAAGAGTGATTTTGGACATTCTTCGAGGGAAAGGGTTAGTGCATTTTCAGTTATATGCAAGTTACTTGTACCATATTAAGTAGAAGTATGGTTTTGTTACTGTCTTTATCTGGAGAAGCAGTATGGTTTAAGATGTGTATGATGCTAAGTTGATATGGAATGGACTATAATGGTTATGTGTCAACTGGACTAGGACAGAGTTAGTATCTCATTATTTAGTTCAAACTCTATGGGTTGCTGGAAAGCTGTTTTATAGATGTTAGCATCTACAACCACTTGAGTTTAAACAAAGTAAGCTACCCTAAAAATATATATAAATGGATCTTTTTTCAATCACTTAAAGATCTGAAGAGCAAAAACCAGTTTCTGGTAAAGAAAGCATAAAATCCTGCCTGGAATTCCAGTCTGCTGGCCTGATCTAAAAACTTCCAGAAGTACCAGATCACACTTCATTCAAATGAAATTTTAAAAGAAATGCATATAAAAAGTTCATAGAAAAACAGAATAAAAAGTAATGGAATTTTCCTGTGAACTTCTGTTTTTCCATGAAGTTCCCTTCTGTATGTGTGTGCTATCTCTCTGAAGAATCTTGATACATCTATCACCCACAAAATTATCACAATACTTTTAAAAAAAATGTTTTTTTTAAATAGATTTGTTTGATAGATTAACAGGCCAGGGTTTTCTTTTTAAGAAGTGAATGGAAAGTTATGTTTTACAAGCAGAATGAAACGAAGCTTTATTCTTTAGGAACGGGTTAAAAAAAGGAGAGGACTGGCCAGTTCTCTCAAGCAGCAGAAGAAAAGCAGAGCTCTATTACTGACGCTGTTCTAGATGGCCATATTTTAGTTGAAGTTCTCAAAATGTTCAGGCAAAGTTAGCAGGAATCGTAATTTGTGTGTATTTATTGTATTGGTGTTTGTAAATTAAACATTTTAAATTAAGTATTACATTTTAAATACTGGCTAAACGAATCATTTTAGCAATTTATTACAAAATCTTCTAAACAAAGTCTATCACTCTTCATGAGTCAGAATGTATCATTCAACCTTGTTTTCACTGATAACCTATAATATTCATTAAAAACACATGCTCTTTTATTGATCAAGAATTGAGTAAGTTATAATGACAAAAAGGGTGATTTTAAAAGGGTGATTTAAAATGAGGGTGATTTTAAAATGAATAATACACAAATACTACTATTTTCACAAAAAGATCATTCAAGATTAAAAAACAATCATATACACAATTCCATAACAAGATTATGTTTAAAAAAACAAAATTAGACTGTACCGCTTCAGAGCAAGATTAGCCTCGCCTCCATGACTCGAATCCTGACCAGCATTATGAACCACCTCATAGTGTTTGCAAAGTTCATCAGCAGATCCAAGAGACTTCATACACTGGGGACATATGAAGCCCTACAGAAAGAAGTAGATAAATATTTCATAATAGCATTTAATACTGCAAAATAATAATTTGCATATTATGAAATAAGGTTAAATGTCTACTATTCACACCAATAGTGTCATTAGATTGATTAAAATGATTATATTAACTCCAAATTTTGATATTGTGCAAAGGTATTTCACTATCTACTTAGGTTGAAGTTATAAAACAAAGAAAACCTTTACAAGTATTTCTTAGATTGAATAAATTAGCAGCTAGCATACAGAATTCTAATAGAAGAATCCAAACAAGTCAAGTTGGGAAGTTTTGCATCACATCCTCCCTCTCTCTAGATATTCTCTCTAGTTTAATGTCTTTTACAATCTGCTTTCAAGAAAAATTAATTAGATGAAGCATTCTGACTACTTGGGGACAGGGGGGTGGGGGAGTCATATATAACCTACTGCTATCAATACGCAAGTAAATAATAACTACCAAAGAGATCAGAAATCTACAGTGGGTGAAAAGTTTTCTATTCAGTACACTTCCATAACGATTAGCACTGTTAAAGCCTAAAATTCATGCATAGTCCCATAAAATAGAGAAAACAATTATTCCCACATTCCTCACATTGTTTAAAACATCAACTAACTTTTTATCAAGATACTGGTGTAGACCAAGTTTTACAAATTTGGAGTTATAATTCATAAAATGTTGGCTTACATTCATAAAATCAACTTCTTGGATTTTTAACTTTTTTTCTTTAAGTTACCTATAACATATATTAGATTTCATATATGTTTATCTAGTATAGATAAATAACCTCTTGTAAGTTTTTGTTTTGGGGTCTTGACAACAAATTTATTTCCATTAAGAAAATGAGAGTAACATTGATATAGATTAAAAACAAAATTAAATATGACTGAGTCAACTGCAACTCATGCAACCCCTGACATTACAAGATGCAGAATGAAGCAATGGAATAAATGATATTTGCAATTTACTGAGTCCTTACCATGTGCCAAGTACTTTCCCTATATGAGCTCATTTAAATATCAAAATTGTTACTGGGTATCATTATTATCTCCATGTTATAAAAGAGGAAACTAAACTTCCCTGCCATCAAGTCAATTCTGACTCATAGCCTTTCCCAAAGTCACAGCTAGCTGAGCTTGGGTATACATAAGAATCCTGGACAAAACTCCTGTCTTTCTGGTGTGCTACCCTCGCACAGACTAACTGAGACGCCCTTGAATGATTTCCTTAAGAAATACTCTGGTACCTGACCATTTCTAGTAACTTCATTTATTAAAAATTCACTGATCATACTTTCAAGCACTTTTATAGTCCTGTAGCAAACATAAAGTGATAAAAAAAACAGTCTCAGACTTCAAAAAATGGCGAGGCAAAATATATACCAAAAACGGTTTCCTAAAACTAAATTAATGATTAACTGGATAACATCGAAGCTTATAATGTATGGATATCTGACTGCAAAATTCATTTGCAAACCAAAAATAAAACAACTCTTGCCTCAATTGTCTCTTGGTATGATAGAAAACTCTTTATCCAATCTCTGTGTCCTTCAAATTCTTGGTAGTATTTTTAATACTACATAATATTTCATCATTAACCCAAAATGCCACTCAAAACTTATCTGAATTTTAAATGACACTTTAAATTATTTGCATTAAAAATTTCCTATGGCCAATGACAGAGTAGTCCCCTCATGTAAACACAAGCACAAGAGTGCACACACCTTGGGGTTATAAGGAGGTCTTACTCTAAAATCGTACTTTTAGAAAATATAAACAGACGTCAGTACGAGATACGCTTCCAGTCCTAGTTTTTCTTCTCCCAATCCACAAGGATATTCTCCTAACCTATTCTGCAGGAGCATTTCATATTCTAAATAGTATCTAAATATCTAAATAGTTCATTGGTTAAACTGAAGATATAATACTGATTAGCAAGAATGTGGTTAAGATTTTACCAATGACAACTCTGCTAATGCAAAGTAACAAGAAATCTTTTTTTTTTTACTTTCATCAAGTACAGTACAACTCTAAAATGCTCCCATTACTGACACAAAAATTAAAGAGAACACTGGTGTGCTGGGACATCCCTATCTTGATCCCACAGGTCACTCAGACACAACCAATCAGAAACTTAACTAAACCTCCTTTTCTCATCATCTATATTTCACCCAAACTAGATACCTAAGTAGCTAAGTTCCTCCGCCACCTGTCTTACCACTAACAAAATATTAAGCCTAAACATTTTGTGTTCTTACCATCCTTATTGCAACTATCGTGTTTAGATACTCAGAATGAGTGTTTAAGGATGTTCCACATGAATAGGCTATATGGCTTTTAAGTTTATGAACTTGGTAATGCCAATTCTACATATTAAGAAACCCTGTGATAGTTAGACTTTTTTTGCCAACGTGGCTCCCATAGGAATATGTGGGCGGAGTTAGCCTGTCAATCAGGTTGCAGCTTGATTGGAGGGTGACCAGATAAATAGCTCTTCAAGGCTGGCCTCTTCCTCTTTCTTCGTGAAGGCAAGCCACACACTCTCTTTCTGCTTCATCTTCCTGTGGACCAGTCACACTAGAGAGCTGCCACAGCCATGCTGGAGCTTGTCAGAGCCTTATGATGCTTTCACTGCCATTGGATCCACAATACTCTGCACCCACCAGCCTGTGAGCTTCCTGCATTCTCCAACATTGCGTGTAGCTGCATGAGTCTGAAGAGGGATTTATGGACCAGAATCAAACTTATGGACTTGATTTGGACTGGGCTCTCTTACACACAAATAGGAGTGTCACTGGATTTGTTTCTCTAGCTAATAGAACCCGATTTATTATTTATGGTTTATTATTATTTTTAATTATCTTCCAGGGGGCAAATTTTGCTCAATAGGTCACTTCCAAAGAAATACTATTAGCCAACACTAAAACACGAAAAATAGCCAGCTGTAATCACTCTAAATTTCTCACCAAACTAAAAAAAAAAAGCCAAATTACTTAAGATTAAAAGCAATAGGGTCTTTTTCTAAGAGTTCAATTATAAGCCAGTCTCAACTCTACAGCAGCTATAAGTTTAACTTTTATATGATTAACTTGACACTTGGGGTTTCCTTTTAATTAAAAGAAAAGTTCTCTTTTTTATTTTCTGAGCTCCTCTCATGTTAAATTAACTTTAGCCACAGCATTCTGTGCTTCCACTATGTCAAACAAATAATATCTATACGAGATCTTCTGGTTCATACTTTGCTCTCCCCCACTTAGCAAAATGTCAGGCATCTAAGAGGTATAAATAAATAAGTTAAATAAGTGAGTTTTTGTGAGATATTTATCTAACGTACATAACTGATGCACCAACAAAGTCTATTTTGGTCTTGCAATGATACACAAAAGTTTCTTTCTTTTATAGAATTTATAATAGAAAGAGGTCTTGGTGTATGTTTTTTGTATATTGTACTGATTATTGAAGGAAAAAGAGGTCTAAAATAGGCAATACTCCCACCCTAACTCTGACCCTGGCCTTAGATATTCACTAACCCCACAGTACAAAAATAATCATTCCTGAATGGTCTACTGATACGTTGATAACATCTCTTAAGTCAGGGGAAGAGAAAACTAAGATTGAGTATTTTCCCAAGTGAAAAAATTATTAGTTTACATGCAAAAAACATATAACTTATGGCATTTCAATACATTCATAAATAAAACATTAACTATATAGTAAAAATATAACAAAGGCTTGAATAAACTATTATCATTTATATCATACTTCACAGTTCATGAAAAAAATGTATGCAAAATATTAACTGAAATGTTTTTATTTATTTAAAAATTCACCATAGACAGTTACAGACAATAAGAAAAGCCAAGCCCACTTCCCAAGAGCCTTTTTTCCTTATTGAACCTTCTTTAAAGCATGCATAATTAAAGCGATCCGTATCCTTTGCAGCACAAAAAGTTAAGCAACACCAAGGCAAGAAAAAGCAAAGGTATTTTGAGCACCCCATAACCAAGCTACTAAAGCAAATTATACAGGACCCACAGTGACACTGGAGTCATTAAGGCGCGCCCGTCTTCCGGCTTCGTTTTCAGCGTGCATTTTCTGGTAATGCTCCGACAAATCAATAGCTGTTATACATCTTTTCATACATAATGGACAGATGAAACCCTGTGAAATAATAACTTTTAGGAGCATATACATAAATACTTCTAGAACAAATGATAACGTTAGACAATGAAATTTGTGAACACAAACAAAAAGAACAATTAATCCATGTACTCTCTTTCTAGTATAAACCAAGCCCACTGCCGTCAAGTCAATGCTGACTCAGCGGCCCTCTATGGTAGAATACAGCTGCTCCATAGGGACTCTGAGAACTTTCCCAGAAGCTGACTGCCTATCTTTCTCCCCGAGAGCAGTACAGTAAGCAGCTCAACACTTAGCCCACTGCACCACCGGGGCTCCTATATTTAGTGTGCATAAGGGAAATTTTCAAAGGTGAAAAGATGAAAGGTATCAGACGAAAAATTCAGGTACAGTGCTGCTGTCTTCAGATGCTGTTCAGTAGGTTCTGATTAAAGTGGTTCCGTGTACGCAGAGGAAAACTGCTTCTTGTGGTTTTCAAACTATGACGTTTCAGAAGCAGACTACCAGGCCTGTCTCCTAAGGAGTCTCCAGATATGTTCAAAATCACAAATCTTGTGGCTAGGAGACATGAATTCCACCATCTGTGCTTGACTCTAAACCCAGAAACTCGAAAATTATTACCCAGCCTTACACTGTCAATTCTCATCGACGAGATGTTCGTTAATGACGCCCAGGCGCTGTAGTTGGAATGAGACTATTCTTTGTGTCGGGTTTGCTCTTACTTTGAAGATACACTCTCAGATAAGTAACACTGGTATGAGTGGATACTCTTTGGTCCCCAAAGTCACTTAGGATAAGAACAAGGAGGAATAAGGCTACAACGAAGGTTTCAAAATGAGGCAATACAAGACAAAGGTTAAGAGGTAGGCTGAGGCTTTGTTATGGATTGAACTGTGTCCCCAAAATGTATATACCATAAGTGCGAATCCCTACACACATAGCTGTGAATGCAACCCCATTTGGGAATAGAATTATCTTTGTCATGTTATCGAGATCAAATCACTGTGGTGGTGGTGTTTTCAGGTGCCATGTAGGAGTCTGTTCCGACCCATAGCGACCTTACGCAAAACACAGCAAAAAACTGCCCAGTCCTGCGCCACCCTCACAATTGTTTCTGAGCAGGAGCCCATTGTTTGCAGTCACGGTTTCAATCCATCTCCTTGAGGGCCTTTCTCCTTTTCTCTGCCCCCCTACTTTACCAAACCTGATGTCCTTCTCCAGGATAGCAGTGTAGAGTGTTTCCACCGCTATCACACTTACAGAAAAGAGTAGATTAGACATGAACGAAAGAAAAAAAACACACTATACAAAGACAACAGAAAGCAGTCTACAGGCCCAGGAACACAAATGATCTCTGTCAAGAGACGTGGAAGGCAGGCTATTCTGCCAGAGTCAACAGAGACTCTTCTCCATAAAGTCCAGTGCCTGGAATTGCAACATCTCATCTCCTGAACTGTGAGAAAA
>NW_022103898.1:35726753-35728141 GCF_000313985.2 Echinops telfairi | reverse complement strand
TTTCAGTTAGCAGTCTAGTGCTTAACCACTACACCACCAAGGCTCCTTACCTCATATATAGAGCACTGCATTAGCAATCTAACCATCTTCTTGTTTTATATTTACGCTAACAATCGGTTTCAACACAAAGTGGATTTTGTAGAAATGTACATAAACCTTGTCGCTCCCCTGTTTAGAACTAACCAATGGCTTTCCATCTCACGCAGAGCAAAAATTTGTCAGGACCTCATACACAATAGAACAAACACCGCCTGACACCCTCAACACCCTCCTGTTCTGTTTGAGCCCATTGTTCCAGCCACAGTGTTGTTTTCCTTGAGCGTCTTCCTCTTTTTCATTGCCCTTCTGCTTTCCCAAGTAAGGCATCCTTTTCCAGGGACTGGTATCTCTGGATAACATGTCCAAAGTATGTGTGACCAAGTCCTCGCTTCTTCTCTCAAGCATTCTAGTAGTACTTCCAATATGTATGTGCTTGTTCTTTGAGTAGTCCGTTTCATCTTCAATATTCTTTTGCAACACCAATACCCAAGTGATCAGTTCTTCCTCATTCGTTGTCTTTCTGATTCATTGTCAAGCTTCCACATCCATAAAGCAATTGAAAATACCATGGCTTGTGTCCTCAAAGAGACCTCTTTCTGAGCTAGGGGCACTCTGCCCTCACTCACTGGGCTGGAGTTAGGCTGGCTCCCTGACTGCTCGCTCATGAGCATGCCACACATGCTTCCAGCACAGAGACTTTGCTCTTGTTGCATGTATCTGGAACACACTTACCCTAGAAAGCCATGAGACCCAGTCTATCTCTTCCTTCAGATGGTCTGACTTGTTCACAGGACTCTTAATTAGCTTCTTCTTAGCTTTCTTCACAGAAATCTTCCCTGGCAACCATACTTAAAATCACAACCAGTCAAAAACACTTCTATGTCCCTCTCCCAGATTTTTCCCCAGTAATATCAACTGTCTATCACTGCACATTTTCATTGTGTGTGTGTGCCTGTTTCCACCCACAGAAGTATAACTTCTACCACTTAAAACTTTTCGCTATTTTTCATTTTTCTAAAAATTGCTTGAATTTTATTTTCCAGATGAATAAAGTTGATTTTCACTTTTAAAAATCATTTTATTGGGGGCTTTTAAAGCTCTTATCACAATCCATACACCCATCCATTGTGTGAAGCACATTTGTACATATGTTACTATCATCATTTTCAAAACATTTTCTTTCTACTTGAGCCCTTTGCGTCAGCTCTTTTTTTATTCCGCTCCCTCCCTCATGAACCCTTGATAATTTATAATTTTTTTCATGTCTTAAACTGCCCAAAATCTTCCTTTACCCGCTTTTCTATTGTTCATCCCCCTGCAGTGAGGGGTTAGTTTGTCGATCATTGTGA
>NW_022103898.1:35722399-35725475 GCF_000313985.2 Echinops telfairi | reverse complement strand
TCCCTCTTCCCTGACTCTCCTGCTTGCTGGCCACACTTAGAGCTACATGAATCCTGCCATGTTTCCAACGACCTTGATCCACAAAACTTTGCACCAATCAGCCTGTGATATTCCTGCACTCTGCATCATTGCACGTGACTGCATGAGTCTGAAAAGGGACTTGGGGACTAAAAATATAGCACTTATGGACTTGACTTGGACAGGGCTGGGATGTTTTCTTGATATATCATTACTGCTTGATATACAGCTCTTTCTTACACAATAATGAGTGTCTCTGAATTTGTTTCTCTAGTCAACCTGACCTAACACAGCATCCAAAACAGTGTCTGGCACACAAAAAGTACTTGATAAATTAATTTCAAAACAATAATAATCATTCCCAACAGCATAGAAAATATGGTTCCAAGAAGTGCATGGGCACAGCATCTACCCCAGATATGAGTTAGAAAAATTTACTAGAAAAAGGACTATCAGTATCTACAATAAGACTTATATGATACAATTTGAGTTTTGTCCAGGAAAATGGAATCTTAAGGACTGACTGGTTAAAAAAAAACAGAAATTCAAATGGAAGAAGAGTAAGGTAGGGAGTGACTGAGCACTGTAGAAGAGAAGCGCAGTTACAGTAATCTACGTATTACCTAATCTATGTAATAACCTAAGGCAATACCAACAAGCCTGGACAGATATTATTCTTGAAGTGTTTTAAATGGAAAAATTCTCTAAGGATATGATAAACTGACCTGAGACTTCAGGAGTTTTAAGAAACAGAGCCATTCAATGAACCAGAAAAAACTCTTCTAGGCAGACAGAGCAAGTGAAAAGATTCTGAACTAGATTCTTTTCGTTTAAGGAAGGGGAAGAAGGCAAGGTGACCAAAGTCCAGTGAGCAAGGAAGGGGAGAAAGCAAAGTGAAATGACATCTGACAGGTCAGCAGGAAAAGCCAGAGCACTGAGGAAAAAATGACCCCTGATTAGAGAAGAGACTTGTCTTCCATGTGTGTCCGTCGGGATTGACTAGAGAAATAAATCCAAGAAACTCATATGTGTAAGAGAGATCTTTATGTCACAGAGCAATTGTATATTGAGAAAACATCCCAGCCAAGATCAAGTCCATTAAGTCCAATATTAGCTCATATATGTTCAATATTAGTCCATAAATTCCTCTTCAGACTCACGCAGCACGTGCAATAATGCCGAATGCAGAAAGATCACAGGCCAGTGGGTTGAAAGTCTTGTGTACCCATTGCCAGTGGGAGCATCTCAGCACTGACTCCTACAGCTCTCTGACTGTCTCCTCCACAGGAAGGCGAAGCAAAGAAAGAGAGGGTGGCCCACCTCCAGGGAGAGAGAGAAAGTCCCCAGAATGTCCATGAGAAGGTCATGCCCACCAGGAGACATCAATCAGGCTGTGACCTGATTGACAGGCTAAACTCCACCCCTTCACTCCACATGTCAATTTGATATGAAATTATATAACTACCTCAGATGTGCAAATATAGCTTTAGGGGCAAAAAAAGACCTTCATCTGATGGCTTCCACTTTTTCAATGGCATAAGATATAACTGAGGGAAGATGAAAGGACAATCAGAGATGCGGAATATTTGTGTATTGAGAAGATACAAAATAATTATATGATAGAATAGGAAAGTGACCATATTGAGAGAGAGAAGTATCAGTAATTCCCAGACTTCTCAATGCTCACTGAGGATTGCTTGCTTTGGAAATGTGGTCAACAAGTACTTCTAAAAGCTCTTCCTGGATTGTAACTAAGCACACTGAGCCAAAAATCATATCTTGAACACAGTTTGGAATCTTTTTCTCAAGATACTTCCTTAAACTGGTCTTAATATTAAGTTCAACTGCTGACATTTCTTCTTTTCACAACTTTATGAAATCTTTGAACAATGAACACACATACATATAAAAACAAAAAACATGGAGAGCCAGATGACCAGAGAGATCAAACAAAGAGATAAATGGACAAAAAGACAGACAAACCCAGAAACAGATGAAAGCTACACGGGCCATTCTTATCACAAGGTAGGGAATTGGTGAGCAGAGTGGATGGGGTAGTGATACAGCTGGGCCTTAGTGATACAACTGATCAAAAAATTTCAGGGTAATTGTGACTGCTGATCTCTTAATAGCAGTATATGCGTAATATTTATGTTCTCTCATCTTTGTTTTCTATAATAGAAATTATTACTTATGTAGTTAAAATATGAGTCTAAGTTTGAATTCTCAAGAAATTTGAGTTATTTATTTTTTAGACTGCCATTTATTTTCACCAATAATATTTTAAATTTTATTGGCATATAATCCACATACCATGTAATTCAATGATTTAAATCTATTAAAAAGAGTTGTGCAATCATTACCACAATCTATTTTAGAACATTTTCTTCATTCTTGTAACCATTATTAGCTCTCCATGACCCCACCCCCAGCCCCGGCAGCCTCCCCTGCCACAACCCTATGGAGCTATTACTCTACATGCTGTCTCCTTCTTCATATAAAAAGCATCGTACAAAACATCCAACAAGGACAACAAAATAAAACACATAAAAATCTCATTCCAAGAGAACACAGAAAAGAGAAACTAGAACAAATTTAAAATGGGGCCAAAGGGAAAACAAAGCATAAGATGTGCTGGTGGCCTAGTGGTTACAAGTTGGGTTGGGAACCTCAAGCTCACCAGTTCAAAACCACCAGGCCCTCCATGGGAGAAAGAGCTTTCTACTCCCACAAATAATTATAGTTTCACAAACACACTGGGGCAGTTCTATCCTGTCCTATATGGCAGCTCTGAGTCAGCATCAACTCAATGGCAGTGAGTTTGGTTTTGGTTTTAAATATCTGTAGTAATCTACTTTTCAGTGCACTGTCTAAGGGCAAGACTATTTATATCCCTAGTGAATAGTCTATGGACATTCAACAGAGGCTTAAACTATGTGGGAACTCTGCAAACAGATTTTGGGTTTTCACTGTATTCCACAGCTTTCTGCAAACCAAGTGCTTAGAATTTAAGTTCTACTACAAATCTTTCCTCTGATCTTGGATCACACAAACTGGT
>NW_022103898.1:35719097-35720863 GCF_000313985.2 Echinops telfairi | reverse complement strand
AGGAACCCAAGCGGAAAGCGAATTTTGAGAATGATGAGGGCAACAAATGTATAAGTCTGCTTTATACAATTGCTGTATGTATGGATTGTGATGAATTGTATGAGCCCCAATAAAATAAAGAAAAAAAAGGGAAAATTTGCTTTCTAGAAATGCACAGTTATTAATACACATAGTTTTTAATACCATATGTACATTTATATAGCTTGTACATCAGTTAAAAATAACATATTTTTTAATTTATTTAGTGTGATAAATAGAAGTAGATATGTATTATTTGATTACCCAAGTGAATTACATATGATTAGGTCCAGTTTCCATGGTTTCTACAAAGCTTTTATATGAGATAAGAGGAGAAAAAGAAAGGAATAAAGAGTTTGAAATAAACTTAAGGGCAATGCAAAAAAAAAAAAAGAACTCATATCTTCAATGATCACTTCATGAGGTCAAATATTGGGTAGGGTACATAATAAGGACTAATTTGATTATTCACCATTAATTTTTAAATGAGCTATAAAATATAAAAATATTTTCACATTTGTGAAAAAGTTTTAAAAGTCAATAAATAATGTATAATCAATCCTCAGTATTCTCGAGACTGCTTCCCGAACAACTGTTAACACCAAGGTCCATAGACATTCGAGCCCCTTACATAAAAGGGCATACTATGTGCGTATAATATGCACATACCCCCCTGTGCCTTTGAATCACCTCTAGATTACTTGTAATACCTAAGTAAATAGATTACTTATAATACCTAAATTACCTCTCGATTACGTGTAATACCTAAATACTATACTTCCTCTTAGCTTATGAGGA
Source organism: Echinops telfairi (assembly GCF_000313985.2). Classification (NCBI taxonomy): domain Eukaryota; kingdom Metazoa; phylum Chordata; class Mammalia; order Afrosoricida; family Tenrecidae; genus Echinops; species Echinops telfairi. Next base: position 35,720,047 of record NW_022103898.1, on the reverse strand, counting down.
ATTGTTTTGACCATTTCATTGTTCTTTAGGAATAATTTTTTCCTGAATACTTTTGCTCCTTGATGGGTTGATCCCTCGCAGGGGAGGGGAGTCTTGGTAATGTCGTTGATTATATATTGGGCTGCTAACCATGAGGTCAGCAGTTGGAACTTGCCAGTTGATTCAATCACAGAATAATACTAATTTTTCTGTGCCTAAAGATTTACAGTCTTGGAAACCCAAAAGCCTATTGGGTCACTATAAGTCAGGACTAACTCGACAGCAGGGAGTTTGGGGCTTTGCTTCCTTGGTTGGTGTTTGGTAAGTGAGGGAAACCCACAGACACAAAGACCAACTGTACACATTTTATAATTTAAGTTTTCATTAGTTATTTCCCCACAGTACATACAAATAACTTGATAACTGACCAGTTATTCTTTAGGAGTAGATTGAAAAGAATCCTTCATTACATTGACACATTAACATTAAAAACAAATTGACAACACAGTACTATTGTTTCAGTGTTAACAAACTTTCTCAAGACTAAACAATTATGATTCAAAAGTCATTTCAAATTTTTAACTTTATGAAAACTTTTTCCACAAAATACAAGTTTAAGTTGCCAATTGTTACTCTAAATATTGGTAACTTCCCCTTAAATTGAATTCTATTATCAAATTTTAAGTTTCATACCTCTGAAGAGCTTTCATTATTGACATCTGTGTTTATAGGCGTTCCTGCTGAATCTAAATCAGAACCTTGAGAGCCAACTCTCCCAGGAGTCTGAAACACAAAAAGGGGATACAAATCAGAGAAGATATTTTCAATATATCCATAAGCCATTTTATAATACATTCATAATTAATAACCTAAACAATAAAAGAAGCTAACCTTACATACAAAACAGTAGACATCTTCCAAACAATGACAGAAAGTTATCTTTTATTGAAGAATGATTGCCCTGAACACTG
>NW_022103898.1:35712945-35714283 GCF_000313985.2 Echinops telfairi | reverse complement strand
TATATACAGAAGTTGAAAGAAAATAAATTTGAATATTGCATTTACACATAAATGAGTCTGACAAATATAAGCCTCCTCTGCTTCAATCATACATTAGAGCAGATTTTTCATAAACTAAGTACAGGCAGTCTCCCAATTAAGTACAAGTTTATGTTTATTTAGAGCAGTTAGGTACCTTTCATATCTGATATCAGTCAAATATTTGTCTTAGTATATAGCATATATCTTTCAATATATAGAAAACATTAAGGAAACACTTCCAAATACACTAAGAATCTAAAGTACTAACAAAACTATTTCATGGAGGGAAGGAGAAAAAACACCACCATGTTTTCTGAAAAGCATTCCTCGCGTTCTCTAGTTTCTCGTTGTTTTCGACATTGTTTCTGTAAGTTCTCATCATAATTTCATGTACTCTCATTAACAATAACTCTCCGTGTCTAGTCCAGACATTCATTAAAATACAACTTCATATTTCCCTGCCCCACTCATTATCTCTACCTGAGTACCCAAAAAAAACAATAAAATCAGCTTATTCAAAAGCAAATTCATTTTTCTCACAACATTGTCATCTGATTATAAAACCATCGCACACCTGCCTTGAATTTCTTCATCCTTATCACATTTCTTTCTTAACCTTCATATCCAATAGCCACGTTGATTCCATTACCTATGTAAATATTCAATCCGTTTTCCTTTCGCCATCCTTGTGCCTTGACCTTAGTTCAAATAGCTATGATCTCTCATCAGGACTATGAAAGAGATGAACTTAGCACTGTGTACTTTACATCCACCTTTCCATCTGCTTCCTTGCTGCTGGTAGATGCTGCTGAGTCAGTTCTGAGCCATAGTGACTTCATCACACAACCAAGCAAAACACTTTCCAGTCTGCACAAGGGTGGCTATGTTCCAGCTCATCATTGTGGCCACTGTGTCAATCCACCTTGTTCAGTCTTCCACTTCACTTTTCAATGACTCTCTGCCTTACCAGTGTTAGGTCTTTCTTTAGACATGATACATTGAATTCCCAGAGAAGTTCATTCATCATATCCAAAACCAATCCTTCACTCATCTCAGCTTTTTCATTTCAGTGAATTTATTTTCCCTTTTCCAGCTATGTCTAATAGCTTAGTTAATATTGGGGGCAGGAGGATCCAGAAAGTCATGGAAATTTGAATTTTCTTTTCATTCAATTTTTCCAAAAAATTTTTTATGTCCCTCATATATCCTCCTTCATCCAAAACATCAGCCATAACATAGTTGAATATCAAATTATGGTTAGCCATGCAGAAAAAATAATTATTTTAATAATTACTTTTGGAGAAATGGCTAATTCCC
>NW_022103898.1:35710603-35711962 GCF_000313985.2 Echinops telfairi | reverse complement strand
CAAACATTAATGGGTCCTGTCAAAATAACAAGTCCCTTGAAGGCAGTCCACTGGCTAAAGCTAGGATAATTTGCAGATCAAAATGACACTGACAGTGATTGATAGGAATGCCCACATACAAACCCATGAGTTCAAAAATACTTAAAAGCCCTTGAGTGCGTGTTTCTCAAGGAAAGAGCAAGCCAAAAAAAAAACTAGATGCCAAATGTCAAGACCACCATTGGGAATAGCTAGTATATCACTCTTAGTCTAAAAATCAGCAATTAAAGGAAAATAATGAAGCATTTCTCTTGCCTTGCCAGTATGAATGAGAAGCCAATAGTCATGGTTGATGCTGAACAGTTCTTCTTTACAAAAGTATCCTAGTAATATACAGGCATAGCTCATTCTATTTCACTCTGCTTTATTGTACTTCTCAGTTATGGCAGTGTTTACAAACCGAAGGCTCGTGACAACATTGCATCAAGCGAGGCTACTGGTGCCATTTTTCCAACATCATGTGCTCACTTCATATCCCTGTGTCACATTTTGGTAATTCTCATAATATGTGACTTTATCATAATGCTATTATTGCACATGAAATAGACCACAGTACCAAATAAGCACAACTTTGATGTGCATTGGGAAACCAAAATTTTGGTGTGACTCGCTTTATTGCAGTATTTGCTTCATTGCGTTGGTCTGGAGCCAAGCCCTCAGTCTCTCCAAGGTATGCCTGTATTCACGAGGAAGGAAAGATTTAGAAAATCATGATCTTGCCACCAGATGAAATGAATTTTCCCAGGTCAAATAGCATCATAGAACATTTTCGGAATCGTTGCCCTCAGCTATAAGAAATCTGTCATACCCTTATTGCATTCTTTATTTATAGTTCTCATTTAACATTTAACCATAAAACAAGGAAGACAGTGATGCCCACAGTTAAGACTGCTATAGTAATGACTCTCGATGAATCATGCCTTTGTTTTAATACCCTTGTAATCCTCTTGTGTAATCCTCTCCCAAACTGATTCTGGGCTTGGCTATGAGACTTGCCTTGGCTGATGGTAAAGCAGCAAATGAGATACAAGAAGAGACATGAAAAGTGCTTGCAAAATAGGCTTTGCTTTCTCACTGCTGGATCTTTTGCCACCATATAAACTGTGGCTAGCCTTGGAGATATGTGGCCCAAAATACACACATTAGTGAAGACGCCTAACAGTATCCATGCCAGGCAATTCGTCAGAACACTGCAATGAGAGAAACCCCAAAAACTAGCTAAACAATTCAGTTAAATCCAACCCAAATTGTTAACCCACCGAATCAAGACTGAAAATCAAACGCACTGTCATTGAGTCCATGCTGACCCATGGTAACCCT
>NW_022103898.1:35687009-35707549 GCF_000313985.2 Echinops telfairi | reverse complement strand
AAAAAGTGGTTCAGAAATTGCCAATACTGAAAGATCTCCAAGCTGTATTAAGGGGGTGAAAAAATGCACAATTTTATGAGTACAATCACAATGTTAATAGTTTATGCATCAAAAAGTTAAGATTAAAATTAACTGTTTTTAATTTTTGAAGAATATATGAGAACCTTTTAGCGATGAATGTTAGAGGTCTTCTATTTGTTATTTTATACCATCTAACATCTTAATTCTACCTACTACCTCTCATTCCCAAATGTCATATAAAATTTTTTTTCTAGTTTTGTCTTCGACCTTGCAAATGATCAATAACACTCTATTCTAATCTTCATTTAAACTTATTTCATAATTCATTTTTCCTCTTACTTTTTTTAAATCACAGAGCTCATCTCATTCCCCATGTTGTTCTTTAAACTGAATATATCCTCATTAACATCAAATCCTGAAGTAGAAGACTTACTCATGTTTTGGCAATAATGACCTTGGCCTAGAAAATCTCTGGTACCAGAGAACTCTCCATATAACTACAGATGCCTTTCCATCATTAGTAAAACTGTATACAGTTGTAAGCTTCTTTACAAACATAACCCATTTAAACCTAACCTAGCTGTATCAGCTTTCAGTCAAGTATAATTCCTTTTTTTCCTTTAAAGTGTGAGCAATTTTACCTAACCTAGAGCCATCTACAACTTTAATGAGCTAGCAATTATAGTCACGTATACTATTAAATTATTAAAGCTAAACTGAGTGTAACCCCTATTCAATCTATCTCTCTAAGTGGTCCCTAAGAGATTGTTACCCCTCTTGGTGCACTGGTGCATCTGACTCCATACCTCTCTACAATTTCTCAAGCACCAACACACAACATATTTCTTAATCCTAAGTCTTTCCTGCCTGACCTACTAATATACAACAATATGCCACAGAGGTGGTTAGACTCACATCTCTCTAAATGCAACTAGTTCTTTTCAGCAGGATCTGTCAAGGGTTCTAGGGAAAAAGGCCCACTTGAAAATAGGTACCGTGGTTCAGTCTATAGGAGCTGGAATTCCAACGACCTGTAGTTCACTATGAACATAGCCACTTAAAAGTTGACGCTCGCTAAATCTCAATTCCTATTTGTAAAACCAAAACCCTACTGCCATCAAGTCAATTGCGACTTATAGCAACTGTACAGAACAGAGCAGAACTGCCCCTACGGGTTTCTGAAACTGTAAATCATTACAGGAGTAAACAGGCTCATCAATCTCCCCAAGGAGATTGTGGATCCAAGAAAAATGAAATCCTTGACAATTTCTATTTCATTTTTATTTCTATTTTTCATTTATCATGATGTTGCTTATTAATCCTATTGCTTTACTTTGAAGTATAATCCATCCTGAAGGATGTAGTCTATGAGCTTAATACCAGGAAGTGCTTCAAGTCTTGATTTTCAGGAAGCAAGGATGTGTCATCTGCATATCATGGGTTGTTAATGAATTTTCTTCCAGGTTCAAAGCTGTTCATGTTCTACTTCATACAGTCTAGCATCTCAGATTTCTACCTCAGCATACAGAGTGACTATGTATGGTGAAAGGATACAACCATGATCCAACACCTCTCCTGATTTTCTACAATATAGTCTCCCCTTGTTCTATAGAAATTACTACCTCTTAGATTATGCACAGGTCCCACATTAAGCATAGTTAATTGTTATGGGATTCTAACTCTTTGAAATGCTATCCATATCAGTTATGTTCCACTCTGTTGTGTGCCTTTGCATCAATTCAACACAGGAGGTAATCCATCTTGCTAGTGTTCTCTGCTTTCAACCAAGATCTGTCTTCTTTTGAATCTAGCTTAAATGTGCTCCTGATACTGTTTTGGCATTATCTTTAGAAAATTTTACTTGTGTATTTGGTTTGTAAACACAAACTGATGTACATATTTTAGAGAATTTTAGGTTTGCATTTAATCACATTTAGATAAATTAAAACCAAAGCCATTGTCATTAAACTCACAGTAACCCTATAGGAAAAGGTAGGACTGATACAAGTTTCCAGGAAGAATCTCTCTCCAGAAGCAGACGGCCACGTCTTTCTCCTACAGAGTACTGGTTGGGTAAAACTGCCCACTCTTAGTTGGCAGCCAAAACCAATTACTGTACAACCAACACTTCAAATAAATAGATGCAAACAAAAAGCATACCGAAATAGGAGCTACCAGTTTGTAGAAGCAACATGTTCCCCCCTCTTCTTCTACGCCTTAAAATCATTTAGGAAACTGAGAAAGGTGGTGCCTAAATCCCTTGAACACAGCAACTGTGTGTATGTTCAAAATCCCAGGTAATGGACTTGAAGACCAATAAGCTAGACCTTTATAATCTATCAGAAAATTTGAATCTACGGCCATGGATTCCTTTTAAATAGAAGTAAAGAAAGAGGAAGACGAGGAGGAGGAGGAGAAGAAGAAAAGAAAGAAAAGGTATAGTGCCCTAGTCTCAAGAAGTAGAACACAAAGTTCATAAAATTAAAATCCATCCTAAATATAATCATCCTTTATGATGTTGAAACCCCTGAGAAAGATTATCCAAATCTTAGGTGTTTGAGCTTAGGTTCCCAAGGAAACACATTCTGTGATTCTGATATCAGCACACAGTTTTATAAAGAAATACTCTAAAGAACACTACCTGTGTGGACACAGGAACAAGGTGATTCGCTAGGGACAAGATGAATGGCATTGAACAGTAGGTTAGGCTGGGTTGACTACAGAAACAAATCCAGGGTATGTAATAAAGAGCTTTATATCAAATGTAATTGTGTATCAGGAAAACATACCAGCCCAGTTCAACTCAAGTCCATAAATCTGAAACTAGTTCATAAGTCCCTCTTCAGACTCAAGCAACCACAGGCAATGCTACAGAATGTAGAAAGATCACAGGCCAGTGGGTGAAAAGTCTTGTGGATCCTATGGTGGTGGATGCGTCACAGGACTGGAGCTTGTCTCAGCTTGGCTTGTCAACAGGAAGGTGGAGGCAGAGCGGGAGGTTCCCCGGAAACTCCTTAAGAGAAGGCCACACCCACTAGGAGGCGCCATCAAGCTATGACCAGATTGACAGGCTAGACTCCACCCTCACACTTTGATATCATCAAGTTGACACAAAATTATGAAATTACCACAGACACATGGTTGCAACATCAACCCTAATTGATCCAACTGTGAGCCTGAAATCTGGGGTGCTTCTTAACAATGTCCCTAAATCAGGTTAACAGGAGAATTCTTTGCATCCCCAACATCCACCAACAATAAAATGCAAGCTGTTCCCATATTAAGAAGGTAAATTTGGGTAAGGTAATCCTCAGAAAAGCTTACAGCTATGAACCCAAAGAAGCCCTGCTTCAGCCTAGGAAATAAATCTCCATTTTAAGGGAGAATCTGGGAAATGCACTAACGCAGTGGTTCTCAACCTATGGGTCACAGCCCCTTTTGGGGGTCAAATGACCCTTTCACAGGGGTCCCCCTAAGACCATCGTAAAACACATTTCCGATGGTCTTCTGAACCGAGACACCACTCCTCTATCCATCTCCAGGCAGGTCCGCCCACATGCAGATACACCCACATCCAAGTACCCAGCATGACAACTGTTATTCATGCTACACCATGCTTCAAGACAAAATTTCATTTATTTGTAATTAGAAATATATATTTCAAAATATATAATGACTTGTTTTGAGATTAATCACTATACTTTAACTATGTTCAATCTGTAACCATGAAAATACATCCTGCATATCAGATATTTACATTACGATTCCTAACAGTAGCAAAATGACAGCTATGAAGTAGCAACGAAAATAATTTTATGGTTGGGGGTCACCACCACATGAGGAACAGTATTACAGGGCCTCGGCATCAGGAAGGTTGAGAACCACTGCCCTAAAGTAACGATGTAGCTTACTTGTATTTCAGATAACTGTGCAGGGTGAAGGGGGTTGGGCATAGGCATCTAATATCTTCCAGGAGCTTACTGTGTTGGTCATCTTATATGAGTTTTATCATTTACAAATATTACCACTGAATTCTGCTTCCAAAACCTTTTTTTTCCTCGCATAAATGCCAGAGAACTAAAAGAACAAAAGATAGCAAGACTTATCATGTAACACACCTAGAATGCTACTTCAGGGTAGCAAACATTTGGCACACGTAACTTGTTCCTCCTTGATTTTCTATAGAAATGCTGAAAAAGTACTTTAGCAATCACCTTGCTGGGGCTCCCATTGGACAGATAGGAAAGTGAAACCCAGGAAAGCTCAATGATTTACCTTCAGTCACACTGGTAGTAAAGGTACCACCCTGGTGGGTTCTTTTGATGACAAATGCAGTACTTTCTTTGTTCTGGTGCCTTTAGACTCAAAAACTTAACGAAACCAAAATAACTCTCATGCATGAAGCATTTTGTAAAATTCAGATTTTCAACTTCCTCTGGATCATTTGCATAAGAAATGCACACATCAAACTTAAGGTTTATACCAGTCAAAGAAATGACTAATGGTAGTCGATCAGATGAAAGGTTTCATATGTATAGTGTACTGAAGCTTAAAATTCTAAGGATTATATTTGTAGAAGGCTACAGTTTACAGTGGAAGCCCTAAATCCATTTAAGTCCCCACAAACACTCCGCCTTTATTCAATTCTTTCTGACCTTTTAACAGGTGATGTAAATAGACTTGCACTTAAGCAAAGTCTGTTAAAAAGTAGATTACTACCACGCCCCTATCCAATCCTACAAGGGGAATTCTATCTCTTAGAGAAGAGGAGGGGAATAACCAAACCTGTACTCCCTGCCAGTAAGTCATTACACCAACTCACAGGGCAGGGTAGACGGGAGTAGAAAGCCTAATCTTTCTCTGGCAGAAGGCCTGGTGGTTTTGAACTATTGACTTTATAGTTAATAGTCCAATGTGTAGCCCACTACACCACCAATGGCTGTATAAGGCCTGTGAAATCATCAATACCAGCTAACATCGTACACCTCAGCAAAGAGGAGCAGTTCCAGGCATCACACTGGTGTAAGTTCACTAACTGTTTAACCAGTTTGGCCTGCCAACGATGTTAAAAATATCCCAATGGTCCTTGCCAGAAAAAAGTTCCCCACACCTGCCTTAGGGACTTCCTAGGTGTACTCCGGATGGAATTTGGGATATTAGGGTTACATGACGGACTTGGTCAGAGGGCCCTGAACCAATCTTGTAAGCTCTTCTACTTAACATAATGTATGTGTCCAAAGCGTAGTCCCATTCCCACTTCTGTCGTCACATGTGAAACTGTGATGTACTCATCGATCACCAATTATGCTTCTGTGACAATCTCCCTTGACCTCCCATGTGCTCTTTAAGTAGCTGATCTTCTGTAAATCCTTGGGCCAATAGGGCTCAGGTAGATGGTCTCCCTCATCTAGATGATTTTTCTTAATCTCTGTCTGTTGAAGACTTAATAAATGTTCTCCATATTATATTTGAGATTTGGGTGCTCTTTCTCTCCTATAACAATATTAACAATAAAAAAGTTAAACTGTATGATAGGCACCATGCTAAATACATCATTTAATCTTCATAGCAATCTTTTGAGTCATATCCACGAAACTGTTCCCATTTTACCAAATGGGAAAAACTAGGTTACAGATGGTAAGTAGCTTCTTACCAGAGATCACAAACGCAGTTAACAGATAGGGCTGAGATTCCAATGACCTCAAAACCAAACCCTCCTTTATTGCCCTGTATCACTTCTCACTTTTACTTACTAGATTGTCACGTTTCCATGATGTGTATGACTTATTTTCATATTCAGAAACATTTTTTTATTATATTTTTAAACTAAATAATCTCTTAAAATAAGCAGTTTCAAGCATAGATATATCAAAGTTATGTCAAAAAAATTAATGTTTTATAGAAAAAAATAAACCATACTTTTTTATCAAAGAGCTGCATGTGATCTATCATTTAATACATCCTACATTACAATGTACTTTGGCATAGCATTGTCTAAAGGTAGAGATTCATAAAATATTTTCCAAATGTTATTTAGCTAATATAATCAAAATAGAATATTACTGAAACTCTGGGGGGGAAATTGTAATAACATACCACATAAAATTTTAGCCAAAGTCTGATATTATAAAATTGAGACCAAAAAAGGTAAAGAATGTGACAATCGCCTTCATCTACTGCTACCCATTCAACATTTAAAGAGCTGTCTATGTAACATTCGTGTTGTTGTTGTTAAATGCCAGTGAGTCGGTTCTAACTCACAGCAGCCCTGTATACAATAAAACTAAACACTGCCTGGCACTGCACCATCCTCACAACCGTCCTTTGTTTGAGCCCATCGTTACAACAACTATGTCAAATCCATCTTGTCCAAGGCCTTCCTCCTTTTCATTAGTTCTCTGCTTTACCAAGTATGACATCCTTCTCGAGGGACTGGTCTCTCCTGACAACATATCCAAAGCACAAGAGCACTCTGGCTATACTTCTTCCAAAACAGATTTGTTAAGTTTGGGGGGGCAGTTCGTGGTACTTTCAATATTTTTTACATGCACATTGATTCTTCTTCGGTCTTCCTTATTCAATGTCCAATTTTCACATGCACATGAGGCAAGTGAAAATATCATGGCTTGCGTCAGGCACACCTTTGTCCTCAAAGTAATATGCCTGCTTTTCTACACTCTAAAGAGGTGTTGGATAGCAGATTTAGCCAGGTAATACATCTTTGAGTTCTTGACTGCTGGTTCCATGAGCACTGATTGTGGATCCAAGCAAGACAGAATCCTTGACAACTTCAATCTTTTCCCCACTGATCATAATGTGACCTATTGGTGCAGTTGTGAGGATTTTGGTCCTCCTTACATTGAGATGTAATCGATAGTGAAGGCTGTAATCCTTGATCTTCATCAGCAAGTGCTCCAAATCCTTCTCACTTTCAGCAAGGAGGTTGTATCATCTGCATATTGCAGGTTTTGAGTAAGCCTTCCGTTTCTGATGCCATATTCTTCATAATATCCAGTTTCTTTGATTGTTTGCTCAACATACAGACTGAATAAGCATGGTGAGAGGATTCAACCCTGACACATACCTTTCCTAATTTTAAACCATGCAGTATTCCCTTGTTCTAGTTGCAAAACTTCCTGTTGATTCGTGTACAAGTTCCACATGAGCACAAAGAAGTGTTTTGGAATTTCCATTCTTCTCAAGTTTATCCATAGTTTGTTAGGATCCACACAGTCAGATACTTTGGCATAGTCAATGAAACAAAAGTAATCATCTTTCTGGTATTCTCTGCTTTGAGCCACAATCCATTTGACATCAGCAACGATATCCCTTTGCTATCATTCCATGTCCTCTTCTGAATCTGGCCAGAAACTCTGGAAGCTCCCTGTCAATGCACTGCTGCAACCAGTGTTGGATGATCTTCAGCAAAATTTTACTTGCATATGATTATCAACAATATTGTTCTATAATTTGAGCATCTGTTGGGTCACCATTCTTTGGAATGAGTACAAATATGGATCTCTTCCAGTCCAATGGTCAAGTAGCTCTCTTCCAAATTTCCTGGCATGACCTATGAGTCTTCCAGTGCTTCAGTAGCTTAATTGGTATTCAATTCCTAGAGCCTTGTTTTTGGCTAATACTTTTAGGCAAAAGAATGGCAGTACTCTCTATCTGTTTTTTGCATCAATGGCCCTGAGAAATGTTTGATGAGTTTGCTTTATTATACATGTGGTTATTTACAAAAAGGAAAAAAAACTTTCCAGGTCTCCTTATTTTCTCTAATATTAAAATCCAAAATCCTTAGCATGGCTTTTCAGCCTGCCTTCCCATTTTCATCTATTAAAACTATCTATGCAGACATATAACAGTCCCTTAAACAATAAAGGATTGAACTGCACACTGCTTACACATGGATTTTTTTAAATAATTTTAGTAAAGGCTCATACAACTCTTATCACAATCCACACATACATCGTGTAAAGCACATTTGTACATTCATTGCGCTCATCATTCTCAAAACATTTGCTCTCCACTTAAGCCCCTGGCATCAGCTCAGTTTTCCCCTCCCTCCCCGCTCCCCCTTCCCTCATGAACCCTTGATAATTTATAAATTATTTTGTCATATCTTGCACTGTCTGACGTCTCCCTTCACCCATTTTTCTGTTGTCCGTCCCCCAGAGAGTAGTTTATACGTAGATCCTTGTAATCGGCTCCCCCTTTCAAACCCACCCTCCCTCCACCATCCCAGTATCGCCACTCACACCACTGGTCCTGAAGGGATCATCTGCCCTGGATTCCCTGTGTTTCCAGTTCCTATCTGTACCAGTGTACATCATCTGGTCTAGCCAGATTTGTAAGGTAGAACTGGGATCATGATAGTGGAGGAGAGGAAGCATTTAGGAACTAGAGGAAAGTTGTATGTTTCAGCGTTGCCATATCGCACCCTGACTGGCTCGTCTCCTCCCCGAGACCCTTCTGTAAGGGGATGTCCAGTGGTCTACAAATGGGCTTTGGGTCTCCATTCTGCACTACCCCCCTCATTCACTATGGTAAGATTTTTTGTTCTGATAATGCCTGTTACCTAATCCCTGTGACACCTCGTGATCCCACAGGCTGGTGTGCTTCTTCCATGTGGGCTTTGTTGCTTCTGAGCTAGATGACCGCTTGTTTACCTTGATATATGGATTTTTAAAAGACACTTTGTTACAGGACATGAGCAATTCATCTCTCCAGTAAACTGTGTATCCATATTAGGAGTGATCTTTTGCAGTTCACACATTGTTTTCTGTGTATGTGTGTGTGTGTGTATGTGTGTGTGTGTGTGTGTGTATGCGTGCGTGCGTGTGTAAGAAAGCTTTATATTCAAGAGCAATTGAAATATTGAGAAAACATCCCAGTCCAGTCCAGATCAAGTCTATAAGTCCGACATTAGCCCATTAGAGCCCATACAAAGCTCTAAAGTCCTCTTCAGACTCATGAAACAAATGCAATGATGCCAAATGCAGGAAGATTACAGCCAGTGGGTGGGAAGTCTTGTGGATCCAGTGGTGTTGTAAGCATCTCAGTGTTGGCAGGGGTCTCCATGTGGCTTCTCCAGCTCAGGGAGCTAGCCTGGCTGCATGTGTCTTGTCAGCTGCAATGTCTCCCAGGGAGTCAACGTGCCGCACATTGTTTTCATCTTGGAGCGTAATAGCAGAAACTCTGAATGCCACCACGGGGTCCCTTAGCTCCACTGATTATGCTTCAAGTACTCCCACAAAGCAGAGAAACGTCAAGACACTATAAGAGAAAGGTGAACTGTTTGATAAGTAGACAGAATGAAAGCTGCAGCTACGGTTGCCCACCATTTCAAGATAAATGGATCCAACATAAGGACCACTGTCAAAAGAAAACAAAATTTCACTAGCAGGTATGAAAATGTTGCATTTTTTAAATAAAATACTCTTTTATCTAATATTGTTTTATATGGATACTGTACATAATCTAAAAGAAATAAAAGTTTTCCACCAACTTTTTGCAGCCTACTTGTACATGTAACATAAAATGTGATCAACAGTGTGTTATCAGTAAGGCTACTGGTGAACAGTAGGCTACTAGGAGTAGTTAAGTTTAGGGCAGTGGTTCTCAACCTTCCTAATGCCACGACCCTGTAATACAATTCCTCATGTGGTCGTGAGCCCCAACCATAAAATTATTTTCGTTGCTACTTCATAACTGTCATTTTGTTACTGTTAGGAATCGTTATGTAAATATCTGATATGCAGGATGTATTTTCATTGTTACAAATTGAACATAATTAAAGTATAGTGATTAATCACAAAAACAATATAATCATATATTGTGAAATATATATTTCTAATTACAAATAAATGAAATTTTGTCTTGGAGCATGGAATAGCATGAGTAACGGTCTTAACCCCCAGTACCCATATGTGAGCGTATCTGCATGTGGGCGGATCCACCTGGAGACAGATAGAGGAGCAGTGTCTCAGTTCCTAAGACCATTGGAAATAAGTGTTTTCCAATGGTCTTAGGCAACCTCTGAAAGGGTCATTCAACTCCCAAAGGAGTCACCACCCAAGGTTGAGAAGTGCTGGTTTAGGGGTAGTCAAAGTGAGCTATGGATTTTCAACTAGCCATTAGATTGTTCAAGGGTCAATTGTACTCACAAATTCCCTATGAAGTGCTAGGCTGTATTCATCAATTTCCATTAATTAGCCTAGTTTCATTAATTAGATCTAGTTGCTTTATCTGTAATTTAAGGAACAGGCAAGAATCAGCAAAATGACCTTCTCTTCCTAGTCCCTCTTTGCTTGAGTTTCAGACATCTGCAAGCATCTTCAACAATCTCCATACCCTGGACTTAACACTATTTTTTCTTTTGTGCTCACAAACTTTTCCCCTGAATACCTATTAAAACACTTTGCCACATTGCTTTTTGTTGGGTATCTGCCTCCTCCATTAGATTCCTTGGGAACAGCAAATTTTTCTGATTCATCTTTTATCATAACCAAGCCCAGTATGGTAAACACAGAATGTCCAACAGTATGCTGAATGAATATCTGCATATCCAAAGAGGCTAAGGGGGCTTCAAGCAGTATGTAAAAAAATGGAATTAAAAGATAAAAGAATTTTTCTTTGGACTTTTTGAAGCACCTCCCCTCCCATATACTCTGAGCGGTAACACAAGGGAGTAGTAAGAAAAGTAGTCCTTAAAATGTGAGCAAAACAGCCACAGTAGTAGCAACAATACCCCCGTGTTAGCAGCAGAAAACATCTACATTATTTAAGCTTGCTCGGTGCCTGAAATTGTTGTAAGGGCTACCTAGTGTATCAATGCATTTAGTTCTCACATCAACTCTATGAGGATGACCAATCTATTATTTTGACCATTTCATGGAGAAAAGGGGAAGTTGTGTACAAATATGCTTGACACATGGATGTATGTATGGATTGTGATGAGTTGTACGAACCCCCAATAAAATGCTTTAAAAAAAGAGAAGTTGAGTAAAGCCCTCAGCTAGTAAATGGAAGAGAAATTGCACAAATCCAGGCAATCTGGTTCCTGAGTTCAAGTTCTTAACCACTAAATTACATTGACTCTTTAGCTCAAGCAATAGATCACTGGGATTAGAAGGGAAAACCTGGGTCTAGTTCTAGTGATTCTTCTTCAATTTCTTCCCTAAACGTGCTTTAAAAAATCGATACAAGATGTTTTTCAAATTTGTTTCAATAAGAGAATATTAATTTCATCAGCCTTAAGTGTACAGCTGCTCTGGGAAGGCTTCTCTGACACCACAGGTTGGAACAGAGGCCTCGGCTGGGTTCCCTATGCATGCCTTTCTGGCACTCGGAGTATGTGACCACCAAGTTAATGTGATTACCACACATATCGTGTACAAGCTGAGTTTTTCAGCACATTTTTTATTCCATTTTCTGGTAAAACTGGGTGCCTCAGCTGATAGTCAGGTCGGCTTACCCTCGAGTATATACGGTAATTATTTGAACAGTTTCCAGCTCCCCCACTAAACAGGAATCTCCATGGGGATTCAAGTCTGATGTACTCATCAATGTCTCCATAGCACATGGACTCTTAACAAATGTGTGAAGACAAGGAACATACGTGTTCAACTTGCTGTTGTTTTTGTTGTTTGCTGGTGAGTTATGCCTCATACTGATCCTGTGTAAAACGGAACAAAACATTGCCCAGCCCTGCACTATCCTTACAAGCAGTGCTATGTTTAAGCCTATAGTTAAAGCTACTACGTCAATGAATCTCATTGAGGGCCCTTCTCCAGAGACTGGTCCCTGCTGATAATGTATCTAAAGAACTTAAGAGAAAGTCTCGCCATCCTCGTTTCTCAGGCGCAATCTGGCTGTACTTCTTCCAAGATAGATGTGCTCGTTCTTCTCGGGCAGTCCATGGTACATTCAATCTTCTTCACCAACACCATGATTCAAATACATCAACTCTTCCTCAGTCTTCTTTACTCATTACCCACGTTCCACACACATATGAGGCCATTAAAGCTACCATGTCTTGGATCAGGCACGCTTCAGTCCACTTCTTAACACTTTACAGAGGTCTTTTGCAGCAGACTTTCTAAATTAAATGCATTGTTTGATTTCTTAATGACTACTTCCATGCACGCCCACTGTGGATCCGAGTGAAATGCAATCCCTGACCACCTCAATCCTTCCTCCATGTTTATCATGCTGGTGCGATGATCTCAACAGTGAGGGTTTTTATTTTCTTAATGTTAAGCTATTGTCCAGAATGAAGGCTGTAGTCTTTGAACTTTACCAGGAAATGGTTCAAGTCCTCTTCACTCTGAGCAAGAAGGTTGTATCATCTGTTCAAATGGTGTCCCAAATTCACCATTTTTCCTGCACACACCACCAACATCCTAATATAAGTCGCGATGACCAAGAACCTAAAATATTAAATTCACTCCTACCTGGTACTTACTTATAATTTCCTATGATTTTAACACATCGCTGCAACACTGACAAATTAATCATTCAGCAAATATTATTAAAATTTCTAGTATGTGCCAAGTAGATTTTATTGCCTAATAAAACCTTGTTGGTTTCCTCCTGCCTCTTACTACCATAAAAAAAAAAAATCTCACTATCATCGAGTTGATTGAAACTCCTAATTGCCAACAGAATAAAATTCAAAATTTCAGCAAGACTGACTATCTGCTGAAAGAACCAAGAAGCAGATGTTGGTTCTAATACAACTCCCACTAAAAGAAACGAAGACTTCTCAGAGAAATGGCTAACTCCAGGGATTCCTCTGCATGAGTACAGGGTAAGTACTTAAAAATATATATATATATACATATATACTTAAAAATATATATCAAAAGAACATAGGAGCAGCCTACAGGAACACACACTGGCAAAACCTGGAACAACTGGGGCACAAAAACTATTAGATATAATGACGACATTTAAACTTTAGGGAGGAATTTAAATTCATGAGTCCATACTAATAATAAGCAAATAAAGGTGGGAAGAAAAGAGGAAGGGAGGATGGGAAGAGAATTAGAAGAAGAAATGAATCTCAATTAAACAGAAGGCCAGGGGGCAATTGGGCACATAAAAGGAGTTGTGGGGTTGGGGTAAAAAAACATTTTGCAACCATCCTGATAAAATCTCAATCAGGAAAGAATCAGCAATAAATGATAAAATCTAAGGGGAAATCTTTACAAGGAACAAGATATTTACATGATCTCAAAATGTCTCCCCACAAACTGCAAAGGAAAAAATAATAATTATACACTAGAGAAAGTCAGCAATTTATCTCACCCCTTAACCAGACACTCTAAGTGAATACCATCTATGAAAGACAGACAGATAACATGGATCTCTGTAGGGGTGTGAAATTATTTAATGTGGCCCTGCAAGCCAAAGTTACTCCCACCAAATAATCTTTTTCTGCATGGGTCTGGATAAGGGGGTGGAGAGGAGGGTGGGAAGGCTGGGAAAGAAATCACTGATAGTGGTCATCTGTAAGTTATTAATAGAATTCATTGGATTGCCACCCTGCACGGTATAAAATGAGCCCTCTGAGAAGCAGGAGGAAGGATCACACTGCCAATTATAGCCAGGAGTAGAGGGTCATCTGGACCCTGGGTACCTATACAGTGAACCCCCGGGCCCAGAAGAAGACAGCTGTGACATCAGAGGAGCAGCAGCAGAACCAGAGTCAGAGCACGAGACAAGAGTGGTAGACTCCCAGTCAACAAATCAGGGAAAGCTGAGTGCTTTGGGGCAGAAGGCTGGGGTACCTCTGGGCTCTGAATTCAGGAGGAAGCTGGGTAGACTGACCCAAGGAGTTTGAGCTGAATGCCTCCAGGTTAAAGCTTACAGTGGAGTGGCATGCTCTTTGGGCATTTATTGGCAGTCCTCAAAGAACTTTGTCACGTGTCCCAAATGAACAACTGTATCCTGAGCATTTCCCACCTGTATTGCAAACAGTTGACAGAAGAAGTTTGATGAATCAGAAATACCATGAGTTCTGTGTGGCCTTAAATTTAAATGGAATATAGAACCAAGTAACTGAAAAGTAGAGTGCTGTGGGATATGGAGTTATAAAAGTAGAAATCATATGTTGGGGTAAAATAACCTCCAAATGTAATGATCTAAAGTCATAACATCTTTGTAATAGGTTTGCGTCAAATTGACTGGGCCAGGATTCTCAATGATCTGTCAGTTGAAGCCTTCCCATGATGTGATCTAGCATAATATCATCAATTCCATGATGGGATCTGCTGGGAGCAGCCAAGCAGTTGTGGAAAGATTAGAGTGACTTTAATCAGGTCAGAGTCCTGATGTAAATGGAAGGATGTTTCTTTGGGGTTGTGGCCTACTCTTATATAAGATGCTGTGGGAAAGTTAGCTTACTTCTGCATCCAGTTTAACAGCTGACCCACAGACTTGAACCAGATTGGACTTACCCACTTCTACAACTGTGTGAGCCACTTTCCTGATATAAATTTCATTCTTCATGGATATATAAGCATTACTGGTTTTACTTCTCTAAAGCTTCTCTGTGTTCCGCATGACACAATCCCCTATGGAGTATTCGGACCAGTCATATATAACTTCAATCTAATTACAAGGGAATGTCAGACAAATAACATACGGAAAGTTCTTTTAAGAAAAAGGAGGAGGGAAGAAAAGGAGGGAAACTATATTCTTTAACAATGCCAATTTGAAGACATATGGTACCAGTTCAATGGATTAATGGACCACCCAAACATGTCTCTGCAGAACCCTGAAATCAGAACAACTAGATGGTGCCTAGCTACCACAACCAACTGCTCTGAAAAGGATCTTTTAGAAGGCCCAGGATAGTGTAGGAGTAAAATGTGGAACAAAACTCAAAAAAATCATAAAAGAGACCACACTTGTCTCTGATAGAGAATGGTGGAGCCTCCGGTCTCTCTTCAGGTCCGGAAATTAAACTCATTCCATGTTAGAATACTCAATCGTTGAAGATCAAAGGGCAGCCTCTATCCAAGGGCAAAGTTCAGAGAGGAAAGAAGAAAAAATCAAAACAGAAAACACAAGGATGAAGTGGGATAAGTGATGGTACACAGAATGTACTGCAATGGATGACTATTTCTCCATGGGAGAAACAACTGTGTGAATGTCAAACTGATGACTGCTCTGTAAACCTTCACCCAATTCACAATAAAAAGGTTTTTTCAATGCCATTATAAGGCAAAGAAATATGGTGGGAATGCTACAGATTAAAAAAGGCTTAAGAGACACGACAACTAATTGTATCATCTAACCCTAGGCTGACCTCTGAACACATTATCAGATCAACTGACTAAATTGAAACAAGTAAACATATGAAGTTGACAACTATATTGTGGTTATGTGAGAGAGTATATCTATTTCATTGCAGTTCAGATGTAAAGAACCATAACTGATTCTCAATTAATTTCAGGGGAGGGAAAATTCATAGAAAGACAGAGTCTAGATGGAAAGAGGGTGACCAAATGACAAAGCAAATAGGGCAAAACGTTAACATCAGATGAATCTGGATAAAGAATAAACAGGTATCCCTTGAATTTTTAAGTGTTTTTTAATTATATATATTCACGGGATAAACAATCTGGAGGAAAAAACAATGGGACCTACGGTTCTGGGGGGATATGGGACATGCTTCCAATCGACAGCCTGGAGCTAGGCAACCAGGCTTCTCCACAACCTTTCAATTTCTCTGCTCTAAGTAGATATTTCTTTCTAAATATCACTCTAAGAATTTCTCTCAAACTTACCCTTAAGTAAGTTACTTAAGGATATGAACTGTGTTCCCCATATCTATCAAACGAGTGTTCATAAATATTTGTTTGTTAATAGGTAATATGCAAAAGAACGCAGGCAGTGAGGAAGGAGGAATGAAATCATTCCCATCGCTAAGTCTTTACTTATGCTGTAACTCCTTAGTGCAGCAAAACTTTTCTCTCTTCACTCAATCAAACTTATTTTCAAAACCCCATCTCCGGCCCATTTTCTGCAAAAAGGTTCCCCACTTAAATGGGGTCATTCTCATCTTTCCTTTGCTACATACCCCAGCTTTCGTTGCCAATGTCATTTACTTCGGCACTTGGTCACACAGTTCCTTAAGACAAAATCTGGTCTCAGATTTTCCTGATCTTCCCCAGTGACTAAACCAACCCACTGCCATCATGTCAATTCTGGCGTGCAGTCGAGTGGAACTGCCGAGATTGTACATCTTTATCAGAGCCTCGGCTTTCTCCCATGAAGTGCCTGGTGGGTTTGAATAGCCAACTTCTCATGCTTAATCTACCGAGCCATCAGGGCTCCTGAGGACGCGGTGCGTGCTAACGGGACCAGTGGAGAAAATACGGTGGAGAGGAAGGGCAGCAGGGCATGAGAAGGGAAGAAGGCTTAGGAGCTGGGCAGTGTGGCTCGAGGGTCAAGTTAGCATCTACTATGTTGCCTCAGATACATCACTTAAATTCTCAGTTTCTACTTCATATTAAAATTCAGACCAAAAGCCTCAAAGATTATAAAAAGGTCTTTTATTTCTACAATTCTGGGATGATTACATCTCTTTTTTCTTTAGCAACGTTATTCCTATTTACCAGTAGAAAGAAATCCAGTAAGCATACTGTATTAAATCACAGTAAGTCATTTAAGAAAGAAGTGACAACAGAGTTTACAAACTGTCAAAGGTGCTAAATGCTAATCATCTTCCTGACCATCAAGCGTTTTATATTCATCTTTCTTCTCAAAAGACTATTAAGCAAAATCTTCAACATACACATACTTTATTACCTTGATCTTTTCCAAGTCTTTTCAAGTCTTAAAAACATGAAGGTTAATGAGAGGGGAAAAAGAGGCGGGGGAGTACCTAAGTTTTCTGTGAAATACATAGGTGATGCCCAGAGATTCTGAATTATAATTGATTATAAGCACATTAACAATTTTTAAAAACAGAATGTTTTTAAACAAGACAATTTCAAAGTTTATGAACAATGTCAAACATTTTCTTTAAATCAGTTAACTATATATCCTAATACCTCTGCTGAGAGATAAGATGATGAAGATGCAAGTTATACTTGGTGGTAAACACCACTTGCAGCACTGTTATATATGTTATGTATTAGAGTAGCAGTAACAAGTTGGGCTGCTAACTGAAAGGTCAGAAACCGCCAGCTGCTCCACAGGAGCAACACAAGGCTTCCTACTCCTGTAAAGAATTTCAGTCTCGGAAACTCACAGGCGCAGTTATACCGTCTTCCAGGGTTACTATGAATCAGCATCTCCTTGATGACAGAGAGTTCTAAATTAGTTATACTAATGACCAGATTTAAATCTGTTACCAACATGCCCCTATTAAATGTTGACCATCAACACTGATCTATCTCTAAAAGACAAGCTGTACTCCCCATTAAGGACTCGATGGTCCTTTCCTCTGGTCTTTCAGTACCTGTGCAGTCTCATCTCCCATCAAATTCTGCACTGTCCCACAGTGAGTTCCCTGGATGGTGCAAGAAGTTTCCACTTGACTACTAAGCTAAGGGTTGGCGATTTGAAACCACTCAGTGGTGCCATCAGAGAAAAGTTTTTTAAAACTATATGGAGCAGGAACACAGAGGTCGCGGTGCATCAGAAATGTCTTGACTGCCACCAGTTCAGCATTTCAAACCTACCATCCACTCCGTGGGAGAAAGCTGAGGCTATCTGCTCCTATAAAGAGTATCTCTGGCTCTGCCTCCCCTGGGTTCATTCCCAACTCATAGCAGTGCTATACGTGAGTTCGAATCACTGGCTTGTGGTGAACATCTTAATTCCTAACTCTCCACATCATGAGATTTGAGTAGGAGTCACGGGGATGACACTGGGTTGGTTGGTCTGTTTTGGTTTTCCTAAACTAAGTCATAATTAATTGTTCATCCTCCCCTTCATATGACCTGCCCTGTGTTATACCTCCAAACTTTCATTTGCATTTCCTTTCCCACTTCAGAGCTAGAAATTTAGGGTAAGTAAAAAAAAATCGTAATGAAATCAGAGAAACCTTTATTTTAAAAATTGAGAATTTTTCTTTCTATACCCTCAATGCAAGGGCTATACACCCTGAAGGTTTTGTTTTGATTTCCCTCGCCAGGTCAAAATCCCAGTTTGGGCGTCAATGTTCCTTGTAAATGTTCTTGGGGTTTGGGGCCCAAAAAATAAATCTGAAGGGGCAAGATCAGGGCTGAAGGATTGGATAGGATAAGATTTCTCAGCACAGTCCTCAGAGGACAGTCCTTGTTACCTTCAAAGAAGGAGCAAGTGCATTGCTGTGATGGAACAAATTCCTCAGCGCCCTTTTCTTGGCCTTTTTCCTTAAAATATCTTCATAATAAGTCCTTGTGATCATCCTGTGCTCTTGGAGAAAATCCATCAAGATCACTCTTTTGATATCCCAGATGCTAAACAGGCACCAAAACCTCCTGAGCTGACCTCAACTGGCCCAGCAGGTCCCCTCAGAGCCACTGGTTTGAATTGAGTCTCCTTTTGAAGACACCCTGGTGAGACGGAGACAAATATATTACTTACTGCAGCCATCTACTTATCACAGAGACATGGACTGTTTGGAATAAACCCTTGCATATATCAACTAGAACCCTAGTATTCATACTTTTTGACGTACCCTCCTAAGCACACTGAAGAAAAGAAAGGTAAGTAGTTATCTATGAGAATAGTTCAAGCTTCCCTACAAAAAGAGTACATATGTTACTCTGTGGTTTTCCACTAAGGGGACCTCTAGCAAAGTCTAGAGACATTTCTAGTTATCACAACATGGGACAAGGCCGAGACGTGCTACTCGCATCTATGGAAGGTGGCCAGTAATGCTGCCAACCATCCTACATGCATTAGACAACCCCCACAACAAAGCATTAACTGCTCCCAAGTATTAATACTGCTGAAGTTGAGAAACTCAGTTGTCAACTGACTTATTCAGACTTAATGATTCCATATCACAACTCAGCAATAATGACAATAAACCCCAATTTGGCAGGTTTGACCAAAATTTCTGTAACTGTGTGTGTATCCATCCACCCACACTAAAAATGATCTTTATATAATCTTCACGCTTAACTACATTTAACCAAGAGTACTGGAATGTAACGTGGATCCCTGAAAACTAACCTATACTAAACTACCAAAACTATTCTGAAGTCTGTAAGCACTTTTAAGTATAAAGTTATATCAATAAACTTGAAAGCAAACCACTTAATTTTCACTGGTAGAACTATGACAATAGTTATGACTAACACAATCTGAGGCATGAGGCAATCAGTTCCTCCAGACTTAATTAAAAAAAACAAACGCATAGTACTGCAAGTAAATCTTGCCCAGATGTCTTTACTGTTCAACACAGGAAGTGGTGGCGAGAGTAAAGGGCATGCCATTGCTACTGCCAGAATCACTGCTTATCAGGATTTCAAAAATTCGGACAAGCCCACGGCAAAAGGTGATCAAATGTCAATCCAGGAGGTCGGATACAGAAGTTAACCATTTCTCCCCCATATGGGCTGAGAACGTTTCACATGACTGGACAACTGGAGGAAAGATATGCAGAAGCAAGAAGATTGTTGTATCTACTGGATGACTCGAGGCTCTTGGGTGTTTGGCGGTATACTCATAATTCACGAATGTCTTTGGTCCTGTGCATGACTGACTTCCCCTACTCCCTCGGTAACCAAATAAAGAAGGGACACTTTGCAATCATTTTACACGTTGTCGGAACCTATCACTGCCTCACAAGACAAACAAAAAACAAAACAAGAGAAATACCACTCACTGGGACCCTCTATCAAAGAACCAAAACGACCCCAAACAAAAACGTGAGTAGAGGGACTCTTATAGGATAAGAGACTTTAATTTTGTCACTGGAGAAAGTGATTTCTAAACAATACGCCTATGTCTTTCCAAAGATCCCATCTTTATAACTTAAGGTTTCCCAACTCAAGTAGAAAGAAAATGTTTTGGAAATGATGATGGCAACATATGTACAATAGTGCTTGATACAACTGAAATATGGATTGTTAAAAGATCTGTAAGAGCCCCCAATAAAATGATCAATAAAGAAAAAAAAAACGTTTCCCAAGTTTCAAATGGAAATCGCCTTGGCAGAAACTGGAGTCCGTGTATATAGCATTTGACAATAACTTACCGTGGGTTCATTTTAAAAAGGCAGCATAGATAAAAATAGGGTGCCGGGCTTGGAGGGGGAAACGCATTTTTAATTTAAAAAAAAGTTTCCAACAGTGAGTAATATCTTCCTTCTCAGCTGACTGCCAGCCAGTGTCAGAACCTCCACTGGGCCCACGCTAGGCCGGATTTCATCACGTTGCCCTCCTATATTGGCCAGGTGAGAAACCTAAGCCGCGTGAGACAGGTGTGTGCTGCCTAAAGTTGGGGGGTGCGGGGAGCCTGGGGACCCCGCTTGGCTCCCGCAGCCTCCTGCGGGCGGGCGGGCG
>NW_022103898.1:35682587-35686309 GCF_000313985.2 Echinops telfairi | reverse complement strand
GACAGCTGGGCGGGCCCGCCCTCCAAGGCCGAAGGGCGGAGCCTATTCGAACCCCCACCCTCCCAGCTTGTCCATCTGTGGGGGCGGGGCCAGGAGGAGGCTGGCCCAGGTCTGCGACCAATCGGAAGCGGCGGCACTGGGGGCGGCCACATGACGGACAGGCGGCAGGACGCTGACGCCGCCATTCCTTCCGGCGGGTTGGGTGGACACCGCACTGTCTGAGGCCGCACCCTTGCTCCAGCCGCGTGACCCCAGAGGTGTGGGTGGGGACCCCTCGGGCTTTCCCTAAGGGTGTCACTGACCAGACCCAAGCGGAGCAGGCGCCCTGGATACTTGCGACTATGGTAATATATAAGATTGGTCATTGTGACCCGGTAATTGACACTCAGGCTCTGGACACAACATAGAGCATCATTTCTCCTGGATACTCTGAACCCATAATGGAAGCAGGAGAGCCTCTGCAGTGACTGCACCAGTCAGTTGGGCTTCACTCGCCTTTTCCCAACCCTTAAGCCTTCCTTTCCCACTCTCTTCCTGCTTCTAATTTCACTGCCCCCCCACCCCGCAAAAAAAAAAAAAAAAAAGTAAAGAATGCCGGAAAAATAATAAGGGAGGAAGGTAATGAGCAGAAAGCAATAAATAGGGACCAGAAGTTTGGGATTGTTCTTTTCCAATCATAGGAACAATATTTGATACCTGTGATCGCATGTGTCTTCTCATTTGGAAGTCCATGTTCGAACCATTCACGTAAGGAATTTAAAAACCTATCGTGGTAATAGATATATTTTAGTAAATCATCTGCGATACCCTTCTGTTTTACAGATTAAGAAAAATAGTGAGGTCACATAAAATAGTGAGCCTGCCAAAACAAGGATGTGGGCTTAGAACTGACTTCCAGGCACAATATGATTAAACCCAAAAATCACACAGTTCCTGAGCCTTACTATTCTGTAAACATTCACAAGCCAAGAGGTTGTACTTTCACTCTGGAAGAAGAGAGAAGCTTTTAATCTTCCTTAAATAGGGCAGGAAATGAAATAATGCTACTAATCTTATTTTAAAATACATAAGTACCTTTGAATTCTACTGACACAATTAATGAAGTGCTTGTTGGAAAGTACTTCCAGCGTGTGTTTTTTCTCTTTTAAGAAGGTTCAACACAATCATCAGTTCTTTCAAATGAGTTAATGTGAAGTCAATTCTGCCCTAAACATTTTGCTTTGGTGGTGTGTGTGTGTGTGTGTGTGTGTGCAGAACAGCCACCACATAACTAATGTATTATTCATCATTTATTGATAATGTACTTAAATACACCAAGTAAACAAAGCAAAGCAAACACTGTTTCAACTTTCCAAACAAAGATGTTTTACTTTCACAAAAGGTAATAAAATAGCATTTGTTTCCCTTTTTCTATTTCTTTTTTTAAATTTTAGTTTAAAATTGCAAATTAATATTACATGCCAAAAAAAATATATATATATTACATGCCAAAGCTTTACCAGAATTTGCCTGTGAGATCTTTTAACTAGCATAAACAGCTCTCATCTTCTGTATAGCTAGATGGATTATTCAAAAAACTGCACTACCTGTGGTTTATGGTTACACCATCATTGGAATAATACATTAGAGCACCTAATTACCGCAACAGAAAATGAGCAGAGGGTGACCCATAATCATGAAAGAATATCATTAACTCATCATGCAGTTCCCACATGAAATAGTTATGTTTATCCTGTCTGACCTCTAATTCTGACCTTTTAGCTCACTTAACCTTGAGATTCCAACACCAGCAATGCTGTGTCCTTGTCAAGACCTCCAATTCATTCACCTCTCACTTCTTTCCTGTTACCCTAGGGTTCTCATTTCCATCAGAACTAGTTCAACATCGGTATCCAAACATTATCACGCCCAGTACCCACCTTTGCAAAGAGCTTAGCTTCTTCAGTTCACTCCTTGCGTGATATTCATCCATCAGAACCCAAATCCTTGTTCAGCCTAACAATCCACATGGTCTATACTACACAGGAGCATAGAGATATACAGGTAACTAGGAGTATTGGGTTCATTTTACATTAATAACCACAGATGTCAGATAAGCAGTCAACGTTGTCCAGAAGTACTGTTACACATTCCTCCTTTTTCTCAACAACAACAACAAAAAGTGTGCTTCTAGTTGTTTCACTTTTTTTCTAGACTAACTCCACTCCTTGAGCAGGAGGCCAATTAAGCCTCCTCGCTGTTTCATTGAGACTACTCAAGATCACCAAAGCCTGCTTGATGTCAAATTCAGGGACGAGTTTATTGTTCTGACTGTGACTCTCAATTACATTTAAAGCCAATGGTCACTCTCTCCTGGATTATTTTCTTCTCTTGACAGTGCATTTTATGGTATTTCTCTTCAACGATCACTCCTTCTCAGGCTCATGGCTTCTATACTACATCTTATGTTACAGTACGGCAAAAACTCTGTTCAACAGCCCTTCCTTTTACGTATTACATGCAACTTACAAGACATATCTTTGACCAAGACTCCCAAATCTGACCTCCACCCTAGCATCTCCTCACATTTCCATCTCTTTTATATCTCTGTTTAATCATGTCAAATATACCATGACCAAAAAATAGTTTATCTTCAAAACTGCTTCTTCACCAATTTTCTCGTGTTAAAATGTGCCATTCTTAGATACTCAACTGTTTCAAACCAAAAGTCTTAGGCTTATCTTTGATTCAATTCTGTACCTCACCACTACCGCTGATC
Source organism: Echinops telfairi (assembly GCF_000313985.2). Taxonomy (NCBI): domain Eukaryota; kingdom Metazoa; phylum Chordata; class Mammalia; order Afrosoricida; family Tenrecidae; genus Echinops; species Echinops telfairi. Next base: position 35,683,551 of record NW_022103898.1, on the reverse strand, counting down.
TAGCAAATTCATTAGGAAGTTCTGACAAACTTCCTCAAAAACGTATCCAAAATCTGCGCCTCCTCCCCATTATCACAGTAGGGCAAGTCTCTCTCACCACCGTAACCCCTGTGTTGACTGCAGTAATCATCTACTAACTGACTCCTATTTTACTTTGTTTTAAAATTCATTCACACCACCACAACTAGACACTTTTTGAACATGCAAATCAGACACTAGTCATGTTCTCCTGGAAAATAATATATCTATGATTCTCTAGAGAAACAAACTAGTGTTTGAGACTAATATACATCACTATACACCTCCTCACTCATCAACTATCTCATCTGACCATTGTTTTATTAATTGTGTAAGTCTGGCTGACAAGCGCCGTGTGGATGGAAGCAAGAGAAGCGCTGCCTGTTTAAGTTTGTTTAAACGATTCCTAGTGGTTTGAAAGTTATCTAATGATATATAATCATCCTTCATTTTATCATTATCCTCCATTTTCACATAAAGACCTGGTCTATGGAACATCTAACCGTGTCTGTTAGTGAGTTGTGTATATAGTTAGGTAGTGTTTAAAACGTTTGTTGAAAAGAGGACTTACAAGACCGGAGACACAGTGTGGGAATTGTGCCCTATCTGATCCCACCACACGGAGGCAAAACACTAAGGGGGTGTAACAGAACAGAAAGGGAACAGAGCGAAGACGTCCCCAGGGAATGCTGAAGGTAGACTTTGGGGTCCCAACAGACTGGACTGGAAAACACCTCTAAAGGCCAACAAACAGTCCTTGAACTAACTACAGCTTTTCTTTCTTGTTGTGTTTTGTTTTTGTGTTTTTTTTGTGGTGGTTTGTTGTTGTTTTGTTGTATATTGTTGCTTGGTTTTGATCTGTCTTGCTTTTTGTGCATGGTATTATCTCTGCAGGTCTGTCTAAATAAGATAGGCTGGATGAACAATCTGGAGGAGAAAACAACAG
>NW_022103898.1:35674852-35681901 GCF_000313985.2 Echinops telfairi | reverse complement strand
TCCCCTTACAGAAGGGTCTCGAGGAGGAGATGAGCCAGTCAGCGTGCAATGTAGCAACAATGAAACATACAACTTTCCTCTAGTTCCTAAATGCTTCCTCCACTCCCACTATCATAATCCCAATTCTACCTTGTAAGTCTGACTAGACCAGAGGATATGCACAGATAGGAACTGGAAACACAGGGAATCCAAGGTGGATGATCCCTTCAGGACCAGTGGTGTGAGTAGTGATACTGGGAGAGTAGAGAGTGGAAAGGGGGAACCGATTACAAGGCTCTACATGCTCCTCCCTCGGGGATGGACAACAGAAAAGTGGGTGAAGGGAGACGTCAGACAGCGCAAGATATGACAAAATATTAATTTATAAATTATCAAGGGTTCATGAGTGTGTGGGGAGCGAGGAGGGAGGGGAAAAATGAGGAGCTGATGCCAAGGGCTTAAGTGGAGAGCAAATGTTTGGAGAATGATGAGGGCAATGAATGTACAAATGTGCTTTACACAATTGACATATGTATGGATTGTGATAAGAGTTGTATGAGCCCCTAATAAAACAATTTTTAAAAAATAAAAAATATATACATATACACCAAAAAAATTAGGAAAATATGTCATGTTTGATAGAAATATAATTAGAGATAAAATCCTCAAAAAAATTAAAATCCTCACAATTGGACCAATAAGCAGCATTATGATAAATGGAGAAAAGATTGACATTGTCAAGAATTTCCTTTTACTTAGATCCACAATCGAAGCAGTAGAAACCAAGAAATCAAATAATATATTGCTGTAGACACATTTACTGTTAAAGGCCTCTATAAAGTATTCAAAAGAAAAGATGTCATTTTGAGAACTAAAGTATATCTGTCCCAAGGCGTAATATTTCCAATTGCCTCATACACATGTCAAAGCTGGACGATGAATAAGGAAAATCAAAGAAGAATTGATGCTTTTGAATGATGATATTGACACCGAATATTGAATGTTCCATGTTCTGCAGAGCAAACAAGTCGGCTTGGAAGAAGTGGAAGTAGATACTGTTTCTGAAGCAAGGACGCTGAGACCTCATCTCAGATTCTGTGGGCACGTTGTCAGGATGAACCAGTCTCTGGAGAAGTCAATCATTGTTGGCAAAATAGAGGGTCGGTAAAAAAGGAAGACCCTAGATGAGATGGATTGACACAATAATGGGGCACAACAATGGGCTCCAACGTATCGTGATTGTGAGGATAGCACAGGGCTGAAAAGTATGTCATTCTTTTATTAATAGAGTCACTAAGAGTTAGAACCAACTTGATGATACCTAACAACAAAAACTACCTATAAAGGCTAAATATTTGTTATATGGATTCATATCTTTAGAAGATATATGATTATTCTTATACGTTTCCCACAAGGGCTTCTCATTATCTTCCTTTTGAGAAAACCTGGTCCAAATCCAACAGTCTTGAAAGGAACCTAACAATCTTTTTTATCCTATCTGGTAATCATCTTTTTAATTGTGGTATGAAGAGTATATAGGTACCTTGAGTCTTAAATTTTTCAGTATTGTGGAAAACAACCTTCTTCCCCACCCTTTGGAAATTTAAACAATTTATAAGTTTCATTTTTAAGAACCAAATAAGTCACTTCCAAATAGATATAAATCCATAATAAACAAACTGCCAGATGATGACTGTGTATAAATAAGGTCAACACAATTTATAGATTGTTTCTGAGGACTATACACAGGACCACTCACTAGCTATTTGGCATCAAGTAGCTTTGTTGCTCTTTTGAGTTTGTTGGTAGCTTAATTGAATAACTCACTTTTAACAGATTATGTTAGTATCATTAAGCCAACTAACTGAAACCTCTTTGTCTGTGCTTTAGCCATTAGGTGCAGAGAAAGGAAAGAGGTAAAGAAAAGGCCTCTAAGAGAACAGGGAAAATATGCATGAATTCTCCAGTAGTCCCACTGAGTTCCTCCAGATCCTGTACATAAGGACACCATTAGTTAGAATCAATACAATAGGAACAGACAACAACTAGTTGATTGAGCAACCTCAAGAAAAGACTCCAGTTCTCATTAAATTTCTTTAGAGTCAAGATTAGGAACACTCCAAAGTCATCGTTGCATTTAAGATCTAATAAGAAACAACTCCCTCGAGGGGATTTCATTCTCACTGAGAAAGAAGAGCCAGGAGTGGAGTGCATCTGGACCGTGAGATCCCTATGCACTAATCTCCATCCATGAGACAGGGAGCTGTAACCTCAGCATAGGAGTGGCACAGCAACAGAATCAAAACAGAGTAGTGGGCTTCCTAACCCATGGAGGGAGAAAGCTGAGTATTTGGGGACAGGAAGTTCATTTGTATAATGAGGTGCCTCCAGCTACTTAATTAAGAAGAGCTATTGTTGAGCATCTTTGAGCTGAGGCTTATGAAGGAGTAGCTTGCCATTGGGGACATTTATCAGTAGTGCTTAAATAATGTTTTAACCTTATCCAAGCAGAACACAGATCAAGGGGCTATATGGCTAAGAGACTCAGGACCAGAGAAAGGTGTTCATTCTGTAGGCATAACTAAGAAGTGGCGCTCCCCACTGAAGCACTGTATCCTGAGTATTCCAATTCTGAATTGCAATCTGTTGATTTCCTTCAGAAACTCCATCACCATGAGGGAAACAAGCAAACAAACAATACCCTTAATATACTAAAAGTGAATAGCCATTATAAGATAGAATGATGTGTGACATAGGGGTGCCATCTGACCTCCTGCAGCTACACAAGGGGAAGATAAATCAAATTCTACATCACCCAAGGCAGATTTCTTTGAAGCTAAGATCAAACACGTCTCCACTGTTTTCAGGTGATCAGATGGTGCTGTTTGAAAAGTTTCATAGAAAGATAACATGCAAGCATTGGAGAGAGACAGTGCTTCCTTAGATTTTTTTCAGTGCAGAAGTTGACAAAGTGTGTCAGTCAACCCACCTCACTGAAAGGGGAAAACCAAGCACTTGAGGTTCTATTTTATTCATTTTTGCATTAGCTAAAGTAACTTATCTTTTATCTGTTTTACACAATGGGGTTCAGAGCAGAGCTTTATCTAAAAAGTGGGGATGGATGTAAGTCACATTAAAGAGATGTTTAAAGGAAAAAGTGTAAATAAATATGATCTGTATTTAGGGAGCCCTACAAGAAATGGTAAAGCACTCATAGTTTAGTAAGAGCAGAAGCTTCCATACAGCTAACTGGGTTAGTGTCTGAAGGAACAAGAAATTAGCAGAATTCAAAGCTATCAGGGAGGTCTACAGGAAAGGAGCCATGAGCTTCAATAGAACATTTGGAAATCATTTAGAAATAGAAGGGTGCCAAAGGAATATGTACCTTTCCTTCTTTCTAGGTTTTCTGTTGGAGTTTCCTATTGGTCAAATTCAATGAGAAGTCTAGGTTCAAGAGACCCCGTAGATGAAGTGAAGTGATGAAATACAGACTCGGGTGAATAGTAGGTCTATTACTATTACTAAATGATCCGTTAACTATATATAAAAAGACAACTTGAGACATATACAAACATACAATACCTTCTATCAATTTCTGCTTATTCAAATCAACACATAACTAAGAGAAGTGGACCTTTAAGAGTTGAATACATTTTAATAAAAATTCTCTGTAAAACGTTCTCTGATGTCCTGAAATAAAACACTCAGTGAGGTTTGATTCTGTCATTTCTTACAGGGAATACAATAAAATATTATTTGGAAGGACTTGGAATTTAGAAATATGGAAAATTGGATTCTAAACCTGGTACCACCACTTAAACAAGTCTTTTGCACTCAGGGTCTTCTCTTTGTCACTGAACCTACTGAATGTATTAAATCAATCTTTGCAGAGTCTTTCTATTTTTTTGCTCTCAACTTTACCAAGTATGATGTTCTTCTCTAAGGACTGGACCTTCCTGATAATATTACCAAAGTACATAAGACAAAATCTTATAGTCCTAGATTCTAAGGAGTGTTCATACTATACTTCTTCCAAGACAGATTTGTTCATTCTTCTGGCAATCCATATACTCCTTGTTAACACAATAATTCAAATATATCAATTCTTCTTCAGTCTTCCTTATTCATTATCCAGCATGTACATGCATATGAGGTGGTGGGAAATACGATGGCTTGGGGCAGGTGCATCTAAATCTTCAAAGTGGCATTTTGCTTTTGAACACTTTAAAGGGATCTTTTGCACCATGCTTGCATAGTGCAATATGCTATTTGATTTCTTCACTATCTTATACTCTGGCTCCTGGTTCTGCTGCTGCAGCTATTCCTTTGGTATCACAACCTTTTCCTGAACCAGTGAAATTAAATGCACAGAGGGCGCGCTGCTCTTCTAGGTCTTCTCTTGTGCTGGTCATGCTGTGTTCCCTCACTGCTTCTGAGATGGCTCATTTTATACCCAGCAGGAGGGCAATCACAATGAATTCAATTAGCAAGCACTCATAATTGAATCCTACATGTAAATCCCCCCACCTTCTCTTACCCAGGCCCATCCGGAGAGGGTCATTTGGTAGGGAACCACATTAAATAATTCACTGTACTACAGCCACTTTCCTATATTTTCAACTTTTCTAACATCTATCTCATATTAGCAATGATACTCCTCCCCTCTAAATCACGTTGACTTTTTAAAAATTTGTTTAACTGGCATATATTTCACATATCGTACAATTTAACCATTCGATCATATTGTAGACTTCTTATCTAAGTATTATGACTTTAAGAAGTGTCTGACTTCCTCTAACTTTACAGTGGAGTGGGGTTGGAGGAGAGTAACTATCAGCTCAAGGCTGATTCCTATAAGGCAGAGGTCATGCATGCTTCTACCCTCCAGCCTTTTTCTCGGTCTGATACCAACTCTCCCTCCACAATATTCTCTACTTATCTGCTTGGTTCAATAATTCATTGTAATAGTCACCAGAACTCATCTACAATATTCACTAATATGAGCTTTGTTAGGGAAATTAACAGGTGATAATCCAGGATCACAAATGCTCAGGGTTCAGTTTTTCAGTCAGAATAGCATCTTCTCAGCCAAACCTGAAGACATGTTCATCTCTGGTCCTAGGCTTCTCAATCACATGGCCTCTTGGTATCTGCTCTGCTTGGACAAGTGTTAGAACATTCTTTTAGTTCTATTGATAAAGGCCCAAAGGTATCCAACTCTACCTGTAAACTTTTGCTTGAAGGTGCTGTTTTAACTCCACGGGTCAGCAAACCTAGTTTTCTGTATTTAGTGCCCAGGAGACACCCACTCTACTAGCAAGCCTCCTGCTTGATGGCAATCAGCTTTCTCACTCTGTGCGTTTGAAGTCAATCCAATGGTCTCCTATAAATCTCCTGGTTCTACAGCTGCTGCTTCACTACCACTTCTCCGCTGTCACTCGACCATCTACTGGTGCCACTGTCCCCTGGATCAGAAAGGTTAAACAGAAGTATAGCAAGGTCATACTCCACTTCTCTTCTTTCTTGATGGTAGTAAGATATCCCTTCCACCTCTTGGGTGGCCCAGCAAGATGGCAAACTGACCACCCCCTACATTAGGATTCCGTACATCTTTTTGTCCTGGTTGCATAACCACATGGGTGCTATCTACCTAATGTACATTATTAGTAAGCCATCTAATTCCCTTGGTGGGCTACAGACACTTCATTCTTGTATAGTCCTATCTAGTCATTGGGTGGGAGTTACAAAGACTGTAGCCAGAAAGGCCTTATCAAGTAATTCACTGCACTGCACCACCCTGAAAATTCTTTGACACTCCCATAAAAGTTAGGATTGAATTCTCCTACCCAAGGATGTGGGGGAAAGATGAGGCTTTCTACTCTCACAAATAGTTAGTCACTGAAAACCACAAGGGCAGTTGACATTGACTCAATGGCAATGAGGTTTTTGTTTTGTTTTGTTTACCATAGAATTGGGCTAACCCTAATGACTCACTTCTTATCAATTTAATGTGATGGAAGTGATTCTGTATGACTTTGAGGCTATTATGATATAACCTGTTTATTAAAAGAAATCTAAGATGTGATTGTTAGTTTCATAAGCTTTCTAAAACATTATCTTGTTAGAAAAATCACCTGCAATTAAAATATACTTGGTTCTTTATTGTTAACTTAGATAAATAAATTTTAAGAATATGAAATCTCTTTTTGCATTCAGTTTTAGTCTTAATAATATAAATACTATTAAACTGTTCTAATGCCCACATGGTTTAGTCCATCTTTCTCTCAATATATAAAATAATCTACCCAAAACTCCTTAATCTACCCAAAACTGCTTAACTGCTCCCCCAAGATCCTATCATGGGATTGATCATATTATGTGGGAGGCCTCAACTTTCAAACTACTGAGAATTCTGGCCTAGGCAGGTTGACACAAAACTTATCACCGCTACTAACTGAAAAGCTGATGGTTTGAATCCACTCAAAAGCACCTGGAAATAAAACCCTAGAAATCTGCTTCCAAAAGATCACAGCCATTGAAAACCTTATAGAGCACAATGAAAACCCTGTGCATACTCTGACATACCTGAAGTCACCACCTGTTGGAATCAACTCACTAGCAACTGTTTTTGTTTTGTTTTTAATAATAAAGTAAGATATCTAGTAGATAATAGAGTAGCTAAAGCAAATGGAAGGAGTGATGAAGTAAAAGAGCTGATTAGAAATTTTCAAAGGGTAGCTCAAGAAGACAAAGTATTATAAAGAAATATACAAAGACTGGGCATTAGAAAGACAAAAAGGGTGGGGGAAAGGAAGTGGTGTTAACCAACCCAGGGACAAGGGAACAACAAGTGATCCAAAATCAGTGGCAAGGAGGGTATGAGAGGCAAGTATAGCAACGATGAAACATACAACTTTCCTCTAGTTCTTAAATGCTTCCTCCCTAACCGCCCCCCCTACACACACACACACACACTATCATGATCCCAATTCTACCTTACAAATCCGGCTAGACCAGAGGATGTACACTGGTACAGGTAGGAACTGGAAACACAAGGAATCCAGGACAGA
>NW_022103898.1:35655891-35674665 GCF_000313985.2 Echinops telfairi | reverse complement strand
GTCGGACAGTGTAAGATATGACAAAATAACAATTTATAAATTATCAAGGATTCATGAGGAACAGGGCAGTGGGGAGGGAGGTGAAAAATGAGGAGCTGATACCAAGGGCTCAAGCAGAAAGCAAACGATTTGAGAATGATGAGGGCAACAAATGTGCTTGACACATGGATGGATGTATGGATTGTGATAAGAGTTGTAGGAGCCCCCAATAAAATGACCAAAAAAAGCAGAAAGTAAAAAATTAGACAAAAAGGAAGAACATGCTCAGCATGTCTTAAAGCTGAAGAAACTATTCAAGTCTTGAGTTGAAATATTGAAGGATCCTATCGGTAAAATATTGAATGATACAGGTAGCATCTAAAGAAGATGGAAAGAATGCACATAGTACCAAAAAGAACTAGTCAACATTCAACCATTTCAAGACATAGACTATAGGGTCACAGTAAGTCAGAATCGATTCTATGGCAGTGAGTTTGGTTTTAGGTATGATCAAGAACCAGTGAAACTGAAGGAAGAAATCCAAGCTCATTGAAGGCAATAGTGAAAAATAAGGGCCCAGAAATTGATGGATTACCAACTGAAATGCTTCAACAAGCTGATGAAACCCTAGAAGCCTTCACTTGTCTATGGTAAGACATTCGTAAGACAGTTGTTACTTAGGAGACTAGATTAGATTACATGACCTGAGAACAGATGAGTGTTTGTCTTGTTATTTAGCCTATAGTAGTAGCCATATAATATTTGTACTTTTTGTGATTAACTTCTTTCGACCTAAAGGTTTCCAGGTAAATTTTATTAAGTCTTTCAAAGAATCAACTTCTTGTAAATTTTTTCCTCATTGTTTTTCTATTTTTTCAGTTGATTGCTGCTCTAGTTTTCAGGATTTTTCTCCTGTTGGGAGATTCGTGTTGTTGCCCTTGTTCCAGTTGAGGGAAGTGTTATGGTGTTGATTTAGGCTTTCTCTTTTCACGTGAGCATCGATTGTTATAAATTGTCCTTGATAACTGCTTTTGTTGAGTTACCTAGATTTTGTTACGCCGTACTATCATTCTCATTTGTTTCAAGGAATTTCTTAATTTCTTTTATTTGATGGATTACCTAGTCCTTTTTAAATTGTATGTTGTTCAATCCACATGTATTTGACTTTATGTTCCTGTTCTTCCTATTAATTTACAGCTTTATAGTGTTGTGATCTGAGAAAATGGGTTGTAGGATCTCAATGTTTCTTAATTTATTAAGGCTTTCTTTGCGGGCTTTCATGCAGTCTAGTCTAGAATATGTACTTTGTTTGCAGGAGAATATATATTGTGCTGTTGGTGGGTGGAATGCTCTGTCTGTATCTAGGAGGTCAAGCTAGCTAGTGTGTTTAGTTCTTCTATTTCTTTGAGGTTTTTAAGAACAGTGTGTTTAAGTGTTCTACCATTATTGTCAAGCTATTTCTCTCTGTAATACTGGGAGAGTTTGATGTTTTTTTAAGATCTTTCAAGAGGGCTGTTTATGTTTATGAAGGTTTTGATCTCTTGGCACATTGATCCTTTAATCGTTATGTAATGTCCACACTTGTCTCGCATTATTTTACTTGCTTTGAAATCTGTTTTATCATATTAATCATATTAATGTTTTATCATATTAATCATATTAATGTTGCAAATTAATGTTGCCATTTTTTTAAATGGTTGCCTTTGACTTAGTAAACTTTGCTCCCTCCTTTGTTTTTAATGTACTTTTTTCTTTGAGCTCCAGGTGTGTCTTTTAGCCAGCATGAAGATGGATCTCATTTTCTATCCAGTCTGCAACTTTCTTCTAATTGGTGCATTTAATACACTGACATTCAGTGTCGTTAATGATGCGATTTTATTTTTGCTGTCATTTTGATGTGCTTGTGTTTTTTCTTTGTGTATGTGTGTGGTTTTATTGGGGTCTTTGTTCTTCCTCTAATTCTGTTGTTTTCATTGTATTGGTTTTTAATGGTGTTGTCATGCATGATGTTCTTCGGTTTATCTTCTGTTGTTGACTCTGTCCATCGTTCTTGTTACTAGTTTTTATAATGCTGGTCTTGTTTGTACAAATTCCTTTTGTTTTTTCTTATCTGGAAATGCCTTTATCTTTCCTTTGTGTTTGAGGAATAATTTTGCTGGCTATAAGATTCTTGGCTGGTAGTTTTTTTATTTCCAGGTTTGATATATGTCATTCTATTGTTTTCTTGTCTGCATAGTTTCTGCTGAGAAATCAGGCTTATCCATTTTTCTTTTGTATATTAATTGTTTCCCCCCTAGATAGCCTCAGAATTATCTCCCTTTTTTGTCTTTAGAATTTGACCATTATAGAAAAAGTATAATGATGTTTTTCTTTTGGGATCTATCCTGTTTGAAAATGTCTTAGCTTCTTGAATAGTTACTTTCTCCTCCTTTGTGATGTTGGAGAAATTTTCTTCCATGATTTTTCATACTATTTTCTTTGTAGTTTTTTTTGTTGTTGTTCTTCTGGTTTTGTGATCCCAAGGAGGCATAAGTACTCTTGATAGTGTTTCCACCTCATTTTCAGGCTTTTTGTCTTTTCTTCTCTTTTCAGTTTTAGAGTGAATGTCTTCAAGGTCACCTGTTCAATTTTTGTTTCTTTCAACTCAATTACTTAAATCTTTTACTGTACACTTCAATTCTGTTATCTTATTATCTTCTGACATTCCTTTTGGTGTAAGGTTTCTAGTTTTTCAATTCCTCTGTTGTTCTCACAATCATTCCCCAGATCTCTTGTAGTGACCTAAACACCATTTTCTAGATTCTATTTCTGATGATTCCAAGGTATTCGTTTTAGATGCAACGGACATGGGTGCTTTTCAGTTGTTTGTGTTTTTCTTCATTTTTTGGGTTTCTGTCGCCAACTCTGTTCCTGTGGCATCATGGTGCAGCTAATAGTGCTGTATGCACTGCTGGGTTGTGTAGGGGTCATTGGCTTTGTCTAGTGATATAAGAGAGATCTAATGGGACCCAGAAAACATATGGGAGGGGGGATGGAGAAAAAATAAGAGAAATGGAGAAGTGGGGAAAGGAGGGGTGGAGAGAATTAAAAGTGATAATAATAACAACAGTAAAAGGCCATGTAAATAGATCAAAAGTTTGCCAATAGATCAAATAATGGGAAATTATATTTTAAGAAGAGAGGTAAGAATTAACAGGCATCATGGAAACACATTTCATGAGGAAAGAACAGAAAGAGCAAGTGAGAAAAATGTAAGCAAATAGTCAGACTAGATGTGTGACAGTGAGGTGTGTTTGTGTGTACAAAGTAGGATTAAAGGGAGAAAATAAAAAGAGGAAGAAGACAAGAAGAAAAATAAGAAAGAATAACCGAATGTCCAGCGAAGATAAGGAAAACCAAATCAGGGATGCACTCTGAGTGTGGAAGCTGGAGTTCTATTGCAGGGTGAATGTCGGCTGGTCTATGTCCTCAGGGGACCAGAGAAAGAACCTAATTTTTAAAAATGGAAAACCAACCTGGTGTGCTTGGATCTTTGAGCCTTCCTGTGTTTGTCTTGGAGACACAGGTATCCACATGGGAAGAGGGATGAGGAAAGAAAAAGGAAAAAATAATATATATTTTAAAAATGAAAGATCAGAGAAAAATAAATTAAAAACTGAAACTGCAGTTTGGGTGGGTGTTCGGATCCTCTGGCAATGTTGTGTATACTAGTATGCTGCATAGGAGAGGGTGTGTGTGTTGGGGAGGGGCGCCAGACCCGAAAAAAAGAAGGAAAAACTGGATAAAAGCATTGCTTGGTAGTGAGGATGTCTATATCAAGCTGCTCCTGCAGTCTGCTGTCCAGGAAGGTCCCCCAGAGACCAGAGAGACAAGAGGTTTGGCTGAATTAGGGGCAGAGAAGGATCAGCTTGAGTAGCATAGGGAGAGTGCACAGAGGTGGCTTAGGACACTGGTTAATGTTGAAGGGGGATCAGTAAAAGCTAGCAGGTAGTGCTGACCTACAAATTGAAGAAGCTTTGGTAAACTTAGATTTTAAGTTGTTTTTATGGCTTCCAGGGAGCCCAGGACTTCCCTCCTTGTGGGACCTCTCTGGTAGTTGTCTAGATCTTCCCATGCTTGTAACCTGACAGCCATATTTCCCTGAGTTACTATGTACTGTATACAGTCAAGTATAAGCCAACCCGAATATCAGCCGAGGCACCTAATTTTACCATAAATTGCATTAAAAATGTGCTGGAAAACTCGGCTTACACACGAGTGTACATGGTATTTGAATTACAGTCTTGGTGAAGAATATTGAGAGAACTTTGGACTGCCAGGAGAACAATTAATTGTGCCTGGGAAGAAGTACAGCCAGAATGCTCCTTAAAAGTGAGGATGGTCAGACTCTGTTTTATGCACTTTGCATATATTATCAAGAAACACCGTTTCCTAGAAATGGACATCGTGCTCTAAGGTAAGGCAGAAGGTCACCAAAAAAGTGGAAGACTGTCTGAGACAGTTTATTGTGCCAGCCTGGCTGATAAACGCAGGTGGGATTGACTGAGGGGCGGAGAGATGGATGGCTTGGTGAGCCTTGCCTTTCTTGTCTCTCGCTCTGTGATCATCGGACCAGTGTGCGGCTGCCTTGCTTGTTCTGTGCTTTAATTTAAAGGCTACACAGCCTGTGGGACACCTAGCCTGTGGACTATGTTGCTGTAAGTTGAGGTCCCTTTAAGACTTCTCTGGAGCTGGGAACTGGCAATTGGTGACCTGCCTTGTGATTGGCTGCTGTGCTGACATAACCTAGCTCTCTCTACAAATAGAGGAAGATCTGGCATCAGATAGAGACGGGAAGGACTGCTAGTCTCTCAACTTTCTCTCACGGACGGACGTGAGTTGCACTAAGCCGTTTATAGTGCTTCTAATTTAACTGTTTATTTCTTGTATATTTATCTGTATATGATTTAACATTTCATTTCTCGTTATATATCTAATTATCTTTATGATTTAACATTTCATTTCTTGTTATATATCAATTACCTTTATAAATAAATATATTATATTATCAAGAATTTGGTTTTATCTCTCTAGAGAACCCTGTCTAACACACTGTCAAAGAAATGGATCGACGCAGCGGCTGCAGGACTGGGCGCAAACACAAAAATCGAAAGAATGACACGGGACTCGCAGTACTTCATTATGCTGTACGGAAGTGGTGCACAGTCGGAACTAACTCACCAGCACCTACAAACAAACCAAGTGGACGTCAGACACACAGTGCTCCTCTCTGGAGCTTCCAACCATGTATTAAAACTACTCACCATTGAAGGATTTTGCCAGGATACACACAGGGTGAGCAGGATTATTTGTTTGTTTTAATAATTTTGGCTTAACAAGATAGACTGTGCATGCAGGTTTATAGCTATAGGGCTAACATTATCTGCCCCCATACATTCTTAATGGATGATCAGTCACTCCTGTGATTTCCATTTTACATATTTTCTGGTGATCTCCAAACCTCTAGCCCAGGTCTCTTTTCTGAATGTTAACCCTTGTATCCAACAATCTATTGCACAATTGCAATCTGATATCTCATGGAATTTGTCATTTAAATGCTTACAATCTAAACCACACTCACCATGTCCTCGTCCTGCCCACCCTCTCTACTCTTTCTTTGTTAGCTTCTCGATTCCTGTATTGGTGACTGGCACTACCATTCCCAAGCCAGAAATCTAAATGGCATCCTTGATTGCATCATTTTTTAAAATTCTCACCACCAATTAATCACCAGTCCTGTAAATTCTACCTCCTTTTGCCCACCATCCCCCTTAAAAAATTTTTTTTTTAGCCACTTCACTCTAGTTTGGGTAACCAATGTGTTTCTCTGTTTCTGGTCTTGCATGGCTCCAATTCATTATACTGTAGCCATAGTGATCCTTTTTAAAAGCACAAATCTGATCATTACCCCCTGCTTAAAATTCCTCACCAGTTCCCCATTATTTTTGAAGAAAAAAACCAAACTCCTTATTGTGAATTGCAAGTCTTTCACATTATCTTGCCTCAGTTACCCCTACACTCTTATCTGTTGTCATAAATTTCCTTGCACTGCACACCAGAAGCAGATTAATCTATTTGACTTTTCTGACATAACACTCTTGGTCATTTCATATGTCATTCCATGCCTAGAATGTTCCCTTGTCCGTCTCCCTACTCATTTCCAATTAAGCTACACAGACTCTATGTAGCTTCATTTTGTTCTCAAACCCATGAAGGGTTGTTGACATGACTGCCTTCTCTTTTAAACGGCCATATCTTTCCAATGGTCTAACTCACCACTGAATTATCAGAAGAGTGATTAGAGTGATTACCCCACAAAATGGGAATAGAAGCCCCCCCAAATCAGAAGTTAACAGTTTTTATCCAGAAGATAATATACCTTGACTTAGACGCGAAAGAATCCAAGTCACATGACAAGTGTGTCCCTCATATTCAACTACCTCCTCTTGTTCTGATTATATTCCCCCAGATGTTTCCAGTTATAATTGGCTTCCTTGCAGTTTTGCCTTTAAATAGACTTTGCATTTAAAGGGGTTATGTCCTGTTGATACAAGCACATTTCACATGAAAGTTTTATTACCCATTGTAAATTAATAACATGACATTTCAGTTTATGCAAGTGTGGGTATTATAAGTCTACCAAGGAAACATTGCTTTCAATGGGCTGACAAAAATTCAAGTCTCTGAGCCTGTAAAGCAGATTTAGAGCCCATGCCAAAGTGAATTTACCAAAGTAGATGAGATGAACTTTGTCTCTTGATAGCTAGTCAGCTGTCCTCTCTATGTAGCATAATTAGAATAGCAAGTTGTACTGAATTCAGACCTCTGTCACTTCTAGCTCCTCTTATTGTTTGATCAAAACTCAGTAGTGAAAGAGATTCCAGAGGTTATCGAATTTAGCATATTGCATAAGCCAATGCGCTGCTTAGGATAGTCTGAAAGTGTAAAGTACTGACTTGTAATTGCAACTCAAATAAATGGTCCTTTGGGAAAATTTTAAATCAAAATGTTTTGTCAGCATGGAGGAACAATAATAGGTGCTGAAGTACTTTAGTTACTATGATTGTTATTAATAGTGTGGAAGAGAAGAATAACACACATCTTATTTTGATTTAGAGCTTTTTTCTTAACCATGAAAGCAACTATGAATCATACAAACCCTGACCTGAGCTATCAGCACTGCCAGGAACTTCTCTACTGCAGTGTAAACTTGTCTAATCCTGCTAGAAAAGGATTGTCAACAAACCCTTACCTCCTGCTTTAACAACAAAAGACTACCTGTACCATTAAGCCAACTGTGACTCATGGTGACCCTATAGGGCAGGATGAAACTGCCCCCTGTGGTTTCTAAGGCTTACATTTTTTTAATGGAAGGAGACGGCCACATCGTTCTCTTACAAAACAGCTGTTGAGTTGAACCACTGACCTCCTGGTTAGCAGCCAAGTTCCTAACAACCGTACCACTAGGGAGTCTCAGAAAAAATTCTACCGAAAACCAGAAACCCACTGCCTGAAAATCCACTCTGACTCAACAGTATCCTTAAAAGACAGAGTAGAACTGCTCCACAGGGTTTCCAAGACGATAAATCTTTATGGAAACAGACTGTCACATCTTTATTCCACAGACCAGATGGTGAGTTTGACTCACTGACCTTTTGTCTAGCAGCCAAGCACTGTAACAAAGCACCACAAGGGATCCCTGAAAAAGACTCTATTGTCTTTTAATGTATATCTCAAACAGTCTCCTGGCTGCAGGTAAATGGAGGGCTGAATTATTAGCAGCCAGGTCAGTTGTAACCTAAAATTAGTTTCTCTCAGGAATAAACTCCAAAAACCCCCAAACTCACTGCTTTCCATTCAATGCTGACTCATGGTAACCGTACAGAAGAGAGTAGTTATGCTTGTTTTAGTTTCTAAGGATGTACCGCTCTATGGGACAGGAAGCCTCACCTTTCTCCTGTGGAGCACATGGTAAGTTCAAACTGCCAATCCCATTAGCAACCAAATAGGGAAACCACTATGCCACAGGCCTTTATCACCACATTAAGATTATTCAATGGTTTCTCTATTCTTCTTCCTCTTCTCTTTACAAGCCTCATAGTAACCAGCCTATTTTAAGCAATTTGCTTTTGTGGGGATGCGGCATGAGAATGAGCTCCTTATATGCATTCAGAATAATTTTACATTTCAATTTCTTTGAGTTTTAATTATTTTTTCACACTAGTTCAATTATAATTTTGTGAACATATATTCTGGGGGTAAGTTTCTTCATCTCTAGTTCTAGCTAATTGAGTATGTATACTCAGAAAAGTATTTTCTTTGCTAAAGAGGAAAAAAAACCATTTGATAATTCAATGCAATCATTCTCTATGTCATACTTCTAGAGCTATTGAAAGAAAGGTAACTTATTTAAAAATCAATATTTGGAGGATTACATAAAAAAATAACTCCTGGCCCATTTCTAAACTATATGATGCTCATTTAATTAGGCCTGTAGTTTTTATAAGTCATTTGGCTAAAAATAGAATCCAGAAATATATTTCATTTGACATATTTGGCTAATATATAAAATGAACACTTAGATAATTTGAAAACAAAAAATTATTAATCTTATTTCCTGAGGCCCCCTGATTAGAGACCATGGTGGTCTTTGAATTTGCGCAATTTATTTGAATTCCAGAGTGGAACTTTTATTCACTCTATAGAATAGTAAGTATATTGTTACCACATTCTAAAATGTAAGTTAAGATTTAAAGCAACGTTAGTCTGGGTTTTCTAAAGAAGCAAAACCAATAATATATATACATTTATATAGATACAATTAGAGATAAAATATAATCCATAAAGTGGCTTACACAATTATAGAAGCAGGCATGTCCTCTCTGGCTCAAGTCTGTGGGTCAGATGTCAAGCTGAAGGCTTCTTTTGACTTGCTTGGCTAGCATGGCTGATGAACCAGGAAGGCAAACCAGGCAGCAAAAAAGGCCATAGTCTGGTGGATGAATCCAAGGTGAACAGGTTAGGCTTGTGACTATAGAGTCCAAGGTCAGCAGGTCAGATGGCAGGCCACTGATGCCTCACAGGGTCACCAGGCAATATGGTGAGCCTCTGGGTCAAGTCCACAGAATTGGAGGTCTATGAGCCAGATGTAGGATCCAAACACAGCAAGAAGCAAACAAGTGCCCCCCATGCCCCCACCCCAGGATCTACTTATATAGGAATTAGCCCACACCTCTTAGGAAACATCATAAGGCCTGTGACCTTAGTAAGGGGTTTGCATTCCAACCTAATCTATTTACAATTGATTGGCTGCTCTCAGCAGATACCATTATGGAGTTGATTACACTGTATTTGGCAACATTGTGTGTGATTTCTAGATCTTCACTGTTGAACAACTAAGAATCCTGGCCTAGCCAAGTTGACACAAAGCTAACCGTCACAAAAGCTATAATTAAATGATAATAGCATACTGTATTACAAGATAAGAGAACATAATGCATTATCAATTAAATAATAATAAATCATTTCACTTTATGAGAAAGAACATTACAAACTCATGACATCTTTTTATATACTAAAAAAATTTTCAAAGTGGTCCATACCCAAATCAATAGAAAATCAGGAGTAATTTTAAGCTGAAAAGTTTAAAATATCGTTAAGCCAATCCAGCAGTTCCTATAAATCTGGAGAGCTGTTCCTATGCATGTCTTAAATTGAATTTGTAGACAAATCAGAACTCATGTTAGGCAAGAAAAGACTCCGGGCATTTTCAATGATTTAAAAACTGCAAGTGTGGCAAGTCAAGGTGAATGAGGGTTTGTTATTCCCTCTCATGCAAATGATGCATGCAAACCGAGCTGTGGAGATGGGGCTGCTGCAGGAGATGAGAACGTGCTGCACGTAGTGGAACCCTGATTCCTTGCACTCAAAGGTGGAAAGAGCGGTTGCAGTTCGATGGGCTTTTCTCACCAAGAAGGTAGCTTCCCAGGAGGGGGCGCTGTTAAATGATTCAGAAGCCAAATAATCCCTCCTGGATTTCAGCTAAAGTTTGAAGACTTCTTAATTTGTTCTATAAATCCCAACATCAAAAACCACAAATTACAAATGTCATAGGTCATTTTGTATCAAAAGATAAATTATGAAACACCTAGAATTTTTTTCCCAATCAACAAAGATATTCTTTGGGTTCTGCCATAGCCCAGATAATGTTAACTTCATTTTCTATTGTGGGCTTTGATTCCCTGCACCCCCAAATTTTGGTTTTATCCTTAAATTTCTCAATAAAGGGGGAAAAAAATCCTCCATAAAAATTTGTTCCAAAGTGAGGGCAAATTTACATACATAAAAGGGCAGGTATAAATTGTCAATCAGCTGTTTGCAACTGGGATTTATTGTAACGATTTTTCCCTCATTTTTTTACAATCCTGCTGAATTTAAGATACTGTCAAGTAGTAAAGTCCAAAGGACAGTGCTATACCCTTTGCTTTGGCTTGGAATGTTGAAGGCACTTGGAAAGACAACATCGTCTTTCAAGACTTCAGACACTGGAAAGACCAACCCATTTTTCAAGTCTGCATAGTCATTTCAGCCCTGCTTAGGAAGTTCACTTAAATAGTCTACTTTATTTTAGTCTAATAGTAATAGTAGTGCCCATGGTCTACTTATTTTTTCATTTCATTTCATTGTATTACGCGCGCGTGTGTGTGTGTGTGTGTGTGTGTGTTTTAGTTGCTGGAAATTTCTTAAATACTAAAATTTTGGAGAAGTGAATCTTATTAGTTGTAAATTCTCTAAAGAAATGAGAAGTTCGCCTGATCTTTCCTTTGTGTAGTAAATTGCTTACTCAGGCAATGGTTAATTTAGGAAGTTTCTTTTTTCATGCAAAATAAGTTGCATTTGTGGAGAGGTTTGACTGGAAAACAAAGTTTACTTTTGGTTGTAAAATATTCTAAAGGTAAAATACTAGTGGATACAAATTAATTCATTTTGATTTGAATAAACCTCTGTATCTAGAAGTTTGAATAAAGCTTTATACATAAAAGGAGCATTATGTATATACATAATGAGGAGCATATACATGAGGAGCATTATTGAGGAGCATTATTAAATTAAATGTTGCAAGTGTAATAATCTGTGTATACTTTAAAAAATAATTTATACAATGATATGTAGTTGCAATATTTATTTTCTTGCTGTACTTTATTAAAACCTTTTATTGAAAAATAAAAATAGGTAAACAGAAAGTTTATAACAGCTAACTTCAATAGAACACATAAGGTTTTATTCTAAGCTCATTAGTTATAACGTTTTATTTATTCCTTTGAGCATTTCTACTATATAGGAAGTACTGAAGGCTAAGAAACAAAACATTCCCATGAAGTAAATCTAATGCACAACAGCTCGATACTTGACGAATTAACACAGTGGGTACAGCAATGGGCTCAACATCACATTGATTGTGAGGATAGCACGGGACATGGAAGTCCAGTAGATGTGGTCACTATAAGTCAGATTGACTTGACAATAGCAATTTTTGTTTGTTTCCTTGTTTTTTATTCATTAGAGATGCATAAAAAAATCAGAAGTAGATAAAACATATAGGCCAATGTATGTAACTATTATTAGGTGCCATGTGGCCCCTATGTCAACCCATCTCCTTAATGATCTCTCTCTTTTTCACCGGCCCTCTTACTTTACAAAGCACGATGTCCTTCCCCATGTCCTGGTCTCTCCTGATTGCATGTCCGAAGGATGTCAGAGAAAGTATTCCCAACTTCTCTTATGAGCAACATACTGACCATCCTTTCTCCAAGACAGGTTTACTTGTTCTTCTGGTAGTTGATGCTTTCAATATTCTTTGCCAATTGAAAACTATTCTACAATTCAAATGCATCAATTCTTTGGCAGTCTTCCTTAGTCATCTAACTTTCACATTAATATGAGGTGACTGAAAATGCTATGGCTTGGGTCAAGCATTCCTTTGTTCTCAAAGTGACATTCTTGCTCTTGAACACTTTAAAGAGGTAATACATGATGTCGTTTGCGTTCTTGACTGCTGTTTCCCTGCGTATTGATTGTGGATCCAAGCAAGATGAAACCCTTGACAACTTCAATCCTTTCTTTGTTAATAATAATGTTGTCTATTGGTCCAGTTGTTACGATTTTGGTTTTCTTTATATTTGAATTGTAATTCATATGAAGGCTACAGTCTTTGATTTTCACGAGCGAGTGCTTCAAGTCCTTCTGGCTTTTTGCAAGCAAGGTTGTGTTACCTGCATATTGCAGGTGTTAAATGAACCTTCTGCCAATTACAATGGAGAATTATTCTTAATATAGTTCAGATTCTCAGAGTATTTGTTCAGCATACAGATGAAGTAAGTATGGTGAAAAGATATAACTCTAACCCACACTTTTCCTGATTTTAAAATATATAGTATCTCTTTGTTCTCTTTGGTCTATGCATAGGATCTGCATGAGCATAACAAAGTGAGGTAGTTTATTGTGCCAACCTGGCCAATAAACACGTGTGGTTAATTGAAGGGCAGAGGGATAAATGGCTCGGCGAGCCTGAGCCTCACCTTTCTTGTCTCTTGCTCTCTGATCATCGGACCAGTGAGTGGCTGCCTTGCTTGTTCTGTGCCTCAATTTGCAAGCTACACTACCTGTGGGACACCTAACCCTTGGACTGTGTCGCTGTAATTTGAGGTTCCTTCAAGTCCTGTTTTGTCACACCATTGGAATACATCTCTTGAGCTGGGGACTGTTGGGCCCTGTCATCTGTCATCTGGCTGACTATTGGTGACCTGCCTTGCTGTTTGCTGTCTGTGCCCAGATAGCCTGAATTGCTCTACAGAGGACTACCCGGAGGCCCTCAAGACTTGAAGGACTGCCAGTGTCTCACAACTGTCTCACAGGAGTGAGTTGCACTGAGTCATTTGTACTGCTTTATAATTTAATTGTTTATTTCTTATGATATATATCTATCTGTATATATATATATATATATTGGCTTTCTGGTTTTGTTTCTCTAGAGAACCCTGCATAACATACAAAGTGTTCTGGAATTCCCATTCTTCTCAATGTTATCCTTGGTTTATTATCTACCCAACCCAATGCCTTTGCATAGTCAATAAAACGGAAGCAAACATCTTTTTTTGTATTTCTGCTTTCAGCCAAGATCCATCTGACATCAGGAATGATATTCCTTATTCAAAGTCCAATTCTGAATCCGGCTTGAATTTCTAGCAACTCTCCATCGATGTACTGCTGCAATTGTTGTTGAATTATCTTCAGCAAAGTTTTACTTGCTTGTGAAATTAATGATATTCTTCTATGCTTTGTGCACTCTGTTGGATCACTTTTATTTGGAATGGGCACAAATCAGTTTGCTAGATAGATAACTTTCAAATTTCTTGGCATAGACTAGTGAGTGCTTCCAATGCTGCATCACTATCAAAACTTTTCAGTTGATATTCTGACACGTCCAGGAGCCTTGATTTTTGCCACTGCCTTCAGCACAGCTTGGACTTCTTCAATGCTATCAGTTCTTGATCAAATGCTACTTTTAAAATGTTAACCATTTAAATTGGTTAAATGTCAACCAATCATTATTTTTTAAAATCATTTTATTGGGGCTCTTACAACTTAAAAAAATCATTTTATTGGGGGCTCATACAACTCTTATCACAATACATACATACATCAATTGTATCATGCACATTTGTACATTGATTGCCCTCATAATTCTCAAAACATTTGCTTTGTAATTGAGCCCTTGGTATCAGCTCCTCATTTTTCCCCTCCCTCCCAGCCCCCTCTCCCTCATGAATCCTTGATAATTTATAGATTGTTATTATTTTGTCATGTCTTACACTGTCTGACATCTCCCTTCACCCACTTTTCTGTTGTCCATCCCCCAGGGAGGAGGTTATATGTAGATCCTTGTAATCGGTTCCCCCTTTTAACCCCACCTTCCCTCTCCCCTTCTGGTATCGCCACTCTCACTACTGGTCCTGAAAGGTTCATCTGTCCTAGATTCCCTGTGTTTCCAACTCTGATCTGTACCAGTGTACATCCTCTGGTATAGCTGGATTTGTAAGGTAAAATTGGGATCATGATAGTGGGGGGAAGTAAGCATTTACGAACTAGAAGAAAGTTTATGTTTCATTGTTGCTACACTGCACCCTGACTGGCTTGTCTCCTTTCTCTTACCCTTCTGTAAGGGGATGTCCAGTTGCCCACAGATGGGCTTTGGGTCCCCACTCTGCACTCCCCCTCATTCACAATGATGTGATTTTTTTGTTCTTTGATACCTGATACCTGATCCCATTGACACCTTGTGATCACACAGGCTGGTGTACTTCTTTCATGTGGGGTTTGTTGCTTCTCAGCTAGATGGCCACTTGTTTACCTTCAAGACCCTTAAGACCCCAAATGCTATATCTTTTGATATCCAGGCACCATCAGCTTTCTTCATCACATTTGCTTATGCACCCACTTTGTTTTCAGCAATCGTTTCAGGAAGATGAGCATCATGGAATGCCACTTTAATAGATCAAAGTGTTCTTGTATTGAGAGAGTATTTGAGTGGAGGTCCAATGTCCATCTGTGACCTTGGACCTATACATATATGCACATAAATTTATTTCCCCATCATCATATATAAATATATTTATATATGTACATGTATTTAGACCTCTATAAATGTCCTTTGCCTCCTAGTTTTTTCCTCTATTTCCTTTTACTCTCCTCTTGTCCCACTATCATGCTCAGCCTTAATTTGATTCTTTTTCTTTCTAATATCACCATTGGAAACTACACATTTTCCTCTAGGAATGCCTTTTCAGAATTTTTGTTAATTCAATTGCATTGTACTTAGAAGATATGGTCTGTATCTCCTATTTCTTTAAAAGTTAAAAAGTGGCCATATATTGGACAAATTTTACATTGTTTCCTGGGCATGTGTGACAGGAACTTGAGTCATCCAGTTGTCAGGGGGAGGGGTCAATTTTTATTATCCAAATATTATAATTGTATTATTCAAATATTCTCTATCCATATATAATATCTTCTAGGATGATCTATTTATTATTAACACTGCCATCAAGTCGATGCTGAATCATAGGAATCCCTCTGGGTTTCTGACTCTATGAGAGGAGAAAGTCGAGTCTTTCTCTTGGGATCATCTGGTGATTTCCAACAGCGGACCTTGTGGATTGCAGTCCAACCCGTAACAACTACACCACTAGGGCTCCCCTGATACTGATACAGAGATATTAAAATGTTCCGTTATGGTGATGAATTTCTTACTTATAGTTTGGGCAATATTTATGTTTGTATTTAAAGCTGTGTTATGAAGCCTTACACATTTCGAGTTATCAAAGCATGTGTGTGTTTACCCTTATAATAGTAATGTTTTGTTTTCTTTCACTATCCATTTAAGCGGATGTATTTAAAGCCATGTCTCTTATTAATATTTGCTTAGTATATCTGCTTTTATCCTATGACTATTAGTCTTGCTCTCTTTCTCTGTGGTTTGAGCAGTGGTGAGCTGATAAATGTTTAACAACAGCTTTCTGGGAATGACTTGGGAAAGTAGTTATTTCATGACCTTTGCTACTTTCTGTGTTGAGCCCTGAAGGCATAGACAGTTACCTTTGAGCTGCTAACTACAGGGTCTGCAGTTCAAATCCACCAGCTGCTATGAAGCAGAAAGATGGAATTGTCTGCTCCTATAAATATTTGAAGTCTTGGAAACCCTAGTGAACCATTCTACTCTACTCTATAGGGTCATTATGAGTCAGAACTGACATAATGGCAGTGGGTTTGATTTGATTGGGTTTGGTTTGGTGTTGCCTTTACTTCCATTGAGGTTTGTCAGAGAAAATTGAAACATAAATAAAAATGAATAATTTTTAGTATAAGTATATTTAAATATAGCATGCAACATTCTTATATAATTTTAGAACAGTTTCATCATTTCAAAGAAGTACGCTCCCCTTAGAGGTTTATATAAATAATGTTAAGTGTTTTTCCCAAGGGCAGGTTGCCCCACCTGGTTTAACTATTAACAGAAATGAAATCACCTTCTCTAAGACAGCCATGTTCTCCTCCAACCTCTGAACTTTCTATTTTGAATGTTGCCTATTAATTTTGTATTAGTACAGTTTGAACACCCACCCAAACCCCAATTTCCCATTCTTTGGTCACCCCACGACACAGGTGTGACTTACCTTTAGAACCACTCTCTGAATTGGTCATACCTTAAGCTGCTTCATCACAAATATCTTAAACTCCAAAATCCTGCATCCTGTTAACAGTTCTCTAGCCTTTCTTTTTCATGGAATCGTGCTGATTTGCTCTTGATACTCAGAACGACTACGTTACCGTTAGGGTCCATTGAGTCTGTTCCAACCCATAGCGACCATTCTTCCTTAGTCTTCCTCATTCAATGTCCAACAATCACATGTACATGAGGCAATTTTAAGTGCTATGGCCTGAATACTCAAAGTAACAAAGAATGATGTTATCTTCCTTTATGTCTTAATTTTCTCCATGCTATCTCCTCCTCTGGTCTCTGGATGGTGCAAACCTTTAACACACTCAGAAGCTAATCTAAAGTTTGGAGCTTTGTGTGCACCCAGAGGCACTTGGGAAGCAAGTCCCCTGGATCTACTTACTAAAGTTCAGCTTTTGGAAACACTGGGGGGTCATAATTCCATAAACAATACTGATTATGTACTTTATCAGGAAAGTTAACAGGTTATATGGATCAGAAATGCTGAGGATATAGGTTCTTTTGTCCACAGTGTCTTTTAATGGGTGATAACTAAGGATCAGGTTATACGTAATGCTATATTTTTAGCAAGTTACAAGTAAGGATGAAAAATTTTACTGATATATTTCTTTTGTCCTGAGAAGAGACACTGTGGACAAAAGACTGTCTCTCTTTGGTTCTTGAACTCTGCCCTACTCAGGTAAATGTTTAAAAAGTTCCTTTAGTAAACTGGCTATCAGCCTGCAGAAGAATGAAACAAGATCCTTACCTCACTCCATACATAAGAACAAATTCAAAGTGGATCATGGACCTTGAGGCAAACCCCAAAACTATCAGGATCATAAATGAGAAAACTGGGACAAAACTAAGAACCTTAGTGCAGGGAATACATGGGCTATTAGACATAAGAAATATATATATTAGACATTTATATAAAGACATAAGAGGAAGATAAAATAGACTACTGAGGCCTACTAAAGATAAAATACGTGGGTACATCAAAAAGTTTATCAAGAGAGTAATAAGAGCCCATGGACTTGGAAAAGATATTTAGTAGTCACATATCAGACAAGGGCTTATTACTAAAATCTACAGAATCCTGCAAGCTTACAACAAGAAAAAAAATGAATAGCCCACTGAGGAGGTGGGCAAAAGACTTGAACAGAAGATTCACAAAGGAGGATATCCAAATGGCCAAAAAACATGAGAAAATGTTCCTGATCATTAGCCATCTGGGAAATTCGAATCAAAACAACTATGAGATACCACCTAACACCCACAAAGATAGCCCAATTAAAGAAGAAGAAGAAACCAGAAAGCAACAAATGTTGGAAGGGGTATGGTGAGATTAGAATGCTCATTCACTGCTGCTGGTCATGTGGATACATACAGCCATTGTGGAAAACGATTTGGTGATACCTAAAACGTGGAAATCAAGTTACTATACCACCCAGCAATTCCACTACTGGGCATCTACCCAGAAGAAATAAGAAACAGGCCATGACCAGACAGCTGCTCTCCAATGTTCGTCACTGCTTAGTTTACAATTGCAATTTGTTTAAAATTGGAAGCAGCCTAAATTTCTATCAATAGATGAATGGATTAAAATGTCTGGTATACACACTGGAATACTATGCAACCCCCTAAAGTAGTGATGAAACACCTCATTTCATGGAAAAATTTAGAAGATATTATGCTGAGTGAACATATCCAAGCACAAAAGGTCAAGCACAACATGAATCCACTGAGGCAAGTTCAAACAACAGAATGGGCACAAGGGAAAAGGAACACAACACAAAATTCCTAGGCTGAGGACCAGATATTCTGGCATGAGCCAGACCAAACCCATTGATTCATACTTTCATCAAAAACAGATGCAGATAGTGCCTGTGCTGAAAGGCATTTCCCTCACTTTCTCATGTGCTTTTAAGGCCCACAGAATAGTGGGGGAAGAAAAAATGATGGCACTTGGGGATCAGGGCATTAACCAATCCAAGGGGAGGTATTGTTTATATCTCCACAGGAAAAGCAGAGTGAGGAGAGAAAGAGAGAGAAACTTCCTAAAAGAACTAAAACAAGAGTCAAGAGCTGTAACATTGAAGACTATAACAACCCTGGAAGAGGCCCAATAGTGGAGTCAGAGGTGACACTCAGCAGAGCCAAAAAGAGGCCAGCCTGGTTGAGAGGAGCTGAGAGAGCTCCCCAGCACTGAAGAAGGGGGGCTTTTACTTATATTCTTCCAGATCTAGATCTTGAGTTGTAGTCTGTTGATCCTGATCTCCTTGGACCCAGTTCCTTAATAAACCACTTAAATGTAAGTGTGGTCTGTGTGACCATTTCAACATATTATTCAACCCAGAAGAGAAGTAAGGAGTAGAATTGGTGAGCAGGTTAGAGAGTGGAGGTATGTCTAATAGGGATCACCTCTGAACTGATCTTGATTTGATTTACTAGGACCACCAGCACCACCACCACCACCA
>NW_022103898.1:35642730-35655537 GCF_000313985.2 Echinops telfairi | reverse complement strand
CCACCACCACCACCACCACCATCAACCACCACCACCTCCACCACCACGCTGCCTGAAGTTAGTCAGATTTAATGCTACTACAATTATGCCCACCATTTTACAATGTGTGGCCCAAATTAGGCCAATCAGGCACTGCCTCATAAATGGGAACTTGCACAGAGTGATATAGAGTTAAAATGACTACATGTCACTGTTGTCTGCATCTTTGAAGCATTATTCTAAAGAAACAGAATCGTGTCAGTGTACATGTATACGTCTATTAAGATATATCTTTGACTTTTGTTGGTGAAGATATTGAAAGCATCATGAGTCACCAGAAGAACAAACAAATTTGTCTTGGAAGAAGTGTAGCCAAAATGCTCCTCAGAAGTAAAGGTAGTGGGATTTCATCTCAAGTGCTTTGAACAAATTGTCAGGAGAGACCAGTCTCTGGAAGAGGACAGCATGCTTGGTAAAGCAGAAAGGCAGTGGGATGATGCTCCGAGAGATGGATTGGCACAGTGGCTGCATCAGTGAGCTCAAACGAAGCAATCGTGAGGACGCCACAGGCCAGGCAGTGCTTTATCCTGCTGTGCACAGGATCTGCAGGGCTTGGACCTGGCGTACCAGCACCTAATGTTGATAATTCACGCCCCTCTATAAACCAGTTCTACTAAACACACAGGATTCACAGGTGTATTTTAAAAGTTAATAATTTAGATAAACTGAAAAGTTAAATAATATTCGCTAGGACAACCTTTTTCAGGTGTCAGTGGGATGTTGGAGATCATTATTCAGAGCATGAAGAATCCCTTGTATTCTTTCCTAACTGAAGAAGACTCAGTTGATTCACCAAATATCACCACCACCAAAAGTAAGAAAAAGGAAACATGCTCAAAGCACAGACAAGGAAAGCAGTCCATAGTTCAATGCGATTTCACCTAAATTAAATATCTGTTTTGTTTCTTATTTTAGCATATGTGCTTAAAACTATGTACTTGCTTTGATTCCCATGTTTTATTAGCTACAACCTCTAACTCTTTTTATTGGTGTGTTAAGTCCTATGGGTTACTTAAAAATTAATGAGTTTAATTACAATTGCTGGGTGGAAATGGCTTATTTCAGTTTTCCTTAGTACCAGAATTAGAAAATTAACAGATGTTTTATTAACTCCTACAGAGTCAACCAAGTAGATTTTCAGTTTGCCCCTAGTCAAAGTGTAAACCAACTAATCCACAAACAAACAGAGGACTGTGTTCTGATTATTCAGTGTCCATGGGCAAAGAGGGGATAAGAAACTGAACTCTGTTATATCAACTATGATTGAGATCGGGAGTTTAAAAATGAGTGCCTCAGCTATATGAATGGCTCCTGAACTCACATTTAACCATAAACCCTAACCTAAGAATAATCAGTTCTTATGGTGAAGGTTTGCTTGATACTTACCCTCAAGAAAGGACCACTGAAAAACGGGGTGGCAGAGCAAAGTGTTTGAAGAAATCAGATGCTATCTGGCTATCAGAGAGAATAGTGTCCCGGGTCTTAGAAGCTAGTCCTAAAGTGACATGTCAGTTAAGACCACATGAAAGAAGTATTTTTGATCCTGCCTGTTTTTGATCAGCCTGTTTGATCCAAGGATTGTAAATAATAAAATATAAGACCACAAGAGGGAATTGTATTAGAGCTCAAATTCTGAGCACTTAGTATGCACAAGGCTATGGGTGATAGTGAAAGTCCCAAATCCATTTCCAGAATCCCCATGTAGATTAAGCCTCTCGTGAATCCTCTCTGACCATTGATTGGGGATGTGAATTCCCTTGCCCTCAGATACAGTGCATTGGAAACTGAATAACTTCACATATATTTAGGTTAAAATTTACCACCTTAGCATTTGATCTCCCTTTTAACTCATTTTAAATATGTTCTTGTTTTTAATTTATTGTTTTCTGTTTTCTTTTGGATTGAGTTTTTTGTGTGTGTTTTTTCTGTGATTGCTGTTTTATTTTTTTGGTTGGTATGATTTGAGTTTATGTGAAATCCAGGAGAGGAATGGCTACAGGCACAGTAACCAGATTAATAGTTTCTTAAGGTTATGACAAAGGAGTTGGGGAGAAATTTGAAGGGATTAATGAGCACAAGAATGAAGAAGATGCTCTAAAATTGATTGTGGTGATGATTGCATAACTTTTTTCAATATACTTAAACCATTGAATTGCATGGTGTGTGGATTACATGTTAATAAAACTGTTAAAATTAAAATAAAACAAAAAATACATAAGATGTCTCTAGATATGTACTATAATGGGCCGGTTGCATTGTGTCCTAGGAGTTCCTAGGTAGCTATGGTAGTTACATAATCTGGTGTCAATTTGAGGATTCAGAGTGAAGGGGGGAGTCCAACCTGTCAATCAAATCACAGCCAATGAGGCCTCTGTGTGGGTAAGGCCTTCTCTTGAGGATTCTGGGAACTCCAGTATTCCTCCTTGGAGGTGAGAGACATACACTCTCTCTCTGCAGACTTCCTGTGAGACATCCCTGTTGAGAAGACACATGGAGAGAGGCTGATGGAACCAGACCTCAGGAGCCAGAGAAGCCACGTGGAGACCCTCGCCAGTGCTGAGATGCTTGCAGTGCCAATGGTTCCACAAGACTTCCCACCCACTGGCTTGCGATCTTCCTGCATTCGGTGTCTTTGCATGTGTTTCATGAGTCTGAAGAGGACTTTATAGATTGGTGTTGGACATATGGACTAATATCAGGCTTGTGAACTTGATCTGGACTGGGTTGGAATGTTTTCTCATTATTCAACTACTCTTGTACATAAAGCTCTTTCCTATACACAGATGAGTGTCTCTGGATTTGTTTCTGTAGTCTCCCCAGACTAACAGTAGCACAAATGATTAAGCACTCCACTATGAGCCCAAAATGCCTCAGAAAACAGGCCTAGTGATCTGAAGGAAGGAAGGAAGGTAAAAGGACTGAAGAGAAGGAGTGAAGACAAGAGGAATTGGTTTTTATGATCTCATTATAACAATTGAATAAGCATCTATTGGCTAACAGTCTTTTAATCATATGGCTAAACACTAAATTTTGGCCTGATTATGCAAATGATATAAATATAGGTGTTTGACAAAAATCATGTTACAGCAATAATTGGAAAGATGACAACATGCCATGAGTTTGGAAAAGGAATGCTGGCAGTTTTTGTTTTTAATTCTGGTACCATATCTTCACCTTACAACATGTTTAGGATGCCCAAATACCAAGTCATTAATTTGTTATTTTTGAAACTCATCTTCAAAGTCATTTGAATGGAATTAAACATATATTTAAACACAGAAACATTCCAACTAATGGACAGTTAATGTCCCATTAGAGAAATGCAATGTATAATACACATTCACTGTACATCAGACAAAACAGAATTTCTGAATACGACAGCTAATTAGTCATTCTCCTCAGTTCTGCTTCAAATGCAGATTTTGACATTTCTTCTTTCTGTTTCCTGCCAGTCTTCCTTCCTGCAGACAGACTACAGCCACGGCTTCAGGGTGCTCAGCTAGAGGCTGCACCCCTCAATCCTCCTTTTCTGTTCTCCCTCCATTTTGTAGGTCCATTGTCCAATCGGCTGCGCATTGGTCACATGGCATTATCAGCCACTCTTTCTTCCACCCTCTTGAAAAAATCCTCAAGGACATGATGGGACAGGTTTTGAGATATTTTATCTCATGGTCAAAGTAATCCTTCACTTCAGGGTCCTTAATGCACCCCCACTGCTAGTGCCATTCAGAGTCCTAGTGGTATAGTTGTTAAGCACTTGGCTCCTACTTGGAAGGTCAGCTTGTCAAGCCATTAGTCACACTGCAGGAGAAAGACGGGCTTCTGCTTCCTTCAAGATTACAGCGTTGGGAATCCTCTCAGCAGCTCTACTCGGTCTCATGGAGCAGTCCTGAGTCAGAAGTGACTTGGTGACCGTGGTTTACTTTAGTTTTTTGAGTCTGAGACTTACCGCACTGATGAAGGTAATTCATCTTAATAAGCTGTTCCTGTGGCGCAGACTCTTATCCGTTCCTGAATGTACTCAACAATATTTACGGTATGACAATAATGGTCAAAATACGTGTTTGACATTACTTTTGTAATTGAACAAATTAGACATAATCTATAAATTTTGAGTATGCGCTATATTCTGAGGAAGAGAGTCATCCCTAAATACACAAAACAAGAAAAATTAGAAGCTGTACATTGTGTTCTGAGGGAAGAAGCTATGGTTCCATGGACTTAACATGGGGGGGGACATCCATCCCTTGGGCTATATCAGGCCCACAATCAGCAACACCAAAGAGAAGCTGTTCTAGCTAGAACATTAGGGGTGAGTTAATCATTTAACAATATGGTCTGAGAATGATGTTACAAATATCTAAATTGCTCTTGGCAGAAAAAAATGTTTTCCCCACCTGCACTAGAACAACAGCAGAGAGATCATCTGAATGAAGGTTTATGAAAGTAATTCTGAGGAACCAACATTTAACTTGAGGCCTGTTTCTGTTATCTATGCTGCCATAGCAACAACAACAATACCACAATTGGGTGACTTAAAAACAGGAATCAGAGGCTAGTAGTACAAACCAAGGCCTTGGCTCTGGGCAAGATCCTTGTTGGTAGCCCTTGGAGTTCCTTGATTACTTGACGTTCCTTGATCATCTTAAGCAAAAAGATGTATTGTGGGATTTTCACTGGGATAAGAAATGGAATACTGGACACTCACTAGGTATTGCGTAATGGTCCTTGGTGCTGGTTTTGTGTATGTGTGTGTCTCTGGCTCTTCTTATAAGGCATAACTCAGAGGTGATTAGGTCTGGGACTCCCCCTGTTTTGGCATGTCCTTACCAACAAGTCAACAGCAACAAATGCCTGTCACTATTTCTAAATTGACTCATATTTACAGATACAAGGATGACAATTTAGCATATACAATTTAACCCATTTTAAAAAATGACTAAGAGTGATTCAGATTAGGTTTGCGTGAGAAGATGAGTGTATCAACAAGATGGGACAGCCAATCTTGTGAGAAGCTGGGGGTCACTGGGATTGGAAAAAACTGGGAAAGTGGAAAGAAGTAGGGCGAAGTCATGGAATTTGGATGTTGTTGGGCCCTCAAGCACAAAATAAGAATTTCGTATTTTATCCTAAGTGCAAACCATGAATGGGTTTAGGAAGACTGGTGTGATTTGTATGCAGTGCCTTGTTTTTATTGGCCATGCATTGACTATAAATAAGTGGATGGTTAATGATGAGTCATTGATATTTTTCATCTCAGCCATTTCTGATTGCAAGCAAGTGCAAGAAATTATATTAATTTGATATAACTTATTCTTAGGAAACAAGATATCTAAAATTAGTACAATGTTCTTAGAGAACATTTTCAGTCACTTATCATTTACTTTCCCTTTCTGATAACCTCCCATTTTATTTGCGATAATACATCTTCCCACACACTCTGGGTGTCTAGCTATCCCTGGACCCGGAGGCAGGGGCCAGAACTAAGCTGTCCACATGTACTTCTTCTAGAGTTTAGGATCTTTTATAGAAAAACAAGTAGAAAGAAAGAGAGAGAGATGGGGTGGAAGAAGGTGGGGAGAAGACAGACAGTGAGAGAGAGAGAGAGAGAGAAATGAAGAGTTATATAGATACCATCTAGTTGGGTCTGACTCATAGCATATCAGGGACTACAGAACAAAATGTTGCCCAGATCCGCTTCATCCTTACAATTGCCCGCATATTTGAACCTACTGTTGGGTCTATGGTAACCATCCATCTCACTTGCCCTTGCTGAACCTCTGCTTCACTAAATAGGGTGTCCGTCTCCAGTGTCTAATGCTTTTTTATGATAACTTGGACGATACTCTGTCGCCTTCTGTAGGGTTTCCCTTGGTTGGTTTGCAGGTGCGGATTTCCACGTCTTTCTTTTTAGACCCTCTCAGTTTGGAAGCTCCGTTGAGACCTGTTTACTCTGAGTGGCCCAACTAGTATTTGAAATCTCAGTGGTCTAGCTGCCAGTATCACAGTGACATACCAGCCATCACAATGGGACAAACTGACAGATTGGTGGTGGGGAACTCATAGGAGAGGGCATATATTTGAAGGATTTTATTGCAATTGTGATAAGTGAAAGCAGCCACCTGTATTCCAGGTTCCAATTGCCCCCCGTTCCTTGGTTCCTCCCCTGGTTTCATGCCTTAGTCTTTAGCTTCTTGTCTTTCATCCCAATGAAAATTTCACCAATAAATCCATTTTTCCCTTAAAATGACCAGAGTTGGCATCCACACCTGGTTGGTAGATTCACAATAGAATAAAAATCTATTTTAATTCAACGTTTTGTTCTCTAGCATTTAAAATCTCAAACTGGGCTTATTTGTTTTCCAAGCTACAGAGTCTCTGAGATTTTCTTTTCTTTCTTAAAACTGATTTTTAAACATTTTATTTATTTATTTATTTTAAAAATCTTTTTATCGGGGGCTCATACAGCTCTTATCACAATACATCCATCCATTGTGTCAAGCACATTTGACATTTGTTGCCATCATCATTTTCAAAAAAACTGATTTTAGTAGTTGAGATGTACTTTTATGGCCTGGAAGATTTCAAATTCAAGGAAGTAATTAAGCACACTCATCAATTTTCTCCAACAAAATGGAAATTTGCTAATGATGTTTTGTCTTTGTACCATTTCTGTATATTTTTCTAGACGATTTGTCTTGCTCTTATCGCATTTCTGAAAGCATACGCATGAGATACTCCCCAAACTATGTCCATGAGATGCTCCTAGACAGAAAGTGTCAAGTATGAACTAAGTTGGAGTAATAGTGAAGTCTCTACCTCTCTTCGCATTTTAGGCTGCATTGTAGCGCTTTAAAGCATTGGAAAAGTCCTTCAGGAAAAAAAACCCCTAATCTTTCCCAATGCTTCCCAAATGCATCCAGGGTCAAATCCCACACACACACACACACACACACACACACACACACACACACACACACCTTTTTAAAGAAAAGCATATTGTGGGAGCCACTTTGGGAAGTGCTGCTTTTGAAGTTTGACATAAATGAAAGGGAGATTGTCTCATTTTGTTCTGTGCCAGCTGTTATTTTATCCATGGCAGTCGACTGGAGTTTATTCCTTTTCTTGTTTGTTTCCATTTTGCTCCAAAACATGTTGAGCAGGTTTTAGTTGCAATCGTCTTATGATTTGTAAAGGACTCGGTGCCTTCTGATTCCTGCTACTCATTAGGTATGTCTCTGAAATACCTCAAAAAGGCTCATCAGCGAACCTCAGAGCTGTCCACTTGATGATTTCACTTGTCTTATTGGGTACAAGTCTTCTAAGTGTCCTGAAGTTAAGAATGATATAGATTTGACTCGCGTTGATACTTTATGCATGTGTGTGTGCTAACATATGCACCCTCAATTATGCCTCACATGTTGCCTCAAGAGACACCCGGTTGCCCTTAAAAGTACTTTGAGCTAAACACACTGAGAGTGTGGATGGAAAATGAGTCTTGGTGACAGGTTTCTCCCAACCTGCCCTGACTAGCCCAATAACCCTGTGAGGAGGAAAGCTCAGGGTGTCATTAAAGGGTCAGGTTGGGCACAAGAGGGAGAAGAGACTGGGGTTAGCAATGATGGCTTTGGCTTTGGTCCAAGGGATGGCAGTTAAGTAACTGACATGGTGGTGTCTGGTATGTTGTGGGGTTTTATTAGTTGTATTTATGACACCAGTTTACACAACAAAATAGGTTCGCACTCAACAAGTGCTACACGTTAAGTTCAACGACAATGATCACATTCCTTGCATTTTGTCAACATTTTCGTTTTTTCCAATCTACTTACTCCATTCACATTAACTTAGTCTCACTGTTCACCAACCTTCTCATTAAAGCTTTAGGGTAGCTGTTGATCATTTGGTTTCATAGAGTTTTTTTGTTTTTTTTTTTTTAAAAAGAGCAGTGTTCAAAGGTGATATTCTTCACTTTTTGAGCTAAATGGCTATTTAATTAAAAGGTGGCTTGAAGGAATGATTTCAATTCAATTGATCCAGTAACTCAGAATTTGAAGTTCTAGTCTGTAGTATTATGTTAAATTAGTTTGGGAGTAGAGGGCCAGCCCCCACCCGCTGCTACTAATACTACCCACGGGTTCAGTAAGCACAATTGTATGGTTGAGATATATAAGTATTACATTAAAGTCATCGAGAGCATGAGAGATATTACAATAATACAATCAGACATATTACATGGTAGCATTGCTCACTTCCGCCCTGCTTGGTGGTCCTCGTGGGGGGGAACCCAGCCACCAGAGCAGGAGCTGCCTCACGGGAGCCCTCTTCCTCCTCCCTTGCGGGAGCAGCCCCCCACAAGAACCAGGGAGCCACCTTATTTATTGCTAACCACGCATCATATTACTTTAGGGGGATACATCACAGCATCATGCGTCACAGAGAGGGGCAGTACAATTCATTCTTGAACAGGGTTGATCATTCTGGTGTCTCATAGAATAAAATGGACAATTACTATCCTGGGAGGCATGCAAGCCCCTGATAGCAGATAACAACCTACGTCATAGAGAGGGGTTATAACATAGGCAATACAAGGAATAGGAGGGGGATGACCTAGGGGTGAATGCGCAATAGTAAGAGGAGGGAATGGGGGAGCATATATGGCAAGACGGGTGGACCCTGGACTCGATAAGCTTAGTCATCCTAAAGTGGTCCCGGGCTTACCTTCAGGCACTCCTTCAAGGGAACAAGGTCAGAAGGGAATGGGCCCTATTTGTTGTGGGATAAACAGTGGTGTCTGCTTGATCTAGACAGCTGATACCTCTCAGGGAGAATGACTCCCAATCCTCTCTTGATGACCTCCAAGTGTACAGTCATTCTCAAGCAGCTAAGTCTGGATTTGGGGGAGACAGCTTGAGAGAAATCCTTCTGTTCCCCACACTAGTCTGTATTTTTCTCCTTTTCTTTCAGGATCCCTCTATTGTGGTCCTCCTCAGTAGGCTAGTGGTAGTGAGACACCATCTAGTCCTTCAGGTCTACAAGGAGACCATCGTTCATGGAGACAATTAGTCCAGTAGTGTAGGCCCTTCCCTGATTCTGTTCTTTTTCTTCTTCCCTCTTTTAATCCAGACAAATAGAGACCAATACCTGTATCTTAGACTGCTGCTCACAAGCTTTTAAGAATCCAGCCACTACTTTCTAAATTATGATGTAGAACATAAATTTTATGAATTATATGATGCCAGTTGAAGACTTATCCTACAAAATTATGACCCAAAGTTTTTAAACCAAGAAAACTAATACTGTGAGGTGATTGGTTATGCCTAGGAAGTATCAGCATCTCACAAGCCTATCTGTCCACCGTTTATCTGTCTATCTGTCGTACTGTGGTGGCTTTGTGTTACTGTGATGTTGGAAGGTCACTGGTATTTTTCATATGCCAGCAGGGTCCCCAAAGTGAACTGGTTTCAGCAAATCTTTCAGACTAAGAACGGCCTATAAAGAGGGAGTTGGCTGACCAAATTAGCCATGGAAAACCTTACAGAGAACATAGAAGATGAGCCTCTTAGGTCCGAAAGCACACAAAATATGACTGGAAGAGCAGCCTTCTCAAAGTAGAGTTGATCATCTTGATACACAGAATTAAAATTGACCATATCTGTGGGAAGAGAAAATGGGAAAGCACCATATCAGGAGCTAAAATGAGGCTAGGGGCCAACTGTGGAACAGACCATCAATTTCTCATGTGTAAGTTTAGGTTGAAGCTGAGGAAAATGAGAACAAGTCCACAAGAGCCACAATAAGATGTTGACTATAACCCACCTGATTATTAGGAACATCTCAAGAATAGATGTAACACATTGGACACTAATGACAGTATTTTCTACTTGTATTCTTGTATTCTATATACGGTGTCTTTGGTTACACATTTTAATGATTATGTTTATTGCTAAATCAACTATTTATCCTATATTGATGGAAATTTGGCTAATTTTCAATTTTTCTCAGTGTTGCAGTGAATGTTCTTATACATGTTTGAAGGGCATGAGATTATAAAGATGATTTTTACTTGTATTATCCTAATTGCCTCTGAGACTTAGCATTGTTCATTTGTTTATTGAACAATTGGGATTCTGTAAATTCAGCTTTGAATAAAGTTTAGTACAGGGCTGTCACCGGTTCACACACTCAGCATTGCTGATCCTACTTGACTTAGCTGTGTTGCTTGATTTCTTAATATTAATGGCAGACCCTGCCTTCTAAGTTGGAGTCACAGAGTGAGTGGTTGGCTTCTGGCAGACCCATTGTCTACATTGTCTATTACTTGTAACAGGTCCACTGATGTCTAGTTATCTGCTAGATCTCACTGTGGATTCTTGTGAGATATAAAAAGGTTTCTCCCCAGGTCGTCACAGCTGTTTGCTAGCACATTGTGAGTTCAGATGCTTAGGAGTTTTCTGCCTCAAGGAATCAGCCACCCAGAGCAATCAGACTATTGTCTGTTCCACCATAGGTGGGGCTCACACCCTACTGAGAAGGATAGTGATTGTTTCCATGGAGAGCCCAGAGAATAAGTCCAGCAAGCTTAAGGACAATCAAGGTTAGGCTGCCATCTTGAATCTAGGATCTGCCCATCTTGTCACATGTGTATCCCCTAATCCCTCCTCTTCCTATTGTGTGTACACCCCTAGATCGTCCACCACCCATTGCTGTATTGCCTATGGTACAACCTCTCCTGTGACATATGTGGTTACCTGTAATCTGGGGGGCTTGCATGCCCCCAAGTATACATAAGCTTTAGTTTGAAATAAATCACCCTCTCTCCTCCTCTCTTTTTCTCCCTCCTCCTCATGCCCTCTTGGTGTGGACCTGGCCATTGAGATCATAGCAGTCTAAGAGGTGAGCATGCTACCATAAAATATGTCTGACTTCTCTATTTTATCTTTTCTCCAATCTCTTTTATTCCCTCGGAATTTACTATAATCTTTATATATTATCACCGTACAATTGCACCTGTGGACTTGTGATATTGTCAGGGCCGGGCCTACTCTGACAGATTCTGGTTTGTATCACTATATCTCTTCCCCAATTTCCTCAACAACTAGAGCCCAGTTATACTTGGATGTGGCCCTGTTAGTCTTAATAATGTTCTTCCTAGGGCACTAGAGACCCTTCATTGGCTGGCTGTGGTTCTACTCCAAAGGGGTAGACAACTTGCAAGCATATTAATTCCTTGCTCAATGGAAGCATCACCTCTGGATGGAGACCTTGATGTTATGCTCCACCTGTAAACAAAACTGCCTTAGATTTTAGCACCGGATGCAGTTATGTCAGATTTCTCCCTCTCCTATAAAAACCAGTCAGGACCATCAGCCAGTCTCCTGGGGGCCACAGTCACCGCCAAACATATTCCTGAGTGAGTCTGGTTTCAGCCCCCAGCAATTCCCACTGTTCAGATACTAAGATCTTGCATGTCTTGAAGCTGACCTCCTGTGGGATCATATCTGTCATGTGCCTCATTTGTTAATGCCCCCAATTAATTATAGTTTTCATTTATTTCAACTTGTCCTACAAAATTGATTTTGCTTCTTTGAAGGAACTTATTGGAAGTCAGAAAATGTAGATGGTTAATTCACAAATTTTTCTTGAAAGAGGAACTGAGAGTTAATTTTCTCCTATTCAATCTCTCTTTGTGATTTTTTTCAATTTCCTGTGTAAGAGCCAAATGTTTCAACCCAAGTTACATACACAATTAAAATTGTTTTTCAAGATGTTAGGTTGAAGTGTCTCTTTTAAAAGTAAACAAGGGTAAATATCTGAACACTCAATGGATTTTTATACTTTAGGTCAGCATATTCCTCTAATTTGGATGTATATGGTATTGTGACATTTAATTTTTAAAAATAGGCCATTCAGTAAGACAGTAATCATCAGAAGGTCCTGTGGAACATAAGAGCACTCACAAGCAAGTGGTTCTCTACCAAGCTCATCCCAGGCACTCAAACATGGTCCAGTTCTGCACTGGAAGAGGAAAGCCAAACGCATCTCCAGCCTATTAGTTTCTTCTGATTTTATGCACGAAACTGAATTCCCAAATGCTGCCCCCCACTCCTCTTACCTCAACCCTGCACGTAGGAGATGACTAACTTATTGCATACTATTTGTCTAAAAACATATCAAGAAGATTCCAAAATGCTGAGAATGGAAAACACCATTCTTTTAGGAAATGTTCTCTGTGCCACTTGGAACAAATCATTTCCAAGCTCAGAGTGTTGCTGTTGTTTTAAGTAATATCCATCAGAGGGGAAAAGAAAATGGTCAAGTGACATGTTGGGGAGCTTTTCAAAGAGAATATCATCACTGCAAATCACTAGTCATATGAGAATTTTGAGAAGTTCTGAGGATAATGCAATAGAAAGATGTTGAACATTTTTCTTCAATTTTTTGAAGCTTGCTTGTATTTGCTTACTTGGACAGACAAATAAATAAAAAGTAAGCATTCCCATAAAAGCACAACTCTGATTGTAAAACCTCTGGATTTTAGCTTGGTTTCAAGTGGAAGAATTTTGAATTATGACCTAAACTATGATCCTTTTCAGACTTTATGGCTAAGGTTCTCAGTGCAGGAGAATTCGCCACATTTTCTTAAAAATTAGAAGAAATTTACACAATGCATTAAATGTTGAATGATGGTTTTTTAAAAGCATGCTTTGAATAATTGAAAGTCTTTCTGCAGTTATTTTATCATTTAATCAGTCATACTTTACTGCTATG
>NW_022103898.1:35631599-35632842 GCF_000313985.2 Echinops telfairi | reverse complement strand
CCTTTGTTTCCTCCTCCAGAATGTTTAGCCTTCCTATCTTATCTAGATAGACCTGCAAAGATAATAATATACACAGAAAAATAAGACAGAGCAAAGCAAAGCTACAAAAGAAACAACAACAACAACCAGCTACAACAAAAAGAAAAGCCTGTAAATAGTTCAAGGTCTGGTTGTTGACCTTTGGGAATGGTTTCTGATGAAGTCTTATGGGGTGCCATGCCCTGGCCCCAAAGTCTATTTTTGGTATTCCCTGGGGACTTTGTAGCTCTGTTCCCCTTGTTGTTCTATTGCACACCCTTAGTGTTTCACCTCAGTGTGGTGGGGCCAGATCGGGCACAATTCCTGCACTCTGTCTCCAGTTTGTCCCCCATAGTGCTATGGATATGGATCAGTGACGACATCGAGTCCCATAGTGGGGCTGGCCCTATGGTCCTCTCTGTGCTTTGGCTGCTCTGAGTGGGAATACACACACACACACACACACACAAATATATATATACATCTATATATGTAACTTTTATTGGGGACTCTTACATCTCTTATCACAATCCATACATTCATCCAGTGTGTCAAGCACATTTGCATATATGCCGCCATCATCATTTTCAAAGCATTCTCTTCTCACTTGAGCTCCTGATATAAGCTCCCCATTTCTTCCCCTCCCTCCCCTACAAAACCTTGATAAGCTATAGATGATTTTTTCCCATATCTTACACTGTCCTCCGTTACCTCTCACCCACTTTTCCATTATCATCCCCCTTGGAGGGGCTTCTAGGTTGATTCTTGTGATTGATTCTCTTTTTCTCCACCCCACCTTCCCCTAATCCTCCTATCATCTCTACTCTCCTTGTTGGCCTTGAGGGGTTTATCTATCCTGGATTCCCTGAGTTGTGGGCTCTTATCTGTAGCAGTGTGCATGCTCTGGTCTAATCCAATTTGTAGGGTAGAACTGAGGTCACAATAGTGGGGTGAAGGAAGCACCAAAGATCTAGAGGAAAGTTGAGTGCTTCATCGGTGCTATACTGCACCCTGACTGGCTCATCTCTTCCTGTGACCCCTCTGTATGCAGATGTCCAATTGTCTACAGATGGGCATTGGGTCTCCACTCCATGCCCCCCCCATTCACCTTGGGTATGGTTTTATTCTGGGTCTTAGATGCCTAACACCTGATCCCATCAACACTTTATGATCACACAGGCTGATGTGCTTCTATGTGGGCTTTGTTGCTTCTAAGCTAGATGGC
>NW_022103898.1:35613793-35631153 GCF_000313985.2 Echinops telfairi | reverse complement strand
CCTCTTGTCCCACCATCATGTTCAGCCTTCATTTGGGTTTAGTAATTCCTCACTGCTACAATGTCCTTGATTAAGCCCCACTAGGCATCCTACGACCTTCCTTCCATTGATTTTTAGTTCACTTGTTGTTCTCTTGTCCCTGGGTTGGTTCCCTCCCGCCCCTCCCCCACACCCAGCTTCTTTTCTCCCACCTCCTGTTCTCCCATATCCCTCTGGAACCATTGGTCCCATTCTTTTCATCTCCGAATTATTCATCCCGCCTATCTTAGCTAGATAGACTTGCAGATACATTAATAAGTGCAAAAACCAGGCAAAGCCAACTAAAACAAAAGAAGGCAAAGCCAACAAAGCAATAACAACCATAGCAAAAACCAAAACAACAATAACAAAAAGAAAGCCACTGACAAAAATGAAAAATCCTATAAATAGTTCAAGGTCTGAGTGGGAATATTGTCCTCAGGGCTTGGTGGGCCAGGATGTGTTCCACTCTCTCTTCCTCCCCCTTCATTTGCTCCTGTGTGCTCTGATCAGACATGTCCCTCTCCCCAAGCTGCAGCTTCAGTGCAATCCTCTGAAGTAAATTCTTCTGGGGGTAGGGACAGTTGTCCATGTAGCTGGGTTTGGGACCGGCCCACCTATTTTCTCCTTTTATCCTCAGTGGATATTGCAGGCAGTGATTTTCCTAGCATAGTGCCTGAAACTTTAAAACTGCTCAATAAATGTTGTTGAAAGTAAAGAAGAAATAAGGAACAAAGGGGAGAGGGAATAAAGACAGGAGGAAGGCAGGAAGTAAGGAAGGAACCCCAGGATTGATTCTCTGGTTGTTGCACATGGAAGTTTTAAAACAGGACAATGAGTCACCCAAGATGGACAGTCCTAATCGATATCCTAATTAAAGAAAAAAAATAAGGAAGAAGAAGCTCAATGAAAATAATTAGGGCACTCCAACATTTTTTAAATGATAGTTTTATTGACATGTCTTACACAATTCAATATATCTCTTCATATACACTTCAGTCCCATCGAGTGGGGTCCTCCAACTTTCCTAGACAAAAAAACAAAAGTAATACACTGTTGCCATTGTGCCAATTTTGACTTTTGGCAACCATGAATGCAAGAATGGCACTTTGCTTCACAGGATTTGCAACGATTGATTTTTCTGATGTAGATTGCCAGACCATTCGTTTGAGGAGCCCCTGGGTGGACTTGAACCCCAGTATTTTGGTTAGAAGCCAAAGTTGTCAATCATTTGTACCACATATAGACTCCAAGAACTCAAACAATATATTGCACTGGGAAAATCTGATGCACAAAACCACCTTAATATGTTTAAAAGAAAGGATATGTCTTTGATGACTAAGATGTATTGGTATTTTCAACTGCCTAATTTTATGTGAAATCTAGAAAATGAATAAAGATGATTGGAGTGGAATTTCTCTATTTAAAACAACAATAATAATAACAATAAAACCAAAGTTGACCAATGATTACCTTGGGTGAAGGAGGAAGAGATTTGTTTAGGGGCACTGGGTTTATGTTAATCGTGGTGGAATAATGTGCAAAAGGATATCAACAATGGTTGCACAGCAGGAAGAGTATAATCAATGGCATGGAATTGTGTATGTAGAAGTTGTTGAGCTGTAGAATGTTTTCTTGTGTCCATTTATGCCATAATTAAAAAAGAAATATACTAGTTTATAGGAGTGAGAACAAGGCAAAAAGAAAATGTTCTAAAATTCATTACGGTAATATTTGTACAACTCTTCTTGATATGGTTGGACTATTGAATTGCATTATATATGGGTGAAATGCTAATAAATTTGTTTTAAACAAGAATTGCTCTATTTGCATTATAGTTTTGGGAAAGAATATTAAAATTACCATAAACTACCAGAAGAACAATTATGTCTGTCTGAGAAGAAGACTTAGAGCCAAGAATACTACTTATGAGTCTGATGAGGCTTCATTTCATATATTTTGTACATTTTATTAGGAGAGACCAGTCTCTGGAAAAGAACATCATGATTGATAATGTACAGCATCATTGGAAAAGATGAAGGTTCTTAATGATATGAATTGACACAGTGGCTGAACTCTATAGGATTTACCTGGTTCTAATTTTAAGGAGCCCTGATGGCATAGTGGTTATGCATTGGGCTGCTAATTGCAAGGTCGGCAGTTCAAAACCACCAGCTGCTCCTCGGGAGAGAGATGAAGCCTTCTACTCCTGTAAAATCCACAGGGTCAATTCTACACTGTCCTATAGGGTCACTATGAGTTCTCATTGACTCAATGGCAGAGAGCGAGCGAGAGAGAGAGAGAGAGAGAGAGAGAGAGAGAGAGACCCTTTACAGAAGCAAATAGCCAGGAGGTTTTTTTCTGTGGAATCACTAGATGTATTTGACCTGCCCAGAGAAAGATATACACAAAGCAAAAAAGCAAAAATCCCCCTCAGTAGTGCAAAACGGTAAGCCCCGTACATAGTCACCAACACTTTGGTAGTTCTGGTCCACCTAGACACACCTCAGAAGAAAGACCTGGTGAACTACTTCAAAAAGATCTCCCTAGTGTGAGAAGAACCAAATGACTGCTAGCCCCCGGGCATACAACTGGAAGATGATTGGACTTTGGTTAGAATCTCTTGCCTGGAGGATGCCCAATGAATGGTGGCCCAGAACTGCCATATGCTTCACTCTTGTACTGCCCTCCTTGCTTCCATTATGCCATGCATTAATCCAGTAGGCATGGTGCTGCTGCTGTGAATGAATATTATTGGAAGATTTGCCCTATCACCAACCCCCATTGTTTGTGTAAATAGTGTCCAGTCATTTAAGAGTATAATTAGTACAAGTCAATAATTCATGTATTACAGTTCATAGTACGCCTATACACATGTAATTCCTTTTTCAAAATAGTATTTTAAATTCTATGCCACTGGTTTAACTAATGACACTATCAATGCATAGTGGCTATGCATTGGGCTACTAACTGTAAGGTCAATAGTTTGAAACTATTCTACAGTTATGAAGGAGAAGGGTGAGGCTTTCTAATCCTGTGAAGATTTGTAGGCTTAGAGACTCATAAGGAAAGTTCTACCCTTCTCTATAGGGTCACTTAGAGTCAGCATTAACTTGATGGCAGTGGAAGTGATGTCCTAGGGGTTGATTGATAATGTTCTCTAACATAAAATGACAATGATGTCTCTAAGGTGAACCCTGGACATATGTAAAGTATAGGTGCATAAATCAATTTACTACTAACCCTAATATAATAGCAATTAGTTCTTATGAAATGACTCAGCTTGATGTTGGCTCAGTGAAGAGATCACTAAAGATATGGGTGCTATAGGAAAGTGTAGTGAAGAAACTATATGGTGCCCAGCTATCAGAAAGAATAGCATCTGGATGTCTACAAGGTTTGTTTTCAAATAAGCAGCCATCTAAATGAGGCATCAACTAAGTCCCCATGGAACAAGGACACCAGCCTGTGTGATCCAAGGATTGTAAATAATATAATCTAAATCTAAGGAGGGAATAGTCTCAGAGTTCAAATTGTGAACACCTGGTTTGCAGAAGTCTATGAATAACAGTGAAGCCCAAAATCCATTCTCAGGCTCCACACAAGCCTGAGATCAAGCCTTGGTGAATCCCCTCTGATCATAGTTGAGTGATGTGAATAACCCTATCATCAGAAA
Organism: Echinops telfairi; assembly: GCF_000313985.2. NCBI lineage: Eukaryota > Metazoa > Chordata > Mammalia > Afrosoricida > Tenrecidae > Echinops > Echinops telfairi. The sequence goes on along the minus strand of NW_022103898.1, from coordinate 35,627,459 downwards.
GAAAGCATTGTAAATTTAATTATGGAAGATGTGGTTGGATAAAATGTACCATCGTATCATTTGATCTACCTTTTGACCTATTTCAAGGGTGTATAGTTACAAATAATAAAGAGGAAATACATGTCCATTAAGCCCCTGGGGAATCCACTCTGACCGTAGACCAGGGAAGTGAGTATCCTTGCTACTCAGGCCTCCCCTTGAGTGGATCATTGCAGATGCAGCCAGGTTAAAATTTAGCATCCTATCATTTGATTTCCCTTATGATCCATTTAGATTTGTTCTAGTTTTTAATATTGTCTCTCTTTTCAATTGCTGTTTTTATGTTTTACTTTGTTATTGTTTAGCTTGTGGTTTTAAAACTGTCGCTCTGTACGTGACATCCAGGACAGGTAAATCTATAAAAACAATATCTGGATGAATGGCTCCTTATGGCTGTGGCAGGGATCTTGGGGGGACATGGGGAGCTCGTGGTGATGAGTGTGAGAATGAAGAAAATGTTCTAAAACTGATTGTGCAACTCTTCTTGATGTGACTGAGCTATTGAATTGTACGATATGTGAATTGTATGCCAATGCAACTGTTGGGGGGAAAATGAATAAAGAACCTAAATTGAGACTCTTGCTGGCGAGGACTGTGATGGCATATAAGAACTGCACTAGGACACATGACTCTGGGCAGGCACATGCTCTCAAACTTTGTCAGGGAGCAGGTAGGTGGCAAAGACAGGGCCAGTAGCCAGCTGTAGGGGCAAGGCAGACCATGGGTGGGGCTGGGCATGCTTTGCTTCCTCTCTGCTTGCTTCTTCTTGTTTTGGTCCCAGGATACTTGCATCTCTCTATTGCCCTCTGCTGTTACTGGGACTCATTTCTCTGACCACTACCAGCAGCAGCAGCAGTGGACATTTTGCACAATATCGAAACCACACCACATCCTGTTTCTCAGAACGTACTGTGAATGTTGTGACACATACTGTATATGCATATAATAAAAACAAATGAGAGCGACAGATGCTGGAAATCTTAGGCATAACCAATCATCTCATGGGCTTAGTTTTCTTGGCTTGAAGATTTAATTATTATCTCATGGGACAACCTGGTCAATTGGAATAATATAGATCATAAAAGAATTGGAATAATATAGACCATAAAAGTTATATTTAGGACCTACATGTGATCTCCTCCCTGAGGGACGGACAACAGAAAAGTGGGTGAAGGGAGACGTCGGACAGGACAAGATATGACAAAATAATAATTTATAAATTATCAAGGGCTCATGAGGGGAGGGGGAGCGGGGAGGGAGGGGAAAAATGAGGAACTGATGCCGGGGGGCTTAAGTGGAGAGCAAATGTTTTGAGAATGATGAGAGCAATGAATGTACAAATGTGCTTTACACAATTGATGTATGTATGGATTGTGATAAGAGTTGTATGAGCCCCTAATAAAATTATTTTAAAAAGTTATGTTTAATGAGTAGTGTCTGGTTCTTAAAAGCTTGCAAACAGCTATTTAGGATGCAATGATTGGTCCCTATTAGTCTGGAACAAAGAGAAAGAAGGACGCCGAAGAATATGGGAAGGAACTTGTCTACAAGACTAATTGTCTCTGTGAACCATGACCTCTTTGACCTTGAGACCATACAAACTAGATTGTGCCTGGTTAGCACTACTGAAAATCCTGGTTAGTGTCACAATATATGGATCCTGATAGAGATGAGAGGGAACCCTGGAGCATAGTAGGTACCCATTGTACAGCCTGCAGTTTGAGACCACCAGCAGGGTAGTTTCATGCTGATAAAGATTTACAGTCTCAGAAACCCACGGCTGTCACAGTTCAACCATATAGGGTTACTATGAATCGACATTGACTCAATGACTGTGAGTTTGTGTGTTGTTGTTATTTTTGTTTGAACAGAAACTCTCCCCTGTTGTTACCCTTTAACTAAAAAGTAAATTAGCTCAAAAAGTCAAGAATGTCACCCTTGGGTCTATGCTCCACTTCAAAATTATTTCCATCTACTCATCTATCTGCTGCCTCCCCTGACAATTCAGGTTTATGACAATAAACCTGCCCCATCTGTGGAAGATGCATTCCAGAGACCCCCAGATAAAGCTTAACGTATCAAGCAGGCCCAGTGAGAGAGTCACAAGATAACTAATGGTGGGCAGTGTGTACAGCACGGATACCTGAACAAAGGGATCATTGCCATCCTGCGTGGGTGTCGCTGGACAGCACAAGATTCCATTACTGTCCTCATTTAGGCTTTTCGGGCCGCAGTTGACTGTGGGTAACTGAAGCACGGAAAGCAAAACTGTGGATAAGGAGAGACTGCTGTCGTAAACCGTGTACTACCTGACTGTGTTGTGCATTAGTGACACCCGTTTGGCAGTAAGAGCATCAAAGAGGAAAGTGAAAGTAGCACTGGCTGCGTGGTTAAGGGTACGTGTCCTTGTGGCTGGACCATGATACTCAGTGGTGTTACCATTGTGCAAAATGTGATTTTGTAGTTATAAAATGATGTGATGTGTCAGTTTCATAATGGCGTACTGATCTAGACCCTCTCTTTTGTGATCTGGTGTGGTCTCCGTCCATTTTTGCATTATGCTCATTTTCCCATAACAACCAGGCTTTTGGAACCTCACCATGGCCCTAAGTAAGGTGTGAACATACATGATCTCACATGGTCAGCAGTGTCTTTAGTGTTTCCCAAAGAGGGTGATACTGTCCCCTGGGGAATGCTGGAATGATCCAGGGGCTGCAAAAGCAGAAATCGATACTTTATCCGGGATTATGAGCTATAGGACAAACGTTTTTGATTTCCAGTGGGAAGCTGAGTAAAAATGTTTTCCCCCTGAAAAAGGAGAAGTAGGCCAACTAAGTTTGGGAACTCATTTTCCTGGGCGTGGCTGAGAAGTGTGGGAAGCAGTAATACCAAGCTAATGGACCTAGAATGGAAACGATCAGAAAATGTGCACAATGCGAAGAATGTAACCATTGCCCTGGGAAAGCATGCACAGAGATTGTTGAATGGGAACTTGTTTTGTTGTGCATATTTTCAGTTAAAAAATAGGAGGGTAAAAACCCTCCTGTGAAATGCAGCTTTACATGGAAGCATCATGAGTAGGGTCTCTTTAAGTCAGAATCACCAATATTGATATCTATGAATGGATTTGTATCTATAACTTCAGCTACCTCTCAATCTATATTCTTGGTTCTATTTCTCTAGATAACACTGATAAAGGCAATATCTGTACATGTTAACATATTTTAAAAATTGTGACAGGTGACACTTTACAGGGATCATTGAGTTTCCATTCAACAATTCATCTACTTTTTTTTGTAGACATTGTGAAAATACTCTTTCTGTTTCTTCCCTGTGTTTCTCATTTCCCTTCAAATGTCAAAGGCACGGATTATTCCTGAGCAAATTCTGCTCGCTTGCTCTAGCATGGCTGATTGTCCGAATAAAGGCAACCCTCCCTAGTGTGATTGGGCACTCTATAGCAGACTGCCCTTGCAAGAACAGAGATGAGGTTTCACAGCCGTTCGAGTAAAGGAACTTGAAGGAGCGTTAGTCGCCACACAGCGCAAGCAGGACTCACTCAGAAGTGTCTGGCACAGCGCTCAGTGTTACCAGATGTTGTCATTTGTCTCCATTATCCCCTTTGCTTGCAAACAACAGAAACAGATTCTGGCTAGCATAAGCGAAAAAAAAAAAGGAACTGATTGGCATGACATGAGAAAATTCAAGGGCAAAAAAAAGACAACTGAACAGATCAATCTCAGAAAGCACCAGATGAGGGCAGCTCCAGGAATCTCAGTCCCAGGAATTCCCCGTTTCGTACATTTCAGAGGCTGCCAGAAAAATGACTCAGTCCCAGCCCTCTTCCATCTGTGTGTCTTTAGTCTGGATTCAAAGTCCTGGCTTCAGTTGGGTCATATGCTCATCATTTGGCTGGGATGAAGGAGTAAATATGCAAGACTTCAAATAGTTCAAAACATTCAGATATCTGATTGGGGCGGTGTGGCGGGGGAGGGGGGGCGGCGGCAGTGAGTTATATATTCTCAAAGCATGTACATAATGTCAAGTGGCCTTTCTAAAGGATATATGGATATTTTCTGTTTGGGCCAAGGTCTATCTAACATCAGCAATGATATCCCTCAGGCCACATTCAGGTTGAATTTCCATCAATGTACTGCTGGAACCATTGTTGAATTATCTTCAGCAAAATTTTACATGCATGTGATATCAATGATACTGTTCAATAATTTCTGCATCTTGTTGGGTCACCTTTCTTTAGCATGGTTCTCAGCCCTTTAGAATTTCAAAAAGCTCTGCTCTCTGTAACTCTCTGAGGACCTCTTTGCTTTGGATTTCACTAGTCTACCCATCCTTGCCTCTAAGGAGTACCCTGGTCATATGTCTAAGAAAGATGTTTGTCCTTTAAGAAGTCCATGGTATTTTCAATACTCATCTTCAGCACCACAATTCAAATACATCGATTCTTCTTCACTCTTCCTTATTCAATGTCCATCTTTCACCAAGTCAAGGCAATTGAAAATACCCTGGGTTGGGTCAGATGCACCATGGTCTTCAAAGTAACATCCTTGCTTTTTAGCACTCTAAACAGGTCTTGTGCAGCCGATTTACCAATGCAATGCATCTTTTGGTCTCTTGGCTGTTGGCTGCTTCCATGAGCCTTGATTGTGAATCAAAGCCAGATGAATCCTTAACAACGTCAATATTTTCTCCGTTTATTATGATGTCACCTATTGGTCCAGTTGTGAAGAGCTGGGTCTTCTTTACATTGAGTTGTAATAAATACTGGAAGCTGCAGTCCTTGATCTTTATCAGCAAGTGCTTCAAGTCCTCCTCACTGTCAGCAAGCAAAGTTGTGTCATCGGCATATCATAAATTGTTCACAAGCCTTCCTCCAACCCTGATGCCACATTCGTCTTCATTTAATCCAGATTCTCTGACGATTTGCTCAGCACATAGATTGAATAAGTATGGTGAGAGAATACAATGCTGAGACACACTTTTCCTAACTTTAAACCATGCAGTGTTCTCTTGTTCTGTCCCCACAACTGCCTCTTGATCCGCATACAAGTTCCAAATAAGTACAACTATGGTTTCTAGAATTCCTGTTTTCTAAAGTTTGTTATGATCCATGCAGTGAACGCTTTTCATAGTCAATAAAACACAAGTAAAAATTTTCCTGTTAGTCTCTGCTTTCAACCAAGATTCATCTGATATCAGCAATGATATCCTTTGTTCTACTTCGGAACCTGGCCTGAACTTCTGGTAGCTCTGTCATTATACTGCTACCACTTTGTTGGATGATCTTCAGCAAAACTTTAGTTGCATGTGATATCAATGATATTATTCTATAATTTGAGAACCTGTTGGGTCACCTTTCTTTGGAATGGGTACACATATGGCTCTCTTCTAGTCAGTTAGTCCAGTAGAGCTCTTCTAAATTTCCTCTTATAGAGCAATGGGTGCTTTTAGAGCTTCATCAGCCTGTTGAAACTTTTCAGTTGATATTCCATCAATTCCCGTAGCCTTAATTTGGGGTAATGCTTTCAGTGCAGCTTGAACTTCTTCCTTTAGTCCCTGGGGTTCTGGTTCATATACTACACTCATAATAGAATGTCAACAAGTTCTTTTTGGTAAAGTGACTCTTTATAGTCCTTCTATCTTCTTTTGATGCTTCCTGCATTGTTCAGTATTTTGCCCATAAAATCTTTCAATGTTGTAATCCAAGGTTTTAATTTCTTGTTTATAGTTCTTTCAGTTGAAGACATGTTGATTGCCTTCCTCCTTTGTGGTTTTCTAACTCGAGCTCTCTAACTAGGTCTTTGCACAACTCGATAGCACATAACAACACCAAAAACACCATACTGTCGCTTTAGGAACAGTCTTTTGTGTGGAAATTGGCATCATTTGTTTTAAAAAGCATCTCGCATAATGATGATGTCCTCACATCAAGTCTACGTTGTTGCTTCCCGACTCACAGGGACCCCGTGTCCAACAGAATGAAACACTGCCTGGTCTTGCACTAGCCTCGTAATGGTTCAGCTACTCGAACATGTCATCTCTGGGTAAATTATTTAATTATGTAACAGGGTACTGTGAGAATTACTCACGTCATTCAGAGTTCCTTTACCACATCATGTTAATGGTTGTAGATTCCACCAAACAAAATGGAGGAAAAAAGTCCTTACCAATATATTTTTGAACATTAAATTGTCCCCAATTTTTCTGTCACAGGGTCAATAAAAGGAATTGCCTTCTAGAAAATACCAGTTCATTTGTTAGTTTTCTAAACTCATGGCCATAATTCACATTCTAATTTAAACTTTCCCCCAATTTTATTATATTAATCATGGTGACTTATTGGGATTTAAATATACATTTCCTTTGACAACTAGAAAAGCTGGGAATGTTTACATTTGCTCGTTGCAAATGTAAGGAACTCTGGCGCTGCAACAGGTAAGCCGCGCATTGCTTCGAGAAAAATTAGTAGTTTAAACCCACCCGTGGCTGCACAGGAGAAAAAGCCTAGCAGTCTGCCCTTGTAAAGATCACAGCCCAGGAAAACTATGGAACAGTTAGTATATCCTATAGGGTGGCTGTGAGATGGAATTAACTCGATGGCACCCAGCAACACATGGACCATGTAAGGTCCTTAAACAAACAAATAAACAAACAAACAAACAAACAAAATCCTATAAGATAGAGTAGAACTGCCCCTGTGGGTTTCTGAGACTGTAACTCTTTATGGGACTAGAAAGCCCAGGTGTTCTCTAGCAGAGCGGCTGGTGGTTTCGAACTGCTGACCTTGTTGTTAGCAACCCAATGCTTAATTCAGTACACCACCAAGACACCTAGAAAACTACATGGACTAGCTTACTCTGGAAAATATGGGGTCTCCATGAGTCAGAAACAACTGTACAGTAACTAACAAAAATAACAACGTCAGTCATTTGTATTCTGTTCGTTCATGTATTTTGGCTGCTTCCTTTTTGTGTACAGGGGTTCTGGTGGTGAAGTGGTTCTGTGTTGGGCTGCAGTTCGAAACCACTAGCTGCTCAGCAGGAAAAAGTGGAAGCTTTCTACTCCTGTAAAAAAGTGACAGTCTCAGAAACCCACAGGGACAATTCTACCGTTCCCTATCGGGTCGCTGTGAGTTCCAATCAACTGGGTGGTCATGAGTTTTCATTTATTTATAAGAGTGATTTTAAAGTAAGACTATTCTTCTTTTGATTTTGTAATGGAATAAATTAATATTTAAATCCGCGTCTCCCTGAATATCTCCCTCTGTTTGTACTGATGTCATCTGTACTGGTATCGGAACTCGGGTGGGTAGTAGGTTACTCTCATTGGGCTGCTAACTGCAAGTTTAGTAGTTTGACCCCACCAATTGTCCCAATGGAGAAAGATGATGCTGTCTCCTCTTGTAAAGATTTACAGTTGCATATGCCCCAAATGGTAGCTCTACTCTGTTCTAGAGGCTCACTTGAGCCGAATCCTCTCAATGGCAGGGAGCTTGGTTTGGCTTTGGAATTTTAATGATGGATGCAGACCACCAACCGAGGTTATCAATCCAATGGGTGGCGCTGTCCGGTAAGTGTTGACCTGCTAACCCCAAGGTCAGCAGTTTGAACACGTCAACTAGCTACTCTGAGGAAGAAAAATGGGGCGTTCTACACCTGTCAAGAGTTAGTCTCGACAAAATAACAATTTATAAACTATCAAGGGCTCATGAGGGAGGGGGGAGCGGTGAGGGAGGGGAAAAATGAGGACCTAATGTCGGGGGTTTAAGTGGAGAGAAAATGTTTTGAGAAACGATGTACAAATGCGCTTTACACAATTGATATGTGTATGGATTGCGATAACAGTTGTATGAGCCTCTAATAAAATGTTTAAAAAAAAAAAAGAGTTAGTCTCAGAAGCCGACCCTGTCCTATAGGGTCACTATGAGTAGCAATCAACTCAATAGCATGGAGATTGGTGGGTTTGTTTTTTTTTTGTTTGTTTGTTTTTTCAGAGTTCTAACTCCTTAATTAAAATTAAAACTGTTCCTGTCTTGTCATAAGATCACACAATTTCTCGACTTGTCCAGAAGTTCTTTCAAGCTAGAATTTTTCTGTTAAATCATTTTACTGGGGGTTGGTACAACTCTTATCACAATCCATACATACATCCATTGTGTCAAGTGCATTTGTACATTTGTTGCCCTCATCATTCTCAAAACATTTGCTTTCTACTTGAGCCCTTGGTATCAGCTACTCAATTTTTCCCCTCCCTCCCTGCCACCCCTCCCTTGGAATTTTTCTTTTTAAAATCATATATTGGGGACTCTTACACATATTAAAACAATCCATGAATCAATTATATCAAGTGAACTTGTACATATGTTGCCATCATTTTCAAAACATTATCTTTCTATTTGAGCCCTTTCATATCAGCTCCTCTTTTTTCCCTCCCTCCCACATCCTCTGGCCCTCTAGAACCCTTAATAAGTTATATATATATTTTCATATCATATTATCTGTTATATCCCACATTTCTGTTATTTGTACCCCTGTGGCGGTGGGGGTAGTTATACAACCATCATTATTTCCCATTCCCCCTTTCTCTCCCCCCGCCCCCACCATACCCTCATGGTATCAGTACTCCCATTACTGTTTCTCAGGGGTTTATCTGTCCTGGTATCTGTGTGTTGAAAACACTGAACTGTACCAATGTACATATTTTGGTCTAGCAAGATTTGTAAGGTAGAACTGGTTCATGAGAGTGGCAGGGAACTAGAGGAATGATTGTGTGTTTTGTTGGTACCATACAGCACCCTGGAAGTGTCGTCCCTTCCTTGTGACCCTTCTGTGAGATGATGTCCAACTGTCCACAGATGGGCTCTGGGTCTTCACTCTGACCCCTTACATGCACATCAATATAATTTGGTTTTGTATTGATATTTGTTTTATTAATTATCCTTCTGATATCCTGAGGCTAAGTAAATACTAATGAAATGTTATCCAAACAATCGTTTTATTAGGGGCTCATACAACTCTTACCACAATCCATACATACATACATTGTGTAAAGTACGTTTGTACATTCATTGCCCTCATCATTCTCAAAACATTTGTTCTCCACCTAAGCTCCTGGCATCAGCTCCTCATTTTCTTCCCCCCTTCCCCGCTCCCCCTCCCTCATGACCCCTTCATAATTTATAAATTATTATTATGTCATATCTTGTCCTGTCCGACATCTCCCTTCACCCGTTTTTCTGTTATCCATCCCCCAGGGAGGAGGTTCACATGTAGATCCTTGTAATCGGTTCCCCCTTTCCAACCCACCCTCCTTCCACTCTCCCAATCTCACCACTCACACCACTGGTCCTAAAGGGATCATCCACCCTGGATTCCCTGTTTCCAGTTCTATCTGTACCAGTGTACATCCTCTGGTTTAGCCAGATTTGTAAGGTAGAATTGGGATCATGATAGTGGGGGAGGAAAAAGCATTTAGGAACCAGGGGAAAGTTGTATGTTTCATTGTTGCTACATCGCACCCTGACTGGCTCGTCTCCTCCCCACGACCCTTCTGTAAGAGGATGTCCAGTGGCCTACAAATAGGCTTTGGGTCTCCACTCTGCACTCCCCATGTCTTTCACTGTGATATGATTTTTTGTTCTGATGATGCCTGATACCTGATCCCTTTAAAACCTCGTGATTGCAAAGGGTGGTGTGCTTCTTCCATGTGGGCTTTGTTGCTTCTGAGCTAGATGGCCCGTAGTTTACCTTCAAGCCTTTAAGACCGCAGACACTATATCTTTTGATAGCCAGGCACCATCAGCTTTCTTCGCCACATTTGCTTATGCACCCATTTGTCTTCAGTGGTTGTGCCAGGAAGGTGAGCATCATAGAATGCCAATTTAATAGAAGAAAGTATTCTTGCGTTGAGGGAGTACTTGAGTGGAGGCCCAATGTCCTTCTGCTACCTTAATACTAAACCTATAAATATATGCACATAGATCTATTTCCCCATCCCCATATATAAATATATTTGCATATGTACATGCCTTTATTTAGACCTCTATAAATTCCCTTTCCTTCCTAGCTCTTTCCTCTATTTCCTTTGACTTTCCTCTTGTCCCACTATCATGCTCAGTCTTCATTTGGTTTTCAGTAATTCCTCTGGGGTATATTACCCTTGATCACGCCCTACCAGGTCTCCTACACCGTCCTCACCACCGATTTGGATCACTTGTTCCCTTGTCCCTGGGTTTGTTAACACTACTACCTTTCCCCACACCTCCCCCTCTACCATGTCCCCCCGGAACTGTTGGTTCTATTGCTTTCTCCTCCAGATTGTTCATCCAGCCTATCTTATTTAGACAGACCTTCAGAGATAATAACGTGCACAAAAACAAGACAAAGCAAAACCAAGCAACAATATACAATGAAACAACAACAACAACAACAAACCAATGACAAAACAAAACAAAACAAAACACAGGAAAGAAAAGCTTGTAGTTAGTTCAAGGACTGTTTGTTGGCCTTTAGGAGTGTTTTCCAGTCCAGTCTGTTGGGGCACCATGCCCTGACCTCAAAGTCCTCCCTCAGCATTCCCTGGAGACCTCGCTGCTCTGTTCCTTTGCTGTTCTGTTGCACCCCCTTAGTGTTTTGCCTCAGTGTTGTGGGATCAGATCGGTGTAATTCCCACACTGTGTCTCCAGTATTGTCCCCTGTAGGGCTATGGGTCAGTGAGGGACGTCATATCTCATAGTGGGGCCATGCGGTCCCCCGTGTGGACTGGCTGCTCTAATCGGGAACATCGTCCTCAAGGCCTGATGGGCCAGGATGTGCTCCACTCTCTCCTCCTCCCCCTTCATCTTCTCCCATGTGCTCTGATCAGATATGTCCCTCTCCCAGAGCTGCAGATTCAATGCCATCCTTTGAAATAAATTCTTCTGGGGGGAGGGGCGGGTGTCCACGTAGTAGTTGGGATTGGGGCCAGGCCCTCAGACCTCTCCACTGGTTCCCTACTCCACACTGGCATGTTGCACCAACCAATGTATTCTTAGTGCCCTGGAATATTTTAGGGCCGTGAGGTCTAAGGCCCCTGTTGTGCCTTTGTAAAGGTTCAGGAGTGGCTTGGGGGTGGGGGCGGGATTGTAGATTGATGTCATGAAAGGGCACCCTCTGTTTCTACATTTAACCTAGGTGAAAACTTGGGTAATCTAAAACTTTTTCTCCTTTTTTATAGGAATACGCAAGCACTGATCCTATGTAAAGTCTGGTTTCTGGGGTCTTTACAACTTAGCATTGTATGAGCACTTCTACAGAGACTTACCCTTAATCCTTAACACATTTTTCAAGTGAATAACTATAGAAGTTCTGTGATAGGCCAGTGGTCTAACATCTGTCCAGAGCATTTCGTTCTATCTCAGGTCCTGTGTTTGCATTAAATGGACAAACAAACATTTAAATCTCTGTTACTTAGGACCTAAGATGGGATGGAGACAGACAAAGGCAGGGACTGTAACATAATGGATAAGCCTTATGCCTCAGAATGTGGGGGTTATAGGGATACATATTGGTATAAAATTCCTGGAGGCAAGAGCAGCATAGCAGTAAATAATAGTTATTCATGATTCACAAAATGCCTTTCACAGCCAGTGCTTCTTTCCTTATATTGATTAATCTCTGGCGTTCAGTTAACGTTGAGTGGAATAAATTTTCTTTACCACCTAAGGCAGTGGTTCTCAACCTTCCTAATGCCACGGCCCTTTAATACAGTTCCTCATGTTGTGGTGACCCCCAACCATAAAATCTTTTTTGTTGCTACTTCATAACTGTCATTTTGCTACTGTTATGAATCGGCAACTCCAGTGAAAGGGTCGTTTGACCCTCAAAGGGGACACATCCCAAAGGTTGAGAATCATGTACCTACGGCATGATCTGCATCATACTAGAACAATTATGTGCAAGTATGTTGCTATGGTAGACTACTAATTGATTACCCAATTAATAATACTGTATTAATAGAAACATTTGATGCGAAGATGGCTTCAAGTCAGCTACTGTCTCTGGGTCTTTGGTTTTCCTCATTCTTTATTCAGAGAAGAGACCAATAGTGGATCTTAAGTGGTCACTGGCAAGCTTTCAAGACCCTAGGTGCTATTCACAGCTTCCCAAAGTGTTTGCAGAAGGGTGCTTCCCTGTGGGGTGCCAGTCCCACAATCAAACAGGTTCAAGGGGTGGTTATGTAATTGAGGGGTAAAATTGAAGGGACATCAGACAAGATAAATCATGCGAAAGCTCACCTCCTGGACTGCCACGGCTTTAGCAGTCAGGTCCCCACAGAGAGAGAATATATTTCCAGCCAAGGCTTATATACATTCAGGGGTGTGCAAGCCCCCCTAACTACAGGTAACTGTATATGTAACAGGAAGGGGTTGTACAATAGGCATATGCACAACAGGAAGGGGATGAGCTATACACACAACAGGAAGGGGAGGCACTAGGGGCACACATGTGACAGGAAGGCACACACATAACAAGATGAGCAGACTCTAGAGTCAGGATGGCAGCCTAATCTTGGCCATCCTGAGTTGGCTTGACCTTAGGTGTCTTTGGGCTCTCCTTCAGGGGGACAATTCATTATCCTTATCAGAAGGAAGTGGGCTCTACTTAAGGTGGGACAGACTATAAGGTCTGATTGCTCTAGATGGCTGATAATCTATAGGCAGATAACCTTTAAGCAGTTGACCTGCAAGTGTATAGTCAGCACCTTAGGTTTGGCATATATGATGGGGGGGCATGCTGGGGAATAACTTTCCTGTTTCCCATACTTCCCAGTACCCCTGGGGGATACTAGCACAATTTGGTAGTGGTTGGGCTACAGAAGTAGATACCCATACATTATGCTGGATTATGGGTTATAGTACTAAAGTTTTTAATTGCTTTGGGAGGGCATTGAGTAATCTCTTTTTCTGAAAAGGGGGCAATAGGTCAAATAAATGTGGGAACCTATGCACATTAAATTTATGGACTATGTCATGCCAATTTACAAAGTTATCCCATCGTTCCACTCAGCAAACCAATTCCACAAGGTGTTACGATATGTCTTGAAAGTGTCCATAACTGTGCCTTCTATGTGCTTCTTCATTATATCTATAGATATGTATGCAGTACACACAAACACGCATTTACATTTACTGATGGATACACCTACACCTGCATGTAAGGCATCACATATGCCTTCCATTACACATATATTAATACACTTCTACTTATGTAGAGCAGACCTATTATTTTGATTCTTATTACTGTTATTGCCAAGTTGAATGTGTAATAACATTTATTGAAATTTTCTTGTGCACTTCTTATATCTCCAATTACTATGGGCAAGTTGGGTGAATTTCACCTTTTTTGGTATGGCCTTTCTCATCACCAAAAGAACATTTTGGGCTAACTGCTAAATCAGCAGGTTGAAGACACTAGTCATACCATGGGAGAAACATGAGACATCCTGCTCTTTTAAAGATTTAGAACCCCCAGGTCTGTCTGGATAGAACAGGCTGGATGAACAATCTGGAGGAGAAAACAACGGGACTGACAGTTCCGGGGGGACATGGGAGAGGGGGATGTGGGGGGAA
>NW_022103898.1:35610910-35612362 GCF_000313985.2 Echinops telfairi | reverse complement strand
AAAAAAAAGATTTAGAACCTCAGAAATCTGGAGAGATAGTTCTATTCTGCCCCATAAGATTGCTATGTCAGGATTTACTTGAAGGCAGTGTTTGTTATTTTAGTATGATCTAGAAAGTGAGTCTATCTTCTTCTCCTTCCTATCCCTTATAACTATAAAAGAACACTTCTTTTAGGTGTATACTTATTCCTGTTGTGATTGGTTTATTTTCCCTCAGCATAATATCTTCAAGATTCATCCACATTATAAGATGTTTTGCCAACTATTAATGATTCTTTATAGTTGTGTAATATTCCATTGCATGGATGCTTCATTCAATGATTGGCAGGCACTTTATTGTTTCCCACCCTTTATTATTGTGAATAATGCTATAGTGAACATTTCTGTGGATATATATATACACACACACACATGAGTATATATATGTCTGTCACTATTATGTCTCCAGGATAAACACCTACAGGTGGGACTGCTGGATCATAAGGTATTTCTGTGTCTAGTTTTTGAGGATGCATGAGACCCTTTTTCCATAGTGGTTACATCCAACCAGTAGTCTCATGTAAGAATTTCAATTGTCCAGCGGAAGGTAAAAAGAAATAGAGGAAAGATCTAGGAGGCAAATGGCATATATAGAAGTCTAAATAAAGGCATGTATGTATGTAAATATATTTATTTACATATGAGGATGTGAAAATAGATCTATGTGCATATATGTATAGGTTCAATATTAAGGTAGCAGATGGATGTTGGGCCTCCACTCAAGTACTCCCTCAATGCAAGAATACTTTGTTCTATTAAACTGGTATTTCATGATGCTCACCTTCCCAACACAATCGCTGAAGACAAAGTGGGTGCATAAGCAAGTGTGGTGAAGGAAGCTGATGGTGCCTAGCTATCAAAAGATATAGCATCTGACGTCTTAAAGGCTTGAAGGTAAAGAAATAGCCATCTAGCTCAGAAGCAACAAAGTCCACATGGAAGAAGCACACCAGCCTGTGTGATCACGAGGTGTCAAAGGGATCAGATATCAGGCATCATCAGATAAAAAAATCATATCATTGTGAATGAGGGGGCGTGCAGAGTGGAGATCCAAAGCCCATCTGTAGGCAATTGGACATTCTCTTATGGAAGGGTCACGGGGAAGAGAGGAGCTAGTCAGGGTGCAGTGTAGCAACAATGAAACATGCAACTTTCCTCTTGTTCCTGAATGATTCCTCCCCCACACCCCCCACTATCATCATCCAATTCTACCTTACAAATCTGGCTAGACCAGGAGATGTACACTGGTCAGATAGGAACTGGAAACACAGGGAATCCAGGGTAGACGATCCCTTTAGGACCACTGGGAGGGTGGAGGGAGGATGGGGTTGAGAGGGGGAACCAATTACAAGGATCTACATATAACCCCCTCCCTGGGGGATGGACAACAGAAAAGCGGGTGAAGGGAGACAT
>NW_022103898.1:35598951-35609356 GCF_000313985.2 Echinops telfairi | reverse complement strand
TTGCGATAAGAGATGTAAGAGCCCCCAATAAAATTATTTAATAAAAAAGAAAGAAAATAACTTTTTCAACAACACAAAAGGCAATTATACACATGGACTTCTCCAGGTGGAATACAGAAATCAAATGGACTGTATCTATGGGAAGAGAGGACAGAGGAGCACAGTATCAGCAGCTGAAAGCAGACCCAGGGCTGACTATGGAATAGAGCAAAACTGCTCATATGTAAGTGCAGAAGATGTGGAAAAGAGATAACAGTGTTAACATCAGACAGATCTTGGCGCAAAGCAGAGCAAAAGATGTTTGCTTATGTTTTATTGACTATACAACGGCATTTTTCACTGTGAAGATCATAACAAACTATCGATAGCTTTGAGAAGAATGGGAGTTCCAAAGCACTCAATTGTGAGCATTTGGAACTTGTACATGGATCAACAGGCATTTGTGTGAACAGAACAAGAGCATGGTTTGAAACCAGGAAAGGTTCATCAGGGTGATATCCTCCCAGTGTACTTATTCAATCTGTATGCTGAGAAAACACAGTAAAACTGGATTATATGAAGGAGAATGTGGCAGCAGAGTTGGAGGAAGGCTTATTGAAAAGCGACAACTTACGAATGACACAACCTTGCTTGCTGAAAGCGAGGAGGACTTGGAGCACTTGCTGATGTAGTTTAAGGATTGCAGCCTTCAGTATGGATCACAACTCAATGTAAAGCAGGCCAAAATCCTCACAACTTGACCAATGATAAGTGGAGAAGGGCAGAAGTTGTCAAGGATTTTGTCTTGCTTGGCCATGCAATCAGTGCCAGTGGAAGCAGTATTCAAGAGCTCAAAAGATGCATTGCACTTGGTAAATCTGCTGCACAAGGTCCATTTTTAGTACTGAAAAGCCAGGCTGTGACTTTGAGGACTTAGGTGTGCCTGACCCAAGTCATGGTGTTTGTTTCCAGTTGCCTCATATGCTTGTTAAAGTTGGGCATTGCATATGGAAGACCTACGAAGAATCAATACATTTGAATTGCGGTGTTGGAGAAGAATATTGAAAGTACCATGGACCATTAAAAGTTTAAACAAATCTGTCTTGGATGAAGTGCAGTCAGAGTGTCCCTTTGAAGTAAAAATGGCAAAGATTTCTTACATACTTTGGACATGTTTTCAGGAGAAATTAGTCCCTGGGGAAGAACATCATGCTTGATAAAGTAAAGGGGCCTCAACAAAGAGGAACACCTCGGTGAGATAGATTGACACTGTGACTGCAACAATGAGCTCAAGTGTAGCCACAATTGGAAGATGGCGTAGGACTGGGCTCTGTTGTGTTCTGTTGTGCACAGGGCTCCTATGGGTTGTAACAGATTTGATGACACTCAAAAACAATAGCAATAAAGATTGTGACCATTTTTTCCTCTATTTGTTCATCATCAGAATGTCCTGCATCTCTTCAGGTTTTGGGCCCAATTTTTCATTGCATTGTTTGTCGTTTTGGTTTTGAGATAAAAGTTTTCTGTGTATTTTAGGCATTGGGACCATGCTGGATAGGTCACCGCCAAAGGCATTTGTTTTCTCTGTCTGTGGGTTTTCTTTTTCACTCTTTGGGAAATTCTTTTGAGGAGCTGAAGTGTTTAAGTTTTAGGAGGTCACAGATACCTTCCATCCCTTTTGTGTCTGTTTATCATACCATACCTATATCATCAATATTTCAAATACCAACAGAATTAGCCAGGGTGAACAGATTCAGTGGATCTTCCAGATTAAGACTTGGAAGAAGGACCGGAAGATACATTTTTTTTTTTTTTTTTAACGAACTTGGCCAGTGAAAACTTTGCGACTGGTAGCAGAACATCTGGAATAGTGCTGATCATAGGACTAGGAAACTGACCTCCTCAAAGCGTAGGTAACATTAACTATTGGATAAAATAAAGCTTTGTTGATATGACATGAGTCAAAATAAGGAAGATAGCAGTAAACATCCATTAATGCCTGGAATGTATAATGTACAAAGTATGAATCTAAGAAAGTTGAAAGTAGTCAAAGGTGACATGGGATGCATAAAGATCACTATGTCTGGTATTGCTGAGGGAAATGGTCTAGTATTGGCCGTGTTTCATCAGACAATCATCGATTTATGGACTCTCACGTCTGTTCCATTGATAGGCACGGATGAGCTCATGCTCGTTCCACCTGTTCTTGATTATTATAACTTACATAGTGGAATTTGAAAGAACAGGAACTAAAGTGATCTTTCAAGTTTTCCACATTTGATAGGGGGAAGTCTTACCACCTCTCGATTGCTTATTTCAGTGGAAAATATTAGAACTTTCCTTCTCTGACAGATTTCACCTTCACACAGGTTCTGACTTTCAAGGCGTTACTGTAGCAAAGGTCTTGAATCAGGAAATGTGAATCTTCTGATTTTTCTTTCAGGATTATTTTTGGTTCTCCTGTGTCTCTGTCATTTACAATGGACACATTTATTCCAAATTTTAGAATACATTTCTCCGTTTCTGCAAAAACAGCATCAACAAAACCTGGTTTGGACTCCAATAGAGATTGCTCTGAAACTGCTGGAAAAGTTGGTGACTATTGTCCTTGGAACAGTATTAAAGTCTTCCCATCGAAGAACACATATCGTTCCATTTGGCTCTTTGGTTGGTTGCCCTGGGTCCAGAGAAGTAATA
This sequence comes from Echinops telfairi, assembly GCF_000313985.2. Taxonomy (NCBI): domain Eukaryota; kingdom Metazoa; phylum Chordata; class Mammalia; order Afrosoricida; family Tenrecidae; genus Echinops; species Echinops telfairi. The sequence continues at coordinate 35,606,680 of NW_022103898.1, read as the reverse complement.
CCGAAACTGTTTGAGGAATTGTTTCTTCAATTCCTTTCTCCAAAGTTGGCAATAGTATAAAATGTCCTTCCCATCAAGTCTGCTTAAAGTCACTTCCTGCTGGTGCCTATTATTTAAAACACCCGCTCTATTGCCTTCAGCACTCTTTAACTACTCCCCGTTTTGCTTTCCTCAGAATACTTTATCACTCTTTAAAATACATATCTTGAAAAGTCTAAATGTCAATCTTTGTTATTTCCTCATTAGAATGTAAATTCCAGGAGAGAAAGGATGTATCTCAGAAGCTAGAATGATGCACAGCACTTAGTAAAGAGTCAATCATTGTTGCTGTTGGCGTCATTGAGTCTGCTCTGCCCCACACTGCCCCAATGCACAATAGAACAAAACACTGCATGGTCCTGTGCCATCCTCACAATTGTTCCTATGTCCAAGCCCATTGATGCAGCCACCGTGTCAATCCTCTTTTTTGCCGCCCCTCCACTTTACCAAACATGATGTCCTTCTCCAGGGACTGGTCTCTCCTGACTGTATGTCTAAAATATTTAAAATGAAGTTTTGTAATCCTTGCCTCTAAGGAACACCCTGTCTCCCTATTGTAATCCAAGTGAATTCAAAATTAAGAATGATTCAAAACAAAACAAAACATGAAGGGGAGATACATATGGATTAAGCCTCTGGTGAACCCACTGTGATTATAGATCAGGGATGTGTGAATACCCATGCTATCATGCAGGGTTCATCGGGAACTGGACTATTGCAGATACAGTTAACTTAAAATTTAACACTTTATCTTTTGATCTCCTTTTTGACCCATTTTCAATTTGGTCTAGTTTTAAATATTTTCTTTTTTCCTTTCAATTGAAATTTTTCTCCATTTTACTTTGTTATTGTTGTTGGGTATTTTTTTGTTTGTTTGCTTAATGTTATTCTGTACATGAAATCCAAGATAGATAAATCTATAAGGACAGTAACTGGATTAATGGTTTCTTGTGGGAATGGCATGGGAGGTTTAGGGAAATAGGGAGCTAATAATGATGAGTATCAGAATGAAGAAAATGCTCTAAAATGGATTGTGGTGATGATTATACTCTTCTCAATATGATTGAACTATTGAATTGTATGATTTGTTAATTATCCGCTAATAAAACTGCTTAGAAAAACAGGGATGAAACCTCCCTTCACTGCTATTGAGTAAATTATAACTCATATCGACCCTGTTTTGGGGTGGGGGGGGGGGGGATGAGAAGGGAGAAAAAAAGATAGGGAAAGTGAGGATCTCTTTATTTAACCCAGTCTTTCTTCTTGGAGTTTTACTGTTCTAGATAAAGGGAAGCAGCAACCAAATGAGAAGGAAATATGAGAAATTAATTCTTGTTAGCTATGCCAATAAATTAAGGAATTTTCATGAGTAACTTTGATAATATGTGAATTTTTTCTTGCCTTAGGCGTGGGCTTTAGAAACGAACTCCCTGCTGAGCAGTAACTCATGCGTCGGCCTACAGAGGGTGCTAGTTCACTTTAAAAAGCTAAAATAAATGGGTAAACTTGCACTTGGCCTGACTTTGGAATCAGCCTAGTAACAACAAATGAGACATTTAAATGACTACACTCGCCCTTCATTGCCGGTGTTTAGAACACAAGAAAACTATCTGTAAAACAGCCAAGGTAGTCAAAGATTTCTTCTGAAGAAAATAAGTGGCATCATTTTTTAATGCAAAGGAGGGAAGAAAAGCTAGAAGAATCCAAACCTCGAGTGTACCCTAAACGAGATTCAAAGGCAAGAGGAAACAAGTCCTGGAAGGAAGGGAGGCTGGCCGGAATTCTGCCCCATCCTACCTGATGCTTCATCCTCGGAAATGAGACTTTAGGGCAAGGTATGAGGTGCTGCTGTTGTGAACGGATTCCATTGAGTCGGTTCAGACTCATAGCTGCCCTGGGCATAAATGAGTGCCATCCTGCCCGGTCCTGCACCAGCCTCACCATTGTTAGGTTTGAGCCCACTATTGCTGTCACTGTGTCGATCCATCTTGTTGAGATGCCTGTAGATCTGTAAATAGGGAATGTTCATACGACCAGTGTTTAACAAGCATATACCTCCTGAAACTGACCCCCAGTTTTGTTGCTCATAAGGGGGGCATGCACACAGGGAGAAAGAACTGTTTGAGGGTTTTTAAATATGAAGCTTGCCATGTTTACATGTTTCCCTTAGTGGCTTAGCCTGGGCCACTAAGGGAAACTAGTAGGTGGGAGAACTTTCTTCAAGGACGAGATCTGAAAAGATATTTTCAGGATAGGAAATAGTACAAGCTTTTGGCGTCTAAGAAGAGTTGAAACCTTCTAGAATGAGCATCCCAGGGACATCAGTGCTCAGTGGTTGAAGTGTGGCCTTCTATTGGTTTGTTTCACAGCCAGTGCACCCCGTATGCAGCGGTCACCCATCCATCAGTAGCATTGCATATTGCAGTGAGGCTGAACAAGTTTCAGAAAAATGTCTAGCATCTAGACTGAGACAGTCTAGAAAGGAAAACCTGGAGATCAAATTTTAAAAATCAGCCCAAGAAAACCTTATGGCTCACGAGTCCACTCTTCAACTGCTCTCAGGGTGAGTGCAGGATCAAGCAGCATTTTGTTCTGTTGTGCTTTGGGTTGCTAGGAGGGGGGGAGCTGACTGTCCTGCAGTTACTAGCAGAATGAGCAACAACATAAGGTTGAGTTTGTAATTCTAGAGCGCTAGCTTTCACATTCCAGGGCTAGTTGAATATTTTCAAGGGAAAGTTGAACTCAAAGATTCCATGATAGCAAGGACACTTCTTACCATTGTGCATGGCACTTTTATTTGGTGACCGTCCTTGTGTTTGTCAATTCAAAATTAATAGCTTTATGGTAATGCTCAAAGGCTAACCCTTTAAAACAAAATCAATCAAAGGTAAGAAATGAGTCTGCAGAACAATCAGTCATCTCCCTTAATTGAATCATGAAATCAATCAAGTCCATTTTTTTAGCACAATGTAGAATAAACACCTGTTCTACCAAAGAACAGACTCCTCTTTAAATGGTTCACTTGGAAATCTCTAACTTCAATCAAGGATGTGAACCTTAAAACAAAACATCTTGTTTCAAACACATTTTCAGAATCCAGAAGTCAGTTTCTTTTCTCCAGAGGATCAACTTCATCCTAAATGCACTTCTGATTTTAATTATTTTTAACTACTATCTGTGGATCCAAAGTAGAAATTTGATTTAAATACTTAAAAGTCATTGTAAGCTCACAAACTTAAATGTAAGTAAGGAAGAAGAAACGGTCCCTGGATGAAGTAAGTGGTTAACGTGCTCAACTGCTAACTGAAAGGTTGAAGGTTTGAGTCCATTCCGCGGTACGCTGGAAGGAAGACCTTTGAAAACTTTATGGTGCACGTGGAGTCTTCCTAACTCAGACTTGACTTGGCCAGATGGCAATTGCTAAGGAAGAAGAAGTAACAATTACTTCTCACTAGGAGCCACTTTACACAAGATTTTATGGCAATCTCTTAATACCTATAGAGGAGCCCTGGTGATACAGTGGGTTAAGTGTTGCATTGCTAACTGAATGGTTGGTGGTTTGAACCCACCAACTGCTCCACAGGAGAGAGATGGGACCATTGGCTTCCATAGAGATTACAGTCTTGGACATGCAATGGGGCAGTTCTACTCTGCCCTTCCGGGGCAAATGAGTAGGAATTGACTTTACGTCAATGGATTTGAAGTACTCATCTGAAGGAAATACTGTACGTTCCAAGTTAAGACATGGCAATCCAGGCAGGGAGTGAACCATCAATGGAGACAACTTATGGAGACTGTGGAGGGCAGGCCCCGACCCGAGGCTCCTACTCACCTTTGACTGAGGCCGTATGAGGAGATGGAAACCACACTTCTGGGTCCTATTTTTCAAGGCAAGATGGATGATTCATGTGCGGTCTCTTGGTTTTTTTTAAAGATAAATGTTTTACCAATTAAGATAAATGTTTTTAAGTATTGTGTGGGACTATGTATATATTATAGAAACCTGAGGCTGAACCTGGTCCAAGACTACTACTTGGCACCTTCTGGTAAAAATGGGCATTTCTGTCACTATGTTTCATGGATGGTGTGGCCAAGATTTCCTGACTACCCCGTCTTACCTACTGACCCATATGGCTGATGAATTTCTCCCATGAATGTACACAGACCAAAATCATTTGTAAACATCACGATGGAACTTATTCACATAAGATGGCCAGGTAGAAATAAACAATGTTTCCTAAAAGAGAGTGTAACTTAGGGCTGAGTCCTGGTGGCAAAAGGGGTTAAGTCTTCAGCTGTTAACCCAAAAGTTGGTGATTCAAACTTACCCAGTCACTCTGCAGAAGAAACCCTTGGCAATCCTCTTCCATAAAGATAACTGCCAAGAAAACCTTGTGAGAGCATTTCTACTTTGTCACATGGGCTTGCTATGATAGACAGCTGAGAATGGGATTGGGTCCCAAGCTATTTAAGTCCAGGATGAACTTTCCCCACAGAAAGGACGAAGGAAGCCAGCAAGGCTCTGGATTCCTGTGGAAGGAAAAGAGCTGCCCTGGAGTTGAAGTCTAGAAAAGAACACACAGAAGCCAGAGCTTTTCTGAAGGCTACAGCTATAGGGCCCAAGCTACTATGTATCAGGAGAGAACAGACCAAGAACAGAACGGGCAGGTCATAGATTTTCTTGGGACCCAAAGACCCTGTGTATGACTGGGAGTCCTTGCAGGAGCTAGGATTTAGGAGGCCAGAGAAATTATGGGACACAGAACAAACTAAGAGGGAGAGAGAGAGGGAGAGGGAGAGGGAGAGGGAGAGGGAGAGGGAGAGAGAGACAGAGAGACAGAGAGAGAGACAGCATTCTGCATAGAGAGGACCCTAGGGTCAGCCTCACCATGAGACACGACATCCCCTCACAGACTCACAGCACTACAAGGGGCATCACCAGAGACACAGTGTGGGAATTGTGCCGTCTGACCCTCCCCCCACCCCACCCCAACACACACATATGCCAGGCCAGGGTGGAACATGAAGGGAGCGCAACAGAGCAGCAAGGGGAGAAAAGTGACAAAGTCCCCAAGAAATTCTGAAAAGAGATATTTGGACACAGTAGGCATGGCTGGGCACCACATCAGATCCAATCAGAAAACATTCAAGGGTCAGCAGACAGATCTGGAACTATTCATAGGCTTTATTTTCTTTCTTTCTTTCCATGTCTATCTACATAAGATAGGCAGGATAAATAATCCCGAAGAGAAAGCAATGGTACCAACAGTTCCAGGGGGGACAGGGAGTCAACAAACCCATGGACAAGGGAACAAGAAATCTAAAATTGATGGCAAAGAAGGCATAGAATGCCTAGTGGGATTTGACCAAGTGCAATGTAGCTGAGAGGAAGTACAGAGATTCGGATGAAAGTTGAACATGATAGTGGGATAGGAGAAAAGTAAAAGGAAATAGAGGAAAGAACTAGGAGGAAAAATACATTTATAGAGGTATAAACATAGGCATGTACATATGTAAATATATAATCATAAGGATATAGATCTATGTACATATATTTATAGGTTAAGGATTAAGGTAGCAGACAGACATTGGGCCTCTACTCAAGGCCTCCCTCAACGCAAGAACACTTTGTTCTAATAACCTGGCATTTTGTGATATTCACCTTCCCAATAGGATCGCTGAAGACAAAATGGGTGCATAAGCAAATGTGGTGCAGAAAGCTTATGGTGCCTGGCTATTACAAGATATAGCATCTAGGGTCTTAAAGACTTGAAGATAAACAAGCAACCATCTAGCAGGGAAGAAAAAAAACCCACATGGAAGAAGCACAACTCAATCCCTGTGATCATGAGGTATCAACGGGATCAGGTATCTGGTACCAGAAGACTCAAAACAAACAACCTTTTTAACGTGAATGAGGAGGTCAGAATGGAGACCAAAGCCCATCATTAGACAACTGGTCATCCCTCACAGAAGGATCACAAGGAAGGATGAACCAGCCAAGGTGCAGTGTAGGACCGATGAAACACACAACATTCCTCTATTTCTTTAATGCTTCCTTCCCCTACTATCATGATCCTAGTTCTATCTTACAAATCTGGCTATACCAGACCATATACACTGGTACAGATAAGAGCTCTCAACACACAGAATCCAGGACAGATAAATAACTTCAGAAACAGTAATGGGAGTAGTGATACCATGAGGCTAGGGGGAAGGTGTGGGGAGAAAGGGGGAACCAAGTGCAATGATCAGTGTATTCCCCACTCCCCCACCCCCATGGGTGAAGGGAGACAGTGGTTGGTGTAAGATATGAAAATAATAATAATTTACAATTACAAGGGTTAATGAGGGATGGAGGGCGAGGGAGGGAGGGAAAAATGAGGAGCTGATACCAAGGGCTCAAGAAGAAAGAAAATGTTTTGGAAATGATGCTTAGCAACATATATACAAATATGCTTGATATAATTGATGTATGGATTGCTTTAAGAGCTGTAAGAGCCCCCAATAAAATGATTTATAAAAAATAAAGAGAATGTGGGATATAAAGAGAGATATGACTCTGAGGTCACTCAGAGCCATGCCCAGGGCCATTTTGAGTCACCAAGAAAAAAATTCTGAAAAGAAAAAAATTCCTCTTATCACGCATCAGCTGATAAGAGGAAGAGGCCTGGTGTGCTTCACTGTATCTGGGAGATAACATTTACTATATTGTGTTTATATAGATGGTAATATTCATTGTAGGGTTCTGGTCACCAGGGAACTTCCTTCAATAAACCTTTCATCTCATCAGTGCTTCCTCTTGTCTAACTTGCTCTTACCTCTTTGTTCTCTTTTCAATTCAGGGTTTACTGTCCTTGTCTTCTGTTCGAAAGAATGGAGGGCTGTCTTCGAAGTCTGCATGAAATGTGTCACTCCAAACAGTCTGTTACCCTTTTGAAAGCTTAAAGCAACAAACACAATAACAAAAACACTCCCTACTGATCAGAGTGCCCCCAGGAAGTCTTTTCTGTGTTTATGTTACTTTGAGTTTAAATTGCAATCATTCCAGTAAATTAGCTATCTAGCATCTGCCGTCTGCCTGGCAACAAAGGTCAGCTATGAAAAGCTGAGCAAGCCCTCAGTCATTTATTTACTGTCCAAAGCAGCACTCTCTTAAAGAAATACAAAAGGAGCCACATATGTCATCATAAAGAATCCAGTAGCTGTACTTTAAAAAGTAGAAACAGATGCAATTAATAATATATTTTATTTAATCTAATATATTTAAATTTGATGTCAATGTAAGAATTCCAATTTAAAAATTATTAATGAAATCTTTTACCTGATTTTCCCCTCACACTAAGTCTTTGAAATCTGGTGTGTGTTTTGCATTTAGCATTGACAACAATTAACAACCACCACAACAAAAATTTGCGGGCAAGCAGATTCTGACTCATGGCAGCTCTGGTGTATACCAGAGTAGGATTATGGTCCACGGGGTTTCCCATGGCAGGCGTTTTGGAAGTAGAATATCAGGTTTTTCTTCCAAGACACTTCTGGATAGACCCAAACAACCAATTTTTTTGTTAGCAATTAAGGGCTTCTTCTGATCCTTCGTACTTCAAACACTCAATAGCCATATCTGAAGATTGCTGATGGCTACAGTCCTAAAAACTACAGGGCCAGTGGGGACTGAGCATGATAGTGG
>NW_022103898.1:35596166-35597570 GCF_000313985.2 Echinops telfairi | reverse complement strand
AAAATTACTAATTTGATTTCCAAACACCACCACCAACAAAAAAGTTCATCTCAATTCAAAATTGATTCATGATTTTAATTTAAAAACAAATAAAGAAACAAAATGAAACAAAAGCAAAATGAGGGTTGTAGTTGCTAGAATTTTGTTAGGTAACCAGTGGTGGTTTCTAGCAGCGGTTTTACTTTGGATCCAGATTGGGGACATCTTTAGAGTCTAAATTAAGTAGGCTAATTCTCTGAAGTTAATTAGAAGCACAAATCATGTTATGTTATAAATAGTAGGATGTGCCACTCAATGGTTTTAATTATTTCAGATCTTTGAAAGAACAGATGGGTTTGATTAAAGTGTAATTTGGTTTATTAAAATCCAGTTGAGGGCATGTGCTTTGGCACTTGTATTATTTTCTCCAATATAAAATTGCCCACGTATATTTTAACAGTTCATTTAAAATTGACAAAGCACTCAATACTCCGAATCTAAGATTAGAATTAGTTGTGCAATCACAGCATAGCTGTTACTTCATCCTTCTTACCACAACACAAAATCTGGTCTGTATTTTGCACCTAACAAGGGCCAAAATATCATGATGAATTTAGAAAACATTAATATTGTCAAGGATTTAATTTTATTTGAACCCATAATCAACATTCTCAGAAGCAGCAGTCAGGAAATAAAATGACGTATTGCGTTGGGGAAAGCTACTATAAAAGATCTATTTATTGTGTTAAAGGGCAAAAATATGTGCGTGACCCAAGTCATAGTGTTTTCAATCACTTCACATGTATGCAAAAACTGGGAAATGAATAAGGAAGATCTCAGAAAAATTGATGCCTTTGAAGTATGGTGTTGGCCGTGAGTATTGAATACACTATGGGTTGCCAGAAGAACAAACAATATCTTAGAAAAAATACAGAGAATACTCCCTAGAGGAGAGAATGTCAAGACTATCTCGTATGTTTTGGACAGGAGAGATCAGTCCCTGGAGAATGATATCATGCTTGGTTAAGTAGAGGGTCATTGAAAAAGAGGACGACCCTTATATTAGTCTTGGTACTTTGGAGAAACAAATCCACAGAAACTCATGTAAAAGAGAGTTTTATACAAGAAAAGATCCCAACCCAGTGCTGCCCAAGCCCACAAGTCCAACATTAACCCACTAACCCATATGTCCAACGCCAATCCAGAAAGTCCTCCTCCTTCTCACAAAGCAGACGCAATGATGCCGACTGCAGGAGGAAAGCCGAGTGTAAGCATCTCAGCGCTGCTCCAGCACCCAGGGTTGCATCGGGGTAGATCCATGTGGCTTCTCCTTGGGGATGTATTGCAGGAAGTCAGCCTTGCAAGCTGAAGCTGGGAACTACTAAGGCAGCTGCACCCTGGTGCGACCATCACAAAGCAAGAGAC
>NW_022103898.1:35592041-35595653 GCF_000313985.2 Echinops telfairi | reverse complement strand
ACTGCTGAATGCAGGAGTAAAGTTGAATCAGTGAGCATGTAAGCATCTCAGCGCTGGCAGGGGTCTCTACACAGCTGCTCCAGCACCCAGGGCTGCATCAGGGTTGGTCCATGTGGCTTCTCCTCAGGGATGTCTTGCAGGAAGTGAACCTTGCAAGCTGAGGCAGAGAACTAGTAAAGGCAGCCACACACTGGTCCGATGATCAGAGTGCAAGAGACAAGAAAGGCAAGGCTCCCTGAGCCATTTTTCTCTCTACCCTTCAATTAGTCCCACATGTGATCATTGGCCAGGTTGGCACAATAAGCCTACCTATCACAGTCACTCTACAGAATTAGGAAGCTTCATTTTTCTCCCTTAGAGCTGCTGGTGGTTTAGAAATGCTGACCTTGTGGTTAGCAGCCCAGTGTGTAATGAGTACACCACCAGGACTGTATGAGAATGGCACTGAACAGGCAATGTTTCTTTCTTGTACATAGGGTATCTATGCGTCAGAACGGTCTCAACAACAACAGATCGTAGAGAGCCAACAGAACAGAGTAGAACTGCTCCATGGGGCTTCTGAGGCTGCAAATCTTTGGAAGCAGATGCTTTACCTTTCTCCTTGGAGTGGCTAGTGGGATGGAACCATTCACCTCTTGGTTAGGAACCCAGTGCTTAAACCCACTGTGTCACCATGGCTCCTCTTCTGGCAAATGAGTAGATGAAAAAAAAACAAAACTCTCCATCATTGGGTACAGCTGAATTCAGATTTGCTAAATAAATATTTCATTCTATTGTGAACAGGGTCACTAGGAGTCAGAATTAACTCAACAGCACCTGTGGCAGTTACATAATTGCATTAGTTCACGTCCACTAGAGAAACAAATTCATAGACACTCATATGTATAAGAAAGAGTTTTATACACAAGAGCAATTGAATATTGAGAACACGTTCCCGCCCAGTCCAGATCAAGTCCATTAGTCTGATATTAGCCCATATGTCTGATATCAATCTAGAAAATCCTCTTCAAACTCACAAAACACTGAAATGAAGCAGAATGCAGGAAGATCACGGGCCAGTGGGTGGAAAGTCTTATAGATCCAGTGGTGGTATAAGCATCTCAGCGCTGGCAGGGGTCTCTTCATGGCTCTTCCAGCTCAGGGCAGTGAGCATGTGTCCTGCCTCCAGTGAATTATTTATCTATTTATCTCTGTTGCACCTCCAAATGAGATCATCAAGGTGCAACCTGATCGAAAGGCCACCCCTTCACTCTTAAGTCTCAAATTGACAACAGACTATGTAACTACAGGCTCCACACCCCGATTTTCTGCCTTGGTGGTAGGAAGTCACTCAGATCTCTGTTTACTTATTTAATGTCTTTTACATCTCAAAAGAGTTTGAGTCTAGATACAACCTAATCCCATAAATTGTATCCTGCTCACTAACATCCCAGTGCCATAGAATGCATTCCAATTCAAACAGATCCAAAGGACAGAGTAGAGCTACTCTAGCGCTACTCCTTTTGGTTTCTGAGGTTGTAAATCATTACAGGAGCAGAAAGTCTGATTGTTCTTTCACTGAGTGGCTTGTGGAGTTGGACTGCTGATCAGTGCTTAGCACGACAATCAGAAATCCCCTGCTTCACTACCAGCATAACTCCTTGGAATCCTGCCTCATTCACAGCACAGAAGCTAGGTTTTACCAGGATAATTGCATGGAGAATAATTTACATAATATTGACTATTGTGGCCTAGTGAAGTTGACATATATTTTGGAAGTGCATACTTTCGTCTATAGCACCCTCTTTTTCTGAGCTTTTTCTCCCTCCTTAACATCACCTCATTGTCTCCTAAGGTTCCTACTTATCTTTCTACTTGCTATTGTCAATTTGATCTCATACAGATAGATCTTCAAAGAAGAAAATGTAAATGAAACTAAACTGTTATTCTGGTCTAATATATATATATATATTAGGTTTCTTGGGTGGGAAATGCCTTGCTCCTTGGCTTCGCACAGGAAAGGATTCACGCCGAAGCCTGATTTGTGATCCAAGTGGGTTTTTATAAAGGATAGAAGTTTCAGGTTTTACAGTTAACTGAACACAGGACTGCACCCCCACACATGTGGTGCCCTGAAGCCTGAGAGATTGCAGCCGGGCCGAGTGGAACCACTAAAGAACAGGTACAAAAGAGGGAGGTGGTCTCCAGGTTCCAGCCTTTTGGGACCTGAGACTGGGAGGCGTGGTCAATGGTACTGGCCAACCCCATTGTCTGGATTAAGCCCACCTGGCCGAGTTTGAGCCAACCTAGGTGTACTGCCCACCTACATGTACCACCCACTTGGCTCAAAGGTCTGAATAGGCACATGTCCTTTAGCCTTTATAGGCTTCCAGCTTCTTGTAGTGTCCTCTAGGCATGGAGAAGCACAACTCCCTATCTTGTGTCCTAATATTTATATATTACAATTTAACTATTATTTCAGGGCATTCGTTTCAGGAGCTCACTCAGCCTCCATGGCTCCACAAAGTCTAGAGTTCCTGAAAACTTGAAATTCTGCTCTGCGTTTTTCTCCTTTGGATCTGGATTTTTCTGTGGACTTTTAAAAATAAAAATATTCAGTAATGGTAGCAGGGCAATATACAGCTCTTCTGTTCCCATGACAAAGGAAGCAGTTGTTCATGGAGGAAATCATCCACATATTCCTTACCTCCTCCTACTCCTGACTCTCCTTTTTCTGTTGTTTTAAGGGAATAGAGACCAATTCCATGTGGCTTGTATGGCTGATTGCAACCTTTTATTGCAGCCCAACATTATGAGGATAGAATCGAAGCAATAAGCTTGCTATTAGACAAATTCACTAGGATATCCAATGAAACCATGACTCTAAACTTCCAAACCATGCAGGGTTTGGTTGGACATAAACAGCTTCAGCAGCTCCTCTTTTTTTTTTTTTTTTTGTAAATATGAAGAGGTTTCAAAAACAATAGATAAAGGAATTAAATGGTAATGGAACTTTTAAACAAAACTTTTAAAGCCCCTTCACACATCTACCACATAACCCTTGTGAATTCAACTTTTTACAGGTATACAACTTATTGATAGCAAGTACAAATCTCATCAATGCAATATTTCTATTACTGTTTATATCCTTTCCCCCTCGCTCCTATTCCTGGTATACACTAGCAAACTTTGGTCCCTATACATTTGCCTTTCTTGTTTACTTATATAACTGAGGTCAAATTATACTTGTGCTTTTGTTGTTGACTTATTTCATTCAGCATATTGTCTTTCAGCTCCACCATGTACTTTATATCTGCAACAGCTGAATAGTAGTCTATTATATATTTGTACACTCTGTTGAAGATGACTTAGGTTGTTGCTACCTCTTGACCACTGGTAATAATGCTGCAGCAAACATGGGTGTTCAAGTCTCTGAGTCTCTGATTTTAAGTCTCTGGGGTACACAAGACCTAGGAGTAGAATTGCTGCATCATATAATAGCTCTATTTTAGGGTTTTGGGCTACTGCTTTCCACAGTGGCTGGACTATAGGCATACATTCCCACCAGGTATAGATTAGGATTCCAATTGTGCCAAATACTTAAGGACATTTGCCCATTTTCTTTAATTTTTT
>NW_022103898.1:35587944-35589728 GCF_000313985.2 Echinops telfairi | reverse complement strand
AAAAAAAAAAGAAAAGATAAAAATGATAACCTCATGAGCACACATGAAGCAAAAGCCTGCAATGCTCTGGTTGGGATTAGAATTGATGCTGGCCTTCTGATCTAGAGCCGGAGCAGAGATACAAATACCTTCAAGCAGCTTGGCTCATGTGTCTCCGAGCAGACGACGCTTCCTTCCCTTAATGACTTTTTCTTGGCCCTGTAATCCATGGATATTCTTCAAAGTTCTCACAATAGGCCAATCCTAGTATATGGTCTTGTGAGCTTTCAAGATTCCCTGTATATTCTTGGGTATTTTATTGCAAAGCTGAAAAAAAAAAAAGTCACATTAGAACTTGTTAACTAGATGCACAGGAGCCCTGGTAGCCATGTCGGCTAGACGTTGGACTGCTACCTCAAGGTCAGCAGTTTGAAACCACCAGCTGCTGCTCCACTGGAGGATGAGGCTTTCTATTTCTGTAAAGATTTACAGTCTCTGAAATCCACAGGGGCAGTTCTACTCTGTCCTATAGGGTGGCTGTGAGTTAGAATCCACTCAACGGCAGTGAATTTTGAACGAGATGCACATAAAAACTACACTAAACTTTATGATTACTAAGTCTAACATACCAGCTGTTTTCCCCCCAACTTTGTGTCATCCACTAGTTTCATGTTCATATATTTTGTTTAATTTCAAGTTCATAATAAAAACATTTGAATAAATTAGAATCAAGGACACAGGTCTCAGCTGATACGAACTTGCTGATTAAATCAGCGATGTTTGGTAAGGCCCTTCCTAAGTCCCACAACTCTCAACTCCCTGGATAACTGGGGCCCTTTGACTTCCGTCGATGGCCTTGGCCTCTCCAGATGTCTAGGAACAATCCCAGGAATTTCTAGGTCTGGAGCAGCCACCCTACAACTCAGCATCAGGTCATGTTTCCTCTGAGCATAGAACTGGCTTCGGGCCAAAGTCTAACAACTGGGCTTCTGTCATGTTCCCGTTCTCAAATTACTGTCTGCGTGAGATGCTTCTCTACCCATATTATCCTGTAATTAGAGCACTTAATGGTGTGCTTCTTGTTTACTTACTTTTAATATTTAAACGTAGGGTCATAATATCCATTTCCTCTAAATTCTCAGGCAGAAATGTCCCTCCTGAAACTCTTATGTAATAGATTACATAAACTTTTCTACATTAACGATTCTTGCCTGATTTGACTTTCAATTATTATTTGTACCTGAATATCAGTACACTGTCTACTGCTTAGTAAGCTCCACTATTTGTATTAGACACTTGCCAATCTCTTTCATGCTGACAATTTGCCTGTTCACTACCTATTGGCTCTCTGTTGTAGTGCTTTCAAAATACCATAACCTGCTAATCAACTTTGTCTTCAACATTTTTTCTTTCTTTAATACTTGCATCTTTTTGTCGACCAGCATATTCTAGGCAGTTTATCAGATATTTGCTAAAATAAAATATTTAGTGTCCTTGGCTTTCCATGACATACAGTCTAATAATCCTGTTTAAAAAAAGAATAATAAGTTTATTTCAGCTCAGTTGGCCTTAGCATATCCGACATAGCTCCTACTGTTTACCAGTTCATTCTCTGAATGCTGGCCTATAAGCTATTGTGCTATTTTCTGGAAAGACTTTTAACTGGATATGGAAATTTGAGTGTTATTCTCTAGAAGATTTTGGATACAAAGCCACCAATTTATAACTATTTCCTTATGAGAGAAGCACAGCCAGCAGGGTTCTTAGCGGCAAGGATGGCGAGACTTCATCTCATGTACTTTGCT
>NW_022103898.1:35580542-35586350 GCF_000313985.2 Echinops telfairi | reverse complement strand
GGCACTGTATTCTATGTTGTTATGGATGTAGACATCATCAAGTTTGTTTCACCTCAGAGAACTCAAGTAAAAGAGAAGGAAACACTGCTCAGACCTGGGCGATGTGGGAGTCCTGTGCTGCAACTGTTGTACCAATCATCTCACGAAGGGTCTTCCTCCCTTTTGTTGACTCTGTACCAAACAGGATGTCTTTCCTCAGAGATTGCTGATGACAAGATGTTGAAAGCAAATCCTTCTGGCTAAGGATGTATTTCTTCTGGCGGTCTATGGTGTCATCAGTATGCTTGGACAACACCACAATTCAACAGCATCAGTTCTTTGGTTGTCTTTATTCCTTGCCTAGCATTTTTATATGCATATGAAGCAACCAACAGCAGCACAGCTTGTGCTGAGGTGAACTGCACCTCAACATACAGAAAACAAAAATCTTCACAGCTGGACTAATAAGCAACATCACGAGAAATGGAGAAAAGATTGAAATTATTGAAGATTTGGTTTTATTTGGACCCACCATCAACACCTATGGAAGCATATGTTAAAAGCTCAAATGATGTATTGCACTTGGAAATACAATACAAACGATCTCTTTAAGTGTTTAAAAGCATAGATGTCTATTATATCTCCTGGATTTGGAGGAGAGTTATATTTGAAGACAGTCACTATTGAAGAGTTATTAAAATAACACAGATTTTCATCTGTTCCAAATAGTTCAAAGCATGATTTTATCCAAAATGAAAGGGTGGATTGTTATCTCTAAAATTCCCTCCCAACCATTTAATCCAGTGATTCTGTTCTCATTGTTTTCACTGGGGAAACCGCTTGCAATTTGGAATAGTGCATATCAGCACTGTTTCTGCTGCCAGCAAAAGGGCATGGTTGCTGCCGACTGTCAGCATTTCCCCTACTAGCATTTCTGTGGGTAACTGAGTCACAGGGATTCTGGCTTCTGTGTAGCCATTGTCTGAGCCATTTTCTGAATGTCTGAGACCTTAGACACCAGCAGCTTCTCTATAAACAAGCTAAACAAGCTATCATGAAATGATTGGACATATAACATGGGGCTGGGCAAAGCAAAGCAGGGTTGGCTAACTGGTTTTTCCTTGGCAGTGTTCCTTTTTATTTATTGTAGAACAAAATGCACGTTCTGCTCTTAAACAAAGTGACCAATTAAATGGAGAGATGAGTGCTGTGAGGGAAGAAAATTTGCAGAAAAGGTGAATGGATTCATTTAATCATATGAAAAATCATTTTTGCAGGAAATAATGATCTAGTCAAGTGCAATCCACATGCCAACAACCTAGCCAACCCACGTCCTTGCAGAGTCAGTTGGAGGGATGGAGGGCACAACCGGAGAAGAAAATGATTTTTATTGAAGTTGTAACAATTCATGTGTGTGCCAGTTTGGCGAGGCTATCATTCTCAGTGGGTGTGACCGACAAGAAACAATGTCCCAGGCATTATGTGACCTGATGAGATCAGCTAATCAGTTGAAAGTTTCAACCTGCGGCTATGACCTGCCAAAGTATACATGGTAAGTATAGAAATGAATGTTCTAACAAAGCTCTGTCTCTCTCTCTCTCTCTAACCCTCTCCTGAGCCTGCTCTTTCCCATTCCTTCTCTACCTCCCACCCTCGTTACCAGTGGTTCTCAACCTTCCTAATGCCATGACCCTCATGTTGTGGTGACCCCCCCAACCATAAAATTATTTTTGTTGCTACTGTAATTTTGCTACTGTTATGAATCGGGTGACCCCTGTGAAAGGGTCATTCAACCCCCAAAGGGGTCACGACCCACAGATTGAGAATTGCTGTCTTGACTTTACATTCTTTTAGTGCAGATTTGGTATTCATCAACCCCTGCTGCCCTATAAGTCATCCAGAGGTCTCTACCCTGCTGCATCACCCACTGATTTGGGACTTGCCAGCCCCCACTATCACTTGAGTCATTTCCTTGTGGTAAATATCTATGTGTGTGTATCTATATCTATATTGATATTGATATCGACAGATATTGATTACATGTCTCACTGGTTTGGTTCCTCTGGATAGCCCAGAACAGTAGTCAATGTATGGTTATATAAAACCAAACCAAACTCACTGCCATTGAGTCGATGTGATTTCATAAGAACTCTATAGAGCAGAGGGTAGAATGCCCCTGTGGATTTCTGAGATTAAATCTTTACTGGAGTAGAAAGCCTCATCTTTCTCTCATGGAGTTGCTGGTGGTTTCAAACTGCTGACCTTGTAGTTAGCTTCACAATAGGTAACCCATTATGCCACCAGGGATTCACACATTTTCAGTCAATATTCTATCTTCTCTGACGAGACTAGGGAGGAAGCATTAGATGCAAATGATGCTGCAAAGGTGAAATAAACTTCACTTAGCAGCTGATTAGATCTGCAGGTGAAGTAAAAAGACTTGATGAAAATGTTGCGCTTTCTCATTGGGAAATTTTACTAATACTATTGAGTACTTATTACATTAGGAGTAGATATTGTGCTAAGGGTTTAAGATAAATTTTGTGTTTCTTACTTTACCCTAAGGTTATACTAAGTAAGTACTATTATTATTTCTATTTTACAACTCAGGAAACTGAAGTTTCCAAAGGTTAACCTCTTAGTAAATTGAAGAGGCAAGATTCAAATGCAGAGTCCTAATTCTCTCTCTGGTTTTGCTGTAGTGAACATTAAGATTTATCTGTCACATTTGGCGTTGGTTCATCTCCATTCTTTCCTTTCAGAAACCGCTGTGTTCCACCTAAACCTATCCTTTTTCTCATCTTTCTGACAAGCCTCCTGCTTTGCAGACACATGCCTTTCAACACCAGTTGAGTGGTACGAACAAAACAAAACAAAGCAAAGTAAAAAACCTGGTCCCAGAATAAGAGAAAAACTACAAAGCTGGGCTTAAGACTGAGACGAGCAAACTCCCAAAGGTCATTTAAGGAACAGCAGATTCAGGAGAGAGTCCTGAAAACTTATGTTTGAACGTTTAGAACATAGATTTATCATCAGTTTTTGTTTTCTCTTGTTTTTATTATTTCAGGGAGAATAAATAGCTAGAGGGTAGATACACATTAACTTAAGTGAAGGGGAAGATATATGTTCCCGATTCTTAATCCATCATTACACACTACCTTTCCTAGTGGGGAGGAGGGAAAACTTAAAATATATTGAGTTTTAAGTGGTGGTAGGACATATAATTGAAGACATCCATCATATTGTGGAGAATTGGTTCAGAAATGATTTAGGATTGAGGCTAAATCTGACCATCATTGACTGAGGAATACTTGTTGGACTGAATTTGCTCCTGGAGACAATACAGTCCGACTCAGTTTTATTGTG
This sequence comes from Echinops telfairi, assembly GCF_000313985.2. Lineage (NCBI taxonomy): Eukaryota > Metazoa > Chordata > Mammalia > Afrosoricida > Tenrecidae > Echinops > Echinops telfairi. The sequence continues at coordinate 35,583,005 of NW_022103898.1, read as the reverse complement.
TGGCTATCTTCTTGCACCTCAGTCTAAAGGAAAAATAAATATTGCTGCATATGTAAGCTTGGCTTACTGGTCTTGCTGACCTGCTGTGTGATTCTGGGCATGTCACTTAACCTGTCTGAGCTCTTGTTAAACAAAGTCTCTTTAAGCTCTGAAATTAGACAAATGGGGATCTGGATTAAGGCAGTTTTGCTGAGAGAGAAAAAGAAAATGAATGGAAGTTTCTGTAGAGACAATGAACCAGATGCTAACATTTGGGTGGAGAGAAAAAAACAGGTAATTCTCCTAACTTGAGAGTGTTGGAGAATCATAATGTTATTATCAAGATCTGGAAAAGAGTAGGGCCAAGGAGTTTGGAAGCGATAATAATGGTGTTAATTCTTAGATCTGAAGAGTTTGCATTGTTCACAAGGCATTTGTTTGGAGGATGGTACCAAATTACAACCATCCAAACTCATGGCAACCCCATGTGGGCAGAGTGAAGCGGCTCTACAGAATTTTCAATTCTGTGACCTTTCAGGAGTGGATCACCTGGTGTGATTCTCAAGGTGCCTCTGCATGGGTTCCAACCACTAACCCTTTGAATAGTTGTTACTTATCTATTTGAGTCACCCAGAGACTCTCTTAGATTACTAGAACAGAGAAAAGATACTATCTATATAAAACTCAACCCACTGCCACATAGTCGACTCCAACTGATACTCAATAAGACAAAGGAAAATGAACAGAGCAGAACTACGTCAGAGAGTTTTCAAGGCAGAAGTTTTTGTGGAAGCAGATGGCCACACCTTTTACCCATGGAGCAGCTGTGCATTCGAACCATCAACCTTTTGTAGACTTCATTTATTTCAAGTTAAAAGGGTGCAGTCAGGTGACTTATTAAATAACCTTTGATATTTCATGAGGCTGTTTTCTTCTATGACCACAGTCTCCATAGCAACTTGGCTTACTGATGTCCTTGGATTCCCTCACAGTGGACCAGCCGGTTTTCCTGCTACCTGACAAAGAATAAAATACATCTCAATGTTTTTTGAATGAGAAGCGATGTGTTTTAGGGTTTTTCCTTTGCTCTAGTTTATTATTTTTCCCTTTCTCTTTATCATGTTTCTAATAGTCTTCTTTAGTTTTTCATATATTTATCTTCCTTCCTTTAATAATTCAGCCTTTAGATTCTACCCTCTTCTCATCATTTCCAGTTTCATTCAGGCACTTTCGTGTGTCCCATGAAAAGCCTTCACCCTCTTTATCTATCAATCAATGTAAGACCACCCATCAGTCCCAGCATTTTATTCCTACTTATCAGCATCATTCATAAATATATAACTTTGTTGACTGCTTATGTCCCAAGTCCTGAAATAAGGATTGCACATGTATTCACTCATCACATCATTACAATAATTCTAGAGGACAGATGCTTTGAGTAGTGTTGTACAAGGGAAGAAATTAAGGTTTGAAATGGTTACCCAACTTCCCAAATATAAGACAGGTAATTCAAATAGTTTGAGTCCAAAGCCACCTTGTGTCACTGCCTCCTCTAGCCAAATATATGTATAAATATATATATAAATACTTTTATATATGAGGTGGGATCCCCCGCAAACCAGAATTTTTTTTCAGATATGTCTTTGAGGTTTTTTACAAAACAACCTAATCACCTTCAAAGTACTCTCCCTTACACTTAATACATTTTTCAAATCTGGGATTCCATTCTTGGAAATACTTTTCAAACTCATTTCTTTGCATGGCTGATAGCACCTCCCTCGTTTTCTCTTGACCTCTTCTGCATTGTCAAATCACTGTCCTTTCATGTCCCTCTTCATCCGCGAAAGCAAAAAGAAGTCACGTGGAGTGAGATCAGGTGAGTAAGGTGAGTGGGGCAAGAGAAGTGCAGTAGCTATATAATCTGTTGTCAATTTGAGACTTAAGAGTGAAGGGGTGGCATCTAGCCTGTCAATCAGGCTACAGCTTGGTGGCCTCATTTGGAAATGCTAAGGAGATAAATAGATCCCTGGAGGCAAAACATGGATACACTCCCTGAGAGACATTCATGTTGAGAAGACACATGGAGCTACATTAGAGCCCTGGAGCTGAAGGAGCCAGGTGGAGACCCCTGCCAACACTGAGGTGCTTCCACTACCACTGGATCCACAAGGCTTTCCACCAACTGGCCTGTGATCTTCCTGTATTTGACATCATTGCATGTGTGGTGTGAGTCTGAAGAGGAATTTATAGGTTGGTATCAGACATATGGGCTATTATCAGACTTATGGACTTGGTCTGAACTGGGCTGGGATGTTTTCTCAATATTTAATTGCTCTTGTATATAAAGCTCTTCTTTTATTTATGTATTTATTTTAATCATTTTATTTGTGGCTCATACAACTCTTATCACAATCCATACATACATCAATTGTGTAAAGCACATTTGTACATTCATTGCCTTTATCATTCTCAAAACATTTGCTC
>NW_022103898.1:35567532-35579694 GCF_000313985.2 Echinops telfairi | reverse complement strand
TGGCAAAACCAGTCCCATGTCTGCCACAAATCAGATCTTTTTTGTCGCACACTGTTACACAATCTTTTCAGAACCTCTAAATAGAAATCTTGATTAACAGCCTGACCTAGTGGAATGAAATCCAAATGCACTATCCCCCTCTTATCACAAATGGGTTTTTTTTGGTCCCCTGCCCCCCGCATATATAAGAATTTTTTTACAAATTATTTTTATGGTGGAGAATATGTATAGCAGAGCATACACCCATTCAACAATGTCTCCATGTACAATTCAGTGATCGTGACTACATACGTCATGGTGTACATTCACCTTCACTTTCACTTTCCAAATGGTTCCTTCTCCATGAGCATCAACTCTGTGCCTCCTAAGTTTCTTATGTTCTCTTTCAATTTGTTGTTGGCATTTGGAGTCCATGTAGATCAAACTCGATTTTTTTTCATTCCTACCAGTTTTGTCAGTCTTGACCAATTTCATTACACTTTAACAAAAAAAGCTGTCAGTGCTTTCAATTAAATAATGAATTCAACTTTTACTTATGGAATTAGTTCTTAATGAGTCCCATAAATTAAACCAAACTCACTGCCATCGAATCAATGCTGACTTACAGCAGCCACCTGTGGGTTTCCAAAACTTTACTGTTTCCAGGAGTAGAATGTCCCGTCTTTCTCCCTTGGAGTGATTGGGGGTTTCACAGTACTGATCAAGCAGAAACCTAGTTGACATAAACTCTAGCCAGCATAGTTGTACAACACCAGCTTCATGTTTTGATATTTTTATTTAATTAAGATTTCTATGGTTTTGCTGCAATACTTACCCTCATAGATAAAATACAACATAAAGAAGAGATATGTAAGTTACCATATAGACTCACACTAGGAGGGAGGAGCGTCCCCCCAAAGTGGTGTTTCGTGTCCCCAGGGTGTGTTCCCCTCATGTGTATCAATCCCTATCACCCAAGCTTCAGAGTTTGAAGCTTTTACAGGAATTTCATTCATTGCCCACATGGCAGAACGAAGCTTCCCCTCCCCTTGGCAGAGGTCAGGCTGCCGTCACACGATGGTGATGGGTCTTTCTAGAATGATCGTGAGTCCTTATTAACATAATCTATCAGGTATGATGTGCAGTCTGCCATGAATAACATAGACACTGCATTCACTCCAGGTAACGCAAGCTGTTTTCCCTACACTACTAACCATTTAATGTAGAGAAGACCCAAACCCTCACAACTCGACCAATAGGTACCATCATGATAAATGGTGAAAATACATTTATCAAGGAATTTTCTTGCTTGGCTCAACAATCAATGCTCATGGAAGCAGAAGTCAAGAGATCAAAAGATGCATTGCATTGGGAAAATCTATGGCACGAGAACTCTTTAGTGTATTGAAAAGCAAAGATTTTGCTTTGAGGGCTGAGATGCACCTGACCCAAGCCGTCTCGTATGCATGTGAAAGTTGGATATTGAATCAAAAACACTAAAGAAGAAGTGATGCATTTGAATTAAGGTGCTGGTGAAGAATATTGAAAATACCATGGGCTGCCAAAAGAACAAACAAACCTGTTTTGAAGAAGTACAGCCAGAATGTTCTTTAGAGGCAAAGATGGTGAGACTTCATCTTATGTACGTTAGACATGTTGTCAGAAGATACCAGTCCCTTGGTTAAATGGAGGAAGGCACTCAATGAGATGGATTGGCACAGTGACTACAGCAATGGCACAGGACCGTGCAGTGTTTTGTTCTGTTGTGCATAGGGTCACTATGGATTGGAATTAACTAGATGGTACCTGATATAACAACAACAAAACTAACCTTCATGTTGGCAGTTCAAATCTACCCAGTGACTCATTGGAAGGTAATATGGCAATCTGCTATCACATATCTTGAAGGCAAGAAAAGCCTGTAGAGGAGTTCTGTTTTGTAACATATGGCATCACCACAAATCCCTCAGGAAAATTCTAAGCCTTAGAGCTAACTCTCTGGAAGTAAGAACACAGACCAAACTCTTTGGGTAAAATGGTTCTTCAATCCACAGTACACAAGGCATTCATGTGATCTATGACATCTCATTTCTAGCTCGTCTGAATCTTAGGACGTTCATAAGATCTCACTGCACCAATCATAGTGACCCTGGATGACAGGCTAGAACTTCCCCAGTGGGGTTCTGAGACAGTAACTCTTTATGGGAGTAGACAGTCTCCTTTTTCTCCTTTGGAGCCACTGCTGGTTAGCCTCCCAACCTGTAACCCACTACACTCCCAGTATCACTCACATATTGAGAGAGGAACGTGTCACAAAAGTGGATGAGGCACTGACCCACGTATGTAAAACAAAACAACAAAAACAGTTTGAGATATAAGATAGGCAAGCATGTTTTTGTTTTTAGCTACCATTGAGGCAGTGCCTGGTCCCGTGCCATCTTCACATTTCCCGTACGTTTGAGCCCAGCGATGCAGTCACCGTCTTAATCTATTTTGTCAAAGGTCTTCCACTTTTTCCTACCCTGCTACTTTAGCAAGCATGCTATCTTTACTTATGTCTTTATTACTTATAACTGCTATCTGTGCAGTTAACTACAAGTAAATAAAGTGAATGATTGACAGTCTCAAAGAGAAATAAAAGCAGTAAATACTGCAGAAATCCACAGGAAGAAGGGTCAATGTGAACAGATATGGTTAGGGAGTTGCATGGAAAAGAGATTTGAAGGATGAGTGGGATTTGGTGTGTGTGTTTGGGTGCTGGAAATTGGGATAGAGGACAGAAATCAGTATCTTCATCACTAAAAGATATTTACTAAGCATCCATATGCTGGACATTAAATTATGTCATTTAGATAAAGAGATGTATGAGTCACTCTCTCTGAAGAATGCTTATGGAGAAGGCTTAATCTACAGATAGTGAATAAACAGTAATGTGATGAGGCATACAATACACAGAACTAAGTTTCAGGAATTCTGAAAATGTAGGGGAATTAACGATCAATGGGAATGACCAGTCCTACATGAGAGTGGGAACAGTTCCCCGGTAGCAAAGGGTGAACTCATTTTAACGAGTGTTTTCTACAAGCCAGGCACTGGATTCAATGGTTACAAATGCCTCAGAGAAAAGGCCAAGAACTGGGAACTCTAATGTAGCAAGTGTGCATGCATGTTTGAAGGTAGGGGTACCTCTCTCAGCCTGAGGCACCAGCAAAAGCTCCTAGTGATGGGGAGTAGAAGAACATGGGTTCAGGAGGACTGGCAACACCTCTGAGCAAAGACACAAATTAGAAAATGTGGACGAGAGGGTCAGAAGTGCACACAGCCCAGCGCACACAGCCCAGTTTTCTGTGTGAGCATGTAGGTTTTCCACCTTTCTCATGCCATGGCCCCTTAATACAGTTCCTCATGTGGTGGTGCCCCCCCAATCATACAATTATTTTCATTGCTACGTCATCACTGTCATTTTGCTACTGTTTTGAATCAGGCGACCCCTGTGAAAGGATTGTTCGACCTCCAAAGGAGTTGTGACCCACAGTTTGAGAAGCACGGATGTAGGGCAAGTCCAGGAGGGGTAAGAGGAGCTATGGGAGAGAAAGGTCAGGGCTGGGTCACATGGACCTTGTTGGCCACATAAGGAAGCCTGAGCTTGATCCTGAGCCACTGATGACTTTGAAACAGCCTTGGTTGGGCACTGATAGGGGCTGGACGTGCTGTAGGAATCAGATTCAGGTTGGGCCCAAGTGTCAAAGAGAAATAAATGCCAAAGTGAAATCTTTGCTCCACCTGATCTTACTGTGGCCACTGTTCTCACAATTCAGGGAAGTACTATGCCTTAGAGATTCTAAGAAGACAGCTCCATTCAAAGTGCAGCTTCTGAAAATGTATGTGCTAAAGGTTGCTATTAATAATGCATCACTCGACCTTTCAAAGGGAGATAGAGAAAAGATGAGAAATCTGTGAAGTTCAATTTCAAGACTTAGAATACGTCTCCCTGTCTGTCTCCCATTGTTATTGTGTTGTATGCTGTCTAGTCAATTCCCACCCTCGATGGCAATGGTTCTCAACATTCCTACTGCCGTGACCCTTTCATACAGTCCCTCGGGTTGTAGTGACCCCCAACCACAAAATTATTTTCATTGTTACTTCATAACTGTAATTTTGCTACTGTTATGAATCGTTATGTAAATATCTGGTATGCAGGATGTACTTTCATTGTTACAAATTGAACACAATTAAAGTATAGTAATTAATTACAAAGCAATATGTCATTATATATTGTGAAGTATTTATTTCTAATGACGAATGAATGAAATTTTGTCTTGAAGCATGGTGTAGCATGGGTAACAGTATTCACACTGGGTACTTATATGTGGGCATATCTGCATGTGTGCAGACCCGCCTGGAGATGGATAGAGAGCAGTGTATCTATTCCTAAGAACATCAGAAATATGTGTTTTCTGATGGTCTTAGGCAAGTCCTGTGAAAGGGTCGTTTGACCCCCAAAAGGGTCGTGACCCACAGGTTGAGAACCGCTGCTCTATGGCATAGTAGAACTGCTACATAGGGTTTCCTAAGCTGTAATGCTTACAGGAGCGGATTGCTAAGGTATCTGGTCTTTTCTACAGAGCTGCTGCTATGGGTTCAACCAGCTGACCTTTTGGATAGTAGCCAATCACTTCATCTTTTGCCCCCCCCCCCAAAACATTCCAAACTCACAAACATCGAATTAATGCTGACTCGTTAGTTGCTTTGCTAAGCAACGTCGAATTGATGTTGACTCACAAAGACCCTATAGGACTGGATAGAACTGCCCCCGTGGGTTTCTGAGATTTTAACTCTCTGTGGGAGTAGAAAGCCATGTCTTTATCCCACAGAGGCGCTGGCATTCTGGTTAGCAGCCCAACACGCAAACACCATACCACCAGAGCTTGTATTGTGTGACTAGAACTAAATTTTTGGTCTATCTCTTGCTGTTGTTTGGTACCATCTCGATGATTCCAACTCATAGCAACCTCATATGGCGGAGTAGAATTGCATTGTAAAGTTTTCTAGGCTGTAATCTTTGGGGGAGTAGATCACCAGGTATTTCTGCCCAAGAACCTCTGGGTGGGCTCCAGTCACCAACCTTTTGTAGCAGCCATGTGCCTAGCCTAGTTTCACCAGGGCTCCTGTCTCCTCCGTATCACCCGTTCTGCATGGTTCTGCAGAACTGTCCTCCACACCCCGTCTGCACGCTCTGCTATCAACCTTTCTCTGCTCCATGTGCCTTTCCTTCCCCCCCTCGGCCTGCCTCCTCCTTCTTGTCTCTTTTCCCACTTACGACCACTTGGTCTCCAAACGGAGCACACAGTCCTCAAGACTATTACCAGGAACTGAGTGCCTGGGCATTGTTTGGGGCACAATAGCGCACCATCGTCTTTACTTCCCAAAGAAGCAGTAAGAAGTGTCATTCTCTATTTTACAATTTGTCATGAGAATACGTAGCTTGCCCAAGTTCACATAGTACAGCAAGTGGCAAACAGCAGCGATAGGATTTACTTGAGCTTTTCACATACACATTTGAGCCTGCGCTTTTTTGTTTCAAACACTTGAATGGTTTCTTAGTGCTCTTTGTAGAAAAGCCAACATTTTAAACAAGACCTACCAGGATGCTCATGCTTGATTCCTCTCTCTCATCCCTTACACCCAGACTCAAGCAGCCCAGAGCCTAAGGTCTTGGCCATTTTGATACACTACCTCCAGGGTTTGTTTGTTTTTTTAAACAATTGAACAATTAAACATTATTTTATATACTAGTTATAAATCATAGTCTGTGAATTTATCTGACAAGTTAGCCAATTTTTTTTCTCATTAATGAGCAGGGTTTTTTTTTTTGTTTATGTTTTCCTCTCAACAAACAAACTAGGGGCATTTCAGAGTAGGTTCAGTACTGGTAGGGATTTCTCACCCCTCTGAGTTATCTGTGTCCTACTGTTTCTCTTTACCATGCCCTGCCCCACGCACAGGTTACTCTGGTTGATGGCTGCCCTGCATGGGGGCCTGCGAGGTTATATAAAATCCTTCCTTTTCTCTCCTCTGACATTTCTGTTTGGATACCAGCTGCTCCTGCAGCCATTCTTCCTCTGACTCTACCCATCCAGAGCTAAGTCAGACCTTATCATCCTAAAGGGCACAGTCCTCTAAACGGCCACGTCTGCCTAAGAGCTCAGAAACCAGCTACAAGCTTGGGTGTTCCCACGATACTTTTATTTCTGGCCTGTTAGCTACAGATTTGGGTCTGGAGACAAAAGTAAGGGAGAGGTCTGGGAAGATTCCCAACACAAAGCTTCTATTTGCTAAAAAAGGACATGCATCAAAGTCTCTCAACAGCCAGGAAGTTCCTGGAGCTTCCGTGACCAGAATGTTTATTGGGGATCTCCTGATATCACTGAAACGTTTGAGGTTGGTTGATATTGCATAGTGGTCTTCCTGGTATGCCCAGCCCCTACCGACCCGTTCATTAATATAACCTGTGAAGTAGATGTGATTTGGACCCCTTATCAAACACACTTATGATTACTGGGGAAAGTACAAGGTTATAGAAGGTTATTTCTGAGGACAAAGATCAAATCCTTTAAGAAAAAAAACACCACAGCGACCTTTTTTTTGTTGTTTCCTGATAGTTTATGTAGTTTATGATCTTTCCTTGTACTAAACTTGGCCTTATCAGTAAGTGGCTTTGAGAACTTTATGTTGTCAACTATCCTGCCTCAGCATGACTTCCTCATTTCTGCAAAATCATGCAAATTTGTTCCATTCCAAAGTCTTCCCTGCTCAAAACGTTTGGAATTCTATGCTAGTGGTATTTTACTCTATAGCAGAAAAGAAAACTCACAGTTTCATAAACTAGGAGGTGACTTGTATTATTGTTCAGTATAATTGTTTAAACCTTCCATGTTTCACGTATCATGACTTATCCGTGATCCTAGCTGTATCAATTTGATGTCAGCAGGATCAGAGGGTTGGTCAATGTTATGTTTTCCATGGTGAGACTGTGGTGCACAGGTGGCTTTCCTTAAGCTAACAAATGTGTATCCTTTCATGGAAGGATAAATAGAAGTATGATTATTGAATTTGCTAATGTTCCTTTCTTGCTAAAAATATTAACTTCTTCTATTCTTGATCAATAACTTAATATAGACATATAGTTTTAAGTTAAAATGTTCAGGAATGTTAGTGTCTTAGAGAAACTTTCTGCAAATGTATTTCTCACCTTCAAGCCTCCTCTTTTTTCTCCCAACTTTATTAAGGGTCTGTTTTCATATACCTATGAACTTGAGATCTTCAGTTTATTTTCCACTGTCCCTTGACCTCACCAACACTTGCATATTTCTTAAGTCACTATATCAACAAAGAAACCTCCATTAATTATAATGATATTCAAAAGTATTTGGCACCACTATAGAATTTGCACTCTGCTTACCTACATAAAAGGAGCTACCTGTGTTTTTCATCCCCTTGTTTTTAATAAAAATTAAACTAAGTTGTGACAAATGCAACATGTTGTATCTAAGTAGCTTTTGTCAAATAGTTTCTAAGCATAGACAGTACAACCGTTTGTCTTAGTTATGTGGTGCTGTTAGAATAGAAACACCAGAATTGAGTGGCTCTAGCAAACAAGCAATTGTTTTCTCACAGTTAGGAGGCTGGAAATTGGAATCCGGGGTTCTGGCTCCAGGGGAAGACTTTCTCTGTTGGCTCTAGAAGGTGTTGTCTTCTTGGGTTCTCTTCCTGGGTGGTCTTCATATGGCTTGGCACTTCTCTTCCCCCATCTCTGCTTCTTTCCCTTGCTTGTTTAATCTTTTCTGTACTTCAGAAGAACTCAAAACCCCCAACTCACTGCCCTCAAGTCAATTCAGACTCATCATGGCCTTGTTGGACCGAGTAAAACTGCCCCCAGGTCTTTCTGAGACTGCAAATCTTACTGGGAGCCCAGAGCCCCATCTTTTCTCCTGGGGAGTGGCAGGTAGTTTCAAACTGATGACTTGTAGTTAGCAGCCCAACAAGTAATCCACTATGTCACCAGGGCTCCAATTTAAGATGTGTCCCTGTCCTGCACTAATCCTATCTCATTAACATCACAAACAATTTATACTACAATGGTGTTATAACCACAGGCATAGAAGCTAAGATTTACAACACAAACTTTAATTTAATCCTAGCAATAACGGTACTGGTCAACACACATTTTGGTGCCTCCAATGTTAGACTTGGGGCGGGGGTGGGGGGGTATATTTAACCTGCTGATTCCAAAAAGGGCACCCGTTTTCCCCTCTCAGCTCTAGCTTTGAGATATAGAACATATGCACCTACCATTCTTCACTCTGTCTGCCCATAAAAAAATTGGGAAAAGTTAATGCAGTCTGGTTCATATTAAATATTTAGGTCAAATTACACTTCATATAGTATCCCTGGATAAAATATATCTTTGAACAGTGCAAATCACATGAACTTTAAATGATTGGCACTTACATGCATAATCAACCAGCCACTCAAGGGTCTCCATATGGCTTCCCTTGGGAGTCCCTTCATACCTAATTCTTTTTCTAAAGTTTCTTATCTTTTTGGTCTTATCATGTAATTTGTGGGTCTGAATTCTTCTCATATTTAAAACTAGGATGATATATTAATAAATTAGTATAACTCACTAGCTCAAAATATAGTAGAACACTTATGCAGTCTGTCCAGTGCAATTTCCTGAATCAGTGGCCCCAAGACCCCAGGATCAGACCTAAAAACCAAGACATAAAAAAAAATGTGTTGGTTGGGCTGTGTAGTCAAGGTAAACTTCAGTACGTCAAGGTACTCTGAAGTAAAATGAATTTTCAAAATATTATCGGGCTCAGCACTGCACATTTCCATCTTTAGTTTGAGCAGGTATAGGCAAATATGTTCTCTCTATTTTGCTTTTCAGATTGGTGTAAAACTACCTACCTGCCGTGAGTGAAACACCCAGCCTCTACAAATGGCCTTGTTCTGAAATATAAATGTCATGGAAACTGTGTTTCCCTTCGCCAGCTCATTGACATGGAGACGGAGCGGAATGCTGTGAACGGATTTGCTTTCTAATGAGGCAAAATGAGGTTCAGTTGAATTAGGAAATGAAAGGGAAATCCAACCAGGGCCTCATTTTCACATCCTTAGAAAGCTTTTGAACTACTCTGCAGAACAAAACTACAAGTGTGCTCAAAATATTCCAGATAGGAGCCAGACTTCATGAAGAAGCTATCTTCATTGTAATGGAATGGCTTTATTGTTTGTATTATATGTAAAGGGAAAGAGGATGACATTCAAAAGCATATTTCCATATTGTCCATCTATTTTTTTTATACCAACATCATAAACTGTCCCAACCATTACACAGCATGTTTGACAGGCTTTGCTAATGCATGGGATTCGTGTGATAGGAAGAACGGAACTATCTAAGCAAACCCACACACAGACGATGACTATAACACCTTTACAATATAGCAAGCTATAAAAATCACAAAGTCTAAAATACTTTGAAATAGGGTGGCTGTACAGTATATTACAGTTTACTTTCTGAGCACTCAGTTTGCAGAATGCAATAGTTTACCCTGGGAGCCCAAAATCCAATTATGAGTCTCCATATAAATTCAGCATCCATTGAACTTCTCAAGACCACTGACCAGAGCATTGTGAATAGCTTTACCCTTAGGCAGAGTTCTTTAGGACAGCGGATTGCTGTCACTCCCCTAGTTGGTCTGGGGGAGAAGTGACATAGCCTTTGGGGACATGCCTGGGTGTACCCTTAATTGAAATTGGAGTGCTAGAGTCCCATGGTCATGAGTCACATCCTGACTACCTTGGTCAGAGGGTCCTGGAACAATCCCATAGGCTTTTCTGTTTAACAAAATGTACGTGTCCCACTCATGGTCCCACTCCCACATCTGAAGTTCCACCTGTACCTACGATGCCTTGATCTGCCACTAATTATGCAATTATGCTTTTATGACTGTTTATTTTGTCCTTGTTAAGTCTCTGGATCACCAGAAACCTGTAGACGCCATTACAACTAGTGGGTAATGATCTCTCCCATCTGAATGATGTATTTTTGTCTTTGTTTTTCTCTCTCTAAGACTTAATACATTGTGGTAAAATGAAATTTCTTAATATGATTCTTCTACCCATGTCTACGGAAACCCCACCAAATGATTGGCTAGGACTATGAAAATGAGTTGTGTGTAGCACTAATAGAGGGGCATGATGAGTTTTATCTGCCATTCCCAAGCCTATGATAATGAGCCATTTCAGAGAAATCGTGGGACCATCTAGGTAAAAAAGCCACCAAATCTCTGTCTGAAGTGGTAGAGGCCCAACCCAGAGACTTTGGGCTCAGGCAAAGTGACCAGGACACCGAACAGAGAAGCAGAGCTGAGACTATAAAAGTATGAGATGGGATATTGGACTGGCTCCCTGACCCCTGGGAGCAGAGGTCAAAGGACTGTGTGGTGGAGAGGCTGAGGACTAGAGAGAGGGGGGAGCTGAGGAGAGGTGCTGCTGTGGACCAATGACCGTAACCTTAATGTTTTCTGACTCTGCTTTGTGCTGATTGGTTAACTTACCTAATAGCCCCTCTTAATTGTGAATATTGTCTCTGAGTTCTGTGTGGCTATTTTAAGGGACTATTGAACACAACAGAAAAGTAGAGTGTCCTGGGAGGAATTGTTGGTGTCAGAATAAGGGAAGATGGTGTATGGAGGTGGGCATGACTGACTGTGGTCTTATGTTGAAGAGCTGGCTTTGTGCAGTCAGAAGAGGTCAGATATGACCCCTGAGCCATTTTCCCTCCATAAATGTTCTCTCTGATTATATTTGAGGTTTGGGGGTCTCTAAACAGTTGCTATGCTGTATTTCAGTTTTGACCATTTCCGTTATTTTAGGTTTGGTCTTTCAGAAAGCCACTCAGCGCTAACTAGTAACAGCTTTATAAAATAACTTGGTAAAGATATGATCAGAGGAAGTGAAAGTTTACACAGTGAGACACAAACAAATGTAACCAGCCACATTTTCTGATTCCTTAAATTATATAGAATTTAAAACTCTTTGTCTATTTAGTTCTTCTGTGTTTTAGGATGATAACATTCTAGGCCAGGAGTTTCCAGATTAAAAATGTTCAGAACAGTAAAATGCTTCCACAGCAGTAGGGAGGGCTAGTACGGAGATGCCAAACTGTATATTTTGCCAACAAAAACAACAAGAACAAAAAGTTAACTATGTTCGCCATTTCAAAAAGGAAAGGATGTCTCAATACCAATAATGTAGGAAGTTTTTCATTTCAGAACAAGAGTCCTTCCCAAGAAATACAATTTGTTGCTATGGATAATTTTTAAAGGGTGCATTTGTGTTTTTATATTACTTCAGAAACAGCTATAACATTACAATTTATTTTATCACATAGCATATGAAATATTTCTTTAATATAGATTTTCTTTTCATTTGAGAGTACTTTATATATTTAATACATTTTATTTAAAAATATTCAAGAGGAGAAACCCTAAGGTACAATTTGACCCAATGTTCCATTTTTCTCACTGTTAACTATCCAAATTCCAGTTTCACATAAATCTGAACAAAAATAGAAACAGTAGTCAGTACCATTTGAAATAATATCAAACCAAGATACTAATCAAGGGAGTGATGATGTAGGGAGGCATAGGGACAATTCTTTTTTAATATGAGATTCCGTCCATAAGGTAAAATGATTGTTGCTGCAAAGCTGATGATGAGGGAGCAGTGGTAGTTGCAGATTTCAAAAAATAGGTCATTACCAGTGAAGTAAAGAAAGGCTCAAGGATGGCCAAGAGAATGGGTGGCTGAGCTGTAGTGGAGAAGGGTGAAGAGGTTTGGGAGCTAGAAAGTCAAGGTGGAGAAAGGTGTTCCTGGATTCCTTGAATGAGTGGGAGTGACCAAGGTAAGGGAGCCAACAAGCCCACATTGAGAAGAAAGGGAGTCAAGGGAGTACTTGCAGGAAAGAGGGAGATGCTAGGAAAAGCTTTTTGCTTATCTCAGTTTTAAAGGGCAAGAGGCATACAATAAAAAACTATAATGATGCTTCAAATGAAGAGGCTAGTGGGGAAGAGATGCTTTCAGATGTTTCAGATGTGAAAACACACAGGTAAA
>NW_022103898.1:35563863-35567275 GCF_000313985.2 Echinops telfairi | reverse complement strand
AGAGAGAAAAGGCTTTGAGTCAGAAGGCTTTTCAAAGCAGAGTTCGTGGGACAAAAATCAGTTAAAAAAACAAAACGAAACAAGCCAACTCATTGCCATCCAGTCAGTCGCGACACAAGCCTCCAACCATTCAGTTGGAGACTCTTGGAGAACTGGGTGAGCAAATGTTCAGGTCGCTAAATGCAATAAATTTATGAAAGCACTTTGTTTATAAATTAGTATAGTAAAATCTGGAAATCACTAGCTATAATTATGTGGGGATTGATACTGAATAAAGCAAGTTAACTTCCTTGATTGTTCTTGTTTAGAAATTACTTAGGACTGCACCTACAAGACTTTTATTATTATTTTTAATTAAATACTGTACTTTTATTGGGGGCTCTTACATCTCTTATCACAATCCACACATTCATCCATTGTGTCAAGCATATTTGTACATATGTTGCCATCATCATTTTCAAAGCATTTTATTTCTACTTGAGCCTTGATAGCAGCTCCTCATTTCCCCCCTCCCTTCTCTACTCTCCCTCCCTAATGATCCCTTGATAAATTGCAGATCACTATTTTCATATCTTACATCATTCTCTGTCAACCTTCACCCACTTTTCTGCTGTTCATCCCTCTGGGAGGGGGGTTATATGTCCATCCTTGTGATCGATTCTTCCCCAGCCTTTCTTCCCCAGCCCTTCCCCAGCCCTCCCCTAATCTTCCTGGTATCTCTATTCTCCTTGTTGGCAGTGAGGGGATTATTGATTCTGGATTCCCCGTGTTGTGGGCTCTTATCTGTAGCAATATGCATGTTCTGGTCTAATCTGACTTGTAAGGTAGAATTGAAGTCATGATAGTGGGGGGAGGAAGCATTACAAACTTGAGGAAAGTTGTATGTTTCATTGGTGCTCTACTGTACCCTGACTGGCATATCCCTTCCTTCTGACCCTTCTGTAAGGGGATGTCCAATTGTTAACAGATGGGCTTTGGGTCTCCACTCCACGCCCCTACCCCCATTCACATTGGTATGATTTTGTTCTAGGTCTTAGATGCCTTGTTCCTGATCCCATCAACACTTTATGATCCCACAGGCTGGTGTGCTTCTTCCATGTTGGCTTTATTGCTAGATGGCCACTTGTTTAACTTCAAGCCTTTAAGACCCCAGATGCTCTATCTTTTGATAGCCAGGCACCATCAGCTTTCTTCACCACATTTGCTTATGCACCCATTTTGTCTTCAGCGATCATTCGGGAAGCTGAGCATAACAGAATGCCAGGTTATAAGAACAAAATGTTTTTGTGTTGAGGGAGTATTGCGTAAAGGCCCAATGTCCATCTGGTACCTTAATTCTTAACATAGATATAAGTACATAGATGTACTTCCCTATCATTATATATAAATATATTTACATATGTACATGCCTGTATTTAGACCTCTATAAATGTTCACTGTCTGCGAGTTCTTTCCTCTATTTCCTTTTACTTTCTTATTGTCCCACTGTCAAGTTCAGTCTTCATTCGGGGTTTAGTAATTCCTTGCTGTTACATTGCCTTTGATTAAGATCCATTAGGCATCCTATGCCCTTCTCTCCATTGATTTTAGTTCACTTGTTGTTCCCTTGTCCCTGAGTTGGTTGACGCAGACCCCACCCCATTTCCTTTCTTCCACCTCCCCTTCTCCGGGGTCCCCCTGGAACTGTCAGTCTGGTTGTTTTCTCTGTTGGATTGTTTATCTTGCCTATCTTATCTAGATAGATATGAGGAGACATTAATAAGCACTAAAACTAGGCAAAGCCAAACAAAAGAGCAAATGAAGACAAAACCAACAAAACAACAACACAAACCAAAAACAAAATAACAACAACAAAAAAGCCAATGACTAAAAGGGAAAGCCTATAAATAGTTCCAGGTCTGCTTTTTGACCTTTATGGGTGTTTTCTAGTTGAGTCTGATGGGGTGCCACGCTCTGTCTCCAAAGTCTATTTTTGGTATTCCCCTGGGATTTCATCACTGCTTCCCTTGCTGCGCTGTTGCATGTCATTAGTGTTTCACCCCATTGTGATGGGGTCAGATCAGGCACAATTCCAGCACTGTGTCTCCAGTGGTGTCCTAGAAGACTTTTAAAAACCCACTGGCTACAGTTGGGAAAACTGTTTGTGAATCCTCAAAAAGTTTAAACATGGAATTACGTCATAACCCAGAAATTCCACTTATTTGTATATACCCAAAATGCATTGTACACTAATACTTATTCACAATTGCCAAAAGGTGGAAACAATTCAAAGATCCATAAATAGATGATTGGAGAAGCAAAATGTTTGAGACATTTCAATGCTTCTATTTGGAACAATGGTGTATTATTCTATTGTAAAGAAAAATCAAATTCTGATGCATGTTGTGACATGACTAGACAATGAAAATGCTTTTCAGTGCCACTGACTCAGTTCCAGCTCACAATGACCCTGTGTACTCAGAAGGAAACACTGCCTGGTCCCGTGCCATCCTCACAGTTGCTGTTATGTTTTAGCCCATTGCTGCAGCCACTGTGTGAATTCATCTTGCTGAGGATCTTCCAATTTTTGCTGTCCTTCTACTTTACCAACCATGTTGTCCTTTTCCAGGGACTAATCTCTGTCCAAAGTCTGTGAGATGAAGTGTTGCCATCCTTGCCTCAGACGAGCATTCTGGCTGTACTTCTCCCAAAACAGATTTGTTTGTTCTTTTGGTAGTACATGATATTTTCAACATTTTTTTTGACAGCACCATCATCCAAATGCATCAATTTTTCTTCAGTTTCCCCTATTCAATATCCAACTTTGACATACATATGAGGTGATTGAAAATACCATGACTTGGGGTCAGGCAAGCCTTAGTCCTCAAAGTAACAGCCTTGCTTTTCGCAACTATAAAGAGTCTTGTGCACAGTATCAAGGATAAATAAATTCTTGAGGGTATGGCAAGGGAGGCAAGGCAGGGGCAAGGGGTAATGGGAGACAGTAATAATGAGTACAAGAATGAAGAAAATGTTCTAAAATTGTGGTTTGACTGCACAACTCTCTTGAATACATTTAAGCCATTACATTTTATGATATCCAAATTATATGTCAATACAACTGTTAAAATTAAAATACTTAAAAACAACACACACTATTTGGAATTTTCCAAAATTTAAAAAGAAGTCTTGTGCACCAGCGTTATCCAATGCAATGTGCTGTTTAATTTCTTTACTGCTGTTTTTATGAACATTTATTGTGGATCCAAGCAAGATGAAATCTTTGATAACTTCAGCTCCATTTTTTTTATTTATTAAATTTTTATTTGAAAAATTTTAAAAGGAGTTACAATCAAGGACACCCCACCCCCCAAATTGTATGATATGTGAATTATATGTCAATAAAAGTGTTAAATAAAAAAGACTGAGTTGG
>NW_022103898.1:35560891-35562656 GCF_000313985.2 Echinops telfairi | reverse complement strand
TTTTTTTTAACCAAAAACCCTCAAATTCACTGCCATCAAGTCATTTCTAATTCTTAGCAACCCTATAGAACCAAGTAGAACTGAGACTGTCACGCTACTGGAGTAGAAAGCCTCATCTTTCTCCCAAGGAGCAACTAGTGGTTTCAAACTGCTGGCCTTGTGGATAGTAGTTTACAAGGTTAGAAATCCATTAGGATTTTCTTTGCATTGAATTGTAATACATGATGAAGGCTGCAATCCTTTATCTTCATCAGCAAGTACTTCAAGTCCTCCTCACGTTCAGAAAGCACAGTGTGTCATCTTATTATTGCAGGTTATTAATAACCCTTCCTCTAATCCTGATGCCACATTCTCCTAAATATGATCCAGCCTCTCTGATGGTTTGCTCAGCTTACAGACTGAATCAGTGTGGTGAGAGAATGCAACCTGGATACACAGCATTCCTGTTTTCTGATTTTGAACCACGCAGTAGTCCCTAGTTTGTTTGTTTTTTTGCATGATCACCTCTTTATCTATGTACAGGTTCTGTATTATTGAAAACATTAGGCTGAATGAAATAAATCAGACATAAAACACCCAAAACCCAAACCCACTGCTGGTCAGTCAATCCTGACTTATATGGTCATATAGGACAGGATAGAATTTCCTCAAAGGATTCCCAAGGCTGTAAATCTTTACCGAAGCAGACTTCCACATCTTTCTCCCGTGGAATGGCTGGTTGGTTCAAACTTTTGGTTAGCAGTATAGGAGAAAAATAGATTACTAGGGGGAGATAGGAGGGGGAAATGAGGAGTGTTCACTTCCGAGAAACAGGGTTTCAGTTTAGGAGGATGAAAACATTTGCAAACAGCAGTGGTGATGCATAAAATGGTGAATGTAATGTCACTGAATTATACACACGAAAGGCCAAAATGGCAAATGTTTTGATGTATGAGGGTAAATTTTAAAAGCTCTGCTACTAGGATTCTGGTTCATGCATCTATGGTTCATTCAAAGAAGTTATGTTTAAACATGGGTCTGCCATCTGTGGCAGGCTAAGAGAAGCCATCTCAGTAATGCACCAGTCTTCGTCTCATTAGGGTATCTTCACAGAGATCTCCTCAAACAGTGGCAGCTGGGAAGATCCACTGGGTCAATTAAAGTCAAGGCACAAAGGTCAGCTTAGAAGTTGTGGCAACTTCCCTTTGGGATTCCATAAGGGTAATCTTGATAGATTTTCTTGAAAAAATACAGGATGGCAATCACAATATTGCAGGGAACCAGGGTCCAGGATCGCCTGTCACTGTTTCAGTCAAACACAGAGATCAACTTGATTCGAGAAATTTGAAGTTTATTCTGCAAGCACAAGAAAGAGACAGTAGGGTTTTGCTACATCCAAACTGCTTCTAAGATCTAGTGAAAATCCAGCAAGTTATATACCCTGAACTAAGTGACAAAAATATCCTGGCATTGTAATGATTGCAGGGCATAATCTTCAAACTATGTGGAAAAGAAGCATGTTTTGCAATGATTATAGGAAATAATTACCCATACATACATATTTTTTTCTGAGGCCAGACCACCATTTCCAGAAGCATTGTGCTCTACTGCTAATCTAAATAGGTGATGCTTCATACTTGGCTACCTGTCTTTAACAGACTTGCATAGCTAGAAGACCATCTCTACTGATTCAGCTTAAAAGGAACTTTTACTGCAAGGGAGGGGTGTGGGTACACACTGTGATAGAAAACTCCATTTTGGATAAATGAGGACCTAATGCCAGGGG
>NW_022103898.1:35556346-35560580 GCF_000313985.2 Echinops telfairi | reverse complement strand
TGTGTAAAGGAAATTTTTCCCCATCACAACAAGGCACTTGCTCATTCATCAAGGGTAGCGAGAGCGGTCTCATGAGAATTTCATTGGAAAACCTTATTCCATCTACCATACAGCTCTAACCTTGTCCCTGCAGACTTCTTTTGCTCCCCCCACTCAAACAGCATTTTAAAGGAGCACGAACTGAGTCCCTTGAAGATGCTCCTGGTTTCCATCAAAGAGCACTGGATTTTTCAGGGACACGTCAGGCATTGCCTTCAGAAGCGGATAGACCTACCTAAGCAGAAGATCTCTTCAAAAACAATAGCTTCACATTTTGGAACTCGTGTTTAATGAAGGTTTCTAGAGTTTGCAGCAATCTGTTGGGACTCACCCTTGTCGACAGTGAACCCGTGGGAGCCACTGGTAGGACTGCCTTCTTTTTCCAAGCCTTACAATTGTTCCACCTGTGACAGAGAGCAGTCTGGCCACTTTCCCGTCACTCTCTTTCAGGAGAAAATATTTGTGTTTCCTTCTCTGTCTTACACACATTCTGGCTTCCCAAAGATTAAATGTAAATTCTACCAACATTAAAAAAAAAATCCATTGTCTTAGGAACAATGATTCTGGGGTTTGTCATAGAAGATAAATCTATAAGTATACACACACATGCCCGCTCACGCACAGTTTAGTCAAAAACAATAAGTTTAGTACATAAAAGAAAATAAAAGCAGACATTTTACACATTATGATTTAAGGCCTTGGTTCAGCTCAATCCATCTTCTTACTGGTTCCTGCCTCTTTCTCTTTTGTTCCAGTTCTTTCTCTCCACCCAGCCCACCCACCCCATTTCCATTTTTCCTCATGTTTTGACAGGTGAGATTGTTCACACAAGGAGATCCAACAAAAATATAGAAATGCCACCTTTGCCTCCTCTTTCAGGACAGAGCACCCCTCCCTTTCCTACTTGCAACAAAACAGGCAGAACATATTGCCCCCCCAGTCCCCAATTGAACCAAATGAGGGATAAAGGTGAGGAGATTGTTTTGCTTATAGGGCAGGAATTTTTATGCAGTCAATAGGCCACCTGCCCTGCTGCCCAGAACCAGCTCTCCTTCCAAACCCTATGCCTTTAGTTCTGGAACACTCCGGGTTTCAGCCAGCACAAACATGTCTCAGCAAGAGGGATGCTGATTAGATTTTCACACACACTTGGTTTAAACACAGGGTTTGTTTGCTTTTAAAAAAAATAAAAGAAAGCTTTACTATTACATTACAGCCAAAGGAATTTAGCCTTTAACCTGCACTTTCCTACTCCCAGTAATATAAAACTTCCTTTTCTGATAAGAGGTGAGGCCTGATGGGATTTTCTTCTTTCCCCTCATTCCTGGGGGTGAGGTAATGAACAGGCTACTCCTTTGTACCTTGTTTCAGATCAACTAAAATAACAGGAGATCTTTGATAACACGGAGGAAACAGGGACATAACATGATTAGGGAAATAACACGATTCGAGGATGTCCATGCCCATAAGACAAAGATATAAGCTTATTGTGTAGATGCTTTTTCCTGAAGTCACACAAAGAAAGCTTCTTCAGGCATTCCCCCTGCAATGGGCAGGATAGAAGGGATTTGTGTTCTCCAACCAGAACTGTTGAGGGACAGCTCAGAGAGAAAGAAGGCTGGCTGGAGGACAAAGGGAGATAGGACCAGGAGAAAAGTCTCTCTGTTCCCCATCTGAAAACGGACTTGCTGGTTTGATATGCTCTATTTTATTTTTGTTTTGCTTTTTAGAAATATACATAGCAGAATATGCACCCATGCAGCAGTTGCTACATGTACAATTCGGTGACATTGATTACATCCTTCATTTGTGCAACCACCTTCACCCTTCTTTTCCTAGAAGTTGTTCCTACCATGTTAGCATAAACTCACTGTACCCTAGGTTTCTACCTAATTGTTTGAGTTGCTGTTGTCAATTTGAACCCCTACTTAAGGATTTTAATGCATAGTGCGCAAGGCGGGCATTCTCTTCTTGTAAAGCTAGACGATTCAGTTTTGTTTTCTTTTCCACAATCATCATATTTATTGGGGTGGGAGTAAGCTTCCAAGAAGGCTCAAAGCAGGACACAAACAGGTGCTTGTCAGAAAGGGTTCTCAGCAGCGGGCACTGGCATCACCAGCGGGTCATCTTTGGCATGAGCCTCGCAGAAGGCCAGGAGCTCGGCTACTGCCTGGTGACACCTTCATGCGGTCGAGGTTCACCTCCAGCTTCAACTGTTCCAGTCTTTCGGGCTTCGGCAATCTTGGCCATGTTGTTGGACATGGTTGCGGCAAGGAAGGGGTTAAGAGCCCAAGGGCCTGATGCTGCTCTGGCTGGGATGCCGAAACATTTAAATCTAAGGTCTCAAGATCACTTAAAGACAGTTGTTTCAGTGATTCTTCCAGCCTCCATGGTTCTAAGAAAAACAAGAGAAGAGAACTTGAATTTCTGTCCTGTATTTTCCTCCCATTTGCTCAGGATTTTTCTGTAGAATCTTGAATCAATATGTTCAGTTATGGTAGCCAGGAACCTCCCATTCGTTCTTCTGGTCCATTTCCCCCTCCATGACTGGCTTTCCTTCTGCCTCTGCTGCTCAAGATGAAGCGGAAACAACTGTTGGACTTGAAGAGCTGCTTGCAACCTTTTAAGACCTCAGACACCACACAACCAACTAGGAGATAGGACAGAAGCACTGAACAGGCTATTAGGATGTCCCATCAAACAACATATGACATTGGACAAATCTGCTGCCGAAGAGTTCTTAAAATGCTGAAGAGCAAGGATGTCACTTCGAGGATGAAGGCAAACTTGACCTAGGTCATGCTATTTTCAGTTGCCTCCTACACAATATTGAATAAGGAAAACCAAAGAAGAATCAATGCATTGAATTACAGGGCTGACAAAGAGTATTGAAAGTACCGTAGACTGCCAAAAGAACAAATAAGAAAATGTACAGCTAGACTGCTGCTTAGAAACAAGGGCAGTAAGACTTCTCATGTATTTTGGAAACCTTATCAGAAGAGACTAGGCTCTGCGAAAGGACATCATGCTTGGTAAAGAAGACCGTCATCGAGATGAGTTGGCACAGTGGCTACAGCAATGGGCTCAAATATAACAACAATTGTGAGAGGGTGCCGGACTGGGCAGTGTGTCATTCTGCCGTGAATAATTTGGAGCCGACTGGATGGCACCTACCAGCCACCACCCATAAGACCATGGCCCTAAACTTCTAAGGAAAATGATTCTTATAAACTGATTCAATCAATGGGGGAAACCCACGAACTGTTTCATACTATCTTCTGGACTTAAGGTTTCTGCCTAAATATCAAATATCAGGGTTTTCTCCTTTCTCAAGTCACTGTCAATGCATTAGTTTTGTATGCTGAATAACAAATTACTTCAATGGGACTTAAGCTAACACATATTTATTATCTTATTTCGTGGGACAGGAGTCTTGACAAAGGTTAGCCAACTCCTCTGCTTCAGGTCTCACCAGCCTTCAACACAGGGATAGGGTGAAATCTGAACTGCAAGACTCAGGGGTCACAGGAGCTGGCTTCTCATTAGTGGCTCACCTGAGAGCCACTTCCAAGTTGATTTGGGCTGTTGTAAGTTTTTATTTTCTTGTGACCTATAGGATTCATAACAACTTGCTTCTTTAAAATCAATCATGGAGAGATTCTAGTGCCAGACTACAAGTAGCATGGGGTTTATATTCCTACCCCTCCACCCTTATCGACTATCTTATCTTGTTAGCCAACAGTTCTTTTCCAAGAGTGAAAAGCGTCTATCTGACTATGTTGTTCATTAACAAGGAGTGGGGCATGGCAGCAACCACGGTGGAGCATCCCTCCCAAGGGTGACCCTGGGCTGCCTGCAGGAAGCTGGGCCTTGCTGAGCTCTTCCCTCTGCTCCGCCCTGCTGGTGGGGGCACTGCAGCCAGCTGCCACCTCGGGATGGCCTCTTGTACAGTCACTGTACATCATTGTGATCAGTTTCCCCTTTCTCCCTGAGGTGGAGTCTTCCATAGGTCTTACTCCCAGCCTTCTTCAGCCCAGCTTTCTGAAGCAGCTTTGCCCATGGTACTAGTATCAGACTTATAGATTTAGTTGGAATGGTCTAGGACAGTTTATTGATGCATAATTACCTCTTGATATAATGCTGTCTCTTACACATATGTAAGTGTCTCTGGATTTGTTTCTCTAGTAAGCGTGGC
>NW_022103898.1:35553363-35555711 GCF_000313985.2 Echinops telfairi | reverse complement strand
TATGGTTCAAACACAGCCAATGGCTCTACAGGAAATAGAGCTGGCAATCTGCACTCAGAAAGATTGCAGTCAAGAAAACCCTGTAGTGCAGTTTCACTCTGCAAATTGGGTATGGCCCTGAGTCCAAATTGGAGCCTTGTGGTGCTGCTAGCTAAGTGTCCAGCTGCAAACCATAAGGTTAGCTGTTCACAGGAGAAAACGGAGGCAATCTGCTTCCAGAGAGGTTTACGGCCTCAGAAACCTAATGGATGGTCACTAGCAGTTGGAATCAACTCAAGACAGTAAGTTATTTTAGCTGATGAGTAGAAATAGCCTCAATGGCACACAACCATAACAACTGCATGCTGTGTGTTTCCTTCGTCCCTGGTAATACAAAATTAATACAGTGCTTACTAATCTAATCAGGGAGAAAGGCCAGGGATCAGAAAATTATAGAATATTATATAAGTGCAGTCATAGGAATATGTGCCAGATATGGTGGGAAGCCAAACAACACACAATCCACCACAGTATGACAAACTGACAGACAAGTGGTGGATATCATAGCTGATGGCAGATGGATTTTGGCTGAAAGAAGAGTATAGCAGAAAGATGTTTACTTGTGTTTTATTGACTTTGTCAAGGCATTCAAATGTGTAGCTCATAACAAACTATGGATAACTTTGAGAAGAACGGGAATTCCAGGACACTTAATTGTGCTCATGTGGAACTTTATATGGTTCAAGAGGACCTTGTGCGAACAGAACAAGGCAATACTGCATGGTTTAAAATTAGGAAAGGTGTGAATCAGGGTTGTATCCTCTCACTTATTCAATCTGTAAATTGAACAAATAACTAGACAAGTTGGATTATATGAAAAGTAATGTGGAATCAGGATTGGAGGACAACTTATTAACAACTTGTGATATACAGATAACATAAACTTACTTGCTGAAAGTGAGGAAGCCTTGAAGCACTTGTTGATGAAGATCAAGGATTGTAGCCTTCAGTATTGATTGTGACTCAATGTGAAGAAGACCAAAATCCTCACAACTGGACCAATAGTAGCATCATGATAAATGGAAAAAAGGTTGAAGTTATCAAGGATTTTGTCTTGCTTGAATCCCCAATCAATGCTTTTGAAAGTAGCAGTTAAGAGATCAAAAGACATATTGTATTAGGAAAATTTGCTGCACAAGATCTCTTTAGAGTGTTGGAAAGCAAGGATAGTACTTTGAGGACTAAGGTTTGCTTGTCTGAAGTCATGGCATTTTCAATTGCCTCATATGTATGTGAAAGCTGGACACTGAATAAGGAAGACATCACAAGAATTGATGCATCTGAATTGTGGTGCTGGAGAAGAGTATGAAAACTTCCATGGATTGTTAAAAAAAAACAAACCAATCTGTGTTGGGAGAAGTAAGGCCAGAGTGTTCCTTAGAAGCAAAGAGGGCGAGACTTCTTTTACATACTTTGGGCATGTTGCCAGGAGAGACCAGTCTCTGAAGAAGGACATCACGTTTGGTAGAGTAGAAGGCAGCAAAAAAGAGAAGAAATTCAAGATGGATTGACACAGTGGCTGCATCAAGGGGATCAGGCATAGGAACAATCGTGAGTGTGCAGCAGGACCATGCAGTGTTTCATATTATGCATAAAATTGCTATGAGTCAGAGCTGACTCAACAGCACCTAAAAACAACAACATGATAGGAGAGTCACTAGTACTGGTATTTATTAGAGTTATCACTTGTTTGGGGAGGAAGTACTATGCCTCTATAATTGACATAACATACAGGAACTCAACTTAGAGCTATACAAGGTGTGCATGGCACAACTCCAGTGTACATTCTTACCCTACAGGACTCTTAGATTTGTATGAGTGCCAGTGAAGTGTCCTCAGACACCCGTGTCTCTATCTCATTATCCTAAAGTCCCCATTTGGACTAATGACAAGACTCTGAATGGGTTATTCATTACATACATCTGATGTTTACTCTTATTTTCATTAGTATTAATGTATTCTAATCTCTAGTTCATTGAGTTTATTTTTAAAGATTGATTTTTTAAAAATAATAATTGATTATACAGTTGGTCTGACAAATCTATTCAAGCCACATTGGAACTCCTAGATAAACATAAACCACTATCCATGACCTCAAAAAGGTCACTAACTGGGGACAAAAGACATCAGCACATAAATCAATTAGAGAATAATTAAAAGTTAACCTATCAAGGGAAATAGAGGAAAGAGCTGAGAGGCAAAGGGCATTTATAGAGGTCTAGATAAAGACAGGTACATATGCAAATATATTTATATGAGGATGGGGAAATAGATTTATGAGCCTATATTTATAGGTTTAGTATTAAGGT
>NW_022103898.1:35545040-35550964 GCF_000313985.2 Echinops telfairi | reverse complement strand
AAAGAAAGAAAGAAAGAAATTGACTTTCTGATCTGCAACACAACAACAATCTTTACCAGAACAGGTCTTTCTCCCACGGAGCCAGTAGGTGGGTGGTTGGACTTGTCAATTTTTGGCTAGCTACTGAGTGCTTCGCTATTGCAAAGCTAGTGTTCCTTTAACTCTGAGAGGTGTTGTGTACCATTGAGTCCAGCAATTTGTGTTTAAACCAAAACCTCCAAAGAATTCTGATAGCACACTGATATTTGAGAGCACTGTCCTAGTCAGATAGCCCTGCTTCAAACCCTGGTTGCATTGGTAGTTAGCAGCACTATGGTTTAGGTAGATGATTAATCTTGCTGGATCTGGAGGGAATTTAACAGTAGTACTCACTTGCATGAAATAAGGGTGAAGATTGTGAAATTAAATAAGTTGATGTTTGTAAAGCCTAAAGCACAATCTTTGGCAGTTGGTAAGTACTCAGGAAATTATTGCTATTATTAGTTGGCAAGACTTCCTGTATTGTTTAAATAATTGATATGCCCTAACATGGCTGGGAAATCTTTTTTTTTTCAAACTTTTTGTTTTTTGGCTGGGAAATCTTAATATTAAGTTGCCCTTCTTTGTTCCTTCTCATCCTCTTCATTACCATCGCCTTAGACAGCGCCACCCTCACCACTCTGGCGTTCTAATTTTGAGAGCCACCCATCTATATTAGAGATGCCTAACTTTCTAACTAGTCAAGATGGTGTGGCCTTGCCTACTGGAGAGGACCACACCATCCACCTTTTGCCTCTAGAGGAATGTTCTAGGACTGCCTTGCTTTCTTGTAAAGCTTGAAACTAGCGAGTACATGGTCAATCTTCTACTAGAACATAACATAACCTTATTCAGCCTCGGTTTCATTGTTGTTACTGTTTTATCTAAAAAACCAAAAAACTCCTCACTGCTCTCGAGTTAATTCTGACTCACAGCGACCCCTATAGGATAGGGTAGAACTACCCCTGTGGATTTCCAAGACCATACTACTTTACTGGAGGAGAAAGCCCCATGTTTCTTCCTGTGGAGCTGGTGGTGGTTTTGAAAGCTGACCTTGCAGTTAGCATCCCAATGCAGAGCCACTGCACTACCGGGGCTCCTTATTGTTACTGTAACTTGCTGCCAAATTGGTCCTCCATTTATGGCAAGCCCATGAACAAATGAACAAAATGCTGCCTGAGCCTGCACCATTCTTGTGATTGGTTGAACACTGAGCAGATATGAGCCATATAGGCTTTTCATTGGCTGATTTTTAGAAGTAGATTGCCAGATTGTTTTGAGTCTAGACTGCTGAAACCTGTTCAGTATCATCGCAACATGCAAGCCCATATAAACAGAGGTGTTATGGATGCACATGAGGTGCTCTGACTGAAATGATACCCACACTACCCTCATGGAAAAAGAGAATTCTATCACCACTTCCCCCACCATATCATCATAGTGAGGGACTATTTTGCCCTAAAATTACAAAGCATTCACAGAGGACACATCATCTTTCATACCACTGATGGGAAACACCAGAAAAAAGAGAGAGCATAAAATGGGCTATGCGTGAACTAAGACAACTCCCTTTTCCTCCTGTTGTTTCCAGTCAAATGCACGGCCGTTAACGTAAACTGTGGCCATCACTTTGACTTCTAGCTAACTCTATTTTGACTAGGAATATTGTCCTCCGAAACACTACAATTTCCTGAAGAGACTGCAAATCAGCAGTCTTGCCTGAAATCAAACATTGCCATTATCTTCCCTCGGTTGATGCACAGAGATAACATGTCATTGTGAGCCAGGAAGCGTTATTAGTGTCTTCCTTCTGGTTGAGCTATAAGGTAAGGCAATTACATACCCAACATTTAAAACAGATGTGTTTAACTTCCCTGATATGTTCTGCAGGAGGTAGGCAAATACAAAGAGAATAGCCTTTAACTAGCAGTTAGATGGTTTGGGGCTTATAATCTTTTCGACAAAATAAATATGCTGGTGAGACAACAGACAGTGTACTCATTTACTGATCAAAGCTACCTTTTGCTGAAATATTTAATATAGAATCATTCCTGCCTGTGAGGTCCATGAGCAATGTGCACCAAACAGCTGTTGATGAAAGGCTTGCTATTTTGGGCTTTCCTAATAAGCTAAATCAATGTGATCCCCGTAGAACTTAAGAAAATGAGTTAAATTCTCCATACCTCAGTTTCTGCATCCTGGGAAGCGATGATTATAATTGCACCTACCGTTTATATTCTGTCACTCAGAGATAATTGCTGCTGTTGTTGTTATCAAGTGTGATCAATGGCTTGGATAAAGTAGAGTGCCAACAACCAAAAAGACAGATCCTCAATGAGACAGAGTGACATAGTGACTGCAAGAATGGGTGCAAACCATTGTGAGGATGGCATCAGACCAAGCAGTGTTCTGTTCTGTTCTGCCGAGGGTCAGTATGAGTCCAAACCAACGGAAAGGCACATATTGACGGCTACTACTATAGAAAGCACCATAGCCTTCTCCAGGGGCTGGTGCTTCCTAATAGCATGGCCAAAAGATGTGAAACAAAGTCTCACTTTCTTCATTTCTAAAGAGTACTCTAGGTGCACTTTTTTCCAAGCACATGTATTTGTTCTTCTGGTAGTTTTCCTAACGACCTTTGCTTTCTTCAGGTTTGATGTCTTTGATGTCATTCCACTAACTCCTCTAGTCTTCGATCATTACTGTTCAATACATCTAATCTATTCTTGAGATGCTTTCTAAATTCAAATAGAATAGATGAAAAGTTGAGCTTTGACTCTCTTGGACTTGTTTGAATTTTCTTCAGCTTCAACTCCAATTTGCACATGAGCAATTGGTGGTCTGTTCCACAGGTGGCTTCAGGCCTTTTTCTGGTGATATGTGCTTTCCCTTGTCTTCTTCCAAACATGGGTTGTTTATTTCTGTGTATTCTGTTTGACCTTCAAAGCAACATTAAGAGTATACACAGATTTACAAAATCTTCAAGAGCTTATATTTCCTAAGAACGACTTGTTCCTTTGTTACTGAACTGCTCCTTATTAAGCACTTGTAATCGTTCTTGATCATTTTTCAAATGTTAACATGCCAAGTCCTCATTTGTTAATAACTTTCAAGTTCTAGTAACTCTCTTATATGAAATCTTAAATGTTTCACAAATGCTAGTTTCCCTTTGTAATCTGCCTTATCTTTTCATTTTACAATCTTGTGTGACTCTTCTCTTATTGTATATTGCCTTCCCTTCATCCAAGTTGACACTTGTCTACCCATTTTTTTGCTTCCCTCCCAAATAAACATCAGAGATTTTTTTAATTATTGTGAACATCTTTTCTTGACATTCTAATAGTGTTCTTGTTCATGATTAACTAATTTCACTCGGCACAATGTCCTTTAGGCTCATTCATGATATGAGATATCTGTCCAACTCCCTATTATGCTTAATTTTGTGTAGCTCCATTGTGTGTATGTACCAAAGTGTATTGATTGATTCTTCCACTGAAAGGGATTTTAGGTTATTTCCATCTTTTGTTTATCGTGAGTAGTGCTGGCACGAACATGGGTGTGCGCATATCTATTGCATGCATCTGTACATACTGTGGCTATTAATTCTCTAAGAAACATGCCAAGTAGAAGGAGTGCTGGTTGATATATTTACATTCCCATTTTTCTGATGATGCACTATGCCACTTTTCATGATGTTTGCACCAATGTACAGACCCACCAGCACTGTATGAGGACTCCCGCCTCGACTCACCCTTGCCAGCATTGGTTGTTTTCTGTTCTTTTTAAAAATTTCACTTTTGATAGTAATGCAAAAATGGAAAACACATTCAGCACATATCAAGATAATAGAACTGAAGAAAAAAACCCATGCCTCAATTTGTAATATTAAAAGATTCTATGGGTAAAATATTTAACTATGCAGAAAGCATCAAAAGAATATGGAAGGAATACACAAAATCATTATACCAAGAAGAATTCGTTTATATTCAGTTATTTAAAGAGATGTCATAGGATCAAGAACCAATGATCCTGAAAGAAGAAATCCAAGTGACACTGAAGGCACCAGGCAAAAACAAGGCTCCAGGAGTTGATGGAGTTCCCATTGAAATGTTTCACCAAGCTGATGAAACACTGGAAGCATGTACTTATCTATACTTGGAAATTTGGATGACAGTTGGACAACTGACTGGAAGAGATATCTATTTGTACCCATTCCAAAGAAAGGTGGCTGTGTTAGGCTGACACTCACATATGTACCAAAAAGGAATTTCAGATCAACAAAGCACCCAAACCCTGTCTAAGTCAAGTCCATGCATCAGATGTTAGCTGGAGACTGTTTCAGACTCATGAAGCAGGAAGGCAAAGATGAAACCCGGGAGGACTTATCGCAGTAAGTACAGAGTCATGTGTGTCCAAGGTCTGCAGGAACATGGCCAGATCATGCGGATAGCTAGTTCCTAGGCTTGGCAAGCCTCGTGGGCCACTGGCCCCAGTTGTGAGACCTAATACCGAGTCAGACAGAAAGGCAGAGAGCAAGAGAGAGAAGTTCTCAGTCTCTTATTAAAACCCCACACTCCCAAGGAAGCATCATCAGGTTGTTTTACAGTTTGGACTTCAACCTGATTTACCGTTTGGACTTTATTACTATCTCCACACAGTTACCATCTAGTTGACATAAAATCTAAATATCCCAGTGATATAACAGAATGTAGAAATTATCAAACAATATCACTAATATCACATACGAGTAAAATTTTGCTGAAGATCATTCAGCAATGATTACAGTAGAACATTGACAAGGAACTGGCAGAAATCCAGTCTGGATTTAGAAGAGGACATGGAACAAGGGATACCATTGCCAGCAACAGATGTATCTTGTGTGAAAGTAGAGAATACTAGAAAGATATTTACTTGTACTTTATTGACCATGCAAATGCACTTGACTGTGTATATCATAACAGACTATGAATAGCTTTAATAAGAACAGGAATTCCAGAAATAATTCATTGTGCTTATGTAGAACCTCTACACAGATTAAGGTAGTAGTTTGAATAGAAGAAGGGACTACCACATTGTTTAGACTCAAGAAAGGAGTGCTTCAGGGTTGTACCCTCTCACCATACTCATTCAATCTGTATGCTGAGCACATAATCAGAGAAGGTGGACTTAATGAAGAAGAATACAGCATCAGGGTTGGAGGAAAGCTTATTAACAAACTACAATATGCAGATGACACGATCTTGGAGATAGTTTTGGTAAACATTATTCTAGGTAGCCACTTCTCTCCCTCAAAACACTGGTTTGGTCAATAGTTTCCACGTGCTCCCTGGTGACATGGGAATCAGCCTCGAAACCAGGACATTGACGGATCCCATATTTGTTTGCTGAGTGCAGCCCCTTCTGAAGCTAGGCTGGTGCCAAATTTTCTGGCCACCCTCGACTATCCAGATTATACAACAGGTATGTTGGACTACCTCTATATTCAGAGGCAAACTTTAAAAATTAACAAATTAACTAATAATAACAGTATATCCTGGAAGTAATAGTCAATCTCTGCACACTTGCAGAAACAAGGGAAAACAGCACAAGGAACTACAACACACTAAGCAGCTGGAAGATAAAATAGAGATAAAGAAGAAGCACAAGCCATCATTCAAGAATTCAAGAATACCTTGAAGGAACAGTATAACAAAATGAGTTTTCAGTTAGTAATAACACAGCAATTTCAAACAGAAAAGGAAAGGCAAACACTAAAATATTAGAACTGGACAACAGTGTGAAAGAACAACACAGTAGGAAAATAAAATAAAATCTTTTTTTTTTTCCTCTTTTTTAACATTTTATTAGGGGCTCATACAACTGTTGTCCCAATCCATACACACATCAATTGTGTAAAGCGCATTTGT
>NW_022103898.1:35535534-35544142 GCF_000313985.2 Echinops telfairi | reverse complement strand
ACAGAATGCCGGGTTATTAGAACAAAGTGTTCTTGTGTTGAGGGAGTACTTGAGTAGAGACCCAATGTTCGTCTGCTACCTTAATAATTAACATAAAATATATGTACCTACATCTACGTCTTTGTCTTTATATATAAATATAGTTACATATGTACATGCCTATGTTTATACTTCTATAAATGTCTCTTACCTCCTAGTTCTTTCCTCTATTTCTTTTTACTTTCCTCCTGTCCCACTATCATGTTCCACCTTCATTCAGCTCTCTGTACTTCCTCTCGGCTACATTGGACTTGATCCATCCCCACCAGTCATCCTATACCCTCCTCACCATTGATTTTAGATCACTTGTTGTTCCCTTGTCTCTGGGTTTGTTGGCTCGCCCCATCCTTTCCTCCACCTCCCTCACTCCCATGTTCCTCCAGAACTGTCAGCCACATTGTTTTCTCCTCAGGATTGTTTATCATGTCTATCTTATCTAGATAGACATGCAAAAACAAAAACAAAACAAAACAACAACAACAAAGAAGAAAAGCCTATATATAGTTCCAGGTCTGTCTGTTGACCTTTATGAATGTTTTCTGGTCAAGTCTAATGAGGTGCCACGCCCTGCCCTCATAGACTATTGTTGGGATTCCTCAGGGACTTCCTTGCTTTCCTCCCCTTGCTACTCTGTTGCACACCCTACCTGTTTTGCCCAGATGTGGTTGGGTCAGATCAGACACAATTCTCACACTGTCTCCAGTGTTGTCCACGGTATCACTATGGGTCAGTGAGGAGATGTCATGTCTCTTGGTGGGGCCAGTGCTATGGTCCTCTCTGTGTATTGGCTGCTTCAAGCGAGAAAATCATCCCTGGAATGTCATGGTCCAGGATGCGTTCCAATCTCTCTTTCCCTCTCCTTCCCTCTTAGTTTGCTCTCATGTGTTCAGCGCAGATGTCCCCTCTCCCTGAGCTGTAGCTTTAGTGCTGTCCTCTGTAGTGTATTCTTCTGGGGAGGAGGTCCACATAACTGGGATTGGGGCTGGCCCTGCAGACCTCTCTATTGGTTTGCTGCTTTATACCCATATGTTACATTTGTGTGTTGGCGTATCAGGTTGAGGTCTGGTTCCTCTCTCCCTTTCCTGTGGAGATATAAACAATACGCTCCCCTTGGGTAGGTTAGTGCCCTGTTCCCCACTACCTATGTCCTTTTTTCCACCCCCTCCTTTTTAGTTGGCTGCCATATGTATCCCTGAGTAGAGCCTGACCCTGTCATAGTGCCTGGACCTCACCCTGGGAATGTATGCATATGCTAGCTTTTACCCCCTGTGCCCTTTTTGCTTTTTAAGTTTACCTCAGTGGACTCATGTTGCACTTGTCCTTTTGTGCTTGGTTTACTTTGCTTACCATAATTTCTCCCAGTTCTTCCCATGCAGCAATGCGCTTTCATACATTCATCACTGCTTTTTAGGGATGCAGAGTATTTTATCATATGTGTGTACCTGGGTTTTTTAATCTATTTGTCCGTTGATGGAAATTTTGTTTGTTTCCAACTCTTTGAAATTGTGAACTGTGCTGCAATGAACATTACAGCACAGATGTCTGGTCATGGTTTGTTTCTTGCCTTTTCTTGGTATATATCCAGTATGGGGATTGCTGGGTCATACGGTAGCTCAATTTCCATTTGTTTTAGGTATCATCAAATCTATTTCCATAATGGCTAAACATACCTACAGGACTACCAGCAGTGAACGAGAGTTCCTATCTCACCACAGCCCCTCCAACACTTGTTAATTTCTGATTTTTTTTTTAAACTGGGTTATCTTTGATGGTAAGCCAACAAACTGGATTTGTTTGATGGAATCGCATATTTGTTTTAATTTGCATTTCTCTTAAGGCTAATGATTGGGAATATTTTCTCATATGGTTATTGGCCATTCAGATTTCCGCCCTTGTGAAACTTCTATTCAGGTCCTTTGCCCAACTCCTCAATAGGCTATCAGTTTTGTTTTGTTTTGTTTTTTCTTATTGAAAGCTGGCAGAGTATTGTAGATTTTAGTAATAAAGCCTTTGTCTGATGTGTCATTGCTAAAGATATTTTCCCAGTCTGTGGGCTCTCTTATTAATCTCTTGCCAAATTATTTTGATGTACACACATGTTTTATCTTCAGTATATTCCACTTATCAATTTGTGCCTCCTCTGTATTTGTGTCCTTCCCTATTTCTGATAGCCTATGTATTCCCTGCCCCAAGTTCTCAGGTTTGTCCCAACTCCCTCATTAATGGCCCTAATAGTTTGGGGTTTTACCTAAAGATCTGTGATCCACCTTGAGTTTATTCTTGTGCTTGGAGTGAGGTAAGGGTCTTGCTTCATTCTGCAGGTAGATATCCATTTTTTCCAGCCCAATTATTGAAGAGGACATTTGCTTCCCATTTGATATTTTAGGGCCCCTTATCAAAGATCAGTTGTCTGCATGCTGATGATTTCATTTCTGGGTTTGCAGTTAATTTTCCATTGGTCTGAGTATCTGTCATTATACTTGTACCATGCTGTTTTGATCACTGTGGATGTATAATAGGTGCTAAAGTCAGGTAAAGCAAGCCCTCACACTTTGTTCTTCTTCTTCAGGAGTTTTCTGTTAATTCTGGGCTTCTTTCCTTTGTATATGAAGTTGATAATCAGTTTTCCCAATTATTTGAGGAAAGATGATGGTATTTGTATAGGGATAGGATTAAACTTATATAGTACCTTGGGCAGAACTAACATCTTTACTATATTGAGTCTTCTGATCTGCAAACATGGGATATTCTTCCATTTGTGAAGGTCACTCTTGGTTTCTTGTAATAGTGTTCTGTAGTTTTCCTTGTACAAATCTTTTGTGTTTGGGGTCAGGCATATCTTAGATATTTCAATTAGTGCATGGCTATTGTGAAGGGTACTACCTTTTTATCCCCTCCTCTGTGGTCTTGTCCAATGTACATAGCAGTCCAATAGACTTCTGTTTGCTGATCTTGTATCCTGATACTCTGACATATACCTTTATCACTTCTAGCACTCACCTTGTAGAGCTTTTGGGATTTTCCACATATAAAATCATATCATCTGGGAATAAAGATAGTTTCAACTCTTTCTTACCCAGATGAATATCTTTGATGCCTTTCCTTTGCCTTGCTGTTAGCTAGGGCCTCTAGTATGAAGTTAAATAAAAGTGGGGATAAGAGGCATCCTTGTCTGGTCCCCTTTTACAGTGCGATCATTTTTGTCTTTTCTCCTTTGACTACCACGTTGGCTATTGGTATATATATCTTGTGTTATATTAAGGAAATTTCCTTCCATTTCTATCTCCTTGGGTGTCTTAAACAGGAATGGGTGTTGGATGTTGTTGAATGCTTTTTCCATGTCTATCAATAGTATCATGTGGTTTTATAATTTTTCATGTCAATGTGGTTAATAATGCTAATGGTCTTTCATATGTTGAACCATCCCTGGATCCCTGGAATGAATCCCACTTGGTCATGGTGAATTATTTGTTTTATATACTTTTGTATTCTATTGGCCATTATTTTGTTAAGGATTTTTCATTGATGTTTATTAGGGATATTGGTCTGTAGTTCTCAATTCTTGTGGGATCCTTGTCTACTTTAGGTATCAGAGTTATACTAGCTTCATAGAAGGAGTTCAGGAGTTTGCCGTCTTTTGCTATGTTCTGGAAGAGTTTGTGTAGGATTGGTGTCAGTTCTTCCCTGAATGCTTGGTAGAATTCTCCTGTGAAGACATCTGGCCTGGGGATATTTTTGTTGGTTATCCCTTGATAACTTTGTCTATTTCTTCTATTGCTATGAGTTTGTTGAGATTCTTAATGTCCATCTGGGATAGTCTAGGGAGGGATTGTTTTTCCAAGTATTTGTCCATGTTTTCCAAGTTGTTGAATTCATTGGCGTACAGGCCTTCATAGTACTGTGTAATTTTCCTTTTAATTTCTTTAGGATCCATTGTACTGTCCCCTGTTTCATCCCTCATCCTGGCTATTGAAATATGTTCCTTCCTTTTTTTGGTTAGGTTTGCCAGCAGTCTGACAAATCTGTTAATCCTTTAAAAGAACCAGCTTTTAGCTGCATTGGTTTTTGGAATTGTTTTCTTCTTTTCCCTCTCCTGTATTTCAGCACTGATTTTTATTATTTCTTTTCTTTTTCTATTAGTAGGATTGTCCTGTTGACTCTGCTCTAATTGCTGGAGGTTTTGTGCCAGCATATCTAGCGTAAGTCTTTCTTCCTTTTTCATGTGTGCATGCATTGCTATCACACTTCCTCTGATAATTGCTTTTGCTGTGTCTGAAATGTTTTGGTACATTGTATTTTCATTCTCGCTGATTTGTAGAAACTTCCTAATTCCATCTCTAATCTGGGCCATATCCACTCCTTTTGCAATAGAGAGTTATTCATCCTCCAATTGTTTCCCCTTGTTTTCTTAATCATCCTTTTGTTAATTACCAGCTGTAATGGCATAATGGTCTGAGAGGGAAGTCTGTATAATCTCTATGTGCTAGAATTTACACAGGGTCAACTAATATCCCAGCATGTGGTCTATCTTTGAGTATGTGCCATGGAGACTTGAGAAGAATGTGGGTGGAGAGCTCTGAAAATATCTACCAGGTCAATTTGTATAATTGTAGAGTATAGATCTGTAGCCTCCTTGTTAAGCTTCTTTTCCTGTTATCTATCTTTCTCGTAGAGCAGAGGATTAAAGACATGTACTGTAACTGTTGAGCCTGTGATTTCTTTTTGCATGTTTTGGAGTGTTCGACTGATGAATTCTGCAGCTCTCTAGTTGGGTGTGTTTATATTTATTATGCTCACTGATTCTTGGTCTACTGTTCCCTTGAGCAATCTGAGTACCCCTCATCTCTTGTTATGGCTTGTATCTTAAGATCAATTTTGTCTGAGACTTGGATTGCAAGACCTGTTTTTGAATTTCCATTTGCTGGTATATTTTTCTCCAGCCATTGATTCTCAGCCTATTTTTGTCTGTAGTATTGAGATGTGTCTCCTGTAGGCAGCAGATTGACAGATTGTTTTCTAAACCAGTCTGATAGTCTCTGTCTTTTAATAACTGAGTTCAGTCCATTTATATTCTGGGTTATTACATCCATCTGTGGACTCTGTGATGTCATCTTTTACCTTTTCTGTAGGGCGTTTCCTATCTCCCTTTCTCATCAGTGCATTGTGCATGTGTGTGTGGGGATTCATTCTTACCTTCGTTTCACCTTTTGGGGGGCTGTTTTTGATTTGTTGACTTCTGGGTGGAGTTGCTCATTGTGGCAGTCTCTTATTTGTGCTTGATGAGTGTTGTTCTCTTACCCATACTTGGTCAGCAAGGATTTTTGGTAGGGCTGGGTTTCTTTTAACATATTCTTTGAGATTTTCCATGTTCAGGAAGACTCTTTCTTCTCCAACTGTCTTGATAGATAATTTGGTTGGATAGAGTATTCTTGGGTTTACGTTATTTTCTTTCAACTTTTGGAATTTGTTACTCCACTCTCTCCTCTTCTTCATAGTGTATGCCGATAAATCTGAGCATATTCTTATTTAAGTGCTTTTATAGGTATCCCCACCCCACCCCTAGCTGCTCCTATGATTTTCTCCTTTTTCTCAAAGTTGGATAGTTTTAAAATTGGATAGTTTAACAATTATATGCCTTGGAGAATTCTTCTTGGGATTCTGTCTAGCTGTTGTCCTGAATGGTTGCCTGATTTTCATTCATTAAGGTGGAGGAAGTTTTCCTCTAAGAATTCCCTCACTATTTTTTGCCGTTGACTGCTTTGTTGTGTCTTGTTCTGGTAGTCCAATTATTCTAATGTTGTTCCTCTTCATAGCATCAGGCCTTGTTTTCGGGTTTTCTTCAGCTTCTCTGATAATCTTGTTTGACTGTCTTTTCCATTTGTTTAAGTCTGCTTGGTTATCCTCTAGGTCACAGGTACAATTCTTTGAGTCTGTTGGTGAAGTCTGGGAATTGGCTACTTGCTTTTGTTATCTCAACCCTTAACTCTTGTATTTCCTTTGGTGTGTGTCCTTTATCTCCTCTATAATTTCATCCTGTTCCCGTATTGCTTCCCTTATCTGCTGTATGACAACATGCAACATTCTGAAGATTTCCTTCCAGGGCTGGTCAATGTCTGCCTCTTCTATGAATGCCGTTAGGTTCAAGTCATCCTCTGATTATGAATTTTGTTTCTCCTGTTTTCTTGTTGAGGATGTTGAAGCAGATTGCTATTTACATGGTTTATTGGAGTAACTCTGCCATTTCACATAGAGTCAAAGTACCCTGAGCTCTCTCTTTGTGTGGTTGGTAGGAATGCTTCTGTGGGCTGCCTGTAGCTAACTGCCCTGGGGGGTTGTGCTTTACGTTTGCCCTACTGGGGTTCCCCTCTCACCCTAGTCTATCAGAATTCTGTTTGGAGGGCAAGTTGGATGACCCTCTTGGTCTTCAGGCTCTGAGGTTAGCCTGCGTCACACATGAGTAATGCTCGGCATTCAGTAGGGGCCTTTTTTGCAGCTGTGCAGGCTGCGGTCTGAGGAACCTTCTGGCCTGCACAAGGGGGCATGTAACTCAGGGCTGGGGGTGGGGTTGGGTTGGTGGTGGTCTCTTCCCAGATATAGGTGCTGCAGGTGGGTGGGAGGAAAGGCCCCAGCCACATATTTCAGCTTATCACACGCCTCTGCCACTCTGAGCACAGGGAGCAGGGGTCTGCTGGGCAGAGCAGGAAAAAGGTAGGAAGGAGAATGCTAGTATTGGAGGAGGAATCTGCCAATGGGCAGTGGGAGGGCCATGTGCTATTTGAGGTGTCAAAATGCAGCTGCAAGGACCTCTGCTGAGCAGCTGGGAAGGTTGGGGCCCAGAGGCTGGGGTGTGGTGGCCAAGGTGATTACAGTGGTATGGGCTGCAGCAGTGCAGGCAGCATGGGCTGAATCAGTCCCTGCTGTAGGCTTGGGTCTTTGGGACTCCACAGCAAGAGAGCAGCTTGTAGTTTTGAACTACAGACTTTAAAGATCACAGCCCAACATGTAAACAGTATGCCACCATTGTCCCTATAATAACAGACAGCAGCCTAAAAATATTAGAAAATAACTTAATATGAAGAAAACATTTTTTGTAAGCAATAATCGAAGTGAAGTGGAACAAAATGAATTTAAACAAGTAATCGTAGACAACTTTCTCTGATGAAGATAAAAATAGACAAACAAGAGCAGAGGGAACAGAGTAGACAATAAATACTTCAAAGAAGTAATAAAACCATTCACAAAATGCAACAAAGTATTTTGAAATTGGAAACAAAATCAGAAAGAACAAACAACCTCTAAGAAAAAATTAAAACTCCAACAAAATAGGCAAGATGAAAAATATATAAACAAGTAGAACAATAAGATTTTTTAAATCAATGAGGGTATTGACAATACAACTAAGAAACAAAATGAAAATACAAAAAATCATCACAGAACTGAAACCAATAACATCACAAAAACATATAACAAAATGACGCCAGCATCACCATATTTATCAATAACAACCATGTATAATGTAAATGTTCTGAATTCACCAGTTACAAGACAAAGACTAAGATTGGATAAAAACATGAACCTTCAAGATGCTACTTACAAGAAATGCACCTTAGTTTAAAAAATAAACATAAGACTGAAAAAAATCAAACAGCAGAAAAATTGTATCAACTTTAAAGCAAAGAAAGCTGGAGTGGCAATGTTAATTTCAGACAAAATAGATACCAAAGTTAATGACATAATGAGAGACAAATAAGGCCATTATATAAATATGAAAGTTTTATTTGAATAAAAATCTATAACTATAATTAAAATATATAAACCAAATGAAAAACCATCAAAACACATTAATCAAAATCTTTCAGAGATCAAGAGACAAATAGATCACAATATGATAATACTAGAAGGCTTTAGTACATCACTTTCAATTAAAGACTGACCAACTAGAAAGAAAATCAACAAAGATACAGAAAATTAAACAGCACAATTAATCAACTTGATCTCATAATTTATAGGAGACTTCACTCAACAACAAAAACTCATTTCACTTTCTTCTTTAGTGAACACAGTAGTTATTATAGAATAGATCATAGTGTAGGTCACACAAAAACACCAATACACTGTTCCCCCACTACCCATGTCCTCTTTTCCCCCTGTTCCCCTCCTTTTTAGTTGGCCACCCTATACATCCCTCGGTGCCCTATGCATCCCTTGGTTGCACCTGACCCCTGCCAGAGTGCCTAGACCTCGCCCTGGGAATTTATGCATTTGGTGGCTTTTCCCCTTTGCCCCTTTTGCTTTTTAAGCTTATCTCAGTGGACTCTTGTACTTATCTATATAAAATTGATGGTGAGGAGTACATAGAATGGCTGATGGGGTTTGTTTGATCAAGTGCAATGTAGCTGAGAGAAAGTACAGAGAGTCAAATGAAGGTGGAATATGATAGTGGGACAGGAGGAAAGTAAAAAGAAATAGAGGAAAGAACTAGAAGGCAAAAGACATTTATAGAGGTATAAATATAGGCATACCCATATGTAAATATATTAATATATAATGATAGGGATATAGGTCTATG
>NW_022103898.1:35532050-35534945 GCF_000313985.2 Echinops telfairi | reverse complement strand
TTACAAATCCAGCTAGACTGGAGCATGTACACTGGTACAGATAAGAGCTCTCAACACATGGAATCCAGGACAGATAATGCCCCCTCAGGAATAGTAATTGGAGTAGTTGCACCATGAGGGTAAGGGGAAGGTGGGGGATAAGGGGATGAATATTGGAGCCAACTACAATTATCAATGTATGACCTGCCCCTGCCCCCAGGTGGCTGAACAATAGCAACGTGGGCAAAGGGAGACAGTGGACAGTGTAAGATGTAAAAATAATAATAATTTATAATTTATCAGGGGTCCATGAGGGTGGGACGATGGGGGAAGGAGGAAGAAAAGAGGAGCTAATGATCTCAAGGGCTCAAGTTGAAAGAAAATGTTTTGAAAATGATGATGGCAATATATGTACAAATGTGTTTGATACTATTAATATATAGATTGTTATCAGAGCCCCCAGTAAAATGATTTATTAATAAAACAAAAAGCATCAATAAATGCAAAAACATACGAACCATTTTTTTTCCAGATCACAGTGCCATAATATTCAAAATCACCCATTGAACTCTCAATTCTGAAAAATCAAATACTTGGAAACTCAATAGCACTTTAATTAAGATTCACTAAGTAATTAAAGAAATAAAACAAGCACAATCAAAATCTTCCTTGAAACAAATGAAAATGGAAACTGCACCTATCAAAACCTTTGGGACACAGCAACAGCAGGCCTCAGAGTGCAGTCAATCACAATAATTGCACACATCAGTATGCCAGAAAGAGTTACCATAAACATCTAACACATCAACTAGAACAACTGGAAAAACTGCAGCAAAACAAACCAGTAGATATTAGAAGGAAAGAAATAATTTAAATTATTTTTAATAATAAAAAGGGAAGAAATAAATGAATCAGAACAAAATTTAAACAAAAAAATAAGAAAAGAAGTTGGTTCTTCTCAAATAAACCATTAGCAAATCTAGCAAAGAAAAAAAATAAGAAAAAACAAAATTTATTAATAAAAAGTAAGTGGATATTACAACAGAACCAAATGAGATAAAAATAATCGCACAATATTATAAAAAATTGTACTCCAACTAGTTTGAAAATCAAGAAGAAACGGATAAATTTCTAGAAATGCATTATTTACCTAAATTACCACAGAGTGATGTAAAACATCTCAATAAGCCTACAGCATGAGAAATCAAAAGTCTGGGACCAGATGACTTCACTGGGGAATTCCATCAAAAATTTTTTTTAAATTAATACCAATTTTATATAAAATATTCCACAATATGCTATCAAACTCATTTTATGAAGCAACTATAACTCTGATACCTAACCAGATAAAGATATCATCAGAATGGAAAAATCACAGACCAATATCTCTAGTGAATATAGATGCTAAGATCTTCAATAAATTCCTAGTCAACAATATACAACAAAGCATCAAGAAAATAGCACATCATAATCAAGTGGGATTCATACCAAATATACAAGAATAGTTTAATATTAGAAAAACAATCAATGTAATCCATCACATAAACAAAATAAAGGAGAAGAACCATATGATTATATCACTTGATGCAGAAAAGGCACTTGATAAAATTCAACATCCATGTAGAAGGGCATTTCTCAGCATAATAAAAAGTGAAGCCAATGGCTTGTCCTTGTTTAATGGAGAGAAATTGACACATTCAGTCTTTGAATGGGAATTAGACAAAGTTGTCCTTTACCATCATTTTTATTTAATATAGCCTTAGAAGTCTTAGCTAGGGCCCTAAGACATCAAAAAGGTATTAAAGATTCTGCATAGGCATAGAAGAAAGAAAAATGTCTTTATTTGCACATGATATAATCCTATATCTAGAAAAACCCAAATATTCAATTAAAACATTTCTAGAATTAATTGAAAATTTTGACAGTATACAGGACATAAAATTAACTCACAGAAGTTAGATTCTTGAGTAATAAAGACATTATGATAATACCTAAAAAAATATTTTAAAAAAATACCATTTACAAAACTATATAAAAGATAAAATATTTAGGAATAAATATTATCAGACAAACAAAAGATTTATGCAAGGAAAACTACGAAACACTCCTACAAGAAATCAAAAGAAACTTACACAAATGGTACACACTACCATGTTCCTGGAGAGGCACACTAACCATTGTGAAAATGTCAGCATTACCAAAAACACTTTACAAACAAACTCAATGCAATTCTGATTCAAACGCTACCACAATTCTTCAAAGAGATAAAAAAAAATGAATCAACAATTTTATATGGAAAGGAAAGAAGCTCCTGATAAACAAAACACTATTACAGAAATAAAAACAAAACAAGAGACTCCCAGGCTTTAAACCTTACTGTATAGTCACAGCAATCAAATCAGCTGGGTTCTAGAATGGTGCAATGGTAGATATGAAGACCAATGGATTGGAATTGAGAACCCAGAAATACAGGCACATACCTATAGACACCTAATTTTTCCTAAAAGACTAAAACACATTAAATGGGAAAGCAATAGCCTTTTCAACAAATGATGCTGGAAAAATGAATGCTCACCTGTAAAAGAATGTACAAAAAATGAACTCAAGATGGATCAAAGGCTTAAATATAAATTACACAATTATAAAGACCATCTATGAAAAATAGGGGGAAAACTTACATACAAGGAATAAAGATACTACTGAATGTAATGAAAAGTATCCACACTATAGCAGACAAAAATAAAGAACCGAAACCTACTGTATATATGGCATTTATGCACATCCAAAGACTTCATCAAAGAGGCTTGAAGGTAAACAAGTGGCCATCTAGCACAGAAGCAACAAAGCCCACATGGAAGAAGCACAGCAGCCTGTGTGATCATGAGGTGCCAAAGGGATCAGCTATCAGGCATCAAA
>NW_022103898.1:35529899-35531286 GCF_000313985.2 Echinops telfairi | reverse complement strand
TTAGGGGAGACATCAGACAATGTAAGATATGACAAAATAATAATTTTACTATTGCGTGTATACTCCTAGCTTGTCCCCTTCATGTTACATGTATGCTTTTAATACAACCCCTACCTGTTATGAGCTTACTAAGGCTTGCTTGCCCAGGATTACGTAAGTCTTTGAGAGAATAAAGTGCAGTCTCATTCTGGTTCTGCTCATCATGAAACAGGTTAGTACTTGCATGCTTTATCTTGTCTGATTTCTCTTTGGTTTATCCCTCAACTGCACAAATGCCTCCTGTACCCATTCGGTTCTGGGGAGGCTGGTCCCCCTCATATTACAGTTGTCTCATGCACTCTTTGTTTTGTTGTCTATGAATAACTTCACTGACCACATGTCTTCCAAATCCATTCAAGCCACGAAGTGCTTCACAGTTTCTTCATGACGCTTTCCCGGTGTGTAGTACTCCATTCACTGATGGACATTTAGGGTCTATCCATCTTTTTTCTGTTATGAATGCTGCTTTGATAGGATGGGTGTTCATATATCTGTTCATGCTACGGTCTCTGTTTCTGTGGGGGAATATACCCAATTGCACGATTGCTGGATCATGGGATCTTTCTATTCCCAATTGTTTGAGGAACTGCTATACCCTTTTGTTGTACCATTTCATAGTCCCATTAACAGGGTGAGAATGGTCTGATCTTTCCACCTTCCTTCCAGTATTTGTTGTTTTTTGCTTTATTAACTTTGTTATCAATTGTTAGGTAAGGTGGTAGCTCCTCTGTCTTCTGATTTGCACCTCTCTGATGGTTAGTGAGCCTGAGTATTTCTTCATGTTTGTTGACCACCTGAATATCTTCTTTGATCATCTGCCTATTTTTCAATTGGTAACCCCCATTGCTCTCTTTAAAAATTTTTAAAAATTATTTTTCCCTTTCATTTCTAGAATATAATAATGAAAGTCTTTCCTGGTTAAGCCTCAAAACTCTTCATTTACTTCCTAATTTCTCCTTAC
The DNA here is from genome assembly GCF_000313985.2 of Echinops telfairi. Lineage (NCBI taxonomy): Eukaryota > Metazoa > Chordata > Mammalia > Afrosoricida > Tenrecidae > Echinops > Echinops telfairi. The sequence continues at coordinate 35,530,286 of NW_022103898.1, read as the reverse complement.
TCTCTGAAACCGCCAAATATCACCTCCGGTATAGGGCTGCTTTTTATAAGCTCCAAGTATTCATCCTGAGCTAACATTTTCACAGCTTATTGAGAAATAATTTGCACCATGTTTAAGTATGAATGCATTTTAATAAGTGTATAGAGTACTGACATCACCACAGCTGTTGACTTTTAGAACATTTTATCACAACAAAAGTATTCTCATGACCTCTGCAGCCAATCTCTACCCAGGCCCTCAGTTCCCAGAAAGCACCAATCTGTTTGTTGTTGCTATGGTTTTTCCCTTTTCCAGAAACCCTCATGAATAAAATCCAACAGCATTGCATATACACAGGTATTTCCCCGAGTCCTTCGCTTATGATTGATTCTGAGATGTATCTATGTG
>NW_022103898.1:35521663-35529593 GCF_000313985.2 Echinops telfairi | reverse complement strand
AGAATGTTGTTGTTGTTAGGTGCTGTTGATTCAGTTCCGATGCTGAGCTACCCTATGTACTGCAGAAGAAAACATGCCCGGTGCTGTTCCACCCTCCCAAGGATTGTCAGGTTTCAGTCCACTGTTTAGCCGCTGTGTCAATCCATGGTATTGAGGGTCTTCCTATCTTGTTCTGCTCTTCTACTTTACCAAACATGATGCCCTTTTCCAAGGATTGACCTCTCCTGGTAACATGCCCAATGTGTGTCACAGCATGTCTCGCCGTCCTTACTTCTAAACCCCTCCTGGCTGTACTAAGACAGACCTCTTTGATCTTTTGGCAGTCTGTGGTGCTTTCCATTTTCTTCGCCAGCACCATAGTACAAATGCATTCCTTCTTTTTCAGTGTTCCTTATTCGAAATTCAGCTGTCACATGCAAATGAGACTATTGACAATACCATGGCTTGGGTCAGGCACACCTTAGTCCTCAAAGTTACATCGTTGCTTTTCAACACTTTGAAAAGATCTCATGCAGCAGAATTACTCAATGTAATGCTTCATTTGATCCCTTGACTGTTGTTTCGCTGAACATTGATTGTGGATCCAAGCAAGACAAAATCCTTGGCACCTTCAGCCTTTTCTTCCTTTGGCATGTTGAAAATGATCCAGTTGTGAGGATTTTGGTCTTCTTTATATAAATTGTAATCTATACTGAAGGCTGCAATTCTTGATCTTTATCAACAAGTGCTTCACGTCCTCCTCACTTTTAGTAAGCAAGGTTGTGTCACTTGCATGCTGCATGTTGTTAATAAGCCTTCTACAAACTTCGTGCCATATTCTTCTTCATATCGTGCAGTTTCTCTGATACTTTGTTTGGCATGCAGATTGAACAAGTATGGTGAGAGAATACAACCCAGATGAACTCATCTTCTGATTTGAAACCAGGTAGTATGCTCTTGTTTGGTTCACACAATAGTGTAGGTCTTCTAATTTTGTTCTTCTTTTAAAAGCTTCTTTTGTGAAGAGGAAATACAGGTGGATTGTGGTTCTAGTGAATTCACTCTGATCGCCTTGTTTGTCATGCAAAGTGCATTAGAAAGTAGATTGCGGTAGATGTGGTTAGCTTAAAATTTAACACCTTATCATTTGATGTCTCCTTTGACACTTCTTAAAGTTGCTCAAGTTTTTAATATTTTTTGTGTTTTTTTCAATTGAGCTTTTGCTCGGTTTTATTTTGTTATTGTTGTTAGCTCTTTTTCCCCCCTTTGTTTTTGTTTTTTTATGTATATTTCTAAGTATATAAAATCCAAGATGAGTGAATCTGTATAAACAGTGACTAGATTAATTCCTTCTTGGGGTATGGCAGGGGATGTTCGGGGGGAAATGGGGTGCTAATAACAATGAATGCAAGAAAGAAGAAATGTTCTAAAATTAATTGTGGTAATCATTGTACAACTCTTCTTATTATGATGGAACTATTGAAATGTATGATTTGTGTTTTATTGGGACACCATTATGGAATTATTGAAATGTATGATTGTTTTATTGGGACACCATTATGTCCTAGTAAAACTGTTTTTAAAAACTTCCTTTGGTTATTCTAGGTCCTCTTCTTGTGCATTTTAATAATGCTTTAATTCTGGAAGATGCTGAAGGTGAGTCATGTTATATCAATTTATAACCAAAGAAGCCAAATAGTACATCGACAATCAGGTGCTGAATCTGGCTGTGCCATGAGATTTTGGTTCCTGTTCCACTGTGACCACACCCCACCTTCCTACTGGAAAACCATCTCCACAAGAACATGGGCTGGCTATGCTTTCTTCACTTCTGAATCCCCAGCTTGACAGGGTTCATGCTAGGTTGTCAAGAAATATTTGCTGAGCAAAAGGAAGATTCATATCCAAAAGCATCCCAGTGACTTGTCTCAATCGAGTAACACAGTTCTAATAGTAGAAGTACACCCAGAGTTTCCATTTCCAATCTTTTCACTGAACATCTCTCCCACCTGGTACAACTGAGTGACGGTGACAGAGAAGGAAGAGGCCAATTATGAGAAAGAGAAGAGAGCCGAGGAAAGAAGAGCACACTACATGTTTGTGATGCTGTTGTTTTGATACATCTCCGTCTCTAGTTTGTGACTTCAAGCCACTAAACATTTACAGATGTATTTCTTGTGTCAAGTATGTATTTTTAACATTCAGTGGGATACGCAACTGATTCACAGATCCAAAATCACACCATGGATTTAAGAAGAACACAGTAGCATTTCCTTCTCATCCTGATACCAAGAAAGTAGAGAACAGACACATGGGCCAGAATAGATACCAGGGGTCAGCCACAGACAGACCCCAGCTGGGCCATCTATTCACACAACTCTTGAGGGAAGGATATTTGGTGTTTTAGGCAGGGTTCTCTAGAGAAAAAACCCAGGACATTTATAAATATGTCTATATGGATAGGTTTATACAGCATGAAGGCATATAACAGCTAATTAGTCCACACGGTAATACAGAGGGCTCAGCTCACTTCTGTGGAACAGTTACTATACTAGAAGTCCTTCAACTCCCCAGGGCTGCTGGGTCCACGGTCAAGGAAGCAGACAGCTGAGTCTTCCCTGGGGCAATCAGAGTGCAGTGTAGCAACGATGAAATATGCAATTTTCCTCTAGTTCTTAAATGCTTCCTCCACCCCACTATCATGATCCCAATTCTACCTCACATATCCGGCTGGACTGGAGGATGTACTCTGGCACAGACAGGAAGTGGAAATACAGTGAACCCAGGACAGATGAACCCCCCAGAACCAGTGGAGAGTGGCGATATCAGGAGGGGGGAGAGGGGAGGGAAAGTGAGGGAAAAAGGGGGAACAGATGACAAGGTCTACATATGGTCTTCTCCTTGGGGTACGGACAGCGGAGAAGTGGGTGAGGGAGACATCAGGTGGGGTAAGATATGATAAAATAATAATAATTTATAAATTATCAAGAGTTCAGGGGAAGGGGGGAGCGGGGAGGGAGGGGGAAAATGAGGAGCTGACACCAAGGGCTCAAGTGAAAAGCAGGTGTTGTGAGAATGATGAAGTCAACATATGTACTAATGTGCTGGACACAAATGATGCATGTACGGATTGTGGTGAGTTGTATGAGGTCCTAATAAAATGATTATTAAAAAAAAAGAGAAAGAAATGCTGAATCACTGCAGGCTCACTGAAAAGAAGTAAACCACCTACCAGGGTGGCACCTACAAGTTCCCCAGACACATCCGGGGAACCCTGATAACACTTTGGCCGAACACCAGAATGACATCAAAGAGCCTGCCTATAAAAGATCCAGGTAGAAAGACTGAACTCAGAGAGCTAGGAACCAAGGAGAAGACATCAGCTCCTGCTCTCTCCAACTTTACCTGGGTGAGCACACCGATGAAGGCAATGCCTAATGGGACTAAGGGCCAGTAGTAACCCATATGATGCTGAATTAATCTTGTATTACCCTTATAGCTCATGACTTAAGTTAACTTTAAGATTGTTTGATGTGTGTTTGAAGTGAATAAATCGAGCATTCAAAATGTTAAAGAGCGTTAAGTAATTATTGATCGCACTGCTCGTGACATTGAGGCAGAGAACTAGCTAAGGCAGCCGCATGCTGATCTGATCCCCAGAGAGCAAGAGAGAGAGGGGCGGGCCCTGCCGAACCATTTATCTCTTTGCCTCTTAATCAAATTGTGACCTCATTAATCCTACATGTTCCTATTGGCCAGGTTGGTACAATAAACCTACCTATTACACTTGGTAACCTTCCTCTTCTCCTCCACCCTAAGATTAATTCAGTATGGCCTTTCACCTTAAAAAACAAATATACAGCAACAACAACAAAAACAACAACAACAAGAAAACTTTGAACTGTAGTTTTTGGTGTTTTTGGTTTTAATCTGAAAATCTAGATGTCAGAAGCAACAATAATATCACAGTGTGAGTCTGAGAAGAAAGTAACCACAGTGCAGGGAAGGAATCTAGAATGATCAAAATGTGGAGGTGGCGCAGGCTCCACACCCTCTAATTCATGTAGCATGCAATCTTCTCATAAAATGATTACACATACTAACTGTGTATTGGAAGAGGCTGCAATGTCATTAATTACTGTGCAATATCCTGTTAACCATATTCTCCCTTCAAATAAACACAGGTCGTTTCCACGGAAATTGGTGGGTTTCACACACAGGAAAGTGAACAGACTATGTGGTTCTCCAGCTTGCCAAGGCACTTTGAAGGCTTCCGTTTTAAAAGTATTGAAAAAGATTTCTATCAGGAATATCCAGTGCTAGTCAAAAAGAAAAAGTAATTATCCTTATTCCAATTGGAGTTCCTGGGTGATGCAAACAATTAATGCTCTTGGCCGCTATCTGAAAGGTTAGAGGTGAGAGTCCACTCAGAGGTGCCTTGGGAGAAAACCGTGATAAGCTAATTCTGGACACTCCGTTATTCAAACCCAAATGATGGAGCACAGATCCACCCTGACATGTATGGGGCCATCCTGAGTTGGAGTTGATTCGAACGAAACTGGGTTCGCTTATTATTTCAACCGAGTCAAGAAGTAGTTGTTGAACACATGCTTTGTTCAGAGCAAAGTGCTAGATGCTGTTGACAAGTCCATTGGGAGACATGGACAACCCTGTTTTGGCTTGCTCCCAAATCTGCTGGTGACAGACATGACCAACATGCCTCGTGCCTGGCTCCCTCTTACTCATCCCTCAGTTCTGAACTTAACTATCACTTCTTGGGATGAGATCAGGCCTTCCTAGTATAATGCATCAGGTTTGTGATCATTTGTTCAATGATTCTTTCTCCATCAAGTTCCAAGAAGAAAGGTATCATGTCCATCTTGGCTGGAGAATGATATGTCCACAAGAGTCTGGAGCCAGCAGCCTATATTTAAATCTCAGTCCTACCACTCAGATCCTGTGTGATCACTAGCAAGCTTCATAATTGTGAGTGTTGGGTGTGAGTTCTGTGTGGCCACTGCAATGAATGAGCAAACCCAGTAGGGACGTAGAGAGTGGTGTTGGAGGGACAGCTGGGGTGAAGGTTGGTGAAAAGGTTGCAGAGAGGAAGTCGGTCTGACCTCCACTGCATAGGAATGAGCTTTGGGCTGATGGTCCTGATAGTGATTCTTTCTCCAACTTAACCTCTACCTTCACCGGCTTGCTGGTGGGAGATTCCCCACAGAGTGTCAGATGAAGACATTCTTTTATTCCAAGTGATGGAAACCCAAATCTAATTGTCTTAGAAAAGATAAAAGAATCGTGCAAGAGCAGAGTTTATTCCATATAGCTGGGAAGACTAGGAAGAAACAGCTGGGCTTCAGGCCCAGGTGGCTCCAGAGTTTCAAGCAACGTCACAGCTCTGCTCTTTTCTGGGTTGGCTCCATCCTCGGGTTGGATTTCCACGGCTCCTTGGCTGAGATCTGAAAAGCAGGAGACTATCCAAGACGATCTCCCTCGTCTTTCTAACAAAGCCACCATCACATCACATCCCTAATCGACGTGCAGTCAGCTTTAAATGTAATGCTTTTTCACCCGAAGACCTTGACACTTGTGTTCCCACCATTGAGAACCCTCCTACCCAGTGCTGCATGGCCCACTCTCCCTCTTCATTCAGGTCTCTGCTCAATGGTCACGTCATTGCAGGAGTTTGCCTAACGTAACTTTCCTTTACCCTGCCACTCGACCCACTCGTCTGTCTTTTGACATAGAACCCTTTCCACCTGACGTGTCTACATTCCTTCATCTCTGTCTCCTCACTAGGACGTGAGCACTCCTAGGACAGAGATTTTGCTTTGTTCGCTGCTGTGTTTCCAGCATGTAGCACCCTGCCTAGCACAGGGTAGATGCTCAAGAAACATTTAGTAGGACTGAATACAACCCCTCAGTATTCCGTTCTGTTGTGACACCCTGGAGAGTCTTGTTCCCAGACAGGGCAGAAACTCATGGGGATATCCAGATTTGGGCAAAAATCTTAAATTTAATTTTCTAGCAAGTAAAACAAATGGTTACAACTTGCTTTGGTTGGGAATTGGGTCTGGAATTCAGAAGTGTTTTACAAACATGTAGTTGATGAAATCAGCCATTTGAAAGTTCAAAGTTCTAATAAGAAATATCACATTGCAAATTTAAACTGCATTTTTAGAAAGTAATCTTTTTCCCCCCCGTCTAGACTTCTTCTTCTCTATCATTGAAAGCCCTACGGGCCCAACAGTTATGTACAGGCTGCTGATCTAAAAGTTGGCAGTTCAAAGCCACCTAGTGGCTTCCTGCTCTCATAAAGAGTAACTGTCCTAGGGGAGGGTTATACCACCATACTCAAGAGCAGTTAACAATAATTTCATTGGTGATATCATTGATCAATTTGCTTTTCAGTCTTCCTATATTAAATATATTTATTATATTATACATTATATCTATTGTAACTATATATATATTAAATATAACTTCCTTCTGAAATACTCTCCCATGAATCCCTCATATTCGAATCCCATGCCCCTCTCCATGTCCCTTTCACCCCAAAACTTACCCTATGACTGTGCTTACCATCCTATAATTAATCTTCTGTTTACTTATCTTTATCTCCAGCCCCCTCCCCCTCCCTACTCCCTGAGAAGAATACAAATTTGAGAAGAGACAAGACCACGTGTCCTGTGTGGATCTCTTAATGCCCAGCACCTAGCTAGTACAGTACCTGAAACAAAATGTGCCAATAAATATTTGGTATATCAATTAGTGATATGCTTTCTTTACAAACAAGCACATACAAAGTATTCTTTGTTTAAAATTAATTTTTGTTGTTGTAATTTACAGGGTTTTAAGATAAATTTTAAGAATGGGGTGGAGTCAGTGCTTGCCCGCAGAGGTGGCCACTTGTATATCTGCCTCAGCCCGAGCCTGGACCATATAGATGGACAGAGAACAGAGAGCAGTGAAGCCCAGGAAGACAGTGATCACCTTCCAGCGTGACCAGAAGTGGGTGTTTGAGCCCTTGGTCATGGACGCCAGCACAGGCAGCACCCTCCACCCCCACCCTGACCGCCCCCACCCCCCGCTGGTAACCACAGGGCCTGTATAGACTCTTCCTGTTCACGTGCTCACAAAGGGCAGCTTGAGCATCAAGCTAGGGTCTCCTCAGGACCACTGTTGACATCCAGCCGCTAGGCTATCTCATCCAATAGTCTGTCTCCTGGAGCAACACAGCAGCGGCCTTGGCATTGATTCTTCCTGAGGTGACGGGCCAGCCACCAGCACTACAGCAGGAAGGAGGACCAGGGCCAGGCACCAACCTGCTGCTGAGTCCGATGCCTGGCCTCAGCGACAGGGCCGTGCTCCATGTGGGATGCTGCTCCCCACACATGGCTTCTCCTCCTTCAGTTAGTTGCTCAAGGACCAGATCATCATGGCCCTCAAGTCCCAGCCTTCAAGCTGGACAGTCTTGCCCTCCTGCTGGAGACCCGAATTATGACCGTGAAGAACGAAGGGAAAGTGTTTATGTGAAGCCCAGCAAATGGTGCCCCCCACCTCACACAGAACAGAGTCCTGCAGAAGCCCGCTGCCCTAGAGTAAAGAGTTCTCTGCTGGCTGGCCAGGCAGGAGATGGCTGCATTGCTGGGCCTCTACCAGCACTTCAAAGGAGATAGAAATGCCACCCTGCTCAGTGACCACAGCCAGCACCATGCCTCGACAGCGTCTCTCACATATCTCAAACTGTCACTTTGCTGGAGTAGTGGCCCCCGGTTCTGGCCACCCACACTTGGCCCTGGGCTCTGGTAGCTTCATCCTGGGCATCATATCTGAATGAGGGTTCATGGGTAACTCCTCTCCAGGTCTGTCTGTCCCCCATCCAGGGGCCTTCTGCAGCCTTGACTCATGGAACACACGAACACACACACACACACACACACACACA
>NW_022103898.1:35514180-35521563 GCF_000313985.2 Echinops telfairi | reverse complement strand
CACACACACACACACACACACACAGGTTCATCAGTGGCCCACAGTGTCAGTCTTGTAGTCTTGCCTCTATATTCCTTGCACGGCAGGAAGTGGGGAAGGGGGGCATAAGCTAGTCCCAATGGTGAACACTAAAGAGGGGTGTTTCATCTGACCATTGTTCCTCTCTGAAGAGACGAGCTCATTGTGAGCGGCTCCTGGTGGTAACAAACCACAGGGCTGGGCATGCAAGAGCCACCTGCCCACTGACCCAGACTGTGCCTCCTGAGAGGCAACCTCTGTTCTTATGACCTGTGGGGAGGCCGCTAGGAAGGGCCCCCTCCTCCTGTTCCTCGTCTTTCTTCACAAAGGTGGGAGCAGGCCACCTCCATCTGGAATTCTGTGCCACCTGGCTCCGGATGGACAGGGGGGTGGCTTGTGGCAGTGAGAACTAGAGGATGAGCCAGCTTCTCTCGTCTGACCAGGAGGGCCCTGCAACTAGCTCCTGGATAAACGTGGCACTTCAAACCAAGGGGCATGGACCTACACAGCATGTGGCACCTGGGGGCGTGGGCACGTGAGGCAGCTCTGGGAGGCACTCTGGGCCATGCGTCCACATGATTACTGGATGGAGGACTTGGGGTCATGGGTATCTGAGATGATTCAGTGGGGACTTGGGGCCATAGGTACATGGGATGACCCTCCAGCAGCACTGTGGGAGCCGGGGCTGCCCTTCACCATCTGGAAACGGCTTTTCACAGGGCGTGGTCAGCTATGGGGTATGTCAATGCTCGAAAGCCAGCTGCCTCCTCTCCTCATCCTCTCCACTACAATAAGCATCCTGGGTGTGCCCCTGGCCCACTGCGTACATGTTTAATAAACAAACTGTGGAGGGGTGTGAGGAAAAAGGGAGAAGGGGAAACATTAAGAATGGTGGTGTGATTTTTTTTCAGACCCAGCCGTGTTCTAGGTCCCTCAATTTGGTAATCATAACTCTTCAGTTCCAGGAACTTGTCATAGAGATCTGGCTTTCTCATGTTGCACATTTTTCCATAGATTAAATTAAGAAGAAAATGGAGTGCTGTATTAGTGCACACGTTCTCCCCCTCTCTGCCTTTCCATCTCTCTCCCTCTTTCCCACCCCCACCCCCAATCACACACACAAACTAAATTTACAATGCATATAAAGAGATAAAGGAACATTCTTATAGCCCTCAGTATATCATATCTCACACTCAAGGGGAGACAAAAAGAAGCAAGAAGCTGGAAAATCACAGCTCACAGCCCTGCAATCATTGGTAATCACTCATCACTGTGGGCTGGGCTTTGCCCAAGGTAAGTTTCAGCTTAGACACAATTTGCAACTTAACAACCCTGCTTTGTCTCTCATTCAAGGACGTCTATTGACAGCAAGTGAGCAAAATGACATTACTTAAGAGTAACTATGACTCCTTCCTATTTTATACAGAAATATAAATCATTCAGGAACTTGGTAGTTCCAGTATTAACAGTAATGATATGCACTGTACCTCACAGGTGACCACAACACTTGTCACGAGTGTGAGACAACCCGGTCTAGAGTTGTAGGTCTCAACCTATTTTGGTTGAAGACAGCTTAGACTCAGTGGCCCGGGTAGTCTACCCAATTCCATCTGCCAATTGCGAAGTACATTGCCCCTTAATTATAATAAAGACTATAAAAAGAAGACATTAACAATGCTAGTCAAATCAAGGGTAGTAGTAATTGAATGGCAGGACCAACTCAATACCCCTGTGGTATATTGAAAACAACGGTCCTCCCCAACTCTGGTGAGTTATCCAGTTATCTGTGAGTGCGCACATGAAGTAGGGTTTTCACAACATCAGCAAGTATTGTACACAAGCAAGTTGTCTTAGTGAGACATTCAACACTCTAGAGTTCTCTAGTGGAATACTCAACAAAAGGTTTAGAAAGCTTTAATCACTCCCTCTTTTATTAGTAAGTAGGCTATGGTGTGTGATCATAAAAACAAGAAAGTATAGAGCAGAAGGACTTACATTGCTGGATTCATTCAAAACTCACCAGATTGGGTCTTCAAAAACCTTTAAGGGTGTGTACCCTGGGAAACACTGAAGACAGACAATTAGCAATCTAGTATTTATCTGTCTATGAACCCAGTAAGTGTGTTCATCTTGGGTGGCTAACTCTAAGGTCCATGGTTTAAACTCATGAGCTACTCCATAGGAGAAAGACATGTCAACTCCTGTCATGATTTACAGTCTCAGAAACTCTATGAAAAAATTCTATCATGGACAATTGCTATTAGTCAGAATCACCTCAATAGCAATGGTTTTGGTTTGGTTTGGGCTATGTACTCAATAAGAAGGCCTGGTTGCACAGTAGTTTAGGGTTCAGCTGTTAACTGAAAGTTGGCAATTTGAACCTATCCAATCACACTACAATAAGAGGACGGCCTAGAAGTTTGTTCTCATAATGATGACAACCTAGGAAATCCGACTCTATCACTTGGATTACTATGAGTTGAAAATGGACCCAGTGGCACCTAGCAACAGCGACAACATGTAGCCAAGAGGTCCTTGAGCAGCAACAGAAAAGACAACTTGGTGATCATCTATAAAGACTACAGTCAAGAAAACACTTACTGCTGTAGCACATGAGGGCTCCTTGAGTTGAAATGGGCCTGACGGTACAGGTTTGATTTGGTTTGGTTTTTGGTTTTATACCCAAAGTAGCTATTTACTTATGAATGGGATATGGGAATATGAGAGCTTTGTCTTAGACTGGGTTTTCTAGAGGAGCCAAGTCAGTGAAAATTGTATATACAAATATTAATAGGAATTTAATTCAAAGAAATGGCTCACACAGTTGTGTATGCTTTCAAGCGCCAAATCCATGAGTTAGAGGCATCTCCTAATCCACATGTTTGCTGGCTCATGAGGCTGTGGGAGTTGGCAAATCCCAAAAGCTACAGGCCAGATAGCAGGTTGCTGGCTCACATTCCAAGAACTGGAAGTCGGATGATGGTATGTCAGATGTAAGATCCATAAAAAAAAAAGGTGGGAATTTGCTAAATATTCATTTATATGTTGGAGGCAGGCTATATCCCTAAGAAACTACCTCTTCAACTGATTAGCTGCTCATATCAGATGTCATTATGAAGGTGATTGCACTATATTACCTTATGGAAGAACAATCAATCCATTGTTGCCAAACCACTAAGGCTTATAGCTTATCCAAGTTGACAAATTATATAAACCATCACAAGCTCCTTAAGGAGCTTACAGTCCAGTGAAAGAGGTCACTATAATGTATTTGACTAGAATTATTACAAAATATGAGAACGCTGTTGTACTGGGTTTAGAATAAATGCAATCCTTCCAATGCTCTGAACACAGAGTTGTTTTACTCAGTCTACAGCCCAGTGATCGTTACCAAACAGACACAGACTAACACATGCAAGATTCATTGAAGAGCTTATAATGCCATGAAGACCAGGGAAGAGTACGTGACAATAAAACAACCCCTAAGACTGGATTTCCGGTTTGCTTTAACACAAGCGTGTGTGAGCATGAACCATAATTGTATTATATGTTCAAAGCTCAGGAATGTATGTCTTGGTTAACAAGTGAAAGTAACTGTAAAATTCTGCACTACAAGAGTTGTTTCAGCCTTTTAAATCTTTTACACCTGCTACAAAAATAGCTGCCATAAAAGAAAATGAGATACTGTGAATAATTCACAACATGAGCACTCTTGTGTGAGTGGGAGTTAGGTGACATTTGCATATTTTCATCTTATGCAGTTCAATCTGCAGTTAAAATACAGACTCCTTTCTCCAGTGGTAAACTGAGGAATCCATCCCAGCAGGGGGCAGTTGCAAGGTTGGTTTGAATGTGCTGGTTGCCTGGAAGCACTACTACAGAGACAGAGTGGGCTGCAGTAGTTTTTTAATAACTTTTTCTTTTTCCTTACTTTCCTTTTTTATTTGCTCTCCTCAGGCTGTTAACAGATTGTAAACTGTATGGCACCATAAAGCCCAAGGGACAATACAAGGCTACTTTTAGCATCATCCACCTGTGAAGTCTCTGGCTTTTCTACCAAGACATGCTTGGACTTCGCCCTTGACTTGATGCTTATGGTGGCAGCGTCGTTAGAGAGCAGTGGTGGTGAAGGAAAGCAGGAAAGGAGAGCCAGGGAATAGATGAATCGATGGTTGCAGTCATTTTTAGAAACCTGCCAGTTGGGCTTCAAAGCTATCTCAGGGTCAATCTACTTGTCCAAAGCATCATCAATAATAACACATAGCCCAGAATCGAAGCCAAGCATTCCCTCTTCATCGCTTTCTGTCTCTCATGTGACAAGGTGACGCACAGGGAGTAACCACTCACGTTGACTTTCTACAGTGACACTGACATTCAGAAGATGCATGCGGCCCACTGCAGAAAGGCAGCATGCAGCCCTGTAGAGGACGTGAAAAAGTAGAACTCCGCTCTTCGGATTCATCCTATGGAATCGTCAGAACAGCAATAATGATGATGACAATGCCAACCCATGGTTGTCTAGTGCACTTCAACTCATGGACCCGTGTGAGTGAGCGCAGATTTGTGCTCCATAAGGTTTTAAATGGCTGATTTTTCAGAGGTAGAGGCACCTCTGGGTAAGCTCAAACCTTCAGCCTTTCAGAGAGCAGCCAGGCTTTATCAGTTGAACTTCCAAGGATGATGGCAGTAACTGTTAATTAACATTTGTCTAGGGAGGGCCTATCTCTGTGTCCAGTGCTTTAGGTGCATCCAGTCGTTAAACCTTCACAATAACTCTATGAGGTAAGTGCTACTATTATCCTATTCAAAACATAAGGGATCAAAAATGAAAGATGTTGGTCCAAAGTCACATAGCGGTTATCTTGCAACTTGGGACTTCACCGACCAAGTCTAACTCTGCGACTCTTCCAAATGTCTACTGTATTGATGCTGCTGTTGTTGTTGCTTGGTGCCATCAAGTTGGTTGCAACTCACAGCAATCCTACGTATAATAGAACAAAATACTGCCCAGCCTTGTGCCATCCTTACAACTACTGCGAGATTTGAGCCCATTGTTGCAGCCACTATGTCTGTCACTCCATCTCATTGACAATTTTCCTCTTTTTCCCAAGCAGGGCGTCCTTCTCCAGACATTGGCCTCTCCTAAGGGCATGTCCAAAGTACTTGGGAGGATGTCTCCCCCTCCTCTCTTCTCAGGAGCATCCTGGCCAACTTCTTCCAACACACAGATGCTGGCTTTTCCAGCATTCCATAGTATATTCAATATTCTTTGCCAACCCCCTAATTCAAAGGCATCAATTCTCTTTCAGAGAATAAATAAGGATGTGTGTTCAGGTTTTGCATTCTTATGAGGCAATTAGAAATACCACGACTTGGGTCAGGAGACCATTAGCCCTCAGAGTGACATCTTTGCTCTTTAAAGATCGCTTTTGTAGCAGAAGCCCGATGCTATATATAGTCATTTGATCTCTTGACTGCTGCTTCGATGAGCATTGATTGTGAATCCAAGTAAAAGCTCAACATTTTCTCCATTTATCATGAGGCTGCTTAATGGACCCATTGGGCGTGTTTTTGCTTTTGATATTGAAGTATAGTCTATATTCAAAGCTAGAGTCTTTGATCGGCACAGTAAATGCTTGAAGTTCTCAATTCTATACCATCTGTTGAAGCTAAATGAAACTATTTCCCATGAAGCAGAATTCAAGCACATAATTCTGTTTGAGAATGAAATGCCAGTCCAAGAACCTCAACATTTTGTTGTCATTTCCAATTGTCAAGTGGATGGCCATGTTGCTTTCCAAATTGAACATACTTTGGGTAGATATTTACAGGCAAGGCCAGCTACAGCCAACATTGTGAAATAAGCAACCCTCTTTTTCCTGGTGATTGCTTTTCCTGAAATTCAGTGTCCTCACTACCCCCATAGAAAACCTAACACCGTCTACCCTTAACACAACCGTGCACAGGATTTCTCTGTATCCTGAAATATGTAAGAATGGCCATATCTTCTTTTGCTTTAAAATAAATCCATCAAGGGCAGTGGGTTCAAATAGACTTAGCTCCTGATTTCAGCTGCAGGGCTGCTTGCTAAATGACCTCCGCCTGACTTTATGTGCAAAACTGCAAAAGCAACAGAGACTTCGGCTACCTTTTCATGAGGGTAAATGTGGCATAGCAAATGTGCTGTGCCAAGACCAATGCTTAACCCATAAAAGGTGCTCTATAATGACAATGCAGTCACAAGGAATATTTATCCCATTTTATGTACAATATGAATATAAAGTAATTATACTGGCTCCCCCAGCCACGAAAAAGAGTCAGTCTCTTTCAGTTCTTTACAAATATCGCTTAATAAAGTAGCCATGAAGTTAACCACTGGCCTTGCACACCTTGTTGGAATTAAAAAGAAATACAGGAGGTCCTAATAAACCCAGACAGCAAAACAAATGAAAATTAAGTAGTGGCTCTAATGAGAGTTTATAAGAGAATGCAATTGTGTTTACAATTGTGCCAAATATCTGAAGCCTTCCTGTCATAAAATTCTAAAAAGAAAAAAAAGTGGACTAAGTTTGGAGGATACTGGGAAAGAGCACAAACCAGGCATCATGAAACAGAAGCTCCCATTGCCGGTGTGACCTTGACTACATTACTCAACCTCTATCAATGTCAATTTCCTTTTCAGTAAAATGAGAGTGGTGGACCAGCTGATCCCCCAAATCTTTTCCAATTTTACCATTCTTTGAGCTCGTGAGTGTGACTCCTTCGTTATCCCTCTGCTTGTACCCTGAATTACTGTTGCCACAGTAATTAATGTTGTCCACCAGTAACATCACGTAGAGGAGTTTAGTCACGCACAGGAATTCCAAGCACTGACTGTGAATTCTAATTCCCGTTGGTCACATCATCACTGAATGACCTTGGGCAGGCTACCTGACTTCAGCTAACTGCCTCATTGGGCAAAAACCTCCAGGGATATACTGGATGCATTCCAAGCTCCTTACACTCCATAATCCACCTTCCAAATGCCTTGACAATGTTTAACTTGGGACCACTTATGAGAAATCGTCCTACGAAAGTAGGCTAGCTCCTTACATCATTCTCAGATAAGGTGTATAAGGGGGCTTCAACAAGTTTATGGAAATGAAACTTTAAAATAATAGAATCTTT
Organism: Echinops telfairi; assembly: GCF_000313985.2. Taxonomy (NCBI): domain Eukaryota; kingdom Metazoa; phylum Chordata; class Mammalia; order Afrosoricida; family Tenrecidae; genus Echinops; species Echinops telfairi. The sequence goes on along the minus strand of NW_022103898.1, from coordinate 35,514,378 downwards.
TGATGATGGATTTTTTTCACAAACTTTTTAAAGCTTCCTCATAGTCCTACTTTCTTCACTTCTCTATTGAAGACATCCATCTTTCAAGAGAAGCCAACATTTTAAAAAAATCATTTTATTGGGGGCTCGTGCAATTCTTATCACAATCCATACATACATCCATTGTGTCAAGCACATTTGTACATTTGTTGCCATCAT
>NW_022103898.1:35511893-35513677 GCF_000313985.2 Echinops telfairi | reverse complement strand
GGGAAGGTGGGCACCCACTGATATGATTTTTTGTTCTTTGATGTCTGATACCTGGTCTCTTCTACACCTCGTGGTCACACAGGCTGATATGCTTCTTTCATGTGGGCTTTGTTGTTTCTGAGCTAGATGGCTGCTTGTTTATTTTCAAGCCTTTAAGACCCCAGACACTATATCTTTTGATAGCAGGGCAGCATCAGGAGAAGCCAAAGTTAAATGAGAACATAAATGGCTAAAATAAATTATTCAAGAGCTCCTACTAATAGTAATAGCTACCAATTATTGTGCAAATGTGATGTTTGGCATTGCACTAAGGTATAACAGTAAGGACTTACATGCTATAGCATTTAGACTATTTTCAGCTGCAAGTACGAATATTTAAATACAAGGGATGTCTGGTCTCAGATAACAATTAGGTCAGGAGTGGCCAGCAACCGGCTTGATTGATTGTTCAACATAATATCATGGAGGGCCCAGAACCCAAGTGTTTTCCTGCCTTAAGTCCTGTGGCTCTTAGTGTATGGGCAGCATTTCTCCTGTGGTTACCCAGTGGCTCCAATTATTACAGTTGCCCACAGATACTTCATTATCCACCAAAGATTATCTCCCACAGATATATATTTTTTTCTTGATTAGGAGAACTTTGCCTAGAAGTTCCTGCATATGTTCCCTAACATCTCATTGACCAGGATTAAATCCTTATCTATCCTGAAACCAGTCCGCAGCAAAGGGAATTGAACTGCCAATATCATCTTAGCCCAATCGTGATTTGTTCCGTCCATGGTTCACCTTCCTTGAGCACCTGGCACGCTGAGTACACGGACAATCTGAGCTCCCTTTGCAAAGAGGACAAGGAGGGGAACAGATGACATTATTAATGGCGTCAATATTTTCTCCATCTATAATGATATTACTTATTGTCCCAGTTATATTTTGTTTTCTTTACATCGAGATGTAAAGAAATGGTTTCATCCTGAAAATTGTAGTCTTTGATCTTCATCACAAGTGCTTCTAGTGCTTTTTCCCCCAGAAAGCAAGGCAGCGTCATCTGCATATCAAAGATGGTTAATAAACCTACCTTCAGTCCTGATGCTATATTCTTCTTCATATAAACCAGCTTCTCAGATTACTTGTTCAATATACAGTTTGAATCGATATCTTTAAATGATACAATCTAGACACAAATCTTTCCTGATTTTCAGCCATCAATTTAGAGTCTGAGAGAAAAAGAGGAAGACCTCAACCAGATGGATTGACCCAGTGGCTGCCACAGTGGGCTCAAACACAATCATTGTGAATGTGGCACGGGACCAGGCTATATTTTGTTCTGTTGTTCAGAGAACTGCTGAGTCAAAGCTGATTTGACGGAACCTAACAACAACAACAACATCCACTTCTTCTGTTTGAAAAACTGCCACTTGGACTATGCACAGGTTTCACATGAGTACAATTAAGTCTTCTACGAGTCCCATTCTTTGACACGGTATCAAAAGTTTGTTATGACCCTCAGAGCTGAATGACTTTGTATCGTCAGTAAAATACAGGCCAACGTCTCTCTGATATCCTCCGCTTTTGTCCAAGATACATCTGACACCAAAACGGATATTTGTATTCCACATCCTGTTCAGAATCCAGTCTTGAGTTGCTGGCAGATCCCGGTAGCTGTTCTACTGCAACCACTTTTGGTTTGTTGTTTCCATTAGGTGCCATCAATTCATTCCAGTTCACAGAAACCCTATTTATGACAGAATGAAATGCCCAGTTCCACTCCATCCTCACAAGTCTTA
>NW_022103898.1:35509047-35510469 GCF_000313985.2 Echinops telfairi | reverse complement strand
CTTTCTTTCGTGTCTCTTTAATGAATTTTTGCAAGGTGCCCCTTCATGTCATCCCACAACTCATCTGGTTTTCAGTCATTAGTGTTCCATGTATCCATTCTATTCTGGAGAAGGTCTCCAAATTCAGCTGGGACATAATGAAGGTTTTACTTTGTTTCTTATGGACTTGTTTTAGTTTTCTTTGGCTTCAATTTGAATTTGCCTATGAATATTTGATGTTTCTTGTTGTTATTGGTGTGTGTGTTTGCAGTCACCTTCTGGTCTTCCACTGACTGATAATATTGAGATTTTCCATTGCCTTATGCCACAGATGTAGTTAATTTGATTCCTGTGTATTCCATATGGTCAGTCATGTGTGAATTCACCACTTGGGTGCTTGGAAATTATGTTCATCATGTTGTACTGTCATCACCATTAATCACTTCCAAATTACTCTATCACCTTGAAAGAAACTCAGTGCTCTCTAAGCAGTAACTCCCCTGTTCTCCTTGCCTCTTGTCTCTGGTAACCCTTAATAAACTTTGGTATCTAGATATTTACCAATTTTAGGTATTTCATGAAAAAGGAATAATGTACTATTATTTGTCTATTTGTGATTGACTTAATTTATTCAGCATAATTTAGTCTCATGCCATCAATTCATTCCAGTTCACAGAAACCCTATTTATGACAGAATGAAATGCCCAGTTCCACTCCATCCTCACAAGTCTTATGTGTGAACACACATTCGCTCTCTTTTTAAAAAATTACCTTCAGCAAAATTTTATTTTTATGTCATGCTAATGATATTGTTTTAAAATTTTGGCATTCTTTTGGGTCAATTTTCTTTGGGATGGGCACAAAAATTAATCTCTTCCAATTAGCTGACCAGAGAGGTATCTTTCAAATTTCTTGGCACAAACTAGTGAGTGTTCCCAGCACTGCATCAGTTTGCTGAAACATTTCAATTGGTGTTCCATCAATTCTGGAAGCCTTGCTTTGGCGAATGCCTTCAGTGTAGATTGGACTTCTTCTTTAATACCTCCAGTTCTTGATCATCTACTACCTCTTGAAATGGTTGAATGTCAACAGATTCTTTCTGGTATGCTTATTCTGTATTCCTTCCATCTTCCTTTGATTTTTTTCCTGCACCATTCAATATGTACCCACAACCCAGAAGCCTGCTGCCATCAAGTTGATTACGACTTAGAGCAATCCTATACAGGGTTTCTGAGACTACAAATCTTTATAGAGGCAGAGAGCCCAATCTTTTTCCTGAGGAGTGGTTGATGGCTTTGAATTGCCTACCTTGTGCTTAGCAACTCAATGCCAAACCCAAAGAACCACCATGACTCCTTTGTGCCCCTAGCATCCTTCAATATTGAAATCGGAGGCTTGAATATTTTCCCCAGTTTTTTCAGCTTAAGACATGCTAAGCATATT
>NW_022103898.1:35499536-35508620 GCF_000313985.2 Echinops telfairi | reverse complement strand
TCTGTCTTGCTTGGATCCACAATAAATGCTTGTGGGAGCAGTAGTGAAGGGAGCGAAAAAGCATAGCATTAAGTCAATCTTCTGCACATACATACTTTGAACATGTTGTCCAAATAGTCAAGAAATCAAATGATATACTGCACTGGGCAAATCTGCTGTAAAGTATTCTCTTAAAATTTTAAAGAGTGAAGATGTCACTTTGAGGACTTATGTGTGCTTGTCAATCCCTTCAAATGCATGTGAAACACTAACAGTGAATAAGGTAGCCCAAAGAAGAATTCATGCACTTACATTATCATATTGATAAAGAATATTAAACATAGCATGAAAAGCAATAGCATGGACTGCCAGAAGTAGCCCTAGTGGTGTAGTGAGTTGTGTGTTGAGCTACTAATCTCAAATTCAGCAGTTCAAATCCACCAGGGGCTCCCTAGGAAAAAAAGATGGGGATTCCTATTCCTATAAAGATTCATAGCTTCAGAAACCTACGGGGGAACTTCTACTCTGTCCTATAGGATCATTATGAGTCAGGATCAACTTGATGCCCATGGTTTTGGAAGTGTTTGGGCCAGAAGAATGAACAAAGCTCATTTAGAAGTAGGACAATCAGAATGTTCCGTAGAAGCAAGGATTCTGAGACTTTGTCGCCCATACTTTGGATATGTTATCAGGAGGGAACTAGCCCCTGGGAGGGACGTCATGTTTGGTAAAGTATAGGGTCAGTGAAAAGGAGGACAGCTCTCAGCAGGCAGGATACATTTACACAGTAGCTCAAATATCGGTAGAATTATTTGATGGCACAGGAGTGGGGGAGTGCTCTGTTCTATTGTACGTTGGGTTGCTATGAGAAGGAGCCGTCTTGATGGTGCCTCTACTGTTGTTAGGTCCCATTGGGTAAGCTCCAATTCATAGTGACCCTATGAAAAACAGAATGAAGCATTGCCTGGTGCTCCACCACCCGCACAATTATTCTTATGTTTGAGCCCATTCTTACAGTCACTGTGTCAACACATCTTGTGGAGGGCCTTCCTCTTTTTCACCGCCCCTCCACTTTACCACGCATGACATCCTTCTCCAGGGACTGGTCTCTCCTGACAACGTAACCAAAGTACATGAGATCATGTCTCATCATCCTGGCTTCTAAGGAGCATTCTGGCTGTACTTCTTCCAGGACAGATTTGTTTGTTCTCTTGGAAGTCAATGGTACTTTCAATATTCTTTGGTTATCTCGACTTCCTCAGAAAAAAACCCTGGTGGCACACTGGTTAAAGTTCTTAGCTGCTAATGGAGATTCACATCTTTAACTGCTGATGCCGCACGGCTGCTCTGCAGGAGAAAAGTACGCAGTCTCTTCTTGTGAAGAGTGACAGCCTTGGAAACCCTGGTCTAACTCTGTTCTGTGGGTCACCAAGAGTCACAATCCATTCGACAGCAATGAGTCTGAGTTTCATTTTAGCTTCTGTTATTTTCTGCATGGTCCAAATTATAGCACTTGTGTAGTTGGAGAAAATACATTTTTTTTAAAAAAAAGAGACAAAACAAACACTTTCAGGGTTTATTTTTGATGCTCTGGTGTTAATCAATACCACAAGACAGAATGTACCACAGAAAAAGCAGGGTGATCTGATTAGCAAGCTAGAAGCAGCCTAGAATGACCTACATGTGCCAGACAATCAATGAAGGCTGAGATGGAACAAGACTAAAAGTCATCAGGTAGCTCTTTCCAAGCAGTCGCTATGAAGAATAAAGAGGTGACATCTTGTACTGAGAATAAAATGAAGTCAAATCTATGTAAAAAATGAGAATTTCCACGGTGGCACAAAGGGTGGATTACTAACTTAAAGATTGGCAGTGAGAATCCACTCACTGATGCCACAGAAGAACTATCCTGCCATCTGTTACCATGCAGGCTGTGGGCAAGAAAACCTCAAACAGTTGTGTTCTATAGCACACTGGTTTCCTAAGGCAAAATTGATGTCACAAGAATGGAATTGACTTAGGTATCTATGTAAAACCACCTAGCTAGTGTCTGCTGCCCTTTGGACAAAGTTCTGTGTAGCTCTTTTACTTATCATGTCTTTTGATCGATTTAGCTACGCCTGTTCAAGACCAAGTTTGAGAGTCTTTTCCAGTATCTGTTTCGATCTCTTCACTCTTTTTCAATGAACATTGGCTTTTTTCATGTATGTTGTCCGTGATGTCATCCCACAACCCGTCTGGTCTTCTGTTATTAGTGTTCAGTGCCCGAGATCTATTCTTGACATGGTCTCGAATGTTAGGTGGGATCTGCTCAAGGGGGCACTTTGGTGCCCATGGACTTGGTTTCGTCTTCTTCGGCTTCTGGTTGAACTTGCATAAATAAACTGAGATTTCAAAGGACAGATCAAGAAGATATGTTTTTAGCACCTGTCCTCAATAACTGATATGGAAATGCTCAGTTTTGTATATTCTGAAGAATACAAATGGACAGATGCACAGTGTCCGAGACAGCTGAGAGGTGTCACAGGAAAACTCAGAGGGGAGATGAGAAAATGCAGAGAGAGCAAGGGAGAGAGAGAGAACACAGGACACAGAGACGGGTGACATCATTAGAACCTAGAACACCTAAGACTGCCACTTGCCTATACATAAAAAGTGGATGCAATGCACTTTTATGAAAATAAAATTTATACAAATAAAAGTGGATGAAATCAGTGCCTCCAAAATTTAATTGTGTTGTGTGGTTGGAATGAAAAGAACCAAATGGAGTATACACTATACATCTGCTTTGTTAAATGATCAGTACTGGAAAGTACACTAATTGCCACTTACAATAGTTGTTTCCCCAAAGGAGCTAACCATAGACAGCATAGGACAGCTACTACGTAAGAATTTGGACGGGGCATGCCAGGCGGAGGATTTTCTTTTTCCTTGGTTTCTCTTCCCATCCCTAGAACAACTCATCTGTCCTATCTGTCAGAAGAGTCCCAGAGTAATTATTTTCAGGGCTCCTTTCTCTTAAAAGTAAAAAGGAAGAAAGAAAGTCTCCCAGTAAGAGATGACAAGTACATCGTTCTTCTTCAGGAGTCTTCATTCACTGTCCCACTTACACGTGCACAGGAGGCCATTGAAAGCACCAGAGCTTGGGTCAGGCGCACCTCAGTCTTCAGAGTTACATCTTTAAGTTCAAGGGATCATTTCCATTCCTTAGCTGTGCTACATGTGAGTTTAAGGTAAACTCCAGTTCACTTAGTGGGGTTTCCAATTCAGATTTCTCTATTGAAGTCTATAAAGGGAGTTGTACACTTCAAAAGGACACAGTTCCAGTTATCTATAGCATGCCTGAATCACCAGGGGCTGGTTAGAAACTAGGTCAAGAGTTCTACATTAGGAACATACTACCAGCCATATTTACCCTTGGGGTCTATGTTAGTAATTCTGAGCAATTTTCTCAATGGTGGGATGCTTCAGCTTAACCACTATCAGGAGGATCCCCTGACCATAGTCTAGAAATGTCACTAGCCCTTTACTCCCAGACAAAGAACGTTGTACAGGGGATTGTACAGGCTACAGTTAGTCTGGACCTGAACAACTTGTCATTAGGTCTCAATTGGACCCATTATGTAATTATTCTAGATTTTTCAAATTCTCTCTTTTTGATTGAGGTTTTTCTCTGTTTTATTTGGTCATTATTGCTAGGTCCTTTGTTTATTATTATTTCTGCCTTTGTTTTGTATGTTTTTCTGTATAGAGAAGTCAGGGTGCATGGATCTATGAAGACAAATGGATGAATAATTACCAGGGGGCACAGAAGAGGAAGTTGGGGTTGCAAAAGGAGTCAACAGCAATAGTTAAAAGAAGGAACAAAATTATCCAAAGTTGATTATGGTGATGACTGCACAACCCTTCTTAATATAATTAATTGGACTATTGAATTGTATGACACATTAATTATATGTCAATAAAATTATAAAAGTAAAAATAAAACAGAAGTCCTAAGGAAACATACACACACGAAGTGTGGTACTTATATAATCTCATGAAGGTATTAAGAGTGAAGGGGTGGAGTCTAGCCTATCAATCAGGTCACAACGTGATGATACTTCCTGGTGGGCATCGCCTTCTCATGAGGATTCTGGGAACTTCTCTCTCTCTCTGCCTTCATCTTCCTATTAACAAGCCACGTGGAACTTTGCTGAGCCCTGTGAAAGCCCCCTCCCCTCTCTGCTTCACCTTGCTCTTGAAACCCATACTTGGAGAGCTGGAGGAGCCATTGCCAGCACTGAGATGCCACCACCACCACATGATTACACAGCTTTGCACCCACTAGCCTATGGTCGTCCTGCATTTTGCAGCACTGCATGTTACTATGTGAGTCTGAAGAGTGGTTTATGGACAAGTATTGGACTGCTGGACTTGATCTGGACTGGGCTGGGATGTTTTCTTAATATACACTTACTCTTTGATATAAAGTTCATCTTTATACATATAGGAGTGTCTCTGAATTTGTTTCTCGTCAACCCAGCTTAACACAAAAAGTACAACTTTGCTCTTTAACACTTTTGCAGCAGATTTTCTCAAGAGACATACATTTCTATCTTTCTGGATTGCTGCTTCGAAATGCCTGAGAGAACAAATATACAATCTTAATAAGCCAAAACTGTCCTTGTCGTTGGAGTTGGGTGCCATCGGGTTGTTTCCAACTCATGGAGACCCTGTGTTCAATGGAAGGAAACAGTGCCCAGTCTTGCACCATGCTCACGTCTGTTGTTGTGCTTGAACCCGTTGCTGCAGCCACTGCCTCGATCAGGCTTGCTGAGTGGCTTCCTCTTTTTCATCGGCCCTCCCCTTTCCCAAGTATGATCTTTTTCTCCAGGCACTGGACATCCAAACAGCATGTCCAAACTTCCCCAGTATTTAAATATTTCTTGTTGCAATTTGAAGCAAATAAACAAACCTATTAATATTGTGAATTGAGTTGGCCTAAATACATATTCCATTCTGGTTACAAACGGCATCAACCTCTTTTCTAAATTCCAACTTTAAGCTCCAAGGTCAAGAGAGGATCTCATTCTAAAAACCCACTGCTAGGCGATTTCAACTCATAGCGACCCTGTGGGCAAGAGAACTACCCCATGGGTTTCTGAGACTGTAACCCTGTACCTGATGAGAAAGCCTTGTCCCCTCCAGTGGAGCAGCAGCTGGGGGTTTGAATTGTAGACCTGGTGGTTAGCAGCCCAACAGGGACCCCAGCATGCCACCAGGGCTCCGTAAGATAAGTGACGCATTTTAAACTGACACCCAGAAGACAACCTTTTGGGACCAGAACACACTAGAGTCTCTTGAAGCCAACCATACACAGATCATCCTAGTCATCACCAAACCAACTCCTAAACTTAACCACAAGGTGTCAAGATGATGGGTTTTAGTTACCTCCATCCAAATCCATGACTATCTCTAACTCTGGGAAACTGGGGTTGAGAACACTTTTATTTGCCAAACTGTGGGATCAACTGCACCATGTGGGGCGAGCTCAAAAGGCACAAAGCTGGCACACGAGGGACACAGAAGCTGAGTGGCACTGCTTGGAGAGTGAGTCTCCCTGATCCACAGATAGGGAAGCTAGAGCCGTCATGGTTGTTGTTAGTGGCCTTCGAGCCGGCACCCTCTCACAGCAAGGCCAGGAACAGCGCCGCAGCGTCACCACATCCTGCGCCCTCGTCTTGATCATCAGTATGTTCGCATCTATTGCTTCAGCAGGAGTCATGCCGCTCAGCCTTCGTCCAGCATGATCGTGGACAACATTCTCTCGTGATCCCTAGGCTCATTGTTAGAAACACGCCCCCAGGCCTCTCTTTCCATTCTGTGTTCTCATGGAAGCTCCACTGACACCTGTCTCCCATGTGTGACTCTGCTGCCATTTGAAATACTGGTGGCAATGTACAATTACTAATACTATGACAAACTGACTGACAAGCGGTGGAGTTATTTAGAAAAGAGCTTAATATGGGTGGATATGATTCAGCGACCTCCAACTTAAGCTGGATTCAAATAATCTCTTTCCTGCCTGATTCAATTCTGCATTCTTCTCCTAGATTTTTGTAGGAAGACCGGTCTTCATCTGGCTAAAAACCGTCACCTTTCTTTAACCCAAAATTGGATCGAGTCATAGTTCCAACTTAGAGTCGCTGGGCTAACGCCCAAAATCCCACTGAGTGCACATATGCTAACTTGGATGGAAATCTCTCCACAGCTTTACAGCATCACAACTCAGACACGAATTGAATTTGCTCAAAAGGAGGTGCCATTTGGTTACAGGCTCAATGTCTCTTAAAAGCACTTTTTATTGAGATTTGTTTAGAAAGCTCTGTGGCAAGGACAAAGGTCTTTTGTAAGCAGTTACTGAAAGCCTTGTCTCCTAGGCAGTGACAAACTCCAGGCATAGTTAAGGCATTGCTAGGAGAAATTCTGTTGCATGAAGAAGGTTTGAACTGAAAGGGATTTGGTCCAATACCATGCTGTATAAAGAAGAAAGCTGAGATCCAAAGAGAAGGACAAAGAAGGAGGGAATCCCTATGTTGAATTTCGTCTAAATTCCAGGGTCATCTTTAATTAAGATGCATATTCTCCAACTGTAGTCAAAGCCTCCATTGGTGTTAGATGGTTCTTCCCCACTCCATCTCATCTTACACACATTGCAAAATTCACAAGCCCTCTTGGACCCTTTGCGGCTGAATTCGTAGTAAACAGTTGGGCCTTATTCCACAGAGATCAACCCCATTGCCATTGAGTCGATATAACAACCCTGTAGAAGAGGGTAGAAATGCATCTTGAGACCTTCAACACTGTAATTTTCACAGGAGCAGCCGGTCAGATCTTTCTCCCAAGGAACTTGAACTGCAGTCCTTGCCACCGAGTGCTGAGCACTTTAACCACTGCACCACCAGCGAATCTTCCATAAAGAATGCAACCTTAGAAACCCTGTGGGGGAATTCTACCCTGTCGCAGAGGGCTTCTCTGAGTTGGAATGAACTTGACAACAATGGGTCCATGAGTGGCTGTGTGAGAGACTGGAGGTGGCTGTGCCTGGTCATTTCCGGGGGCTCAGTGAAGAAGAGGAGCATGGTGATTTGCCAGCGTGGTGAATTAGAAGTTTCATCCTTGAAGCTAAAGATCTGAGACGCAGGAGGTTTCTTCACCTGAGCTTTGGAGTCACCCAGACCAACAGTTTGGGAGAGAAAGGACATGAATGTAAGGCCAAAATCTTCACATCATCGATGTCCGAAATTGATCGGCAGGTTGACGCCTAGTGTTTCTGTTCGCTATGGCGGCATTCAGTGCTTTCTGTCTTATTTTGTTCTGCAATCGGCTAGCTCTTGAAAACAGCCAGTAAAGTGGGCCAGTAGCAGCTCAGGAGAGCAGGAAAGATATCAGTTCCTAACTTCCAGCGCTGAGGTTCAGAGGGATGTGAGAATGAAGTGAGCTACTTGCCCTGAGGAAGCATGAAAGGGAAGTAGGGACCCAGTCTTCAGAGAAGGGCACAAAACTAGGGAACCTTTAGCGGAGAGGATAAAGATACAAGGAATATGTGTAGCATGGAATCGGGAATTTTGAGGGCACATTTGAAAAGTATGGAAGGGAAAGAACAGGGGAAAGAGAAGGAAAGGATTGCTGAGCCACACTGTGGAACAGCGTAATCATTAAGAAGCAGGCTTCAGGCACAGCGAAGGATGAGCAGGACAGGAGGCACAGAGGCCTCTGGCCTGTGAGATACAGACCCACTGAGGTGACTCCGAGGGTGAGGGATCCCAGGCTTATGCAAGGAGGCACCTTAATGGCGAGGCCAGGCTGAGCTGTCTGGGTGGAGTTCCAGGGGTGCAGAGTCCTCGCCCAAGGTCACCTGATAACCGGAAGGTCAGAGGCTCACGAGGAGAGACCTAAAGAGATGACCCTCTCTGAAACGGGGCGCTGTGAATTGAAATCAACTCGACAGCCAACCCCCAACACACTGCCATCGAGTCATAGCAGGAGCTTTTGATACCCGTGCCAAACTAAAAGCACACGGCCTCTTGTTCAAAATTCAACAGGAGAGCAACTTAAACTAGCAATACTTGCTCGCCATCAAGTCGATCCTCATCCCTGGCAAGCCCGGGTCTGTCAGAAGAGAACTTCACAAGGTTTTCAAGGATGGCTTTTCAGAAGTGGATCACCAAGCCTTTCGTCTGCGGCACCAGCGAATGGAATCAATCTGCCAGCCTTTGGGTAAGCAGCTGAGCTCGTGAATGGTTTGCACCCCCATGCGCACGAGCCCGTCCCTGGCTGGAGTCACACCTGTGTCGTTGGGTACCGACGAGTCATTTCCAGCTCCCAGCAGCCGTGTCTACACAGAGTGAAACCCCACCCGGGCCTGCACCATCCACACGGTCGTAATGGTGGCGCCCGCTGTGGGAGCCACTGCGCTAATCCGTCCTGTTGAGGCCCTCTCACTGCCCTTCCACTTTGCCAGGCATGATGCCTTGTCCAGGGGCTGGGCCCTCCTGACGACACACCCAAAAGAAGTGCAGTGAGGTCTCCCCATCTTCGTTTGTGACTGCACTTCTTCACAGCACGTGCCTGTTGCTCGCGATGCATCCTTTACCCCAGCACACTATCGGACAGACCACAGACCTCAATAGTTGTTTTGTAACGAAATAGCTATTCACATGTATTATCGTCCTGGCTATCCAGGTGAGAAAACTAAGACCCATACCATGACTTATTCAAAGCCACACAGCCACGTAGTAACTAGGGCTAAAACTAGATTTTCTGACTCCCAATTCAGAACTTTTTCCATTAAAGTACGTTCCTATCTAAACTCACCAGTTGCTCCTCAGTTCCCATGAGGCTCTCTGTTCCCATAAAGATTTGCAGCCTCAGACATCCTATACAGGTTCCCTATAGGTTGGAATTGACTTGATGGCAGTGGGTTGGCTCATCTAAACACCGGATCACTTAGGCAACAGCAGCACCGAGACAGGAGGCTTCTCAAGAGAAGATGGAGGGGAAAGGATGGCGTGGGTAGAGGCTCTGAGAAGTACAGGAGGAAGTTCAAGCACAGCAAGCTTC
>NW_022103898.1:35488476-35499043 GCF_000313985.2 Echinops telfairi | reverse complement strand
AAAAAAAAAAAAGAAATGCAAGAAAAGAAAAATGAATTAACCATTTCTAAAAAAAAGAAAGAAAGAAAGAAAGAAATCCAACTTGTAACCACTGTGTCACTAGGTCTCTACAAGAAAAGACAATAAAGACAGAGCAGCAAACATGCAAGCCCGGTGTTTACTTGATGAGGTTTGGGAGGCATGAAGTGACCGAGGACATTGCTATGAAGGTGTCGTAATGTTCATTCTGGATTTCTCTATTCATGCGGACTGAGAGCCGCTCAGAGATCACAGTTCACTAGAAATAGAACCTCTTCTCCCTTCCAACAATCACACCGTGTCCTTTCATGGGAAGCAGCCAAGTGAGAAGTGTGGGCAAAGGTGCCGGAGGGGTCACGGCCACGGTCCAGAGACAAGACCGCGGGCACTCTCTGGGTGTGGTCAGAGGTGGGAACATTGGACGAAGAGACCGCAGCTTGGGTAAGGGCACTCCTGCCAGAGACCACCCTTCTAGACTTGACACCTAGCTCATCACTTACTAGCTGGGTGACCTCGGGCAAGTGGCTTGTCTTCTCTGTGCTTCGGTTGTCTCATCTGTAAAATTACGATATAGTAATATTTGTCCCTTTAGGTAGCTGGCACTGAGAGGATGAAATATACTAATCCAAGGTGTGCATTTAGGGGAACAATCAGTGTCTAGCCAGTCTTCAAGGAGCATTAGCAGAAAAAACGTCTCCATTCTACACCTTCCCTCCAGTGATGACCCCCACCCCGACCCCCAATGATATCAAACCTTGATCAATGACCCTTCCCTTCCTCCTGTCCCTCACATACTGAGAAAGAGCAGGGTCATCTAGTATTCACCTTCCTTACTGATGACTAACCTGCATGCCTAAGGTCCTACAGCCCCTGAGGGGTGGAGGCAGAATCAGGACCCGAACCCAGGATGCGAGGCTTGGTGCAGCATTCCTCCCATGGCATCACGCTGTCTCTGCGAGGTGCCGAGGTGAGTGGGAAAGATGACACGGTACTTGGTGAGTGTGATGCTCAAATGCTCCTGAAAAGGCTAAAAGAGTCTATTCCATACCTGCCTGGCCCTCTCTCCAAATCTCCTCGGGGTTGTTCAAATCAGCAGGCTCTGGCAGGGGATCCACCCTGGGGTCTCAGACGTTTGTAGCTTCCTTAGTCTGAGGCAGGCCAGAACACAGACATGAGCAGTGTTTCTGTGTTGGGTCTGTCCCCCTGTAATTTAGAAGTCCAGACAGCTACACTGGAAGACAGGAAGGAAAATGTTGGGCCCTTAAAGACAAGCTTAGGGTAGGGCTTCCGAGAAGGTGGAGCCAAGCTGCTAGTCAAAACTTGCTCCTTTGAAACCAGTCCACTCACTCCTAAGATGAGCTCAAGGAAGAAAATTATCTTCCCATTCTGGAGTTTTCCATTAGCTCTCCGTTCCAAACGCCATAAAAGAGACAGCAGAAAAAGCTGGCCGCAGCCCAAGGAGCAGAGACAAAAACCAGACATTATTTATTTAAGACTGATAGCTATAAGCTGACTTCTATTTTATATCAGACATGTCCATTGTTTCCATGGTCCAGGATGGAATCACCTGCAGGACCTGGTGATTCCAGATGGCTCCACAGGTTTAAAAGTATTTCAGTGAAAGATGAAGAACCTCCCCTCCTCTCATAGCAGCTTCTCTAACCCATGCAACACCACTCTGAGCTTGGAAAATGTTAAGGAAAATTCTCCCCAGTGAAATGTCTCGTGATGAAGAACTGAATAAAACATTTTGACAAAGACATTTCTAAAGATCTTTCCACTCCAGAAATATTGGTTGTTTTTGTTGTTACGGACTGCAAACCAGGATGCCTATAAAGAGCTCTCTGTGTTCCCTGAAGCTCTCTTCATGAATCCTTAGGAAGGATGGAAATAAGATGGGGCTCAGCGATCTGGGGCCTTTGCCAGGGGCTCAAGATGCAAGCTTAGCTAGCACAGTGGTGGCAACGTGATATGCCTCTTGCTTCCGGCTCTTCCGATTGGCATGGTTTCCACCTGCCCTCCTTGGGGGGACTGGCTTATGCTCCTGGCTTATCTATACCCGGTGTCTGCTCATTATTGAACAAGAAAGTAGGCTCACTTCCACCCCCCACGTCCAAATGCTCCCAAGTATGGAGCTAAGGATCAGCGGAAATAGACAGAGGGGCTGAACTGAGAAGCCCTTTTGACAGAACTCAGCCACCTTGAGTGGGTGGTTCCTGCCATGAGACATGGGAGAAAGCCGAAGCTTCCAAATCTCCTAAAGAGCTACAGCCACAGAAACCTACAGGGGCAGTTCTACTTCAACCTATAGGATCACTATGGGTTGGAATCAGGTTGATGGCAGTGAGGGGGGATAGAATTAACCGTATGGTTAGGAATCCTTTGGAAACCATGATAGTCTCATGCTAATGATCTCTTTCATTTGGATAATTTGTCTTTGTCTTGTTTAAGATTTAATAAAGAGGTCTCTATAAAATATATTTGTTTGGGGGGCCTTTTTATACTTTTTGGTGCCTGGTCCCTGTGCCTGCCATTATTATCCCCTAGATTTCACATCTTCAAGACTTTTCTTAAATGTTACCTTAGTAAGCCTTTCCCAACTATTCCTTTTAGAATGGCGAAATCCTTCCTATATGAGGGGGTTTAAAAAGTTTTGTGGAGTAGAGACCCAAAGCCCATTAGTAGGCCACTGGAGATCCCCTTGCAGAGGGGTCTCGGGGAGGAGATGAGCCAGTCACGGGGTGATGTAGCAACGATGAAAAATACAACTTTCCTCTGGTTCCTGAATGTTTCAACCCCGCTCCCACTATCATGATATGAATTCTGCCTTGCAGGTCTGGCTAGACCAAAGGATGTACACTGGTACAGATAGGAACTGGAAACACAGGGAATTCAGGGTGGATGATCCCTACAGGACCAGTGGTGTGAGTGGCGATACTGGGAGGGTAGAGGGAGAGTGGGTTGGAAAGAGGGAACCGATTATAGGGAGCTTTATGTGACCTCCTCCCTGGGGGACGGACAACAGAAAAGTGGGTGAAGGGAGACGTCGGACAGGGCAAGATATGACAAAATAATAATTTATAAATTATCAAGGGCTCATGAGGGAGGGGGGAGTGGGGAAGGAGGGGGGAAATGTAGACCTAATGCCGGGGGCTTAAGTGAAGAGGAAATGTTTTGAGAATGATGCGGGCAAAGAATGTACAAATGTGCTTTACACAATTGATGTATGTATGGATTGTGATGAGTTGTATGAGCCTCTAATAAAATGATTAAAAGAAGAAATTGAAAAAAAATAAAATAAAATAAAAAGTTTTGTAGAAAAAGAGAATGAAAGGATAATGGATTTTTTTCCATGAACTTTTTGAAATGTGTGTGTCTGTGTGTGTGATATATGTATATAAACTCTCAAAACAAACTCATTGTCATCTAGTTGATTCCAATATCATAATGTTGCTGTAAGACAAGGTAGAACTGCCCCTGTGGGTTTCCAAAACTGTAACTCTTTATGGAAGTAGAAAGTCTTGTCTTTCTCCCATGGCACAGCTGGTGGCTTTGAATGGGTGACCTTGAGATCAGTAGCCCAATGCAGAACTATGAGAAACCAGTACAGCTCTTCATGTTTATGTTCCTTGGAGGAAGGATTTTGCTCACTGAAGTATTCCGAATGCCTAGAAGGCAATTTGGCACACGATAGATGTGTGCTGAGAGATCTGCAAACATCACCATAATCTTGCCTTTTCTGTCACCAATTGGCTAGAGACCCTGAGTAGTCATTTCACCTCACTCCCACCCTGACTCCCATTGAGTTGATTTCCAACTCATAGTGACTCCATAGAAGGTTTCAGAGACAGCACATTTTTTATGGCAGGAGATAACTTCATTTTCTCCTGAGGAGTGACTGGTGGGTTTGAACCACTGACCATGTGGTAAGCAATCCAATACTTGATCAATGCTGCCCTCTGTAAATGCCATTGCTGTTCTCTCAGTGAGTTCTACCTTGAATATCTCCCTCATCCAGGGCCCCTGCCCAGCGTCTGGCCTGTGTCTTTGACTTCCTGAGCTGCCTGACCTGTTGGACAAGAATGTTAACTCCTACAATCCAACGCCAAGTCCTGATTTGCAGGCTCTGTGTAGGCCATGGAACTAAGGGACAAAGAAACCCAGTGTCAAGGATTCCACAGGCAACAGGCAATTTCATCTGTTGCATGCAGCCAGGATCCCACCAGATAGCCTTGAGTTCTCTCATTAGAAGAACTATTTGTGTGTGTGTACATGTGCACATCCTGGGAGAACTGACATCACCAAATTCCAGACGAACAAAAACCAATTGTATCCGGTCTCGAAAAGACATCCTGGGAAATGGTATTTTCCCTGCTTGCTTGTTTAATCTCTCACATCTCAAAGGAGATTGATTCAGTGCCCACTCCACACTATCCTGCCTCACGAAGACAACCAACAAAACCCATATGGAAATGGAATAACAAACACAGGCATAGAGGTTAGCATTTATAACACTTATTTGTGAGACACAATTCAATTCATAAACACAACCAAAGATAGGTGTTTTTCCCCTGGCAGATTGTCAAGATGAAGACAATACACATTTTCAGAGCTCTGAGTGGTGGCACTATAGGTTAGGGGTAGGTGTTGGGCTACTGTCTGTAAAGTCAGTGTGCAAACCCGCCAGTTGCTCCATGGGAGAAAGATGAGGCTTTTTGCTCCCACAAAGACTTCCAGTCTGGAAAATCCTGTAGAAGGTTGTGATGAGTCAGAATTGATTCAATGGCTAGACACTTTCTACCTCACTACAGGAACTTGCTGTTATTATCATTGTCCTTATTTTATAGATTAGAAGATAAAGGCTTAACCACATTACCTGACTTGTATAAGAGCACCCAGCTAGCCAAAAGTTGAACTCATGCCTAATGACCTTGAAAGACCTTCCACCAGGCGGAGTTGCCTTTCTCATAAGGTGGGTGGTAGAGTGCTGAGAACTTCACTAGTAAATCCCTGACCGCAAAATATGTATTACACAACTTCTACGCCCCAGGGCATGTTTCCTTCCTTCAAGGAAATTGTACTTTTAAGAGTCTGGAAATGATAACACGAGCCAGTTTGACGATGAACCAAACTGAGGGGCTCAAGCAAAATGAAGTAAGACTTAATCCTCAAAGGGTTTTGTTCCCTCCCCACCCCCTTTTGCCAAAAGGTCTGACTCCTGCAAGATGGAGATACTTTTCAATTTTTCACTTAGAATTTTTTAAAACCTTAAAAAATGCTAGCAATTAAATGCATGACATACACACTTCTCGAATGATCACTCGGGATGATTTCACCTGGTGATAATAAAAGACCCAAATGAAAGTGGATTTGAGAATGAGTGTGGGAAACCCAGGAAGCGAGTGTCTGTGGACAAACTCCCAACATTCACACATTAAGGAGTCTGGGAGGCCAGGGCTTCTGTGCGGGAGACCTTCTCGGTCGTGGGTTGAAGATGAATTCTAGTCACATTCTCCTAAGTAAAAGTTATTCTGCTCAATGTTCCCCCATAATAAGGCCAATTTTGTAGTGCAGTTTGCAAGCACATGGTCACTTACTATATGCTTAAGAGTTAACTGCTTGAAGGTTGTCTGCCTAAAGGTTGTGTGTCATCCAGAGCAATCAAACCCTATTATCTGGCCCACCCGAAGTCGGGCCCACTCCCTTCTGGTAAGGATCATAGACTGTTCACCTGGAGAAGAGCTCAAGGACACCTAAGGTCAAGCCTGTTCAGAGACGACCAAGGTTAGGCTGCCATCTTAACTCTAGAGCCCACCCACCTTGTTGCGTATGTACCTTCCTGTCACATGTATGCCTCTAGTACCTCCCCTTCCTATTGCGTGTATACCCTTAGCTCATCCCCCTCATGTTACATGTATCTATCTACTATAACCCCCTTCCTGTTATGTGTGCTTATCATGTCTTGCATGCCTGAGATTATATGAACTTGTGTGAGAATATATTACTGCCTCATTCAGGTTCTGGTCTCCATCTGAAGAGGTAAGGCTTTGCATGCCATGTGTCACGTCTCTATAACGTACCCCTCAATCACACAACCACTTCCTTGGACCCATTCCATTGTGGAGGCTGGTGCCCACCAGTGAGAACATTTATTATCATACAAGAAGTATAAAGTGACAGTAGTGTTGGGATGGGTGAAGTTGGTTGCTCAGCAACATTATCGGACGTTTTTCTCTTTTATTGCCTGACTGCCGTTCTCTGTACAATGATGATCTTAAAATAGGCTCCTGAAATGGGTCCAAGATTCAACCAACATGACAAGTGGAATGAAAATATTTGTGTATCAGGTCTCATTCTAGAATCAAGATAAAACTTGCCTCTTTCTGGGCCTGGCATGAAGCTTCAAGAACTGCTTGAAGCATGACCATCTTCTATGCTTTGCAGAAACACATGAAAATTCCCACTGCTTACTCACATTTCAAGCCTCTGTTGTGTCATGTCTGCTTCCATTCCACTGGCCACAGCAAATTCCCTGGCAAAGCCAGCAATCAGGGAGAGGGAAAGACAATTACATGATGTGGCCATGGCAAGGATGTGCAGGGATAATATAAAATATTAGTGGAGGGAGGGAAGAATCAGGCTCAAGAATTCAATTTACCAAACATGGTTACATTAGATCAAACCTTAAAAAATTGCTATTTTTTAGGCACAAAGTAGTTGTCTATTGACCTTTTCTGATAGTTCAAACAAATAGCATCAGTGGATCTAAGCCCTGAGCTAGGCCTTTTGCCCATCAGCTAGTAGGACTTTCTGGAAAGCAGCCCAGACAGCTGATAACTGCCTAAAAGGTAAATTCTGCTAAGCACAGAGGAAATGAAAAATATGTCAGTGTCTGTCACAGACATAGCTGTTTAGTTCTCTTTCAGTTGAGTTCTGCCCCATTTAAATCAAGCACTCCTCAGAGTTAAGGATTGTGTGGAAATAAATCTTCAAAGCTGAATCCCATTACTGTTTGTCCCTGGAGACTCAGGAGCATTTTGGCCCCTCAAGATGAGTATCTCTTCTAAGGTGAACTTTAATTACATTTCAGAGGGGCTATAATCCTGCTTAGTCATAGCTTCTTCCAGGTGGCTTCCCCTAATGTCTCCCACTCCTATCTCCACGGAGGCTAGCTTAGCTGCCCTGCTCTGCATACTGTAATTCTCTATGTATTTTCCCTGTGATACTTAACACACAGTAAATATCTGTATATATCAGTAATATCAGTATATATCAGTAAATAACAGTAAATATCTAAATATATACCAATCTCTGTCTTTAGATTGTGAGTTACCTGCGTGGCTGATCCACATGGGAAGCAATAAGTTCTGACTTCACATCCCTCACATTTTCCCTGGCACCATGGTGACCTACCTCAGTCAAAGGAAGAGCCCAAACAGAAAGGTATTGAAAGAGAGAGCAAGGAGAAGTGTGTTTGGGAAGGAATTTGATTCTGGGAGTTCACAATGCACCCCTCTGAGCTCTTGGAGTCCAAATGTGTCTACTTTGTTGACAAAAAGCCAGCCCGTGTTGATGTAGTCATTATTTCAGTCCTTTTGTCAATGACCAGTCATCTTTATTTATTTTTAAAATAAATAATTTTAGTCTAATGTTTGTTGTTGGAAGTGTTCACTGCAGAATGTACAGTTATCCAACAGTTTCTGCATGCTCAAGTCAGTAGCATCAGTAAGTATTTATTAAGTATATATTAGGTGTCGAGCATTTGGCTAAGTTTTGTGAACAGCTACCTAGTTTCCATCTGCTGTGTAACTCAAATTCTAGAGAAGAAAGTAGACAATATGAGGAGGCTTCAAAGGGTTCATGGAAAAATGAGACTGAACGATAATGGAAAATTCCACAAACTTTTTGAGTCCCTCCTATCCCCGAAATAAAATTTTAAAAATAAATGAAGCATAAAACAGGATCATTTCAGTCTTATAAGTGCACTGAAAGATCTAACTAAGGTAATGGGATAGAGATTAACAAAGTGGGAAAGGTAGAAAGGCTTTGAATAACACAAGGTCACTCTGGACATTGATGCTGAAACTTAAATTAGAAAAGATATCATACCTGTGCCATCTAATGGATGTATATTGCCTGTGGTACTTATGCAAAGGCAAAAACCAAAGGTTGAAAGAATTGGCATGTTCCAAGAAAACCAGGATATCAGACTGGTGGGACTCTTGAAACAAGGGGTGGAGAGTAGATGAAGACGTAGTCAGAGAAGGTATTAGATCATATAACAATAATATTGGGTTGAGTAAGCTTTAGCTCCGGCTGACTTTATGTAAACAGAACAAAGGGTCACGTGATCCTGTACCATCTTCATGATTGGTGAATTTTTGAGTCCAATCATTGTAGCCATGGTGTCAATCCAACTCACGGAAGGTTTCCCTTTCTTTCATTGGCCTTCTACTTTACCAAACATGATGTTATTTCCTAGCAATTGGTCTTTTCTACTGGTAGATCCTAAACAAGTATGCTGAACTCTTTCCTCTGATCAAAGCTGGTCCCATTTCTTCTAAAACTGATTTGTTCCTTCTTTTGGAAGTTCCTGGTATATTCAGTATTCTTTGCCAGCCCCACAGTTTGAATACGTCAAGTCTTCCATCTTCTGGCTTTTATAACAATAGCATGCACATTTACTGAGGACTCACTTGAGGATTCCAAGTGTTCTGTTTTATTTGCAGTTGGTCATTTGATCCCCACAATAATCCTATCAACTAAATACTACCATGACCCCCACTGTGCAGATGAGGAAACAGTGCGGCTCAGGTGCTCAATTCTCACAAGGTGGTTCAAGTGCTCGGAGGTAGAGCTTAGCTTTGAAACCAAGCAACGGGCTCCAGATGTTGGTTCCTAACCATTTTGTTAGACAGCCATCTTTTAAAATCAATCAATCAATCATTTTACTGGGGACTCTTACAGCTCTTATAACAGTCCATACATCAATTGTATCAAGCACATTTGTACAGAGGTTGTCATCATCATTTTCAAAACATTTTCTTTCTACTTGAGCCCTTAATATCAGCTCCTCTTTTTCCCCTCCCTCCCTCCATGCCCCTCCCACTGTCATGACCCTTGATAAATTATAAATTATTATTATTTTCATATCTTACACTGTCTGCTTAGACAGCCATCTTATAATCAGTGGTTTAGATGTAATTCTAAGAGCAACAAAATATTATTGATGGCCTTTAAGTCAAGCAGGGGCATTGATAGGACCTGTTTAGTGTTTTGAGATTGGCTACTGTGTTGTCAGCAGATTGGAGCAGCTCAACAGGGGAGGCAAAGAGATCAGCTGATGACCATTTTGGATTTCCAAAGGGAGAGTTCGTGGACGTGAAAGTAAAATGTGAGAGAAATAGACGTCTTTGAGATTTTATGTCAAATCAGAACAGTAGAAGACTGTTGATGACTTGGATGTAGGGGTGAGGACAAGAGAGGAGCGAAAGGCTCATTCCAGGCTTTTGACTTGACACCTTGCTGGAGGGACAACGACTTAGCTGGGGAAGAACAAGATGCAGAGGGACATTTGATGGATATTTAAATAGCTAGCCGCCATTGCTTTAGAGCGTTCCTGTTTCTTCACAAGGAACAGTTCTTTCTCATAGAGTTTCTTACTGTGAATTAGGTGAAGGTTTATAGAACAGGCCATTCGTTTTATGTTTTATTTATTTTATTGGGGTCTCGTACAACTCTTACCACAATCCATTGACACATCATTGTGTCAAGCACATTTGTACATCTATTGCCCTCATCATTCTCAAAACATTCGCTTTCTGCCCCAGCCCCTGGCATCAGCTCCTCATTGTTTATCTCCTCTGCCTTAGGAACCCTTGATAATTTATAAATTATCATTATTTGTCATGGCCTACACTGTCCAATGTCTCCCTTTACCCACTTTTCTGTTGTCTGTCTTCCAGGGAAGGGGTTATATGTACACCCTTGTAATTGGTTCCCCCTTTCTACCCCACCTTCCCTCCACCCTCCGGTTTCACCACTCTCACCACTGGTCCTGGGTTTCTGGGTTTCTAGCTCCCATCTGTACCAGTGTACACCCTCCGGTCCAGCCAGATTTGTATGGTAGAATTGGGGTCATGATAGTGGGGGGTGGGGGGAAGTATTTAAGAACTACAGGAAAGTTGAATGTTTCATCGTTGCTACAATGCACCCTGACTGGCTCGTCTCCTCCCCGCGACCCTTCTGTAAGGGGACATCCTGTTGCGTAAAGATGGGCTTTGGGTCCCCACCCGCACACTCCCCCTCATTCACAATGATATGATTTTTTTGTTCTTTGATGCCTGATACCTGATCCCTTCAACACAGGCTAGTGTGCTTCTTCCTGATCCCTCATGATCACACAGGCTGGTATGCTTCTTCCATGTGGGCTTTGTTGCTTCTGAGCTAGATGGTCACTTGTTTACCTTCAAGCCTTTAAGACCCCAGATGCTATATCTTTTGCTAGCCAGGCACCCTCAGCTTTCTTCACCACGTTTGCTTATGCACC
>NW_022103898.1:35486871-35488287 GCF_000313985.2 Echinops telfairi | reverse complement strand
TCTTTCCTCTATTTCCTTTTACTTTCTTCTTGTCCCACTGTCATGCTCAGCCTTCATTTGGGTTTCAGTAATTCCTCTCTGTTACTTTTCCCTTGATCAAGCCCTACCAGGCCTCTTACACCCTCCTCACCACTGATTTTGGATTACTTGTTGTTCCCTTGTCCCTGGGTTTATTAACACCACTTCCTTTCCCCCACCTCCCCCTCTCCCATACCCCCCTGAAACCATAGGTCCTGTTGTTTTCTCCTCCAGATTGCTTCTCCAGCCTATCTTATCTAGAGAGACCTGCTGAGATAATAATATGCACAAAAACAAGACAGAGCAAAACAAAGCAGCAAAAGAAAACAAAACAGCAATACAATTCAGTACTTCAAATACCTGTTGTTTCAAGTCACCCTTTGCAACCCCCTCAATGTGCTGCCACGTGCCTTTCTCCTGCCCTGTGCTTTCCACTTCCATTCCTCTTCACTCCCAACCCTCTGAACTTGGTCCTTGGGTAAAAATGCCACTGTTTGGATCATTAAGTGGTTAATTATTCTGCCATGGGGGTGAATTGATTTCCGGACATGCCAGGTAACCAAGAGCCATATTCTTGGCAGACCCACCAGTCTGTGTCTGACCAGGAAGCTGGATGTCTTTTATGATTTTGAGCTCCATTTCACCTTTTTCTCCTGTGATACCCAGCACCTTCTAATGTGATTCTTTTTAAAAAGAACATATGGTGATAGCAGCCAAACAACATCTAGTTCTTCTGGTCTCAGGGTTGTAAAGATGATGTGTTCGTGGGCCATTAGTCCACTGGACTAATTACTTCCATATGTCTTTTGATTTTCCTCACTCTTCCTGGATGGAGAGAGACCAATAGTTGGCCCTTAAATAGCTAATTACTCATGAGCTTTGAAAACCCTAGTTTCAAATTAGGATGTTCACCAAATTAGGTTGTAGAACATTGTCTTTGTGCTATGCCAATTCTTCTTAGTGTCTCCCAAGACTATGGTTTTGATCCCCCAGGCTTATTAACTCATTTCCTCAAAGTGTTTGGTTATGTCTAAGAGGTGGTTGTAATTTTGCCTCTGTATCCTATAACACATTCATGGATATATTTGCAGCAAAGATAAATATATACATGCAAATATCTTCTGTCAAGTGTATGTGTGTGTGTGTGCATGTGTGTGTGTGTGTGTATATGTGTATCCATGGATATAATTCCACTCTCCTTCCCACACCTGTTCAAACTGCCCATCGCTGCAAGCATCTACTCATAGACCTATTGCAGGATTGTATATGTAACAGTATTTGCCTTTGTTGACTTTAACTCTTACAAACCTCCCAGTGTCTCCCCCTCTGTCCATCTTTCTGTTGCCAACATCCCTTTTATTGTGTATCGTATTGCCTGACTTTGGGAAGTAGATATCT
>NW_022103898.1:35481049-35486745 GCF_000313985.2 Echinops telfairi | reverse complement strand
GGCCATGGCTGCTCTTGAAGGAACCAACTCCAGGTGTCTCAAATGGAAGACACAAATTCTACCACTGAATGACTAGTATCCCTTTCCTGACAAGTTGTAAAAACTCTTACAGCCTCACCTCATTCTTGGATGAGATCACAGAGGATGAGCATATAGATAGAGATTAGGCCTGAAAAATAAAACACTTTATTTGAAGATCCAATAGAGAAGGAAGCATGTCACGGTTAGACATTGAACATGGAAGACGAAAGAAAAACGGATGCATTTGAATTGTGGTGCTGGTGAAGAATATCGAAAGTACCATGGATTCCTAAAAGGACAAGCAAATCTGTCTTAGAAGAAGGCCAGAGGGCTCCTTAGAGAAAAGATGACAAGACTTTCTCTGACATACTTCAGACATGTCAGGAGAGATCAGCCCTGGAGAGGGACATCATTCTTGGTAAAGTGGGGTGGGGTGGGGTGGCAGGGCAACAGAGAAAGGCTTTTGACCAGCTAGACTGACCCTGGGGCTGCAACTGTGGGCTCAAACGTAGGAACACTTGTGAGGCTGGCATATGATAGGCCAGCGTGTTCTTCTGTTGTGCATACGGTTGCCTTGGGTTGGAACAGATTTGCCGTGACCTTCCAACAACAACAGAGAAGGAAAAGCCAGCATGTTAGTGACCTTGATGACGGCAGTGGAGTAAAGTACTTGGTGTGTCTCTTCTATCCATCCTCTTTGTAACTCCCACCAAATGATTGGGCAGAAGCAGGCCAATAGTGTAAAGGACTCTGCTTCATGTCCGGATCATTTTGGTCATTCTGGCAGGTATGAAGAAAGCCATTTCAGAACCATTCTTTCCTACATCCAAAAGGAAAGAAGAGCAGCCAGGAAGTGCATGCAAGAGCCCTGCTGGAGGCGGCACAGGCAGAGAGGCCACAGCACCAAGACCATGAGGCCAAGTGGCTGGCTTCCAGCTTAAAGAACAAGTCGAATGCCTGTGGGCAGGAGGCTGGCTTGCAAAGTGGCATCTTTTGAGGGCATTATCAGTGCTTAAGGAATTGTTGTGTCATTTGCTTGAATAGGGGAGAGGTCAAGGGACCACGAGGCTGAGGGGTGAGGACCAGAGAGACTTGCCTTCCAGCATGGTTGAGTAGAGGCACTGAGAGTAAATGACCTGGATTCGTAATGCTTTCTGATTCTGACTTTGTGTAACCTATCAACTTCTCTAGAAAGCCCTCATACTCATGCGCATTGCCCATGAGTTCTAGGTAGCCATGGGAAAGCACTATTGGATCTAGCAGAGAAATGAAGTACCATGAGAGGGACAGTTGGTGTCAGAAGAGGAAAGGAAGTTGGAAGGTGGGGGCTTGCTTGATCTCCCTGAGCTGGTGTGGAATTGGATTCTCCTTCCCACTGAATAGCTAGAAAAGGTCCGATGTGACCCCGTGCCATTTCTCCAATGACAAATAGAACCCCCAAAATAACATGAATAAACAAATGTACTGCAGAAAGTAAAGCTGTAGACAGAATTCCGTTTTCACTTCATTTGTTTTGCTTTTTTCAGTGTGGGTGATGGATATATAGGGGCCTCTGTTTGAAAGTGATCTATGTAAGAAAACCTTCTTATTGCTGAGTGTTGCTGAGTCATTCCAAAGGACAGCGCCTCATGGTTGAAGAATGGTCACTGCTAAACCACGCCATCCAACATACCTACAACCCCGTGCCGTTTCTTGGCAGCCCACAGCCTGAGGTAACAGGATTCTGAGGTTTGGCAGAGAAAAGTCTGGCATGTGCGAACTGCTGGGAAGTATGCACAGGCCCTCTGGCCTGGCGGCTCAAAGAAAGGGGGTTGCTTCAGCTCCGTCTCTTTTGGCACCAAAATTCACCTTGGATGAAGCAGATTGGAGTCTGCCAAGCAGGTCTCCCCATTCCTAACAAAAGCCAGACTGGCATCCTGGGCTTCAAGTGGGATTGTTCCAGTTCCCATGTTAACAGCAGACTCTGCACTAACCTGACAATTTGAGCAAATTGTACAGAATTACAAGTGGTGGAATGATGAGTCTTACCCAATAGGGAGTGTTGAGACAACTAAATAGTAGCTCTGGGGTGAGTGCCAGGAGCCCCTTCTCAGAGTGGAGTGGAGCCATCACAGAAATGAAAGAACGGCAGAGACGGCAGAAACAGATGACTGAGAGTCTGCTGTTTTAAACAAATGCAAGAAAGACAAAAGGAATTGCTTGCAACTCAGGAAAGAAAATGGGATTTCAAGTCATCATCCAAGTCAGTAGACTCTGAGACGTAGCTGGAGCCATCCAGCTGAACCATGATTTGAATAATGGATTGTTTTTGTGTAAATAAGACCCATACTGATAAACAGTGTAATGAAGGGGGTAAGTGGTCAGGCTCTGGAGCCGCACTGCCAGGAACAAACTGTGACTTTACCGCTTGCGTTCTCATTGCAAATGTTCTTCTGTTCCCTCAAGTGTACAATGAAGATGGCATATTTTACTATTCAGTGTGTTAAAACTTGGATAAAACTTAGAATGGTGCTGACACAGGAAGCTGCTTCCCTGAATGGGCGCAGAATAGTTCTTCTCTCACCTCACAGGGAGAAGGAGACACAAACTCAAGGTCAAGGCCGACGAGAGGTGGAGGTCAGACATGTCCCCATTCTCTAACCTTCTTCATCAACTATCCCCCCCAAGGTACACTACACGTCTCAGCTCCGTTTGATTATTTTTTGCAATAGCCACACCAAACTCCTAGATAACACTCAGGACAATGGAGCTTACTAGGGAAGTTGATGGGTTAAAATGCAGGATCAGAAATGGTCAACAAAATTTCAAAGGATAATTCGAGAAGACAAAGTAAAGAACACCCAAAAGAAGCACCCCTTTGCCCTAAGGTGTGCTAATCCCTTAAGGCAGCGGTTCTCAACCTGTGGGTCACAACCCCTTTGGAGGTCAAACGACCCCTTCACAGGGTTGCCTGATTCATAACAGTAGCAAAATGACAGTGATGAAGTAGCAACAAAAATAATTTTATGGTTGGTGGGGGGGAAATCACTGCAATATGAGGAACTGTATTAAAGGGTCCAGGCATTAGGAAGGTTGAGAACCACTGCCTTAAGGTATGCTAATCTTAAGGTGTGCTGACACATAATATCTTTTTTTTTAATGCCTAATATCTTAAATTAAAATAAATAAAGAAAAAATTCAATCCTTCAGTTTTAATATTGAAAAAAAAAACCTATGGGCAAAACATTAAAAGATTCAGGAGGTATCAAAACAAGATAGAAAGAATACGCAAAGCCACTGTACCAAAAAGAATTAGCTGACATTCTATCATTACAAGAGGTAGCAGATGAGCAAGAACAAATGGTCTGAGAGAAGAAGTTCAAGCTGCACTGAAAGCATTAGCCCAAAACAAGGTTCCAGATATTTTTGGAATACCAACTGAAATGTTTCAACAAGCTGATGAAGCCCTGGAAGCACTCACTTATCTGTACCAAGAAATGTGGAAGACTGCGACTTGCCAACGAACAAGCAGAGAGCCCTACTTGTTCCCATTCCAAAGAAAGGTGACCCAAGAGAAAGCACAAATGATAGAACGACATCGTTGATATCACATGCAAGGAACCGGTTGCTGCAGTTCATCCAACAGGGGTTGCCGCAGTACGTTAACAGGCGGCTGCCAGAGAGTCAGGCTGAATTCAGAATAGGATGTGGAACAAGGGAAATCCTTACTGATGTCAAATGAATCTTTCCTGAAAGCAGAGAATATCAAACAGATGTTTACTTGTGTTTCATTGACTACGCCAAGGCGTTTGACTCTATGGATCATAAAAACTATGGACAGCTTTAACAAGAATGGGATTCCAGAACACCTCATTGTGCTTGTGTGGAACCTGTGCATGGATCTAGAGGTAGTTGTGTGATGAGCACAAGGGAATATTGCCTGGTTTAAAACCAGGAAAGGTGTGAGCCAGGGTTGTCTTCTCTCACCATCCTTTTTCATGCTGTATGCTGGGCAAAGCATTAGAGAAACTGATGCTATGAAGAAGCATGCAGCATCAGGATTGGAGGAAGGCTTATTAACAACTTTGAAATGCAGATGACAAAGCCTTGATTGCTAAAGGTGAGGAGATCTTGAAGCACTTGCTGATGAAGATCAAGGAACATCACCTAAGTGAGGATTAGAACTCAATAGAAAGAAGAGCCAAATCCTCATAACTGGACCAATAGGTAACATCATGATAGATGGAGCAATGTTTGAAGTTAAGGATTTGGACTTGCTTTGATCCACAATCAATGCTCATGGAAGAAGCATTTAAGAGCTCAAATGACTCATGGCATGAGGTAAATAAGCTGCACAAGACTTCTTTAAAGTGTTCAAAAGCAAAGCTGTTACATCAAGGATAAAAGTAAGCCTGATCCAAACCATGATATTTTTGATCACCTCATTTGCACGCAAAAGTGGGACATTGAGTAAGGAAAACTGAAAAAGAATCAATATATTTGAATTATGGTGTTGGCTAATAATATTGAAAGTACCAAGGACTGGCAAAAGAACAAACAGATCTGTCTTAAAGTACAACCATAACGCTCCTCGCAGGCAAAGATGGCAAGACTTCATCTCACAACCGTTGGACAAGTTTTGGGAAGGAGCTCATACTGGGTAAAGCAGAGGGGCAGCAAAAAAGAGGAAGGCCTTTCAGAGACAAATTGACACAAAGGCTGCAGCAATGAATGGGTTCAATCCGAGGAATAATTGTGAGGGCGGGTGCAGGTTGGGGCAGCGTTTTGTTCTGTTGGTTTCAGTGATTCAGAACCAACTCGATGGTATCTGCCTGACAACAACATCATTCCGGTGCCGCAGTCTCTGGTCTTAGCCTACTCCACTGCAGACAGAGATCTCAAACATGCTCCCGTAGTGGCTCTCCTTCCCGTACAGTCCTGTGCCCCACTATCACTGATATGGCCCTGACATGCAGAGAAATGGTTCTGATGGAGGAGTGGTGGTTTTCTTTCACAAGATCAAATCCCATGGAAACAAATTTGGTGACATGACTCAAACCCTCTACTTAGGTGGAAACTCAAATGACACCCTGCCTTACTCTGGTCCATTAACATAGGAGAGTTGTTAGGTCCCAGTGAGTCCATTTCTGACTCATGGTGACTCTATTATGCAGAACAGAATGAAACACTGCCCTGTCCTGCGACATCCTCAAAATTGTGTTTCTGTTTGAGCCTATTGCTGTAACCACTATGCCAATCCATCTTACAAGGGCCTTTTTCTGTTTTGCTGCCCCTCTACTTTACCAATCATGATGTCCTTCTCCAGGGATTAGACTCTCCTGAAAACATGTCCAGGGTATACAAGACAAAGTCTGGCCATCCTTGCCTTCAAGGAGCATTCTGGCTGTACTTCTTCTAAGACAGATCTGTTTGTTCTTTTGCAATCCACAGTACTTTCAATATTCTTCACCAGCACCATAATACAAACACATTGGGCTGCTACCTACAAGGTCAGCAGTTCAAAACCACCAGCCGCTCTTCAGAAGAAAGGTGGGTTGTTCTACTCCTGCAAAGAGTTACAGTCTCAGAAACTCACAGGGCCAGGTTTATCCTGTGCTATAGGGTTGCTATCATGCATCATCAACTCTATGGCAGAGAGCAGGAGAGAGGATGTTTTGAGTAAGAAGCCCTAGGAT
>NW_022103898.1:35476901-35477725 GCF_000313985.2 Echinops telfairi | reverse complement strand
ATAAATACCTTCCATCTTTCTAGTGATTCAGAAACTACTGAACTACTAAAGCCATTGAAAGAATATATACGGACAGAAAGACGGAACTAAAGGGGAGCGTTTTTGAGGGTTCCTTCCTCTGTCGTGCGATTTGAGCTTGGTTTTTTGTTGCTTTTTAGACATTCCTCCAAAGACCCTTGAGTACTAAGCCTTTCATGAGGAGGTACCTTAGATAGCTCTTACAAATGCAGAAGAATCTTGGCGCTGGTGCATCCTGTGGAAATGCAGTGCTTTATGGTGAGTCCGGAGTCTGTTCATTCACCAGGGAGAGTCTCGATTGAATTAGTCTACATTTCCAGTCAGAGGAATCTACATCTTTTCAACCTCTAGACAACACTTCGATAAACTTGAGTCTTTATCTGCACAGACTAGTGGATTAGAGCTTAAATTCTGAGCACCACGTCAATGCAAAACTAGTTTACAGTGAGATCCATTTTGAATCCCCACATAGACTCAGCTTTCATTGAATTCTTTCTGACCATTGACCAGCCATGGAAAAAACCTCTGCCCTAAGCAGGGTGTACTTGAAAATGGCTCATGATCACTCCCGGAGCCAGCCCAAGGAGAAGCTACTTAGTCCTCAGAGACTTTGGGGTGCTGGGATCTGCAACGTCATGAGCTCCCCTTGTTGGAGGAACTTGAATTGATCTGGAAAGATTTTCTAATTTGCAACAGTGTACATATCCTTACTCATGGTCCCTATCCTGCCTCTGTAGCCCCACCTGCCACCGTGAAGCATCGGTCTCCCTCAATCATTCTTCTGTGGCAGCTGCCCTTGTTCTCCA
>NW_022103898.1:35473288-35474841 GCF_000313985.2 Echinops telfairi | reverse complement strand
GCCATTGTTTTCTCCTCCAGATTGTTCATCCAGCCTAGCTTATTTAGACAGACCTGTGGAGATAATAACATGCACAAGAACAAGATAGAGCAAAACAAAGCAACAAAAGAAAAGAAAACAAAAGAACAACAACAAAACCAATTACACAAAAAGAGAAAAGAAAAGCCTGCAGATAGTTCAAGGACTGTTCGTTGGCCTTTAGGAGTATTTTCCAGTCAAGTCTGATGGGGCACCAAGCCCTGACCCCAAAGTCTATTTTTGGTATTCCCTGGGGACTTTGTTGCTCTGTTCAGTTGCACGCCCTTAGTGTTTTACCTCGGTGTGGTGGGGTCAGATGAGGCACAATTCCCACACTGTGCCTCCAGTGTTGTCCCCTGTAGGGCTATGGGTCAGTGAGGGATGTCCTGTCTCATAGTGGGGCCGGCCATATGGTCTTCTCTGTGGATTGGCTGCTCTGAGTGGGGATATCGTCCTGAAAGCTTGGTGGGCCAGGATGTGCTCCACTCTCTCTTCCTCCCCTGTGGTTCTACTTCTAAGTCAAATTTGTTGGTTTTTTTGGTAGCTCATGAAACTTTTAATATTCTTTTCCAGGACCATGATTCAAATGCATCTATTCTTCTTCAGTCTTCCTTATTCAGTGGCCAACTTTCACATGCAAATGAGGCCATTGAAAATACCATGGCTTGGGCCAGGTGCACCTACTTTGGTTCCCAAGTAGCATCCTTGCTTTGCAATATTTTAAAGAGGTCTTGTGCAGCAAATTTATGCAAGGCAATGTGTCATTTGATCTCTTGACTGCTGCTTCCATGAGAATTGATTGTGAATCCAAACAATATGAAATCCTTGACAGCTTCAATCTTTTCTTCATTTATTACGATGCTACCTATTGGTCCCATTGTGAAATTTTTGGTCGTCTTTTTATTGAGTTGTAATCCATACTGAAGGCTGATCTTCATCAGTAAGTACTTCAAGTATTCCTCACTTTCAGCAAGCAAGGTTGTATCATCTGCATACCAAAGTTTGTTAATAAGACTTCCTCCAATCCTGATGCTGCATTCTTCATATAATTAACTTCTCTGATGATTTGCTCAGCACACATTCTCTTAGTCATTTTGTCTATCTGCATTCAAGAGCAAGTGTCAGAGTCTTTTCTGAGATCCACTCTGATCTTTTTTATGCTTCCTGTCTTTCTAATGACCTTTTACTTTCCATATGCATGAGGTTCTTCATCTCATCTCACAACTCATCTGGCATTCAGTCACTGAATTCAGCGCAGCAAATCAGATGGGAAGTGCTCAAAGTTGTATTTTGGGTCTTGTTACCTTCATGTAATCTCTCTGATCCACAGTGAGTCCTGGGTTTTGTTTTGGCTGATACTCAGTCTCTTCACCATCTCTTTCCACAGACTTCGCTGTATTTGCTTCCTACGTGTTCAATCTGGCAAGATCCACGTGTGTTGGTGCCATTTGTTATTTTTTAAATGTGCATTTGCAATAAATAAGTGATTTTGTTGTTAGATGCCATTGCATCGATTCTAACCCACAGCAACGTTA
>NW_022103898.1:35470901-35473188 GCF_000313985.2 Echinops telfairi | reverse complement strand
GCCATTTGTTATTTTTTAAATGTGCATTTGCAATAAATAAGTGATTTTGTTGTTAGATGCCATTGCATCGATTCTAACCCACAGCAACGTTATGCACAACAGAGCGAAACACTGCACCATCCTCACAATTATTCCTACGTTTAAGCCCATTGTTGCACCACTGTGTCACTCCATCTCATTGAGGGCCTCTCCCCCCACCCACCTCCCTGCCTCTGAACATTACCAAGTGTGTTATCCTTCTCCAGGGACTGCTTTCTCCTGACAAGATGTCCAGACTATTTAAGAGGAAATCTTGCTATCCTTGTCTCTGAGGAGCACTCTGGTCTACTTCTTTCAAGACAAATTAGTTTGTCCTTTTAGCAGTTCAGTGTTCTCCTCCAGCACCACAATTCAAATGCATCAATTTTCCTTCTGTCTTCTTTATTCAACAAGCCATTTGTCCTGCAAAATTCTATCATGCAATCTCCAGCACTGCTTCTATCACCATACTTATTCGACCTGTTTCCAACATTCAAATTCTAATCACCAGTGATTATCAATGCATTTTGATTGCATGTTTGATTGAAATTTAAGAATGATGAAGGTGGTAGGATTCTTCAAGTTCTTCATCATTGGCTATAGTTCATTTTTTCAAAAGGATTTCCTAAATAAATGTGATGTCACTGCAGCACCTGCTTTTAGTGTCAAATATTGGTATATACTGGCTTAATAAATGATTACCACTGAACTAGTTTATAGGGCATTGCTATTTGGGTTCCCATCCTAGCTCTAGAATTTTCTGGAGATGTATTTTTACCCAGATTATTTGTCCCTGTGTACTGAAAGTCATCCCCCCAAATAGTTGGGACAGTAACATGAGTTAATCGTAGATAGTAGGAAGAAGATAGCAAGTACTACATGCATTTTGAACTCTTATTTATTCGTTTTCCTCGAAGCTAACTGCTAGAATTTTGCTTGGTGATATCTACAGTAGCCTTGCCCTGTAGGGACAGAAACTTGGTGAAAGAGCCCTGCAGCGTGGTGAGTTTGAAGTTACCATCTTTACAGACTAGCTTTATGAAAAGAGTGTTGGCAGTCCAGGGAGGTCAACAGCCTCACTATCAGACAGAGACCATTGTCAAGTCGATTACAGCAAATACAATTAGGTGAAAGTGTAGTGACTTCTCATTTGATCTCCCTTTTGACCCATTTTAAAGTTGTTTTAGTTTTTAGTAGTTTCTGCTTTTCCTGTTGAGGTTTTCCCATGTCTTGTCTACTTATTGTTACTGTTTTTTTTTGTTTGTTTGTTTGCTTGCTTGTCTCCTGTTTGTGTTTTGTATGATTTTCTGTATATGAAATCCAGGATCAGTAAATCTAAAGAGATGGAACTGGATTAATGATTAGTTGGGGGTGTGACAGAGGAGGACGGGGATGGAATTGGGGCACTAACAACAATGACTAAAGAAGAAAGTGTTCTGAGATTGACTGTGGTGACAATTGCAAACTCTTCTAAATGTGATTGAATAATTAAATTAAAGAATATGTGAAGTGTATGCCAATAAAACTATTTAAATCCACATTCAAATACTTAAGGCAGCATTATTCATAATAATCTACAAGTAAAACAACTCAAACATCCACCAAATGATCAATGAAAAATAAAATGTGATGTATTCATACAGTGGAGATTCATTCAACAGTGAGAAAGAACTATGGATACAAACTTCAACTTGGATGAACAGGAAAACATTATGCTCCCTGATAGAAGCCAGAGGCAACAGAGCACATCCTATATGCTTCCATTCATATTAAATATCCAGAATAGCAAATCTACAGAAACAAAAATACATCCGAGATCATCTAGAGTTGGGGGAAAATGGAGCAAAGAGGTAAGGAAGAGAATGATGTATTCTTTGAAGTGATAAAAATGTTAGAAATTATTGGTGGTAATAGTTACACCACCAATAATTGAAAACATCAAAAACCATTGGATTATGCATTCAAAATGAGTGGATGAAATGAAATGTGAATTATCTCAATAAAGTTGTTTTAGAAATTCACTAGAAAGAAAAGAGTGTTAAGCAAAAAGTTAGGATGCTAGGGCTTGAGGTCCAGCTCAGACACCAACAGTATGATCTTGGCCAAGTCACTTCATCTAGTTAAATCTGCTTCCTCAAGAAAAATCAGGGGAGTGGGCTGACTGCATGAGCTCTACATAATGGGCTGGAGAGAACATTAGCTAACAGAATGAGTCCGTGCCTGGTCCTCTGCCACCTTCATGGCCACCGGTATGTTTGCGTCCATTGTT
>NW_022103898.1:35453680-35470801 GCF_000313985.2 Echinops telfairi | reverse complement strand
AGAACATTAGCTAACAGAATGAGTCCGTGCCTGGTCCTCTGCCACCTTCATGGCCACCGGTATGTTTGCGTCCATTGTTGTGACTATTGTGTCAATCCATCTCATGAAGGTGTCCTTTGTTTTCATGGACCCCCAATAGCTTCCAAAAATCATCCTCATCTAAATTAATTTACACTCCCTTCTCCCACCCGGATCCAGTTCTGTTCTATTCCCCTACCACATGTTGCCTTTCACTATAGAGTTCCTTGCAAATAGGCATCTCCCTCCCCAGAAAGTAGGTCCCATCATGGATATGCCACCTTGTTCCTTTCCAAATTCCCCAGAGCTTTTAGCATGATGTGTGCACTCAAGTATTGCTAAATGTTCGTAGTATGCGAGGGCAGCATCCCAAGGGAGTTTTCTATTAGCTTTCTCTGAATGAATTTCATTTTGTGTGACTCCACCTTGATTTTCACGGCGCAGAAGCCACAGTATAGATGCCAGAGATGGCTAGCACTCAAGATCTATCTCTGCCTTTGGCTCACCCTATGATTCTGAAATGTAAAGCTATCATTGGAAAAAACAAGGAATGATGCCCAATCCCTTCCAGACCACTTTGAAGGGTGACCTGTCCTTGACACATCCCTAGGTAACTGCAGTATCAAGGCCCAAGGCCATTTGCAGACTGATTTTAATGGTTGTCATTATAGCTGACATTACCACCAACCCAATAAAGCCATCACTTGTTTGATGTGATTATCCCATCAGTGTGCGACAGAGCATATGGTCTTTGCCAACAGCAATATTTCACCAAAGGAGGATTAAAAATCACAGTAGCACCCAGCTTTTCACAGTAGATAATAGCTTTCGGCAAGTCACAGCTTCTATCAGCATGGGTCTTTCAAAAATGCAGCCCCAATTGTTCGTTCCGCAAGGTACTTCATAAAAGCAAAGTGGAACACATGCTGAATGGGAATTTCAGAACAATGAAAACCCTATAATTAGAAAGTAATAGTTAAAATGATATTACCCAGTAGGAGCAAAGTCTAGTAACAAGTTAATGCAATTACGAATTCCGTTTTTCTAGAGATAGAAGCAAACAGTGCAATTAAATCCTTAGACTATTTTTGCAGGAGCCTACCGAAAGGGAAATAAATGAGCTCGATCGCATCCTCCCACTCTTGCCTTGGCTGTGCCAGCAGAGTAGGTTTCCTCCCTCTTCTCCAGTCCCATCAAAAAAAGTCAATAGGCTGCCAGCTGTGAAATTGATGGTGCCCTTCAACTTTGCACCTGGAATAGAAGTTACTATTTTTTGACAAAATTACGGAGAATTTTGCATTAAGACCCAGCAGCTCCATACGACTTCCTTCTCTCTCATTACTTTGTTTAACCCACTGCCCACAACATTTGCCAAACATTGATTTGAGAATGTCAGTGCACCCAGTGTACATTGATTTTTACTTCTTCCCATGGGTCCACTACACCCACTCAATTGGCTATCTTTTTTTCTGGGGGGCGGGGAGCAGTTAATTTTTTTTAATTAATCATTTTATTGGGAGCTCCTACAGATATAACAATCCATTATTGAATTAGATCAAGCATAATTGTAAAACTGTTGTCATCATCATTTTCTTTTCTTTTTTAATCATTTTATTGGGGGCTCATACAGCTCTTATCACAATCCATACATACATCCATTGTGGTGTATATGTTGCCATCATCATTTTCAAAACACTTTCTTTCTACTTGAGCCCTTGGTATCAGCTCCTTATTTTTCCCTCCCTACCCCACCCTCCCTCCCTAATGAACCCTTGATAATTTATAATTTTTTTTTTCATGTCTTACACTGACTGATGTCTCCCTTTACCCACTATTTTGTTGTCCACCCCCCAGGGAGGGGGTTAAATGTAGATCATGTGATTGGTCCCCCACCTTCCACTTACCCTCCTGGTATCGCTACTCTTATTATTGGTCCTGAGAGGTTTATCGGTCCCTGTGTTTCCAGCTCTTATCTGTACCCATGTACATGCTCTGGCCACCATCATTTTCAAAATATTTTCTTTCTTCTTGAACTCTTTGACATCAGCTCCCCTTTATCCCAGCCTTCCTCCACCCTATCCCCATTAACTTTTATTATTATATATTGCTATTATTTATGTATTTATTTATTGCCATATCTTGCATCATCCAATGTATCCAATCACCTGCAAATCTGTTATTCATCCCCCTTGAGCGGGGTTATACAGTCATCATCATTATTTGTTCCCCTTCCCCCTCTTCCTCCCTCTCTTCCCAGACCCCTCAAGGAATTGTTACTCCCATGACTATTTCTGAAGATTTTGTCCATGTTCTATTTCATGTATCGAACTATCTTACTTATACAAATGAACATACACAGGTCTAACAAGATCAATGAGGTAAAACTAGAACCATATAGTAAGGAGAGGAAATATTAAAGAACTATAGGATACTTATGTGTTTAATCCAGTGCTAAACTGCATCCTGGATATATCATCCCTTCCATGTGACCCTTCTGAGAGGGGCTGTCCAATTATCTTACAGGTGGGTTTTGGGTCTCCACTTTGTCTATGCTTCCTCACGTCAATTTGATTACATGTTTTTGAACATCTGATACCAAGTCCCATCGACACCTCATGATCACACAGGCTGGTGTGCTTCTTCCATGTGGGCTTTCTTGCTTCCATGCTAGGTGGCCACTTGTTTAACTACAAGCCTTTCAGACCCTAGACGCTGTATCTTTTGATAACTGAGCACCATCAGCTTTCTTCATCACATCTGCTTATGCACCCATTTTGTCTTCAGCGATTGTATTGGGAAGGTGAGTGTTGTACATTGCCACATTATTGGAGCAAACCATTCTTGTACTGAGGTAAGATTTGAGTAGAAGCCCAAAGTCCATCTGCTTCCTTTTTGTCTTTATATACATATACATACATATATACATACATTGGCATGTATACATTGACAAATACACCTGTAAGTATATATATTTACATATATACATATCTATATTTATACCTATAAGAATAAATTTTACTTTATTCTTTCCTCTTTTTCGTTTTTCTTTCCTCTTGCCCCACTATTATGTTTACCCATAGTTCACCTCTCAGTAGTTCCTCTCAGATACATTTTGATTGATCCAACCTGACCAGGAATGCTCTACCCTTCTTGCCAACAATTTTAGATCCCTTGCTAGTCCCCTGTCCATGTCATTATTGGCTCCTCGCTCTCCTCCCTCCACCTTCTCCTCTTTTATGCCACCCTGTATCCTTAGGCTCACTTATTCTGCCTATCTTATATAAATAGACACCAAAAGGAAAAAATAAAGCAAAAAAATCCCATACAAATAATTCAAGTCTGTCGTCTTGACCCTGAGTAGATGAGCATCCCTCTGTTAAATAGCGAGCAGGCCCTGTTTATAATCCATCCGTCCAATACCCTTTTCTTTCAGGGATCAGATCCCAGGACCCACTGACCTAAGAGCACTTAGACCCTTCTCATCTGCAGCATTTGTGTCTGAGGGATACGCCTCCTAGAAGACCCCATCGCTCTTCTGTAGTCAAAAACGGAGCAGTCTAGTGCCCCACCCCCCCACCTCATTGCACTTTTATGTGACCCCTTGTGCATATCCCTCAAACAGTTCAGATGAGGTGCCAAGCACTGCCCCCCGGTCAGAAGTCTACAATCAGGATTCCTCAGGGGCTTCTTGGCTTTGCTCCCATTAGTGGTCTCCTGTACTCCCCTATTGGTTTACCCCCATGTGGGCCAGTCAGACCAGCTGCTCTTCCCCAATTGTATCTTCAGCGCTGTCGTCTAGGGAGAAGACATCATGTCTTGAGGTAAGGCTGGCCCTATAGGCCTCTCTCTGAATGAGCTGCTCCGAGCAAGAATGTCACCCTCAAGGATTAGCCCACCAGAATGAGGTTTACTCTCTCTCTCCCTTTCCTATGGAGACATGAACAATATCCTCCCCTTGGGTGGATTAGTGCCCTCGTCCTCCACTGCCATCTTTTTCTTCCCTCATACCTCTGTGGGCTAGAAGGGGATGGAGTGGGAGTGGGGGATGTCTTTCCGCACAGGTGCTATTTGCTTCTTTTACATTTTTTTCTTTCTTTATTATTTTGATGACATATGAATCATTGTGTTTAGTCTGGCTCTAGTCAGAGTATCTGGTTCTCAGCCCAGAGAGTGCAATATATTCATTTTCCCTTTTTGCTCGTTCTGTTGTTTGAACTTACCTCAGTGGATTCATGTTGTACTTGTCCTTTTGTGCTTGGCTAACTTCGCGCAGCATAGGTCAATTTGCTATCTTAACCTGCAACCTTTCT
This sequence comes from Echinops telfairi, assembly GCF_000313985.2. NCBI lineage: Eukaryota > Metazoa > Chordata > Mammalia > Afrosoricida > Tenrecidae > Echinops > Echinops telfairi. The sequence goes on along the minus strand of NW_022103898.1, from coordinate 35,466,473 downwards.
CTAACACAAAGCCAAGTCGCTGCAGACAATAATGTCATTCATGTCCATGAGTTTCCCAGTAGAGTATTTATTTACCTTGTGATCACTACATCTTGGTGCCTGGCATTCGTGTGGCTTGCAGTGGTCCATCAGAGCAGATGTCAAAGGAAGGTAATTTTCCCAGCTGCCCACATTGGAATTCAGACTTCTGATATAGTGTGGGCAAAAAAAGACATAGGAGAGAGGGGCTCAGTTGTTTGATGATAAGAAAAAGCAAACTCATCCTGTCTAGATATAATTATCACATTTAGTATATACTGTTACCAAGCCAAAATAGTCCCTTATAGGATATGCATTATTATAAACAAACAAATAATCTCAGTCAGTAGTTGGCCAGTTCTGAACACACGTGACTTCTGTGTGGTCACGCTGACCAATGATATAGACTTAACACCTTTGTGGTTCAGCAGAGGTGTTAGATGACAAGACTTGACACTGGATAAACATGACACAAATTTAGGAACAGTTCATTGAGATACACATATAGCATTCTAACCTACATATTTTTGAGTCTAAGGGGTCACTGATTATAAAAGACACCATGTATTTCTTAGAAGAAATAAAACCAGAATGTTCCTCCCTTGGCAATGAGGGTGACAAGACTTTAACTCATTTATTGTGGCATGTCATCAGGAAGGGCAAATAGCTAGTGGGGGAAGAATCATATTCGATAGAGAGTCAGTGAAAATGAAGGAAATTCTCAGTGATGTGGATCGATCCAATAAGCACAATGGACTCAAACACATTGACAATCTTTACTCTCAACTCAACTCTCTGCTATTGAGGTGATGCCAGCTCATAGTGACCCTACAGGACAAGATAGGACTGCCCCTGCAGTTCCTGAGACGAACACTCCATAGTGGTGGAAAGCCTCCTCTTTCTCTTCCAGAGTACTTAGTGGTTCCAGACTGCTGATTTTGTGTTAACTACCCAATATATAGCCTCTATGCCACCAGAGCTTAAGATGGCATAAAACCGGGCAAGGTTTTGTTCTATCATGCAGAAGGACACGGAAGGAAACTAACATTATATTATATGTAAGAGGAAAAGAACATTAGATTAAAACATGATGCTGCCCTCAAATTTTTCATTTCATGTTTATAATGGCGAATGTTATGTGTCAATTTGGAGAAGCCATGATTCTGTTATTTGGAAGGTACAATGTAATTATCCTCCATTTGGTGACTTGGAGTGAGCAGCTGATCAGTTGGAAGGGGAGTTTCCTTTGGAATGTGGTCTACATCCAATATAGTTGCGTGCTCTGGGGAGGCTAGTTGTGGGTGTCTCAACCTTGGATTCATGTAGTGGTCTGAACTCCAGTTCTTGGAGAAGCCTTTAGTCAGCTGCTTGACTTACAGATTTTTGATTCATCAACTCCTGCAACTGGTGAGCCAATAGCCTGCCACCCAAAGTGCAGATTTTTGGTTCATTAACCTCTTAGCAATGTGAGCGAGGAAACGCCTGATGCCTGAGCCACAGATTTGGGACTTGCCACCCTATACAATTGCATGAACCATTTTCTTGAAATAAATCTGTGTGTGCGTCTCTGTGTCTCTGTCTCTTTCCCTCAGTCGGTCTGTCTCTCACTACTTACTTATTTACTTACTTATTTGGAGCCCTGGTGGCATAAGCCCTATCATGGACTGCTAACCACCAGGTTAAGAGTTCAAGCCCACTAGCCACTCCACAGGAGACAAACGAGACTGTTTGTCCCTGTTTTGAAGATTCCAGAGAACCGTTTTACTCTGTCCTATCAGATTGCTGTAAGTCACAAACAATTTGACAGCAATAGTGTGTGTGTGTGTGTGTGTGTGTATAAATCATTGGTTTTGTTCCTCTTGAGTACCCAGCCTAAAACAATGTTATTTTACATTCATTTGATATAAAATGCATCGTCATTTATATAGCACAGGACAATAGTAAGAATAGCAATGACCACTTTCCTCATGCAGAAGCAATGACACCATTGTGATTGCCACTTATGTAAGCAAGTCAGAATTGGACTCATTGGCAGTGAGTGAGTGACCAGCAACTGTGACATTCATGGACACTGAGGTACATCTTGGCTTCAGAATTATTCAATTGTAAGAAATGGGCACCTCAGAATCGATAAAATGTGGTATCTATATTTATCAGCAGAATAGTCCACATAGCTCAACAGGTACACACACAGCAACTAACTGAAAGGGGCAGTTCCCACCCACCGAAGACTGAGGTAGAAAGACATGGAGATCTGCTCTGATGACGAGTGCCGCCTAGGAAGCCCTACGGAGCAAACATACTGCCATGCCTTGACGTTGATGGGTGACACCTGACAACAACAGCATTCTCCAGATGAGAATCACATGCATTTCATAGCCCCTCTCCTTCAGACGCAACCTTAGCCACAAACATCCTTAGACCCTTGGAATTTGGGGATTCTTCCTCCCCCACGCCCTTGTCCCCCTTTTCCTAGCCTCCATGCTGGGTCTCTGGGGGCTGGCTGCACAAGTGACACCCTCACAGTGGACTCCTCCATGCCAGTGATTAAGGCTCACAGCCATTACCTTGTTTTCCCAAACAATTTAGCACTTGCTACTGCTGTGGCCGCTTTGCTTCTGTGATTATTAGTATTTAATGTTCTAAAATGTTTTGTTTACTCAACATCAAGAAGTGCTTCCCCAAACAGCTGTTGTTGTTAGTTCCCTTGGACTCATGGTGACTCCATGCACACAGAGATCAGACTGCTATAATCCGTAGCGTTTTCATGGACTGACGGTGCAGATTTCCAAGTCTTCCTTTCTAATCTGTTTGAATCGGGAACTTCTGCTGAAACCTTTCAGGCATATTAGCAACACACAAGCCATCATCGATCGATGGGTGGGTGGTGGCTGTTCATGAAGTGCATTGGCTAGGAATCGAACCCAGGACTCCCACATGGAAGCTGGGTACCCTTTTCTCTCTCAGGTGGCTTTTAATGGGTTGGGGTACAAAGAACTAATCCAGGCACCAGTTAGAAGATTTCCTTCCTCGACTTCCAGAAAGTCATTCTATCAGACCCTCTCCATCAGCTCACATTTTTCAGACTTTTTACAGCTAGCTAGGAAGATCAAAGAGAACACCTTGTGCCCAGGCCTTCCATCCTCACTCACTCACTCACTCTCTCTCACTCTCTCACTCTCTTACTCACTCACTCACTCTCTCTCTCTCTCTCTCTTTCACTCACACTCACTCACTCACTCTCTCACTCACTCACTCACACTCTCACTCTCTTACTCACTCACTCACTCACTCACTCAGTCACTCACTCACTCTCACTCTCTTACTCACTCACTCACGCACTCACTCACACTCTCTCACTCTCTCTCTCTCTCTCACACTTACTCTCTCTCTCTCTCTCTCTCTCTCTCACTCTCTCACACATCAGGCTCACTGTTCTTTAAAATTATTACTTTCTTTGTTATACTTGCAAAGAGATTTTTTATTATTTATGTTAACCTGATCGTACCTGTATAAAATTGTGTAGGGGAATGTGAGTATTCTGTGATTTATCCCGGCACTGACTATCCGCAATGTGGTCCTAAGTAACAGAAAAACAATTTCGTTTCAGAGACAAGTTCAAAACCTCCCTCCCTCTTTGATCCCCAACCCTGAGGTGATCTCTCTGCTCTGATGAGTAGCAGTTATGTGTATAGTTAATATAAATACTATCTGTTCTTATTGTTTGTTATTTATATACAATGGTTTGCTGATAAATATTTGAAAACTGGCCATGCCAACAAAAAGATTAATTTTTCTGTTTTTGTTCCTGTTAGGTGCCATCACGTCAAAAGAAGCCCCCAGGATGCCATCGATCTCATAGATTTGCAACTTGCCAGTCGCTTCAGCCACATGAGCCCTTTCCTTGAGAAAATCTAGCCCATAAGCATTTGAAATTCAGTCATGCAATTTCCCCCATTTGATCCAAGATCAACGATTCTTTACATGGAATTGAAACACTCAGTAATGGGAATTAATCACTGTTCGGTTTTTCTGGTCTCATGGCCAATGAGACGGTGGTTCATGGAAGCAATTAGCCACATGTTCCATTGAGTCCTCATATTCCTGACCCTCCGACTTCTCTTGCTCCGCGAGAATAGAGACCATCGATGTGACTTGGATATTTGCAAGCTTTCAAGACACCAAGCATGACACATGAACTAGGAGATATAAAGAAGCATGAACACATTTTTAGGCCAATTAACTGGAATGTCCCATTAAAGTATGGCCCTATACTTCCAAACAAGGAGTCAAACCCCATAAGGCTTTTTATTGTACATAAGCAACTTCACCAGCTTCTCTTTTGTTGTTGTTTTTGTAAATATATCTATCACGCAACTCTTGCTAATTCAAATTTTTACAGGTGTGTGACTTATGGACAGCAATTACAATAACTGATAGTGAAACTATATTTTCAGTCAGTAGTATTGTTAAAACTTTATTCTTAATCAGGGTTTTGATCGTTGCTGCTGTTTTATTTTTTTACTATTCGCACCCTTTGCTCCTCACTTGCCATTCTGGTACAACTAAATCAAGGTCTTGGTCTTCTTTTCTTATCCTCTTCTGATTGGCTTATCTCAGCATCATCTCTTCCAGCTCCATCTATATCGTTGCATGTATGGAGAGGTGGTTTCTTCTACTGACTAGCGGCTATTCCGTTTGGTGTGCATGACCCCTTTTGTTTAGGCATTCATTTCTTGATGGGAATTTAGGGTCTTCCCACCTGTGGGCTATTGTGAAGAGTGGTGCAATATGCATTTGGTGTATAAATCTCTTTTCTAGTCATTTTCAAATATTTTAAGAATAGACCTAGGATTGGAATTACTGTCTAGTTCTACTTGGTTTTTGTTTGTTCATCTTAAGAAGCTTCACTTTGTTTCCCACAATAGCTATGCCATTTTTTGTCTCCACCAGCAATAGATAACTCACTGCCATTGAGTCAATGCTGACCCATGGAGGCCCCCTGTGGGTTTACGAGGCTGTATAGGGAGTAGAAAGCCCAGTCTTTCTCCCACAGAGCTGCTGGTGATGGCTTCAAACTGCTGACCATGAGGATCACAATCCAACAAGTAACTGCTATACCACCAGGACTCCTCCATGGATAAGGGTTCCAATTTCCCCACAACTTCACCAACATTTGTTATTTTCTGCTTTATTTTTACCTTAGCCATCCTCAAGGGAGTGAAATGGCATCTAACTGTCGTTTTGATTTCCATCTCTCTGGTGGCTGATGGCATTGAGCATCTCTCGTGTTTGGTCACCATTTGAATGTCCTTTCTGGTGAAATGTCTATTTGAGTCCTATGCCCATTTTATGTTTGGGTTATTTGTTTTGTATTCTTGTTGTTCAGTTGTTGAAGTTTATCTTATATATTTTAATATATGTTTACACATAATATTATATGTATTTATATTGTACACATCATTTATATTTTATATATATTTAATGTGATTAAAAGCACACTGGTTAAGAGTATATGCTTAATTTTATATGTATTTTATACATAGTATGTAATTATATATAATTTATATCTGTATATATAATTTATTAGATTCTTATCAGGCATATGATATCCAAAAATATTTTCCCAGTCTGTAGCCTGTCTTTTCACCTTTTTGGTCAATTCTTTTGATAAGCAAAAGTTTTTAAACATTACAGTCCCTTTTATTTAGTTTATCTTTTACTGTTTGTGTTTTGTTATAATATTAGATAATCCATCACTAGAATCCAGACTTACAGCATTTTCTTCTAAGAATTTTATGCTTTACAGTTGCACATTTAAGTCCTTAATCCATTTAAACTTTATTCCTACATGTAGTATGAGGCATGCAGTCTGCTTCACTTTTGTGCATGTGGAAATCCAGTTTTCCCAACGCCATTTACTGAAAAGACCTTTCTTTCCCAATTACCTAGACTTAGCACCCTAGTGAGGATGGCACAGGACCAGGCTCTGTTACATTGGATTGTGCATGAGGTTGCTATAAGTCAAAATCAACTTGGTGATACCTAACAACAACAACCAGCATGCTTGTCAACCATCAGTTGACCATAGATATGTAGGCTTATCTTGTCAACAATCAGTTGACTATAGATAGGCTTATTTCTGGACTCTCGAATCTATTCTACTGGTCGATGTGTGTATTGCTATACCAATACCAGCCTTTATTAGTTACTATAGCTCTGTAGCATGTTTTAAAATGTATAAATGTAAGTCCTCCTCTGTTTGTCTTATCTTCTAACATTGCTTTAGCTATTTGAAGCCTCTTGCTAGTCCACAAAGAGTTCAAGACTGATTTTCCCATTTTTGTAAAACAGGTGTTAAAGTTTTTGATTGGGACTGCATTGAATCTATAGATATCTTTGGATGGTGTTGACACCCTAACACTATTGAGTCTTTCAAACCAAGAACATGGAGTTCCTTATCATGCATTCAACTCTTATTTAATATCTTTCATCAGTATTCAATACATTGTATAATTCCTTCCCATCCCTGGTTAGGTTGATTCTTAGGTATTTTATTCTCTTTGATGCTAGTGTAAATGGAACTTTTTTTGTCTTTTTATTTTATTATTATTATTTTTAATCATTTTATTAGGGGCTCATGCAACTCATAACAATCCATACATATATCAATTGTGTAAAGCACATTTGTACATTCATTGCCCTCATTTTTCTCAAAACATTTGCTCTCCACCTAAGCCCCTGGCATCAGCTCCTCATTTTTTCCCCTCCCTTCCCATTCCCCACTCCATGTAATTGGAACTTTTTCTACCTTTATATAATTGTGCTTTTTTACAATGGCTGTGTTAGGAATCAGATCACAAAGCTCCGGTGAATGTACATTTTTTGTCAATTATTTTAGCATTTTGCGAAAGTTGGACATTAAGTAAAGAAGAACTAAAGAACAATTGATGCATTTGAACGGTGGTGCTGGAGAACCCTGAAAGTACATGCACTGCGAAAGGGACCAACTGGTCTGTGTTGGAAGAAGTAAGGCCAGAGTGCTCCTGAGAGGTAAGGGTGGCAAGACTTCATCTTTTGGACGTATTGTCAGAAGAGACTAATCTCTTGAGAAGGACATCCTGCTTGGTAAAGTGGAGGCCTTGGGTGAAGAAGAGGAAGGTCTTCCATGAGATGGGTTGGCAGAGTGGCTGCATCGGTGGGCTCAGGCCCAAGAACAACCGTGAGGGTGGCGCAGGACCGTGTTTCTTTCTGTTGTGCACAGGGTTGCTGTGCGTTGAAACCGACCCAATGACACCTAACATTTAGGCTTTTAGTGGATCTTTGCCATTTCCAGTAGAGGGCACCACTGAAAGGGGAAAGAAGTAAAACTCAAAGTTATATTACTCTGTCCGGTGTCCTCATGTTGACGCTATACTTCTCCTTGTTTTCCATATTAAAAAGCCCTGACTTAACCTGCCCTCATCTCTGACCTTTAGATCCCTTTCCAGCCATAAAAATAAAGCCAAGCAAATTTCTCTTTACCTTCCAATACTTGCCTCTCCCAAACACTTACATTTAGGTCCATCCCTTTCTGCTTTCATTGTCTTCCAAGTTATAGATGGTGAACACACAGAGGAGAAAGCCAGTGTTTGCGTCCTTGTACAATCATGATGCCTAGCACATAGCAGGCGGTGTATTACATTACAACCCTAGGGTGCTGGTAGTCACAGCTCTCATGCAGGGTGCCAAAAATGGAAACCATACTCCCTTATTCAATTGTGGCAAATTTCCCATAAGTTCTTAGCCATATGCTGGAACCTGCTCTGTAATTGCTCACGTGATTGCTGTGAGGTACCATCAAGTCATTTCCAAGTCATACGACTGCTATGTACAACAGAATGAAGCACTGCCCAGGCCTGACAGCCTCACAATCATCGCTGTTTGAGCATCTTGGTCAATCTATCTCACTGAGGGGGCTTCTCCTTCTCTGCTGATTCTCTACTGTATCAAGCATGATGTCCTTCCTCAGGGATTGGTCCCTCCTGATAGCATGTCCAATGCATGTGAGACAAGGTCTCCATTCCTGCTTCTAAGGACCATTCTAACTATCCTTCTTCAACGATAACTTTGTTCATTCATTCTTTTGGCAATCCATGGGATAATTAATATTCGTTACCATGACCATAATTCAAAGACTTCAATTCTTTGGTCTGTTTTACTCGTGGTCCAGCTTTCACATGCATATTAGGCGATAGAAAATATCATGAGTTGGGTCCAACTCAAAAGTCAAACCCACTACTTTGAATCAATTCTGACTCATAGGGTTTTTAAGGCTGTAAAACAAAACAAAAGAAAACATTTGTACAGAAGCACATCCATCTTTTCTCTCAGAGTTGCTGGTGGGTTCAAACTGATGAATCAGTAGTCAGAGTGTCAAACGTTAACCCCCTCTGACACCAGGGCTTCTTACGGCTTACTCCTGGGTTTGACATCTGTACTTTTTAACACCTTAAAGTTATCTTTTGTGGCATGTTTGCTCAATGCGATGTATCATTGGATTTCTTGACTTCTACGGGCATTGATTATTTATCCCAGGAAAATGAAATCCTTGATAACTTCAATCTTTTCTACATTGATCATGATATGGTTTAGTGGTCTGGTTGGGGGAATTATTTAATGTTGAAATAATTCCCATATTGGCAGTAGTCTTCTACTTGTCATAAAGTAGTCTTCTACTTGTCATATGTAGAAAGAAACTCTAGATTTCATTCAACCTTGTATTGCAGCCACTTTCATCGATGTTCTCACGGGAGAGTTATGAGGACAATCTTCTTCTACTCAAAATGATTTCTATGTGCTGCCTTCTCCCACAGATTCTTGATGCTGCATTGGTTAAAGTGCTCAGTAACCAACCAAGAGGTGGAAGGAAGGTTCACCACCACAGCCACTGCCTAGGAGAAAGATGTGTAGTCCGCTTCTGTAAAGAGTACAGCCTCTGAAACAGTGTGGGCCAGTGAGTCAGAATCCACTCGACAGCAGTGGGTTTGGTTGGACCCTTTTCGCACTTTCCAGTTCATGTTCTTCCATTAGCCTTTTGAAATTGAGCAAAGTTCTGAAAGCATTTTTGAAAGGTCCTGTGAAGCTCCCCAAGTCAGCATATTTTACTCTAATTATAACGTTACACAATGGCTTCCATAGAATATTTTAGAGTAGGACCGAGAGTCACTGAGAGTTTTGAACTTAAATCTTCAATAGCAGTTGTTAATGTACGAAGCCTGAAGTCCTCTTTTCCTAGAGACATTCTAAAAGGGAATCTATTTTTATTCTCCAACATAGGAAGACAGCAGGATCTTATTAGAATGTCATTAAATATTTAGAAGAATATTATAGCTTATGGGACTCAAGGGCTGAATTCACCTGAAACTTCCATTTGCATACTTGCTTCCAGCGAAACCTATGATAGGAGGGCCTATGATAGGTTGTGTCACTTTGGAAATCCTGCCTTTAATGAACAAATGAGCAAAGGTGAGTGGCTCTCTGTAAAAGAAAGAACCTTTTTACACCCACTGCCTTCCCCAAAAGAGAAAAATGTGCTCAAATATATAGCGTAGAAATAAAGGGACTCTTTCAAAGTACCGAGGAAAAAACATTTTGACTCAAAAGAGGAACACCAGTCTTAGAGATGTATTAGAAACACTAGATGTATAGAGAGCAGTATTAGAGAACTTCTTCATTACAAAGAATACAAAGGTTTACTTTTTGTTTAAGAGGAAATTTTGCCTCGAGTTGGACTTTCTCTTTCCCCGAAACCCTTATCATTGCAGTCTTCAGGGTCTTGTCCTGGCCTCCCCTTAATACGTCCATGTTGCTGGGTTAGTTTTTACTGTCCCTGAGCAAGCCATTTCATTCTCTCCCATATGACTTTGCCCACTAAATGCCATTGGCAATGTCTTCACTAACCCCTTATAAATGCTTCATGTCATGGATTCATTCATTCATTCAACAAACGGTTGTTGGCTTGAGGTGGTACAAACACAGGAAGCTGTACCTCCTATCAAGGAGCTTTAATACTGGTGGGTCTTGGAGCAAGCGATGTTTCAGTCTCTAGTACATAGGGTCACCGTGAGTCATAAGCAACTCAACAGCCACTAACAATAGATTTCCTGAAACCACCTGGCACCATTACAAAACATACTAGATTTTCAAATCATATGAACAATATCAGCAATTGTCATCATCCCTCCATGCATCAGGGTTCTGATTAGCTGGCAGATTTGTAATATCAACCAAGTGGACACGATGTAACTCTGAGTCTTTGACTTGAATCTAGAGGTCCTGATTATACTGACAGCACTGAACGAGAATACTGAGGGAAAACCATAGAAGCTGAGAACTTCAGGTCTCTGTTTTCCTCTATTTCAGCAGTTTTGGGGTAAGGTCTGTGTCCTGGGATTAGCCTTTTTCCACCACAGAGCTAGATCAACCTGTAACAAATTTATTTGCATCTTGTTATTTGGTGCTGATGTAGCAAAAATACTACAAGTAGGGAGTTTTACCCAATAGAAATTTATTCTCTCACAATTTAGGAGTCCACAAGTCCAAATTCATGATTTCATCACTTGGGGAAGGCTTTCTTTCTCTGTTGGCTCTGGAGGAAGGCCATTTCAAAATCCATGGGTTTGACATCCCCTAGAGATCTTCATATGTCTTGACATCTGTGGTAGGCAGGGCTCTTTAGAGAAGTAAAACCAGTGGTTGATATATATTTATATATAGAGAAAAATATGGGAGAAAAAAGAGCTCGCACAATTGTAGAAGCAGATAAGTCCAGTCTAGTTTATGCCTATGGGTCAGAGGCTTCCCCTGACTTGCATACATAGTTGTGGGGTGGATGGTCAACCTGGAAGCAGGAAGACAAAGCAGGAAGATCACAGACTGGTTGATACAGAACAGGATCAAGCCAAGGTCAGGAGGTTGGGCTTGTGGCTGCAGAGTCCAATGAATCCAACATCAGGAGGTCAGATGGTTGCTGATGGCTCCCAGGGTTGTCAGGCAACATGGTATGCTGTTGGCTCAAGTCCAAAGAACCAGAGGCGAATGAGCTAGATGCAGGATCTAGATCCAGCAAGAAGCAAGCTAGCTTCCCAACAGCCTCAATTTATATAGGAATTAAACCACACTCCCACGGAAACTTCCTTGCATCACGGCTGTTACCTGAGTAAGGGAACTGGACTCCACTCTAAGCGTCCCACAACTACTTGGCTATGCATAGCATATTCCATCATGGAGTCTCTTATGGTATGTTAGGTCATATCATGAGGGATTCCGTCAAATTACGGAAAATTATGTCCTAGTCAAGTTGATATAAAACTTATCACAACATTCCCTGGAACATAAAAGCTCCCTACAATGGGGACTTTAGGCCCCCAAAAGGCACTCTGCTCCGAGATCTTCTTTCTTATGAATAGAAAGTCCCTCTGACATCTGCTTATTTGTTTGATCTCTTTTATATATCAAAAGAGATCAATTCAAGATACAGCCTAATCTATACATTGCATGATGCTTCATTTATAAAACTACCACTAATCCTGCTTCATTAATATCATGGACATTAAAATTTATTCCACACAGGATAATTATATCAGATCACAAAATGGAGGATAATTACATAATACTGAGAATCATGGCCTAAACAAGTTGACACATATTTATGGGAAAGGGGAACACAATACCATTCATAAAACCCTGAAATGATTTACATGCCCTGTTTTAACATTCTACCTGGTCAAACAAACCAGACCTGGCCTAACCCTCAGAGTCCTTAGTGAGTATTTGAGATCCAGCTTGTAGTGGTGACATATTGGCCCAAGAAGAAACCAGCACTGTCAGGAAATAATGGATCCTTGTTGACAAAAACAAATCCACTTGGGATGGCTCAAGAGATGTCAAATCAGACAGACGCTTACCTCCAAAGTAAAGAACATAAATGAGCATTCCAGACTTCGGCTAGCATTTATATAAAGCTAATGATTATTAAATCAAAAGGCATTCATTTAACAGAGCAGCTTCAGAATCCAGCATTCAGTTGCACTTTGCCATATGACCTTGAGCATGAAGTGATTAAACTATAATGTCTGCAACCTCTATTGCTGGGCTACTTAATGGTGTTATACATCATGGACCATGAAATGACAGTTTAGATTCCCAGCAGAAAGTCGATTCTCTTTGGCATTCATAGATAGAGATGAGCCAGCCCTAACTCAGGTAGAGACAGGGACCTTCATTACATAGCCATTCAATACAGAGAGGAGGACAGTCTATGACGGCCAGTAAGGCAAGAGGGGAAGAACCAGCACAATACCCTGGAGTAAGGAGACCAGACGTCCCGCTTTTGGCAGGAAAGTCCTGAATTTTAATAATTTTCCCGCATCCTGTGGCATTTTTACAAAAATCCCGATTTATGGAAAGAATGCACGACAAGCTAGGGTATATGGTTTTCGGCTGCCATGTGGCTATTTCGCCAGGATATGAGTTTTATCAATGGTGTCCCGCTTTTGTCCTGCTTTACCAATGTTAAAATCTGGTCACCTTACACTAGAGACAAGGGCAACTTAGGGCTCATTAAATAGATTTCAGCCTGAACTAGCTCAAGCACAAGTCCCTTGGATAATAATCATAGCTACTAGAATACTGATTATGTCTTATGTGCCAAGCTCTCTACTTATCACTTTATCATGTATTTCCTCATTTAATCTTTACAACAGCCCTTATCAATGAAGACTATTTAAAAAAA
>NW_022103898.1:35447682-35452601 GCF_000313985.2 Echinops telfairi | reverse complement strand
TCTATTTCCTTTTACTTTCCTCTTGTCCCACTATCATGCTCAGCCTTCATTAGGGTTTCACTAATTCCTCTGGGTTACATTACCCTTGATCACGCACTACCAGGCCTCCTACACCCTCCTCACCACTGATTTTGGATCACTTGTTGTTCCCTTGTTCCTGGGTTTATTAACGTCCACTTACTTTCTCCTGCCTCCCCTTCTCCCATGTCCCCCCAGAACTGTCAGTTCCATTTTTTTCTCCTCAAGATTGTTTATCCCACCTATCTTATCTAGATAGACCTGCAGAGGTAATAATATGCACAAAAAACAAGATGGCAAAACAAAGCAACAACAACAACAATAAAAAGCCCACAACAAAATAACAACAAAAATAGCCATTGACAAAAAAGAAAGAAAGCCTGTAAGTAGTTCAAGGTCTGTTTGTTGACCTTTAGAAGTGTTTTCTGGTTGAGTCTGATGAGGTGCCACACCCTGGCCCCAAAGTCTATTTTTGGTGTTCCCTGGGGACTTGGTTGCTCTGTTCCCCTTGCTGTTCTTTTGTATACCCTTAGTGTTTTGCTTCAGTGCGGTGGGGTCAGATTGGGTGCAATTCCCGCACTGTGCCTTCAGTGCTGTCCCCCATAGTACTATGGGTCTGTGGGTAGAAGATGGTCTCCCACAAATCATCACAGGTCCGGTAGGCGCAATTATACAGCGATAATAAGTAAAGATTATAGTAAAGTCATAGAGAGCATGAGAGGTAGAGAAGAAATTGGAATAATGGAGTCAGACACATTACATGCTAGCATGCTCACCTCAGCCCCGCTTGTTGGTCCTCATGGGGGGAGCCCAGCCATGAGAGCAGGAGAGAACCTCGGGAGCAAGAGCAGGAGAGCCCCAACTTTATTGCTAACCAAAGATTATATCTCCTTTGTGAGGCATGGTTACAGGTAACCACACGTCCCAGGAAGGGGCAGTACAATAGGCATACACACTGTAGGAAGGGGATGTATGATAGGCATAAGCATAACAGGAAGGGGTGTGCCCATAGGAATGGGAAGGTTTGGGGGTATACATGTGACAAGATGGGCAGACCCTAGATTCATGATGGCGGCCTAACCTGGGTCATCCTTGGACGGGTTTGACCTCTCTGGTGTCTCCTACAAGGAAACAGACAACTACTATCCTTATCAGGAGGGAGTGGGCCCTATTTGTTGTGGGATAAACAGTGGTGTCTGCTTGGTTTAGATGGCTGATAGCTCTTAGGGAGAATGACCCCTGATCTACTTCTGATAACCTTCCAAGTGTATAGTCATTTGCAAGCAGCTAAGTTTGGCATATATTTGGGGGAGACAACTTGGGAGAAATCCTTCTGTTTCCCACAATGGGTCAGTGAGGGACCTCCTGTCTTCTAGTGGGGCTGGCCCTATGGTCCTCTCTGTGCTTTGGCTGCTCTGAACGGGAATATCGTCTTCAGGGCTTGGTGGGCTAGGATGTGCTCCACTCTCTCTTCCTCCCCCTTCATTTGGCCTGTGTGTTCTGATCAGACATGTCCCTGTCCCTGAGCTGTAGCTTCAATGCCGTCCTCTGAAGTGAATTCTTCTGCAGGGAGGGGGATGGTTTCCACGTAGTGGGGAGTGGGGCTGACCCCTCACAATGAATTCTGTTACTATCAATACTTTACAGACGACAAAACAGAAGCCTAAAGCAATGAGCTAAGTTGACTAAGGCACAGAACTAATTAGTGGTGAAGGTGGAATTCAGATTCCCAAGTTTGACGCCTGGAAGAGTTCCTTTGTGACTCTGCTGGTTAAACAGCAGTACCCGTTTCTTAGTGAAGGGGAACTGGTAACAAGTATCACCATGTCGTGTTTTTCCATTCTTTGTTCCTGAAGAGGTTTAGTAAACTATATGTGATCCTCATTTCAATGAATGAACTTAGTCATTTCTAACAAAGCCTTTCTGTTTGGAGGGGATGCTGTTGTTAGCTGCCATCAAGACAGCGTCTGACTCATGAGGACCCCATGCTCAATGAATGAAACATTGGCTTGTCCTCTGACGTCCCTGTGATTGTCTGAGGACTGGACCCTGTGACTATTGTTGTTAGGTGCTAACAACAGCACCTACTGTGTTGAACAGAAAAAAAACACATTACTCAGTCCAGCACGCCATCTTTATAATGATTGCTAGACTGAGCCCATTGCTGCAGGTACCGTGCCAATGCATCTCATTTAGAATCTCCCTTTTTTTGCACTGACCTTCAACTTTACCAAGGATGATGTGCTTCTCTTGGGAACTTGTCCCTCCTGATGACACAAAGTCTCAACATTTTTGCTTCCAAAGAGAAAACTAGCTCTATTTCTTCCAAGTCAGATTTGGTAGCATTTCTGGAAGTCTTGGTATATTTAATATTCTTCATCAACAGTATAATTCATGGGCATCAATTATTCTTTTCATCTTCCTTATTCATTGTCTCATTTTTGAGTGCATAGGAAGTGATTTTAAAAATACCCTGGCTTTGGTTAAGCACACTTTAGGCTTTAAAGTAGTGTCTTTGCTTTTGAACATGTGAGAGATCTTTTGTAACAGATTTTCCCGTGCAATATGTTGTTTGGTTGCTTGAATACTATTTCAACACTGATTGCAGACCCAAGCACGATGAAATCATTGACAACTTCATTATTATGACCACATAGTCTTTATACATTCCAAAATCAAGGCACTCTCTCAATTGTGGTTATATATAAACATCTGATCCAATAAACTATAACTGCCTGAAAGGTCAGCAAGAAAAGAAACAGGTAAGCAATCTACCACCTGTTCAGAATTCTGCCACAATAGATATATGGCTTGCACTTCCTAGTGTGGGATACATTATTGTACATAAGTATTATTTGGACTATAACAGTTCTGCCACCACATGTCTTACACTCCTAATGGGATGCAGGATACACCAAAAACAAATAAACAAAAAGCCCAAACTCACTGCCATTGAGTCAATTCCAACTCATAGTGACCCTATAGGATAAGGTAGAACCCCCTTTGTGGGTTTCTGAGACTAACTCTTTATGAGAGTAGCAAGCCCAATCTCTTTCCCATTGAGTGGTTACTGGTTTCAAACTACTAACCTTTCCATTAGCAGCCTAATGGGTAACCGCTACACCACTAGGGCTCCTACAGGATATAGAGTCCAGTGATACTCAAGAAAATAAATGACCTACACCTTCCCATGAATGGTGCAGACGGTGCTATTAACACTAAGAGGATCAAAAGAAACTCCTTGCCACTTTGTCATGAGCAAGACCAACTCATAGAGCTCATCCTATCAGAATAAGATTATGTAAGGAAAAACCTCTTGCACATATCCTTCCTTCAGCATAATAAATTAGATCATTTCTGATTCACAACTTTAGATGTCTGTAATTGGTGGTGTTGTCGGATAAACATTAGACTGCTAACTGCAAGGCCAGTGATTCCAACCAACCAGTTGCTCAGAGGAAGAAAGATGTGGCTGTCTGCTCCTGCGAAGATTTATGGCCTTGGAAACATGAAGAAGCATTTCTACTATGTCCTACGAGGCCGCTGTAACTCAGAACGGACTCTTTGGCAGAGGGTTAGATCAAATTTCACAAAACCATAGTCATTGTATGGATGAATCCCTGTGGAAACTTCTAGCATGATCTGAAAGTTAGAAATGTTCTTCTTGCAGAAAGCAAGCACTACCTTACTCCCAGGAAGCAGTCTCTCATTCCTGACAGGCCATGCTTCATTAACTTTTAACTGGTGCTTTTAATATTCTGTTTGTACTTTTAAACTTTCAAAACCTTTATCAGATGTTCTTTGAGACCAAGTGCATGCCATTTAAAATACACACATTTTCAACATGATCAGATTTTTTTTAAAAAAAGGGTGGGGGAACCTCTTTACAAAGAACTTGAGAGGACAAGGCATGCATTTAATGACAGGAGCTAGCATGGCGCCAGTAATGAGTAGTTGTATTCTGCCAGTAATACTCCAAACCGAGGCAATACTTTTTAAAGCCTTGTATTGCTTTAGGAACTTACAGGAAAGCGCTTTCCCATATATTATCTTATTTGATTCTTCTAACAATGCACCAGGATGGGTTAGATTATCTTCATTTTAAAACAAGAAAACTATAGTTTAGAGCATTTAAATAAGGGGGCCAAGCTTACATGACTTATAAGTAGCAGGGTTGGTTCTCGGTTTACTGCCATTTCAGCTCAGCCATTTCTATTCAACAATAGCATTTCTATGATGATGCCATCTCTGCGAAGAAAAGTTTCATGTTTTATTTGTCTTTGTATCCCAAGACCCTGACGGGGAGCCAATGGCAGTTCGTGGTGCGCTCAAAATAACTTTGTGCTGGTGGCTGTACTTTTCAAAGGAACGATCACCACTTAGTTGGACTCGGCTAGGACGAGTCAGGCCAGCATGTAGATTTAATACATGCACGGGCCACATATTCTCAGTGGCCCTCAGATAGTCCATTTTCAATCCATGTTGTTGTCTGTAGGTGCCACCGGGTTGGCTCTGACCCATAGTGACCCTATGTACAACCAAACAAAGCACTGCACGGACCTAAACCATCCTCACAATTGTTCTTATGTCTAGTCCATTGATTCAGCCACTGTATCAATCCACCTTGTGCGTGGCCTTCCTCTGTTTCACCGCCCCTCCACTTTATCAAGTATGATCTTTCTCTAGGGACTGATTTCTCTTCCCAATATGTCCAAAGTATGTTAGATGAAGTCTTGTCATCCTTGCCTCTAAGGAGCACTCTGGTCTTACTTTTTTTTTTCCTTTTTTTCTTCTTTTTAAAATTATTTTATTGGGGGCTCATACAACTCTTACCACAATCCATACATACATCCATTGTGTCAAGCACATTTGTACATTTGTTGCCATCATCATTCTCAAAA
>NW_022103898.1:35444419-35446161 GCF_000313985.2 Echinops telfairi | reverse complement strand
CCCTTTGCTGTTCTGTTGCACACCCTTAGTGTTTTCCTTGGTGTGGTGGGGTCAGATCAGGTGCAATTCCCACACTGTGTCTCTAGTATTGTCCCCTATACAGCTATGGGTCAGTGAGGGATGTCATGTCTCCTAGTGGGGCCGGCCATATGGTCTTCTCTGTTCATTGTCTGCTCTGAGCAGGGATATCATCCTCAAGGCTTGGTGGGCCAGGATGTGCTCCACTCTCTCTTCCTCCCCCTTCATTTGTTCCCATGTGCTCTCATCAAACATGTCACTCTCCCTGAGCTGTAGCTTTAGTGCTGTCCTCTGAAGTAAATTCTTCTGGGGGGAGGGGTGGCTGTCCACGTAGTTGGGATTGGGGCCAGCCTCTCAGACCTCTCTACTGGTTTCCTGGTCTTACTTTTTCCAGTAAACATGTATTTGTCCTTTTAGCAGTCTGTGGTACTTTCAATATTCTTCTCCAGCACCACAATTCAAACACATTGTTTCTCCTGAGGTCTTCCTTATTCCATGTCCAACTTTCACATGCATATGATGCAATAGTGAATACTGTGGCTTGGGTCAGATGCACCTTAGTCCTCAAAGCAACATCCTTGCTCTTCCATACTTAAAGAGATCCTGTGCAGCAGATTTACCCAATGCAATGTCTTTTGATCTCTTGATCTCTTGCCTGCTGCTTCTATGAGCACTGATTTCGAATCCAAGTAAGGCAAAATCCTTGACAACTTCAGCCTTTTCTCCATTTAGCATGCTGTTATCTGCTGGTTCAGCTGTGGGGATTTTGGTCTCCCTTACAATGAGTTGTAATCTGTACTGAAGGCTACAATCTTTGATCTTTATCAACAAGTGCTGCAATTTCCTCCTCACACTCAACAAGCAAGCTCGGGTCATCCAGACATCAAAAGTTGTTAATACACCTTCCTCCAATCCTGATGCCTCACTCGTCGTCATATCATCCAGCTTCTCGGGTGATTCGCTCAGCATATAGATTGACCAAGTGTGGTGAGAGGATCAAACCCTGATGTACACTTTTCCTGATTTTAAATCATGTGATAGTCTCTTATTCTACGCACACAGCTGCCTCTTGATCCATGCTCAAGTTCCGCATGACCACAATGAAGTGTTCCGGATTTCCTGTTCTTCTCAAGGGTCGCATAGTTTTATTGTGGTCCTCCCAGTCTAATGCCTCTGCACATTCAATGAAACACAAGGAAACATTTTCTGGGACTCTCAGCTTTGAGCCAAGATCCATCTGACGTCAGCAGTGATATCCCTGTTCCACATCCTCTTCTATAGCTGACCTTAACTTGTGGCAGCTCCCTGTCAATGTGCTGCTATCACCATTGCTGGATGAGTAAAATTGTAAAAATAAGTAAAATCGCAACTCCTAGTGACCTAGTTTGGCAGAGTAGAAACTGACTCACAGGGTTTCTTGATTGTTCTTGACCAGAGCAGATGCCCAGTCTTTCTCCCGATGAGCCACTGGGTGATCTGCAACCACCAATCAACTCTGAATTGGCAATCCTGCGTTTAACCACTGAGCAACCAGGTCTTCTTGCAAGGGAGAGTCAGTGCTTTTATTCTATGGCCACTTGGATTCCTAAACACAATTGACTTGCCTCTCTGACTAAGCTTATTGCTCTCAAATCCATCCTCTATATGTGAGAGCAGGGACCATCACATCTAGAACTCTCATCTCAGGATATGTCTTCCCTTAAGGTCTCTGGCAGGATTCCTAG
>NW_022103898.1:35441345-35443892 GCF_000313985.2 Echinops telfairi | reverse complement strand
GGATCCACAATTGCCTGATCCACAATCAGTGCTCATGGAAGCAGCAATCGAGAGATCAAAGTACGCATTGCATTAGAGACATCTACTGCACAAGACCTCTTTAAAGTGTTGAAAAACAACAGGGCGGGGGCACTAGATAGCGACTTTCAGGAGCTCTGCTAGTCCCGGTGGGCATTTAACAGAGGCAACCCCACTACACAAAGCAGAAGCCTACAAACCATCTATAGCCTGCCCATTATGTTGCACAAACATCAAGCAACAGCAGTAACCACAAAAAAACAAACAAACAAGAAAACAAAATATAACAACCAATTACCCAAATCCAGTGGAATACATTGGTATGGAGGACTACGTTGCACTTCAAGCAATGGTATTTCAATTGTCTCCTATGCATGTCTGGTCTCCCCTGATAGCATGTCCCAAGAATGTGAGATGATATCTTGCCAACCTCGCATTTGAGGAGCAAGGATGAAACCTAGCACCTGGTATAAGAGTACAGTGTGTGTTGCACACAATTTGCTCAAACGAGTGAGCGAAAGGATGAATGAGTGAATGAGTGGGTGGAGGAATAAAAGAAACACAAAGTAAGGCTCTTGTTCTCCTGACAGCACGTGGAGAGTATCCTCTTCATCTGTCCCATGAAATGCGTTCTTACTTTAAGCTGGGTGGCATGGTGTAACTCAATGCTTATTATTTACATAAGTCCAGATGGTTTCAAATATGGTCATACATTAGATTGACAGGGATACTTGTCCTTATAATTTGCCCATCTTATTTTCTACCTCTAGAGCTATAAGAACCTGGCGAGTATCAAATGAGAATGCCAAGTCTCATCCCTGGGAAGGGCAGTGCTGAGAGAGCTGTCTCAGAGGGGTTTCTTGTCTGTAATCTTTATGGCTGCTGATCACCGCCTTTCTCCTACAAAGCAGCGAGGTAAGTTCAAACCACTGACCTGGGGCTAGCAGCTGGCTGCCAAACCTGTGCATCATCAGGACTCCTTGCTCTAGTATTAGCATATCCTCTTGGGTATGACTCCAGGCTTCATACACAAGCCCCCAGACGCAAGCCAGCAGTACTTCCTTCCTCTAACACTCAAACAGAGGAACCAGCGCACACGCTCGTTGTAACCACACTTTTAGGCTTTGACTTAGGCACTGACTTTAGAACCACATTCCATTTACAGTTTCAAGTTTATTACACATAAGTACAAAGAAATATTTTTTAAAGGAGGAATTATACATGAAGAAAACATAACTAGTATCAGGTAAATTCAAACCGATTTTTTAAATAGAGTCTTTGACAGGCTACAGGCTGCTCCCAACCATTCGTTAGCTTTAAAACTTTTAGGGACATGGAGATCTAGAGGAAAAGTAAACAGGGCATGACTGCTTTTTTGAGTGGGGGAGAAAAAAATTATAGCAGAACATAACAATCCTGAATTTTAAATAGAATTGAGGTTAACATTTCAAAAGGATTCTTAATTAGAAATAAGAATATATCCGAATAGTCTACATTAAAAAAATTTTTTTTCACTTTCAGTCATCAAAGACCTATAGGAAAGTCCATGCTTTGGTTTGAGCCATTAGTAATAAGAATGGGAGGGTATGACATGCCACCACATTGTCTTTGCTTTAAAGTGTTTCACCCCTTTTTGTCCCCAGACCCTGGCAGTGTAAGAAAAATGAGGGTCCAGGTCACTCAAGATACACATTTCTCTCATGGGTGCCAGTTACAAAAAACGATTGTATTTGCTTCCATCCAAAGAGCGTAAACATTCCCTCATGAATATGTGTAAGGCCCATTAATAGGAAATCTATACTTGGCATGTGGCACAACTAGTCTCGAAGACCTAATTTTGCTTGCTCTTGACTTACTTAGCTTACATAAGCTTAATGCTATTTTTAATGTGCTATTATGTCTATTGTGTTCTGTATGTTCATGGGGCAAGGAAAAGGCAAGGAAACCAACTTTTCCTGAATACCCTTTATGTGGCAGGGTCTTTTTAAAGATTATTTCATCCTATGGAGTTTCCCCTCCGTTTTAAGACCAAGAAATCAAGCGTTGGAGTGTTTAAGTGATTTGACTTAGGTCACGCAGCTAGGACAAACCAGTGAAGAACTGGCCTGAGGATGGCATGCTCTGAGTCTGAGCTGCCTCCCCTGAGTCTGTGCAAGGCCCTGTGACATGTTTGAATCACTTCCATTATTGAAAATCATGCATTAAAGACTAATTCTGTTTGATAGAGCTAAAAGCTAAAGATTCAAAGTACCTACTAAATACTGACGAATACATGAGACATTATGGAACAAGATGGAAAGAATACCCAGTCATTGTAGCATAAAGAACTTGTTGCCATTCCACCATTCCAGGAGGAAGCATCTGAGCAATGGTATTGAATGAAGATACTTTCAAGCTGCACTGAAAGCATTTGCCAAACACATGGTTCCAGGAACTGATGGGATACCAATTGAAACGTTCCAATAAGCTGATGGAGCACTGGAAGCACTCACTCATCAATGCCAGGACCTTTGGAAGACAACTATTTGG
>NW_022103898.1:35428732-35440915 GCF_000313985.2 Echinops telfairi | reverse complement strand
GCTTGGTGCAGTGAAAATACGGATAGCCTTCTACACAATGGATTGTCACAGTGGCGTCAACAATGGGCTCAAACATAAGAACAATTGTGAGGAAGGCGTAGGACTGGGTAGTGTTGCGTTGTGTTGCACATGAGGTCTCTATGAATGGACTCAATGACACCTAGCAACAACTACTGCCTGGCTTCGGTGCAACCACATGAGTTGACTATAATCCACATGTCCGCAGATTAGAGGTCAGGTCTAGGAAGTGTGGGAACGTGCTCAAGCCTAAGAAAAAAACGGCAGGTTAGAAACTAGAATAATTCTGACCTAGCAGTGGATGAACTAAGTTAAAAAACAGAAAGATGTCACTTGAACCCAGAACTTTTTTCTCAGATCTAAATACAACCTCATGTAACTTTGATCATGACATGCTAGACTAGGAGTCAATAGACTTGAGTTGATTTCTGTCTCCAAGATGTGGCAAAGTGACCTTGATTCAGTTCCACATGTTGGGAAGGAGGACAAGACCTGCCGAGAGTCTGATATTTTCCATTGGTTTTTAAAATAGAGCTGACAGAGCCCCTTTAAGCATGCTCTTGCATTGATGATCACTCTCCCCATACACAGCAGAACAGGGCACCAAAGGGAAGCTCATCAGGCCCTGTCCAAACCTAGATGTTTCTCTGACCCTGGAAAGACCAGCTGTACCTTAGAACATTAATCTCTGCTGCACCCAAATACCCAAGGTGAATCCAAGGTGTCCTGTCCCCAACAGCACCAGCAGGGTTAGTTGGTAGTCCCAGACATTGCAGTACCACTGCTGCCGGGGATTAGAATGCAAAGGCTGGAAAGCACCCAAATAAGGTGGTATCTTGTCTTCACATCTAGTAAACAGACTACGGTCTTGCCTTCTCAGAGGTGACAATGACCCTTATGGGAGGGAGGAAGCAATGGAGGAGCTGTGTTTACATGACACTTAATATCCTGGAAGGCACTAGATGCTTGGGGATGCCCACACCCAGGTAATCCAATCTCATGGACTTGCACCAGAGGTGAACAGGAGAAGAACTCCATCACCTGTTCAGCTGTCACCACCTCCCCAGCCAGCAGGAAATGCCCAAAGGCCCCAGAGGATGACCCCAGACATTTAAATAGAAAGGCCTGGTGTGTTATGTTATGTGGATAGTAAAAGAAGAGAGAACTCTTAAACAAAGACTAGGGATAGCATTGAGGGAAGGAAGGAAGAGCTGGGAGCAGCTCTTGAAGCTATTTCCTGTCTTCAAACATAAGACATAAATTGCCAGAATGAGGGCTACAGAGAGTGGGACAGGGAGCTTGTCTACAGTCAGTAATTTATTGTATAGATTCTAACATCAGTTGAAACAGACTCGTGGGCCAACACTCTACAAGGCACAATATACATTGTCTGAATTAATCTCCACAATGATCTATTCCCTGCTCTGGCACTACACGAACTTCAGTCAATTAGGAACATCTCTGGCCCTGACCTTCTTCCATGCCAGGGCAAGAATTATCAACATGCGAGTATGTTAAAATCTTCAAGAGTTATGCCAAGGAATGGGATAGAAGGTGTGTTAGTCTGGGTACATTAGAGAAACAAATCCACAGAAACTCATATGTATGAGAGAGTTTGATATAAAGATTAAGTGCACATCAAGAAAACACCCCAACCCAGTGCTGCCCAAGCCCACAAGTCCAACATTAGCCCATATGTTCGACACCTCCACAAAGTCCTCTTCCACTTCACAAAACACACACAATGATGTCGACTGCAGGGGGAAAGCCGAGTCAGTGACCGTGTAAGCATCTCAGCGCTGGCAGAGGTCTCCACATGGCTGCGCCAGCACCTAGGGCTGCATCCAGGTAGGTCCATGTGGCTTCTCCTTGGGGATGTCTTGCAGGAAGTGAGCCTTGCCAGCTGAAGCAGGGAACTGGCTAAGGCAACTTCACCCTGGTCCGACCATCACAAAGCAAGAGACCT
Organism: Echinops telfairi; assembly: GCF_000313985.2. Taxonomy (NCBI): domain Eukaryota; kingdom Metazoa; phylum Chordata; class Mammalia; order Afrosoricida; family Tenrecidae; genus Echinops; species Echinops telfairi. Next base: position 35,438,931 of record NW_022103898.1, on the reverse strand, counting down.
GAGAACTAGAAAGATGAGGCTCATGGAGCCATTTATCTCTCTGCCCTTCAATTAACCCCACATGTGTTTATCAGCCAGGTTGGCACAATAAACTTGAACTATCTCAGAAGGGAAGGTGATGTTGTTGTTGTTACATGCCATAGCGACCTCATGTACAACAGAAGGAAACACTGCCTGGTCCTGTACCATCTTCACATTTGTTCTTGTGTTTGAGACTATTGTTGCAGCCACGGTGTCAATCCAAGGGCCTTCCTCTTTTTTGCTACCTCTCTCCTTTACCAAGCACGCTGTCCTTCTCCAGGGACTGGCCTCTCTTGACAAAGGCAGTGTTGGCAGTGGGGAAATACCATTGTGACAGCTCAGAGAGGGTGAACTGGCAACCAAGATACCTAAGGAGAAGAGCAAAGTCAAACCCTGTACGCAGTTCCAAAGCATGTGCCTTTCGTTCTTGCAATATTATTGTTTGTGCCGGCTTAAAAAGCTAGATTCTCTCCTGTCTGTTTCAGAAAATAGACAGGATAACAGGAAACTGCTTCAGATTCCACAGTGATTATAGCTGCTTAAGTTTGCCTTACCAAATACTGTCTCAACCAGATGCTATGTAACATTTGATTAAGGGCTTAGCCTGCTAGCCCAACAGGGAGCACTTCTTTCTCTCCTCATATCCGGAAAAGACGCAATGAAGACAGGGAACAAACGGATACCCTTGCCCATTTCCATGCACATCAGTTTCACTCGCCGTGCACACTGTTCCTAAGTGAGACTGTGCCACGTACCCACCTGAAGACCAAGCTGCATAACAGAGACCTGATTCCAGACCTGATTCCAGTCTGATTCCAGAGCACCTTACTTAAGAATGAAACAGAAACTCACCTTGTGGAAGCCTCTCGTTTTATAGATAAGGAAACTGAGGACAGAAAGAAAAGCTGATTGGTCATATGTTGGCAAACCTAAGATCTAGGTAGGATCAGCATTCACAGGAGCCTTTACATAGCTCTAATGTTAAATGTAGAGAAAATACAAATCTGTCAGCAGCATTATTGCTAAATGAGCGCCAGTCCATGGTGAGCAATTATCAGAACCTGAAGCGGATGGGTAATGCCATTCAAGTCCAGTTAATGAGCCGAAACCTTGGCTCTTCACAATGCTTAACAGTAGTCAGCATTTGGCTTCAGTTTGTGACAAGTGCTTTCAAAACTTCACAGGTGGTTTCAGCACTCTTAGCTCTGCCCCGTATAAATATGCCATGAGAGAGCATCGGAATTTCATAAATGACAGTCTCCAGGATGGAAAAAATGAGTCCCACAGAGAGGTTACGATGCGTTCCTCTTTCCAGCGGCCCAATGCAACTTGGCAACTACCGGGGTCACCGAGAGACTACAAAGTCTAAGCCTTCTGTTGGGTGGGAAGGAAAAGGCCTCTTTTTCCAACAATAAAGCGGGGCTTGGGATCAGGGTCAGCCTCTGAAGGCAGTTAGTGAAGAATTGTCCTAGGTGAGCATGAAGGACCCCAGCCCTCCTTGAGCCTCCTCTACTTAGTTATGGGAGATCCGCAGCCTCCTCCCACCACGCGAGGTGCTGTAGAGTTGACCCGTGTGTCAACAGCAACTTGTCTCACCGTCCATTCTGGGCCCTTGGTTTTGATTGATACATTAAGCCCAGCCTGAACTTCTTCCTTCAGCACCATCGGTTCTTGTTCACATGCTACCCGCTGAAATGGTGGGACGTTGCCTAGGGATCTTCTATGAGTAGCCAATTAGTTGGGAAAAGATTAGAGTCAAATGCAGCACTCTAACATAGCTAATAGTCCTGATCCAATCAATTGGAAGGCAGTATTCTTGGGAGATGGTCTGCTTTCAATATAAATGAGGCTGTGGAAAAGCTTACATTAGGGCTGGATCCTTCATCTGCCTTGTCCTTGGGCCTCCAGGTTTCTGGACATGAGTCAGTGGTCTTCTATCTTGTCTTCTAATCCTGAGTTCATTAATGGCCCACCTTCCTTGGATTCAAGCCTCTCTGCAGCTGGATGCCTCTGTCTGACCTGCGGGTCTTGAGATTTTCAGCCCCTGCAGCTACTCCAGTCAAGAGAAGCCCTAGCCTGACATCTGACCATGGACTGAGAGCTTGGCTGCCCCTCTAGCTGTCTGAGCCTTGTTTTTGATATGAATTTAGACATTATTGTGTGTGTACTCCTTTATTTACTTCTTTATTCACTGATTTTACTTAAAGCATTAGCTACCGTTTTCAGAGAGGTCACTGTGTTCCAGAAACAACACTGAGGCTTTCTACTCCTGGAAGGAGTTGCAGCCTTGCCAACCACAAGGGCACTTCTACCCTGTCTGTGAGTCAGAATTGACTCGATGATGGTGACTTTAGTTTTGAGGTTATATGATCTAACTTACAGAGCACCATCACCCTTTCAGATGCTGATACTCACAATTTCATCCAGAATTCTTTCAGCTTATATATTTAGCGCCTGCTTATGTGGTATATACTGTTCTATGGCAGTGAATAAAACAGAAAAATTCTTCCTCTCTCAGATAGCTTATATTTTATCAGGTATCTGTTGTTGTATAGCATATATCCCCCCAATGTATTGACTTGAAACAATTAGCCTGTAATATGTAATTTGTAGACTCACATATGGCTATGTAGTCAGCTGGCAGACTGGCTGGTCTAGGGATGCCGCCACTGAGATGCCTCATCTCTCCGTCACACTCACTCGTGCTTCAACAGTTTCTGCTGGGCTTGTTCTTATGGAAAAGGCAGGGGTTTCGAGATGAGGAAGGGGAAAATGTAAGGTCTCTTGAGAACTAGATAAAACATAATATCACTTCTGCCAGGTTCTGCTGGTCACAGAAAGTCACAGTGTGGACCAAATCAAGGAAGTGGAAATGGAGTTCCCCTCATGATGAGAGGAGCTTAAATTCACATCGGAAAACACATGGACACAGAAAGGTCCTTAATACATTTCATCTACCATGTATGTGATGATGACTAAACTGGTGTTAAGGAATTGGGGGGGAAAAAGTACTTCATTTGAGTCTCAAATGACTCTTTGAGACAAGTTTTACCGTCAATTCCTATTCTCCATATGGGGAAATTGAGACCTAAAGATGTTTAAGAAAAACAATTTTTTCGGCCTAAGATCTCTGGATATTTAGTGATGGAGTCAAGATTAATGTCTGAGCCCTGAAACACTGCACAATTCATTCCAGCCTGGGTACGTCAAGTCAGAAAAACTAACTACACAACATGGCCTCTACCTGCAAGGCCCTTAAAGTCCTTGTGTGGACGTAGAAGAGGAATGTATGAAGAATTACTAACAATACATGTCACTAAGTCATACTTGGTCATTGTTCAGCAAGGCTCAAAAATCCCTGTCATTGCGTTGATTCCGGCTCACGGTCTCCCTGCAGGACAGGGTGGAACTGCCCCGGCAGGTTTCCAAGACAGTGCCTCTTCACAGGGGTAAAAGGCCTCCTCTTTATCCTGCTGCTCAACAGGAAGTGAAGATAAAAGAGGCCAAGGCAAGAAAGAGAAACCTTCTCAGAAGAGGGGCAGAATGAACTGATGGGGTTTTCAAGGATTTGGGCAGTGAGTAGCAGAATAGGGTTTTCGTCCACCTCTCCTAGTCTAGGTAGAGAGCTTTCTTCTTCCTTCTTGCCTATAAAACAAATTTCAGTTTCTTTAGAATGGCATGCAGTATTTTAAAATATTTAGTTGTGTGTTAGTATTTACTAGCTGCATGCAGTAGAAAACCTGACTAACTGTGACTTAGTCAAAAAGGGATTTTCTTTTTTTCCTCACACACGACAGAAGAAGTATAAGTGGCCTTGGGCTTTGTAACAATGAAATTATATCATCAAGGAGCCAGATTCTTTCTATCTTTCCCCCTTGTCATTTTAAGGTTCTATGCTCATTCTCAAGAGCTCATGGTGCCAGGAGGGTCGTTATGTCCATGGGTAATCTTCTACAGGTAAGAACAGGGAGGAGAGGAGACCAAACATAGCATGCCAGCACACCTGTCCATTGTTCAAATGCTTTTCTTGAATCACCCCCCAGTTACATTCTTGGCCTTTTCTTTGACCAGAAATAGGACACTCAGTCATGCATAGTTACAAGGGAACTGGGAGAAGCTGGGCTTCCACTTTCTAGGCCTGTGCTACAGGAAACCAAGAGAGAACCAGTTCTAAGTGGTCTGTGTGGCCCATCCAGTGCCAACCTCAACTTTTCCTGCGTTGTTTCCCAGCACGCTTTCCCCACCCAACCCCTGCACCATTGAGACAAAAGATCATTCCAAGCACACTTCCATCACTTGCTCTCTTGGTTCCTTTTTCTCCTATTGGCCTTCTACTTTCATGTACTGCTGAAATTCTTCCACGAGTCTTTCCTGATACTTATTAAAGTTTAGCCCTTGGTTGTCTCCGAGGATCCCTGAGTGATACAGTTAACATGGTTGGTTGCTAAGAGAAAATTTAGAGATTCAAGTCTACCTAGAGGTGTCTTAGAAGAAATGTGTGATAATCTACTTCCAAAACACAGCCTTTGAAAACTGTCTGGGGCACAGTTTTACTCTGACACATGTACGCTTGTCATGCGTCAGAATAGACTCAGTAGTCACTGTTTTCTCTATTGCTTCCCTTGAAAGTATTCGGTATTTTTCTGTGTCTTATTGTTCCTCTAAATAATAGATTATAGGGTCTTGTAGCCCAGGATCTTATCTGGTTCATTTTTGTACCACCTACATGCTTCATGCATGTGTAGCCATCATGAAGAGGAGGGCTTGAGCTCTGAGAATCAGTGCACATGGAGGACGAGGGAAATAAATAATCCTGCCTGTGTGAGACAGGCGATGAACAGTGTGGTGGTGTCACCAACAGTACAAAGGAGTTCTGTGTCTGTCTTGTTGAGCACAAGCTTATCATGGACCCCTCAAGTAGAAATCAAAAGCAGGCATCTAGTTTGCGGAGAACAATGGGATTTGAATTGTGGACTTGAAATCCATTGGGGACCAGTAGGGTAAAAAGAGGGCAGAGCTTGGGAGACCGTGGGGAGCGAGGATGGGATGAGGGCCAAAGGACAAGTGCTCTGTGTATAAAGCAGAGTGGGGCTGTTCCTGATTCTCTCTGAATCTTTGACTCATGGTTCCCTTATGACTGACGACTTTCACTATGCGTCCAAGAAAGCTGTAGCAAGAGCTCCAGTCTGCATGCCAGAATACTGGCATCCTTATCTTCCTAAGCACTTAAATATCAAATCCCAAGGGAAATTCTGATTGGATTTGTGAGATTTCCCTACCATCTCTGAGTCGTGAGAATCAAGTACTCTGATTATCTGGGCTTAGATCACATCCTCATTTCTCTGGGAAGTTTAAAAAAAACCACATAAATAAAGTGGTTCTGTTGTTGTTTCTATAGGTTTACTTATCTTGATTTCATATACAGAAAAAACATAGGAAATACAAATAAATGGCCTAATAACACTGATAGAATGAAACAGAAGAAACCTCTCTCAGAAACAAAGCAGAAAATGAAAAGCTGAGCAAATATACATTGGGCGAGAAGAGAGAGCAAGGCCAAGAGGGCTCCGAGGGGCATGGCAGGGGAGCGGGCAGGAAATAGGACGCGAACAACAATGAGCATGAGGAAGAAGAAATGTCCTGGAATTGTTTGTGGTGATGGTTTCACAACTCTTGTGAATGGGACTGAACTATGGAAATAGGTGACATGTGCATTGTATGTCTAGAGTTGGAAAGCGGATGATTGCAGATGCAATTAGCTTAAAAATGAACACTTTGTCATAGGATCTCCTCTTTTGACCCATTTTAAATTGACCCTATGTTTAATAATGGTCTCTGCTTTCCTTTGGTTTTGTTGCTGCTGTTGCTAGTATGTTTCCCTGTATGTGAAAGCCAGGTAGGTAAAGCTGTGCAGATGGGGATTGCAAAGGTTGGTGTCTCATGGGGTATGGCACAGGGAGTTGGGGGCAAATGGGGAGATGATAACAGTGAATACAAGAAAGAAGAAAATGTTCTAAAATTGATTGTGGAGATGATTGTACAACTCTTTTTGATGTGATTAAACTATAAAATTATGATATTTGAATTACATGTCAATAAAATTGTTTAAAAATGAATAGACTCATTTTTTAAGTAGTTCTCTTAGCCCATAAGATCAATGGCCTATACAGGGAGGGTAGGGTGGAAAGGGGGAACTGATTTCAGGGATCTACATATAACCTCCTCCCTGGGAGACAGACAACAGAAAAGTGGGTTTAGGGAGATGTCAAACAGCGTAAGATATGACCAAATAATAATTTATAAATCATCAAGGGTTCATGAGGGAGGCAGGAACAGGGAGGGAGGGGGGAAAATGAGGAGCTGATGCCAAGGATTTAAGTGAAGAGCAAATGTTTTGAGAATGATGAGGGTAACGAACGTACAAATGTGCTTTACACAACTGATGTATGTATGGATTGTGATAAGAGTTGTATGAGCCCCCAATAAAATAATTTTTTTAAAAGATTCCAACAATTATTTGGAGTGGAGTATAAGTCAATCCATAACAGATATACAAGCAAAAAGCTAAAGTAGAATCAGATTGTGTAATTTATTAATAATTTTTAAATGTAGTCATTGGTCATAAGGAGCAACAATTCTGTCCTAAGGTAGAGAGCTTTAAAAAAAATTCACAAATTAAAAAAACTTCACAGAAAAGATGAAATTTATGTAGATTTTCTCATTTAATAAGAGTCACTGTTTCATTAAAAGACTGAGTTAAAAAAATTTTTTTAATGACTAATGGCCTAAGATAATCCTTGAAACTTGTATTTGAAAGTTACAGTATTTCTGTAGGTCAATTTTTAGTTAAATAAGAAATCAGCTTATAAGTTATATAACTCATGAACAATGTGCTCCTTTAAACAATTAACTACATGAGACCAAATAGTCCATATTTACCCCAAACCAAAGGTGAGAACCCAAGGAGGAGAAGCAAAGAGAACAAATAGAATGAAGTTAATGAAATGCTGACATGTTGTAGCAATGGTAATTAATGCCTTGGCACAATTTTTATGAACATTGTTAAAGGGGAATCCAATTTTCTGGGCAAACAGCCACCTAAATGCACTAATACATATATAGTTTTAAATATAGAAAGACTGCAGCTATCATTGATAGAGTCCTGCCAGAAGTTCACATCAGATTCAAAAGAGCATATTATTGAATAGATCTTGGTAGAAAGCAAAACAATACCAGAAGATAGTTATCTATGTGTTATTAACTACGTGAAGCATTCAACTGTGTGGGTGATAACAAATTGTGTATAACCTTGCAGAGGATAGAACATTTAAAACATTTAATAGAGTTCATGTAAGATCTGTACTTGGATCGAGTCAATTGTTTGAACAACAGGCAGCTACAACCTGCTTCAAAATTGGAAAGTGTGTGAGGTACAGTATGGCTTTCACCGTATTTATTCGGTCTGTATGTTGAACAAATAGTCTAAGAATCAGAATGCAGGAAGAAGAATCAGGATTGGAGGAAGACTCATTGCAGCTTTTGATATGTGTTGAAATTAGATAACTTGGGTTTCTGAAAAGAAATTCTATTTGAAGCACCTACTATTGAAGGTCAAAGACCACAGTCTTCAATATGCATTATGGCTGAACATGAAGAAAGAAAAATTCCTCACAACTGAGCCGGTAAACAACCTTGTGATAGAAAGAGGATAAATTAAAATGGTCAATGCTCTCGTTCTACTTGGATCAATAAGCAGCATCCACAGGAGCAATAGTCGAGAAAGCAATAGGACATTACATTAGGTAACGTTTCTGCAAAAGACCCCTTTAATAGGTTCAAAAATAATGATGTCACCTACTGACAAACTTGCCTCTGACCCAACCCATTTCTTTTTAATCACCTCATATACATGTGATAATAAGACAAAGGAAGTAGAGACAGAAGAACCAATGCATTTAATCAGTGATGTTGATGAAGAAAGCTGAATATACTGTAGACTGCCTGAAGCGTGAGCAATCAACCTTACTCAACCATAGAAGAAGTGTAAGCAGAATATGCCTGTTAGAAGTAAGGATGGTGAGACTTCAACTCGCTCTCAACATGTCATCAGGAAAGATCAGTCACTAGGAAGGGGTGTTACGTTCAGTAAAGAAGAGGACCAATGACAATGAGAGAAATCCTCAATGAGGTGGCTTGACACAAGAATCACAATAATGAACTCAAATGTACCACACATCATGATGATCTCACTGCAAACTCACTGCCATTGAGTTGATACTGACTCACAGCAACCCTAAAAGACAAGGCAGGACAGCCCCTGTGGGTTTCCCAGACTGCAAGTCTTTACAGGAGTAAAAAGCTTCCTCTTTCTCCTACAGAGTGACTGGTGGTTTTGAACTGCTTACCTTGAGGTTAGCAGCCCAAAGCATAACCACTGTGCCACCAGGGCTCCATTGAAGAGGTACGGGACCATGCAATATTTTATTCTTTTACACATAAGGTCACCGTGAGTCAGGACTGACCTGATGGCAACTAACAACAGCAACAAGTTCTCAACGCTGGGTAAATTAGCTAGGATACTTGATAGACTATCCTATAGGCCGGACTGGAAATACTAGACAGCAATACTGGGCTTTCACAATTGCCATGCCTTCTTCCTATTGCTTACTGGTTGGACTACCCCATGCCATCTGTGGAGGCCAATTCAGTCTCTGAGTTCCACTTCCCACTGGCCAACCCCCACAGGGAAAGCTTTCTTGGAAGTACTCAAACTGGTCTTCTCTGAGGAATCATGCATAAGTGGGAAGAACTACTAAACCCCCTATTTTTAAAATCACATTTTACCACCTGAGACTTTAAAGAACTTGTGCTACTGGACATTCAGTTATTGAATCTCTCAGCAAAACAGATCTTCCCCTTTATGTTGACAGACCTTTTTTCCCCCATCAAGTTCAGAGCTGGTCATAGCGTACTTCCCACATGCTTTCTTCTATTTCTTCTGTATCACTTTCTAGGTTCTTACATGCTTTTCCCTTCTTCTCAGGAAAAGAGTAAAAACATATATAATTAATGCATGCAAATAGCCTCTCTGAGGTCTGCCCCACTAGATTGCCATGCATGCATAGACTTGCCTCCACCAGGTTCTTGGATACGACGCTTCACCTCCTCTCACCGCCTCTGGTAGCCACCCCTGCAGCAATGTTGTCTTGCACCCTGTCGTCTTGTACAGCTTCACCAAGCTGTGCTCTGATAGAACCTTACCTAGGCCTCATACAGAAGGCTGAGCAAGTGGTCAGATATGAAGCTTTATGTATTTCATTTTTGATGCTTTTCTGTTTTCCCAGATTTATACTTTGCTCCTTATATGCTCTACTATATATAGGGATATAATTTGTAGCACATAGAAATAAGTATGTAGCAATATCCTCTTCCAAACCTGTATATGCTCTTAGGTGTACTCCCACACCCTACCCCACGCCTGCTCAGCTTGTATATCTACCTCTGTGTCCTATTGTAAGTTCTTGATTTGTTGCTATTATAATCGCATGATTGTGTGGGTGATGGCATTTGCCACTTTTACTCTGTGTACCTTCCAGTGTCTTTTTTTGTCTTGGTCAGGTTGTGTTTATCTCCGAATTGCACGTTGCATTTCCCTTTACCTGTGATTTTTCTTGGGAAGGCAGATGCACAAGGAAGTTTATATCGTATTGAAGGAGATATTTATTTGGCTATGCATGAGATTAGCCAGGAATCAAGCCTAAGTCTCCAGTATGGAAAGCAAGAACCATGGAGCCACCAATGCCCCTGTCTGCCTCTTAACTTGTTGCCTATCCTAAGCTAAAAATCATCAAATCAATCTGATTCAAATTTCTACCACCTCGCTTTAGAAAGACACACACTGAATCTCAGAGAAATGAGAAGATTTTTATTAAAATTGTTACTATTTAGTAGCAGAGAAACTTTTCTACTATAAAAAGCTCTTATAATTTTTAGTACAGAGATTCATAATAAGCCTCTCTAAGAGAAGGTAGGAGGAAAGCAAGCATTGAAAATTTGTCTGTAAAGTGTCCTGTGCGTTTTTATGTAGAACAGCCATTGTTGCTATATTAAGACGTCACGGCAGAAGAGAGATGGCGGTCTTTGGTAGTGATCTTTGTTGCAAGAGGGGACCGGAAGGA
>NW_022103898.1:35415911-35426351 GCF_000313985.2 Echinops telfairi | reverse complement strand
AATAATGGCCAGTGAAAATCATAATAGCAGCAAAACATGGCCGGATCTAAAGACTGAGGGTGTCTCTCAGGTTGGAAGACACGTACAGAAAGACGGGGAAGAGCTGCCTACCCCAAGTAGAGCTGTCCGCACTGAGCTGTGGGCGGCCGGGCCAAACCTCTGGGACCTTCATGTGTTGCTGTGGTGTGGTACAAATTAAGAAGAAACAGCTGCAAACATCCCTTCCTAATTGAATGCAGAATGGATGATGAAGCAGAAGTCTTCCCTTACAAGGTAGGCAAGAAACTCTAGGCTGTGGGCAGGACCAGAAAGTTGTAGGTCTTGCTTGTCTCTGAGTGAGCATGTTCAATCCATTTTATTTTTACCACATACATCCATTTCCTTCTCAAGGGTTTCTCTCACATGGTAGGAACACAGGATAATTCCTGTTGGGGTGTCAACAGCTCAGCCCAATAGAGAAGGGACATAAAGGAGTAGCTTATTTTAGAAATTGACCTTAAGAACCTCATCAGCCTGTCAAAAGTCTACCATCAGTGGCCCGCTCAATCTTGTTAAAGCAGCATCACACTGCACTGTAGCCTAATGTGAAGCTAGAGAAGGATGTGGACAAAGGACCTGAATTAAAATTCTCTCCCTGTTTCATTTGGAAAACTCCAACTTTGGGATTGCCTGAGCGTAACAGCTGAGAGGCTCTGTCCAAACAAGCCGTACTTCCATGTTGTCGTCTCCCTGGCTCTGAGCCCGCTGAGCCGCAGCAGAGAAAAGAAGACGAACCGACGCTGCTGGTGTGCAGGCTGTGTGTGCGTGGGAGCGGAGCTGTGCTCCGTCGGGGGGGTTCCAGTGGCTGAGTTTCCCGCGAGTGGAGCACCAGGCCTTTCTTCTCAGATACGTCTGCACGAACTCAAGCCATCGCCCTTCCAGGTCGCATTCGCAACGCCCAACGTGCACTCTTGCGTGGATTTATGAAGATTGATCAGGTGTCAGTCTCTATTTCCAAATGGCACTGTGAGTCACTTCCAACAAATCCGGAGCGCTCTTCCTCGCGTCAGCTTCGTGGTCAGCAAGCTTTTAAAGGCGTGTGAGATTATCTTTCTAAGATGAACCCTTCAGCGCGCCATGCGTACAGTCCAGCCGCTCTCCCGCCTGGTTGCCCGGCAAACATCTCCACGCCGATAGCAGTAAACACGTTGCACACATCTCCCCTGGTGTTGAGCCAAGTTCGAATCTGGGTTTGTCATATGCTCTCTCGCTATTTATACTGCTTTGGGTCAGCTACTTGATACTTCGTCATTTTTTCTTCCCTCCAAGCTGGCCTGCAGGGAAAGATGCCCTCTCTGGGGAGGTGCGTTTCAACTTTATAACCTCCATCGATTGCCCAACAGTGCTTTGAAAAGGTCGCAGGGCTGGAGGGCGCAAAGGTCCGAGCTACTTCCTGGCATTTGCCAGCACCACGTGCGTTAGTGTAAATAGAATTATATCCCTTGCTTAGGGGAGGCCTTTCTGAGCCAACGTATCACGCATGTGAGCAACTGTATATGACACGAGGTAGAAACTCTGCCTCCACTCAAGGTCAGCGCATGCCGGGGGTGCCAGCCATGTGTTTACCAACCTTTGGGTTCTTTCAGAAAGCAAGAGAGGAGCACAACCCAGGCAAGAATGGACCTATGGGTTGGAAATAATGAGCCATTTATAACCCAAAATGAGACAGCCAGGAAAAACAAACACACAAAAAAGTACATTTTATCAGAAGCCTGTGCTGTCCAAGGCTAGTGGGGTACAAAGTACTGAGTGTTCAGCTTCCCGAGCCAAGAGCTACAGCAAGCTATGTCCCCCAGGGTGGCTCCTCTCCTGTCCCACCTGGGGACGAGGAGCTTTCCCATTGCCCGTGTGTGTGCTCGTGTTGAAACACTTAGCAAGGGTTTCTGCATAACCATTGCGAAATTCTGAGAGGCGCCCAGAACCGTGCATCAGCAGAGGGTTTGTGTGACTTATGTAACGTGTGCACAGGCCCTCCGGGTTTCTCTGGAAAGAGCTCGCAATTCTTTGAAAGAATGTTCAGGCTCTGAGCTTGGCTGTGGAGTCCAGCAGCGCGTTGCCCCAATGGCGCGTGGCATGGGTCCGCTGTCAGCAGCTGCTAGTGAGGCTGGGAGAACCGGCCCCGGGTTGATCTGTGCCTGGCACCCGGCAAAGGAACCTGGCGCTGATCCTGGAGGGAGGGACCCTGTAGGGAAGACAGGCAGGGCCAGGAAATCTTTTAATCTAAAGAGAAGTTTTAAGCCAGGAGATCCAACAGAGACGGTGACGGAAGGGGCAAAGTGACATGAATTTCCCCAAAGCCAGCTGTCCTCGCTACTTTAGGACTCCTCTTCAGTGGTTTGCTCCCCACTTCTGTGTGGACTGGAAATTTGGGGCTGTGCTCTCCTGCGAGGGCCTACCTGAGCACAACGGCAATGTAGGTCAAGTGTTTCTTTGACGGCCTCTCACCTCCAATCACTGTACCGTGCCACCTCCCCTGCCTGGCGGCCGTTTCCACCCGGACGTCCATGTACTCCACAAAGCTTCAGAGCACCTGCTGCTGGCCAGCAGGTATGCCAAGCACTGTATGCTAAGTGCTGGGCAGCAGGCACGACTTGCTCAGCACCTGATGGCCCCCTGCAGCTAGCTCACTGGGTCAGTCCCAAATGGCCTCTTTTCCCACATCACAGCCCCACCTTGTCCCCAGATTATCCCTCCCTCTACCAACCTCCTATGACTCGCTCCCTCTCCTCTCTGCAGGAGTGGGGCTCTCTCTTTACAGTCCTTGTAACATGCAGCACTATGACAACCAACTCTTAGGACAATGTGGCTTTACCAAAATAGCACGAGAGCTTTATCCTCAGAGCTGCTTCTACATATCTAGACAGTCTGGCTTCTTTTCTGTACACCAGTGGTTCTCAACCTTCCTACTGCCGCGACCCTTTCATACAGTTCCTCATGTTGTGGTGACCCCCCCCAAGCATAAAATTATTTTCGTTGCTACTTCATAACTGCACTTTTGCTACTGTTATGAATTGTAATGTAAATATCTGTTATACACGATGGATTTTCATTGTTACAAATTGAATGTAATTAAAGCATAGTGATTAATTTAAAAAAACAATGTCATTATATATTGTGAAATATTTATTTCTAATTACAAATAAATGAAATTTTGTCTTGAAGCATGGGTGTATTAGTCTGGGTACTTTAGAGTAACAAATCCACAGAAACTCATGTATGAGAGAGTTTTATACAAAGGTTAAGTGTGCATTAAGAAAACATCCCAACCCAGTGCTGCACGAGCCCACAAGTCCAACATTAACCCATATGTCCAAAACCAATCCACAAAGTCCTCCTCCATTTCACAAAACAGACGCAATGATGCTGACTGCAGGAGGAAAGCTGAGTCAGTGAATGTGTAAACATCTCAGCACTGGCAGGGGTCTCCACACAGCTGCTCCAGCACCCAGGGCTGCATCAGGGTAGGTCCATGTGGCTTCTCCTCAGGGATGTCTTGCTGGAAGTAAGACTTGCCAGCTGAAGCAGGGAACTGGCTAAGGCAACTGCACCCTGGTCTGACCATCACAAAGCAAGAGACCCGAGAACTAGAAAGGCGAGGCTCACCGAGCCATTTATCTCTTTGCCCTTCAATTAACCCCACATGTGTTTATCGATCAGTTGGCACAATAAACTAACTACCTCAATAGGTAACAGTCTTCATGCTGGGTACTCATATGTGGGCATATCTGCATTGGGCAGATACATCTTTTCCACCTGGAAAAGAGGGATAGAGGAGCAGCGTCTCGGGTCCTAAGACCATCGGAAATATGTGTTTTCTGATGGTCTTAGGCGACCCCCGTGAAATGATCTTTCGACCCCCCAAAGGGGTCGCGACCCACAGGCTGAGAACCGCTGCTGTACACTGAGTTTGAAGAAACAGTGTCTTCCATGGAATGAACAAAGGAATAATTGTCACATTCAAAGAAAGAGGGTCAAACCAAACCTATCACCATTGGGTCTATGATAACCCATGGCCATACCCTGGGTTACAGAGCACAACTACTCCATACTGTTGTCTTGCCTGCAATCTTTATGGAAGCAGATTGCCAGGCCTCGCTCCCGTGGCACGACTGTTAGGTTTGCTTGATGAGCAGTGAACCTCGAGGAACTGTGGGAGGGAACAGAGGAGTAATATGCTACCTTTGCAGAATCTTTCCAGGTAGGCAAAGCTCCACTAGGTGGATAGTTGCCTCTTTTACCAGTTCACTTATTACTGGTGCGGCTGTGCGTGTGGTGGTTAAGGGTTTGAGTCCCAGCTCTGCGAGTTAGAGTCTCGGGAATATTGTTAGATCTTTTTTCCTTAAGTTCTTCATATGAAAAGAAGGATGATAGAAATATCTCACAGAGTGATTGTGGGGTTAACACTGAAATCGATGAAATTTGTATGCTACCGACATGCACGGGAAACACGCTGTCAACATATCAACTTGCATTTTCACGAGGCCAGCTCTGTCCTGTCTGCTTTGCTGTTAGAGTCTCCTGGAAGCTGCTGTACCCCTGGCACAGAGGGGGGACTTGTTACATTACAGGAAGTATTGATTGAAGTAATGATCGAAGGTGGGGGCACGGGCCAGTCTAGTGGTCATCGCTCTATGGTTTTGTGACCGTGGGTGCCACTTAACTTGTCTGCCTCCCAGAGATTGGACTGAGTTATCCATCTAACTCTGGCACAATCTTACAATAACTCTCTTCCACCTCCCTACAACCGCTGGTTTTCCTATAGACAATCTTGTAATACTCAAGTGCACAAAGGCTTGATGTGTTAGTTACAGGTGCTTCTAATGCATGTTAAAGTAAATACCTCACAAAAATTTAAAAATGTTTGAAAACACTCAAATCATCTTACATACCACCGATCACGTGCATTTCAGGGAATCTGAATCAGACATTTGAAATGAATCCACCCAGCTCCAAAAGCCTCTCAATAGCAATTAATTACATAATCCTCAGGGGCTAGTTCGATATGTTTCTTTATACCCCTGGCTCCTTGAGGGCAAAGACTGGCTGTACGTCTTTTGGCTCAGCGCTTGGTAAATATTTAACGTTGCATTATAAATGCATACAGACATGTATGTTGCTGTCAAGTTGGTCCTGACTCATAGTCACTTTGTTCATAACAAATGGAAATGTTGCCTAGTCAAGCGCCCTCATCATGGTCACTGGAAGTTGGAGTCCATATTTAGGTTATGTCCTCAAGTCACGTCACTGAGGGTTTTCCTTGTGTTGGCTGACCTCCCACTTTACCAAACAGGATCCCCTTTTCTAGTGACTGGCCTTTCCTAATAATGTGTCCACAATCAGCCTAACGAAGATGTGTTGCTAGTGAGTCCATTCCTATGCACAGTGACCCCTAGGGCAGAGTAGAACTGCGCCACGGACTTTCCAAGTACTGTGGCTCTGTAAGGAAACAGCTGCCACATCTTTCTCCCATCAGTGGCTGGTGGGTTTGAACTGCAAACCTTTCTGTTGACAGCCAAGCACGTTGCCATAGCCACTCTATAAGACAGGGTGGAACTGACCTTCTGGGTTCCTGAGTCAGTTAACTCTTTGCATGGGAGAAGAAAGCCTCATCCTTCTCTCTCAGAGCAGCTGGTGTTTTCAAACTGATGACCTTGGGGTTCGCAGCCCATCACGTAACTACTATGCCACCAGGGCTTTTATATGTATATGAGCCCTGCTATTTCTATATACATTTCTTATCACCTATTAATCATGAGGTTGGTACTAAAAATACTCATTTATTTTGTTCTCTGGCAGTATCACTATATTTCTTGGGTGGCTGTACACTAAAAAAAAGGAAGCTGGTGGTGCTCCACATTTTAAGTGGGTTCTGCATAACCTCTTTCTCTCTTCCTGTGGCCCTTTGTTAGGGAATAGCTATTGACTGTGTGAACAGTACATCCACTTCCTGAAGAGTTGATAATGAGACTATTGTTGAGCCAGAATAATTGACCCTCAAAGAAGGTATGTTCCCAGGTCCAGAAATGTCTACATGAAGGGAGAAAGGAAGGGTCTCTCTAAATGCTATTGTTGAATGGTCCTTGAGAAATCATCTGGAGATTTACTAGAGGCTCGTCAGCAAAAGTGTATTTTACACCCACAAAATCATGGCGCTCTTCTGGGTTTATAGAATAATTTATCAGTCGCCCAATGTTTATTAAACATCCTCTTAAGCCTGCTGGCTTAGTGGGTTAGGCTTGAGGCTGCAAACCACAAGGAAGGCGGTTCAAACCCCTCAGCTGCTCCACCAGAGAAAGACAAGGTCTTCTACTCCCATAGAGTCAGTTGTCACAAGTCTTCTTAATATAATTGAATGATTAAATTGTATAATATATTAAGTATATGCCAATAAAACTATTTTAAACAAGAGCTACAGTTTTGGAAACGCACTGGGCCAGTTATAGCTTGGCCTTCAAGGGTGCCATGAGTCAGAATCTACTCCGCCGACAGTGAGCCCAGTTTGGGCTTTATGCCTTTTCCTCATCAAAAACCCTTGGGAGATATACACTTGGATAAGATTATCAGACTGTTAAACACCTGGACAACAATGGATACTCCTTCTTCAACTGTACAACTCCCAGGACATAGCAGAAGGTTCCTGGGTGGCACAGTTTGTGCTTGACTACCGGCCAACAGGTTGGTGAATCAAATCCTTTCATAACACGGAAGAAAGGCCTGGTGATCTGCTTCCATAAAGATTACAGCCAAAGGAAGCCTATGGAGCAGTCCTGCTCTGTAGCACTGGGGGTCACAGTGAACACATTAACACAGCGTCGCCCATCTGGTAGCTACACAGTCAGCATGTGTTCCATCAGTGAACGAATAAATTAACAAAGGCACCTTTCCAGCTCTCCCGAGCATATGGCCTGTTTGAGAAGAGAGAAAGCACAGGTAAGTGAAGGGTTGACTAACAGTAACCCACCATACATTATAAGGAGCCCTAGTGGTTTAAGTGGGTCACACACTGGGCTGCTAACTGCTAAGTCAGCAATTCAAACCCAGCAGCGGTTTCTTGGAAGAAAGATGACATATCCAGTAAAAATGAACAGCCTCAGAAGCACTGCACTACGGAGGGTCATGAAGAGTTAGCAGTGACGCTACAGCAGTGAGATAACATTGCAAAAAGAATAATAAAAGTCACATAAGGCTAAGTGAAGGTCATGGTACCATATACCCTCCCCGCCCACAAGGAATGACTAGCTCCTCGCCCCACAGTGTGTGCTGGCCACTCTCCAGTGCTAGCTCTCTCTGCGCCCAGCTTCAGCGGGACGTTGCTAGGTTGGTGTCATGTGACAGCCTTCTGAAGGCCACAGGGTTTATTTCCTCCAGGAGGCGACGATGTCCATAAATCTGTGGGGTTTCTTCACCCAAAAACTCTTCATGATGATGGCAACAAATGTACAAATGTGCTTGACACAATGGATGGATGGCTGGAAGGATTGTGATAAGGGGTGCATGAGCCCCAGTAAAATGATTTTTAAAAAGAAGAATTCTTCAGTCCTCACAGGAAAGAAAGAAAGGAAGAAAGAAAGAAAGAAAGAAAGAAAGAAAGAAAGAGAGGGCTAATGGCAATGAAGACCGTGGGGTTGGGAAAGAGAGAAATGCTGGAAGTCTTTAATTAGGGACCGTGCAGGCTGGAAGTCAGGGTGTCTGTTCAACATGCAAGGGCCTTTACCATGACTTCCTGGAGAGAGGCTCTCCGGTGCCAACTGTGCAGTTCTCACTGATCCCAAACTGTCAGCAGACGACCAGCAGGCCGATCAATGTTCTTTATTATTCATTAGTTAGCGAAATACTCTTCCCAAATATACACTGTGCTGGAAGAAGTCTTCTTCCATAAAGGTTTGGAAAGATTTTCAGTGCCTGAGTCATAACCTATATTTCAGTCTACTTCAATGAACTCCAATAACCACCATCAACAAACCCCAAATTAATTGGAAAGAATGACATTGACATTGAGATTCTTTATGAAAAATAATTTTTAGGCCTTCCCAATAAAAATTCCAAACAGTGGAAAGCAAATTGCCTACCAACCCTAGAGCCCATTTTTTCATCTTTTCATAGAAGTACCTACCTACTGTTTTATTTTTTCGGTATGCTTCTAGAAAGATACATGTATATTCATGTATACACTAGCATATCTGCATCTCTGTGTTCCCATCAGGACCCTGGTGGCATTGTAGTTATGCATTAAGCTGCGAGATGCAAGATCAGTAGTTAGAAACCACCAGCCATTCCATTAGAGAAAGATAAGGCTTTCTACCTCCATAAAGAGTTGCCATCTTAGAAACCCATCCTGTCCTGTAGGGTCACTGTTACTGCCAGCTGCAAGGAGTGCTGGAAAGCCTATCACTGTATTGTAAAAGATGGAGACCAGGTTGATTCCAGAAATCCTAAATTTATTCCTATCAGTGCTGACAGAAGGAAAGAGTCACATCTCTTTGTCTCAACTGTTTCAAAGATCCAGTGAGAATCAAACAAGTTACATAGTCCAAACTTTGTGGCAGGTTGGAGGATGGGAGGGTGTGGGAATTTTTTAACAAGTTTTACAGTGATCAGGGGGCTTTCAAGCAATGTGACAATAGGGAGCAAGGCTCAGTTTACATTTCCTCAAGGGATGATCAGACTACCAATAGATATCTTCATCACTCCAGGGGGTGTCAGGCCAGTAACCCCCAAGGGCTCCTTGCTTATCAAAATGGTCCTACCTCCCTTTTCCTGCATCCTTGAATCATTAACAAGTTTAAAACGAAGTTTTACTACTGAGAAGGGGGATGTCACATCTGGGTCCCTTTCATTAAACTAAATCTCGACAGACCACATCCCCAGCCCTGTTTCTAGTGTTTGATTAACAACAGGCTAAATCTTTCACCCCCTCTATCAGTCGCCTCTACTCCATGTAAGACACGTACTTCTCTTAGTGAAACAACAAGATACTGTGGGGGTGGTACTTGCAAATTCCTATGTTTACATTTCCCTCTTTCATTCTGACTGCTGCGTTGCTTGTTACTATAAAGCAGAAGCTGTTCAGCTGACCCTGACTCCCAAGGGCTCCTTGTGGGCCAGAGCAGGAATGAGCTTCACAGACGGTCAGTGACTGATTTTTCAGAAGTAGATTGCCAGGCCTTTCCTCTGAGGCAGTAGTCAGCTGTGTAGCCAGCTAACTGTCTGCAGGGACGTCTTCCTATCATTACGAATGTCTCAACACAGATTAACCAAGCCCCCTACTGACAGGCATTTAGGAGGTCTCCCATCTTCTGTTCCCACCAACCATATGCATTTATGTGTCAATAGTACTATAGAATCATTTCCTTACAACAAAATTGTGGAGTCAAGAGATTTGTGAAATTCTACTCCAATAGACAGTGCCATACGGTGACGCTCAGCTTTTGCTGAGAATTGGCAAAAGGAAAGTTGTTCGTGCCAGAAAAAAGAATGAAGGCAGCTTGTCATTTTAAGCTTTTACCACCTCAGACCAGCAGCACACTTGCTTAATAAATGGCCCCTGGGCACACTACCCTCACTGCCATGAATCCACTAACAGACTCACAGCTTACTTAAGAAGGAACTTGCCAGATGTCCGTTACCACAAGATTGCATGAGTGTTTGTTTCAGTAAGGTTAGCTCCCTGAGGCCGCAGATCCCCCACTTTGCCCTTGTCGTGTTTACTACCCGCGGTGACCTTTGTCAGTTAACAACACCGCCTTGTTTTTCTTTTGTAACCGAGAAAGTCAGTTTATGACCCTGCCCCACTTCCAGCCTCTTCTGCAACATCGATGCATCCTTTCGAAGGCGAGGATGTCTCACATGCTTCCCTCACAAAGTCACCAGCCCTCAGCGGCAGCTCCTGGCCTCCATTCATCTGCCATTTCCCTCGCCGGCTTCTTCCAGTAAGGAAATAGAGACCCCGAACAGGCTTCCGTGCTGGTGTTTCCATACACACTGTGCTGCAGGCCCTCGTTTGTTCTTAAACGTGAGAAGCCCTGGGGAGGTTTAGGATTTGTTTTGTAACCAGCCCTTGTCACACATTCTCTTTGCTCTGCCGCAGAACCACAAACACAACCTTCCTGCTTAGTAGCCGTCTGAAATCTACATGAAGCCAAATGACGTCATGCTGGTTCCATTGGTGACAACGTAAACGCTCTGCCAATACTTAGGGTGGATTCTACATTCAAAATGGTTTCAGCATGGCTTCAAATGCTTTTGGCTCCATGGATTTGTGAAATAATCTCTGTAATATGTGAAATCAAGACATTTCTTTTTTGTGGGGGGGAGGGAGGGGGAAAATGAGGAGCTGATACCAAGGGCTCAAGTAGAAAGCAAATGTTTTGAGAATGATGATGGCAACAAATGAACAAATGT
>NW_022103898.1:35411892-35415811 GCF_000313985.2 Echinops telfairi | reverse complement strand
AGGGAAAGAAGAGGAGCTTTCTTCTTCTGAATCCGTTTGCAGATCTTTTATAAACACTTGGGGTTTGGAACCCCTTTCTTGAATCCTGTGAGTATACAATCCTGATGCAACTGGAATTTCACAAGGCCCCTGACCTGGTTAGGGTCATGTCCTATGTTAGGATAGTGCTCTTTGTCTCAGGCTGACTGATCTCATCATTGGGAAGTAGAGTGATCTACTTCCTTCTGCACCTGTTCTAAGATAATGCACCCTAGACATCGGGCAGTGTAAGATATAACAAAATAATAAAAATTTATAAATTATTAAGGGTTTATGAGGGAGGGGAGAGCGGGGAGGGAGGAGATAAATGAGGAGCTGATACCAAGGGCTCAAGTAGAAAGCAAATGTTTTGAGAATGATGATGGCAACAAATGAACAAATGTGCTTGACACAATGGATGGATGGATGGATTGTGATAAGAGTTGTACGCGCCCCCAATAAAATGATATTTTTTAAAACGCACACCAATATCAATGATCCAAGGATTAGAAATTATATTATCTAATTCCGAAGGAGGGCATTGTATCAGAGCTTAAACTGTGATATTCTAGAAGGCAGAAGGCTATGAATGACAGGGGAAGCCCAAAATATAGTTGCAGGATCTACACAGGAAATAAACCTCGGTGATTTCCCTCTAACCATCATTGAGGGATGAGAATAACCTCATCATGAGACAGAGCGCTGAAGAGATGACTATTGTAGAGCAAAATGATAAATCTGACTTGGATGGTTAAAACCTTGTCACTTGATATCTCTTCTGATACCCTTTGGCCTTGATCTGGTTTTTAATATTTTCTGTGGGGTTTTTGTTTGTTTTTTCATATTGGGGTTTATCTCTGTTGTATTTGGTCATTGTTGGTAACCTTCTCGAGTCTTTGTTATGTGCTTTTTCTACGTTTTTCAGTATATGAAACCCAGGATAGGTGAATCTATAGACAACAACTAGAATAAGCTTTCCTGGGGGGGGGAGGGGGTATGTTAGAGGAGGTGTATGGGGTGGGGGGGTGGGGAGCTGATATCAGGAGTTCAAGAAGGAAAAAAATGTTTTACAACTGATTTTGGCAGCAATTGTACAACACTGTTTGAAATGATTGGACTGTGGAATGGTATGATGTCTCCATTAGATCCTAATAAAAGGGTTTGGAAAAACTAAAAAAAAAATTTTTTTAAAGAAATTTCATTTTGACATTTATGTCAGACTCACTCTCCAAGAGCAGAGACTATGAAGGAAAGTAGAGTTCGGCTCTTCAAAGAAGCTCTTGCACTATCTTCGGGCCACAAGCACTCCTTGTCCTGGAGTTCTATTTCTCTCGCTAGAAGCAATGCAAGGAGCCATCTTCTAATTTATATTCGTTGGTAGACGCCCTACCCTCCATACTAGAGAGCTGGGTTTAATTTCTAGCCAACTGCACCTTGTCCAAGGAACCCTAGTGGCATAGTGGTTACTCATTGGGCTGTGATCTGAAAGGTCAGCAGTTGGACACCACTAGCCCCTCAGGAGAAAGAAGAGGCTCTCCACTCACATAAACAGGTACAATCTTGGAAATGCGTGGGGGAAGTTCTATCCTGCCCTATCGTGTCACAGCAATGAGTCGGCAGTGATTTGATGGCAGTGAGTTTGGTTTGGGTCTGCACCTTATCCATAGCCAGTACCCCCTATCAGTGGAAGGCTTTTGTGTTGTTATGATGCTGAACAGGTTTCTGTCAAGCTCCTAGACTAAGACAGAAAAGAAGAAAGGTCTGGTTATCTACTTCTAATACTTAGTCATTGAAAACCCTGTCAATCATAGCAGCATGGACCGCAATGGATCAGGAGGATGACCTAGGACCAGGCAGTGTTTCAGTCTGTTATGTGTGGGGTTGCCATGAATCAGGACCCCAAGCCAATGCAGCCAATGACAATCAATTTAAAGATAACAACACAAAGCCCACCTCACTATGTTGACACTTCTTGGTACATCTCAAACTCACACTTCAGGGTCAATGGCCTACTCAGAGGGAGTTTGGAAACCGGTGGGCTACTCTTGCTCATGCCAGAGGAATTGAGCAGAAGGCAGGCCCCCTGTGGGAGAAAGGGGAGGCGCTCCTCTTCCATGTCTGGGGATCACAGCCGTGAAAGCCCTACTCTGTCCTAGAGGGTTGCTATGAGTCAGAATCAATTGGATGGGAATTGGTGTGGGCACTTACACAAATTATGCAAGTGTGTCTTTGGCAATGGATATCTTTACTCAGTGTTCAATCTCCTTATATTCAACCAGCATGTGTTAGACCTTTGATGCTTTCTCCTCAGTGCTATAAGATCAAAGGTCACTGACTCTACTCCACTCTAAATATGGCTAAATGAATGGATGGATGGATGAAGCTCACAATCAGGTCAAGGTTGGAGGCACAAAGTACACACGAAATGTGAATGGCCAGTTCCACCCAGAGTAATAGGCCAGGGCTTCAGACATGAGACAATAATTAACTAGGTGTTGGGAGAGGACCACTGTGACCTACCATCAGCTGTCATCGAGGTAACTTTGACTAGTGGTGACTCCCTCTGTACCTGAGTAGACAGATGCTCCAGATTACCTTTGGCTACCTTTTGGGAAGTAGTTTCCCAGAGTTTTTTCCAAGATGACTTTGGGTGGACTTGAACCTCTAACCTTCCAGTTAGCTGCTGAGTGAATAAATCATTTGCATCACAAAGGAGGAAGAAATGTTTCATATAGATACCTGAAAAAACAGCATGAGTCCTAAGGTGACCAGACGTCCTGCTTTTTGCGGGACAGTCCCACTTTTTGGCATTTTGAAAAAGTCCTGATTTTTGGAAAGAATGCACGACAAGCTAGGGAACGGTCTATTTTGTCCATATTGACCAAATTTTTCATCAAGAACAGCGCCCCCATGCCCCTACCCCCGTCAATGGTGTCCCACTTTAAATCTGGTCACCTTAAGCATGACAGAAGCCCTAAAGTAGAGGTCTGCCAACTAGAGCCCAGGAGGCAAAGACCCGAGCACCTGCTTTGAACTCTACCATGCTCATTTATTTGCATTTTGTCGGTGGCTGCTCTCCAGCTACAAGAGCCAAGTTGCATCATTATAACAGAGGTCATACGACCCACACAACCCAACATATTTATAATCTGGTCCTTTATAGAAAATGTCCACTGACCTCAGGCCTAGAGGTATGAAAGCGTTTATTCAGGGACCCATCAGAAAGTCCAAAAGCTTCCAAATAGCTAGACCTTGGCATCCAAGCAGACCTCAAAGAGAGGAGACAGAAACTGAGTGGGAATCAAATCCTAAAATTTGTCCCTCCACACAAAGGAAGTTGGCCTTGATCCTTTAGAAAATGGGAAACAAGAGTGGGTCTGCGTTTAGAAATGTCTCTCAAGCATCAGGGTGGATAGATAGATGGGAGACTAGGACAGGAAGGAGTGCAGATCTGTAAACCGTCTCTGATGGATTCCTTGATTGAACTGATAGCAGACAGCTTAACACTTGTCATTCTGTGTCATGCAATCTGCTGAAGAAATAGGGCCTGGCACCTAGTGACATTCAACCCATGTTTATTGACTAAAAGAATCAAGAAAGGAATCGAGGCAATATCTTAATAGCATCAAAGGTTCAAAGGTTTCCAGAATAGGCTGTCTCTGGAGGCAGCAAATAGCTGAGATTCCTCCTGATCTCCAGTTTCCACATGAGGAGGCCTGGAGTTCCAGGCTGGAGGAGGTTAATAGGAAAACACAAGCCAGAGAGAATTTCCTTCCCTTCATCCCCCATGCCAACATCATCAAATACTAGCCACTGGCCAAACCTGTGTTTACTCCATGCCCTGTAGCCTGATGAGAGGGGATCGGATAAGAAGGAGCTCTGCTGATAACTGTAATAAAAA
>NW_022103898.1:35406367-35411367 GCF_000313985.2 Echinops telfairi | reverse complement strand
ATCTTGGAAGCAGACAGCCTCATCTTTCTCCCACAGAGCAGCTGGTGGCTTTGAACAAACAACCTTATAGTTAGCAGTCCAATGTCTAATCCATAGCTCTGCCAGGACTCCTCTGCATAAGGAAACCCCCTACGATCCTCTGTTCTCCAGTCTGAACACTACCAAGCACCAGGGCAAACTCTAGCACAGTAGTGAGTGATGTGGCTTCCGAGTCTGTATGACTGGATTCTGGTCTACTCTGTTACTCTCGAACTGGGTGACTAAGCAAAACACT
Source organism: Echinops telfairi (assembly GCF_000313985.2). Taxonomy (NCBI): domain Eukaryota; kingdom Metazoa; phylum Chordata; class Mammalia; order Afrosoricida; family Tenrecidae; genus Echinops; species Echinops telfairi. The sequence continues at coordinate 35,411,093 of NW_022103898.1, read as the reverse complement.
TAACTTCCCTAATCTCATTTCCTCATCTTTGAGTGGGGAAAAAGTAATAGCTCCTTGAACTGGGCACTGCTTGTTACCTAGTCAATAGCCATTCTTCCTTTCTCCCTTACAAAACAAGGGACTCACTGAACCATGCTCGAATCGCTAGATTCCTTTGCTACTCCATGTGGCCATGCAACACACAGTTCTGGGCAAGAATCATAAGGAGAGGTACCAAGTGGTGTTTCTGAGCAAGTGTGTGTTAGAGGGGACAGAATTAGCTTGCACTTGTTTTTCTAGATTTTATCTCTTTGCCTTTCCCATCTTCCTTCTTTCTGCCTAAAAATCAGCTGTGATGCTTGAAGGTAAAATGACTCTGTTACAAACAGGAGGAAGAAAGCAGCCAGTGAAGGATCCAGACTGGTGAGATTCAAAGGTGAATGTGTCTTGGATAGCATGGTGAGCCATGTACTCATCCTGAAGTCCCTGTGTCTGCACTTCTCTCATAACATAAGTAAAATGAACTACTCATTTGGTTAAGCTGCAGGGTTGAGCTTCTACTACTTGCAGCCAAACCAATTCTAAAGAACACGTAAGAGGAGTCCTGGGAAAAAAAATTCATGGAAAATGAATTGTGAAAAATGGATTCCAATACTTTTTCCACCACAGTAAACTTGTACTGACCTGTGATAGCGTTCTTGGATAAGATCTAATTTGAGGCACTAAGAAAAATAAGACATCAGCTTGAAAATATCACCTATCTCCGCAACATGAATTATGCTAAAACTAAAACAAGAACACACTTCATACTTACGGTGAAGCTGGGGGGAAGTATGATGAAATCATTGATACCTTACTGAAAATGCATGAAGACAGTGCCTCAAAGAAATTAGCAGTTTATAAATGAGTACTTTGTTTTAAGAAGGGACAGGATGATACTGTAGATGAAGCCCACGTTTGCAGATCATCACATCAATTTGCAAAGGGAAAATTCATTTTGTCTGTGCCCTAATTGAAGAGAGCCAACAATTAACAGCAGAAACAATACTTAACACCATAGGTATCTAACAGGTTCAGCTTACACCAGTCTGACTGAAAAATTAAAGCTGAGTAACATTTGGTTCTATGGGTGCCAAACAATTGCACCCAGCCAACTACAAAGTGTTCAATGGTATTTTTTATACACGGGGGATCAGGATTCTGAAGCATTTCTTTAAAGAACTGTAATGGAAGGTAAAGCATAGGTTTACCAGTATGATTCTGAAGAAAAAGCTCAATCAAAGCAGTAGCTACCAAGAGGTCAAGTGGTCTAGTCAAAGTAACAGTGGACCATCCAGAGCAAAGGTCATGGCAACAGTTTTTTGAACAATAACACCTTCTTTTTTTTAAAATTATTTTATTGGGGGCTTGTACAATTCTTATCACAATCCATACATATATCCATTGTGTCAAGTACATATGTACATTCGCTGCCCTCATCATTCTCAAAACATTTGCCTTCTACTCCAGCCCCTAATATCAACTGCCCATTTCCCCCCTCCCTCCCCACTTCCCCCTCCCTCATGAACCCTCCATAATTCACAAATCATTATTGTTTTGTCATAAGTTACACTGTCCGACATCTCCCCCCACCCTCTTCTCTGCTGTCCATCCCCCAGGGAGAAGGCTATATGTAGATTCTTGTAATTGGTTCCCCCTTTCTACCCCACATTCCCTCTACCCTCCAGGCATGGCCCCTCTCACCACTGGTCCTGAAGGAGTCATCTGTCCTGGATTCCCTGTTTCCTGTTGCAATCTGTACCAATGTACATCCTCTGGTCCAGCCAGAATTTGTAAGGTAGAATTGGGATCATGATAGTGGGGGTGGGGTGGGGAGCCTTAAAGAACTAGAGGAAAGTTATATGTTTCATCGTTGCTACCCTGCACCCTGATTGGTTCATCCCCTCCCCACAACCCTTCAGTAAGGGGGTGTCCAGTTGCCTACCGATGGGCTTTGAGTCTCCACTCTGCACTCACCCACCTTTACAATATGATTTTTTTGTTCTTTGATGCTTGATACCTGATCCCTTCGACAGCTCGTGGTCACACAAGCTGGTATGCTTCTTCCATGTGGGCTTTGTTGCTTCTGAGCTAGTTGGCCGCTTGTTTATCTTCAAGCCTTTAAGACCCCAGATACTATATTCTTTGATAGCCAGTCACCATCAGCTTTCTTCACCACATTTGTATTTGTATGCACACGTTTGTCTTCAGTGATCATATTAGGAAAGTGGGCACCCACTGATATGATTTTTAGTTCTTTGATGTCTGATAACTGGTCCCTCTACACCTCGTGGTCAAACAGACTGGTGTACTTCTTCCATGTGGGCTTTGATGCTTCTCAGCTAGATGGCCGCCTGTTTATCTTCAAGCCTTTAAGACCCCAGACGCTATATCTTTTGGTAGCTGAGCACCATCAGCTTTCTTTACCACATTTGCTTATGTTCACCTTTTTCTTCAGCAATCGTGCATACTGGAATGCTAATTTAATAGAACAACGAATAACACCTTCTTACAGTGAGAGTGCTTTGAGAAAACACTTCTGCTCATTCCTCTCATCAAACAAGTACAAGTTCATGAGAGTTTTGATGGGAAATCATTAGCTATCTACCTTACATTCCTCATCTCATACCTTCTTATATTTTCCTGTTTCCTAATTTTTTTTTCTACTAATGATGTAAAAAGTTGCATTGACATGAGTACATTCCCAAGATCTTTAGTTCTTTAAGGCTGAACTAATGGCTGGTAGCATAGTGAACTTGAACTTGATAGAGCATTTGTTGAGAAATAGTCTGCATTTTTATTATTATCTTTTAATTCAATTTTCCACAAATTATTTGAAGTGCCCTTATACTTCAGAGAGTTGTTGTGAACATACAATGACCTTACTATCGTACTGACTACAAACACACAGTGAATAGTTTGCTATTAATATTATTATTCATTGCCATTGGCCTTAGAAACAGGGGTAAGAGTGTGCATCTGCTGAAGCCCCACTGAAACTATTGAAACTCCAATAGCACTGGTGCAAAACAAAAACAAAAACGGGAAGAAAACAAAACTGTGATCTTTCAAGCACACTCAGAAGTCAGTTGAAGATGTTTGAACAATCAACATCTCTACTAGGGGTTAATGAAACCAGTTCTTGAAAGCACCTGTCACCTCACAGGAGCATAGGAAACTGAAATTCCACTAGGCCGCCCTGTAAGGGAGCAAGTTCTTACCTGCCGCGGTGGCCCTGCCAAGCTTCCTTCCCCATCCAGGGATCCATTCACATTGTTTTTATCGTGTGTCTATACAGAGAGTGTCTCCTGGAGGTGAGATCTTCTTCGAATGACAAGCAAAGCACAACATTTTAAAGATGTCATTATGTCACCAGAATGAAGTTTCTGTGGGGAAACCAAAGCCAGCTAAACCCAGCTGGCCACATGGAATGTGTTCACACCCAGCACCGCTGACTCCGTTTAGCTTTTCATGACTTAATGTCATGCAAATGTTTAAGTGCTGGACAGTAAAGCAAAAGGTTGGGGTTCAAACACACCCAGCTGTGCCTGGATAGTAAGACCTGAAGTTGTGTTTCCAAAAGGTGAACCAGCCTTGAAAACCCTATCTGTGCACTCAATGTCACCCTGTCTCCAAGCTCAGACTAGGGTGGGGCTCCCTATTCATCTGCCCTTGGACCCACAAGCCAGCGGGTCAGACTTCCAGGGGCCCACCTCCAGCAAACCCCAGGCAGGATAAAAGATGACAGTCATAAGATGAAAGCCCCAAGTCATAAATGTTCTTCTTGCTACATGACCTGGCAGCTGTCCTCCATGCCTGGGTATCCATGCAGCAGTTTGTCCCCACCATGTCTCAGGAGCTGCCACTAGTATTCGCTTCATTTTTCTTCCAGCCACTTGCTTACCCAGGCCAGGTATCAAAGCAGTCTTTTGGACATTAGGGCTAACTATTTACATAGAAGCTTTCTTGTAACCCTAAAGGCCAGCAGCAAACAAACATGCAGAAATTGGGAATGCAAGTTTCCTGGGTTATATCTTCTTAGAAGTGAGTATGGGTGAGACTTTGGACATGCCAAGATAGATGAATACCTAGAAAAGAACTTCACGGTTGGTACAGTAAAGGGTAAGGTGACAACGCAGACAACCCTCAGTGGGAAGGGTTGACACAGCAGCTACAGCAATGAACTCATATGTACCAACAACCACAGCTGGCACGGGCCAGCCAGTATGTCAGCTGGCTCTGCATACTGTTACAAACACAGAACTAACTAAAGCAACAACCTACCACAGTTCATCACAACATGTGCTTTGTCACAGAAGATAAGAACAGATACACTAGTGAAAGTGATCAGTGAACTTTCATTGTACACCGTGTTGTATGCCAAGCACTTCACTGTTATTACCCCCACTTTACAAATGGGGAAACAGAGGCTCTTGCAATATTCTAGGTATTAATTCCATGTAAGGATTAGATGTTAGTAATCTTTTCTCATTCTATCATCTTTTGTTAAACTTTGCTTAAGGTGTCTGACCTTTCAACAAAATCTCTCCATTTTCAGGCATCAAAGAACAAATATCATATCACTGTGAATAACAGGGCAGTGCAGATTGGTGACCCAAAGCCCTTCTGTACGCAACTGGACATCCTCTTACAGAAGGGTCTCGGGGAGGAGAGAGCCAGTCAGCGTGCAGTGTAGCAACGATGAAAC
>NW_022103898.1:35403695-35406122 GCF_000313985.2 Echinops telfairi | reverse complement strand
AACAGAAAAGTGGGTGAAGGGAGATGTCGGACAGTGTAAGATATGACAAAATAATAATAATTTATAAATTATCAAGGGTTCATGAGGGAGAGGGAGGGGAAAAATGAGGAGCTGATACCAAGGACTTAAGTAGAAAGCAAATGTTTTGAGAATGATGAGGGCAACAAATGTACAAATGTGCTTGACACACAATAGATGCATGTATGGATTGTGATATGAGCTGTAAGAGCCCCCAATAAAGTGATTTAAGAAACCATTTTGATTCTCAAAATGTAGTCACATATTTTATGCTTTCAACTTATGGTTTGTGCTTTGAGAAAGAATCTTGTTGAATACTTCCAGTATCTCCTACTTGTTTTATAATCTGACTTTTTGCACTAGATTGCATCTTTATATATGCAAAATGTGTCTAAATTTTCCTTTTAAATCGCCAATCTTATCTTTTCTTCCTATAATGAGCTGTTTTCCTCTACCAATTAATTAGCCAGCATCACTCAATCCACTCCTTCTCCTCCAATTACAATGCCATATTTACTCCATATGAGCAGGTTTCCATATCAGCTTAGATCTATTTCTGACTCTATTGTTTTCCACAGGTCTATTAGGCCATAAGGGAACCCTGAGTGGTGTGTCCAGTTAACATACCTGACTGCTATCTGAAAGGTGAGAGGTTCAAAACCAACTAGAGGCACCTGGGAAGAAAGGCCGAGAGACCTACTTCTGGAAAACCAGCCGTTAAGAACCGTATAAAACACAGTCTGTGCTCACACATGTGGGCTCCCCATGAGTCAGAATCAACTCAAGAGGCACCTGTTCACACTCGTCCCCCAACGGTTTTCATCTGGAAAGATGAATCCCTCCTCTTAGCTCTTCCTTTTCAAAATGGACTTGGTCCTTAGGGACCCTTGCTCCTTTGTACACATTTTAGAATAAATATGTTAAGGTCTTCCAAAAAACTTCTCAACATAATTTTCCCTGAAATTGCATTAAACCTATAGGTTGATTGTAAGAGTTATTAACATATCTATAGGTTAAAGGCATATTCAGATCATCTTTTACAAGGCATGATTGGGTTTTTTAATTTTCTCAGCTTTTGTTGTTAGTTCCTAAATATGTCATAGTTTGAGAGTTATTTCCCACTTATGTTCCAGACTCGGCATGCTTTGCAGTCTCACTTTCACGTGTCTGCTGTTCTGTTCCGGTGTCCAATGAAATGACCCTCATCCCTACAAGTAAAAACCTTTCTGCCCCACCCCCATTATTGTGGTAAATAGCAACAGTGAAAGCAAGATGTTTACATTTCCTTCTAAATTGTACTAGAGGGTTGTTTCTATTTTCAAATAGCTTCCATACCTCTTAAACCCCAAAACTGGGAAGACACATCCTATGAACCCATATTCCAGCTAAGCCTCAGTGTGTTGCGTTTGAAGAATTACATAACCAGAAAGGAACGAATTTCATTTTTAAGTCTTTTAGCTTCAAACTCCCTCATAACCCCAGATTAACTTGTAGCTAACCAAAATATGTCAAATTATGTGGCCTGCTGCAGCAATACATAATAGTCTTTTATTTCAAATGTTTTATTTCTATCTCACCAAACCCCCAAAAGTTTATCTGCTATCACCTCTGCTTTCAAAAGAAATCAGGGTCAGCTGATGTATGTCAAATAGATTATCACTCTTGGACATGCTGTGTGTGCAGAGTAGAACTTTTTTTGTGAAGGGAGGGGAGAGAAGGCCTTCATTTTTTTTAACAGCTTTATTAGCACATAATCCACATAACATGCCAGAGTAGAATTTTCAAAACTATGACCTTTCAGAAACCGACTGCCAGGTCTAGTAGTTAAGAACTGGGCAGGTGACCACAGGGTCAGCAATTCGTAACCACCAGCAGCTCCATGGGAGAAATATGAGGCTTTCTCCTCTTATAAAGAGGAGTTTCTGATCCCAGAAACTCACTGGGGCAGGTCTACCCTGTCTTATTCCTATGGATTCACTGTAAGGTAGAATTGACTCAATGGCAGTGAATTTGCTTTGGAGTTTGGAGGCTTCTGAAACACTTCTGAGTGGGTTTGAACTACCAACCTTTCAGCTAGTGGTTGAGTGCCCAGCCATGTGTGTTACCCAGAACCTGCCCCCGCCCCCCCTTATACACATGTGTTATATTAAAGCCCTAATATATCTTAAGATTTAGAAGCCAACTATTCACAGCAGTCAGGGTTTTGATCCTAGTAAGACTTCCTGTCGGTACAATGGCAAAATAATTTTATGATGAGTAGAGAGGAGTTAGAAGAGAAATATGGACCTTGAAGTTAAACCCCAAACGATTAGGGCCATCAATGAGGGAATTGGGACCAACTTGAGAACTTTGGCACAGGGAATACATAGGCTATCAGAAATAGGAAAGGACACAAACACAGAGGAGGCA
>NW_022103898.1:35382250-35383196 GCF_000313985.2 Echinops telfairi | reverse complement strand
CCTAAAAAAAGTTTCATATGCCCATTATATAATTTTAGAAAACATAGACAAATATAAAGAGGGAAAATATACATTTCTGTGACCTCTACTTTTCAATATTTTCATTTCAATACATAAGAGGTGACTTCAAATAGTTTGTGGAAAATTCTATGATCTTTTATTCCCATTTTACCTCAAACTTTTTTAATTCCCATTCATATGCTTTTTGTAATGGGTTTGGATTGTACATCATCCTTCTGACTTGCTTCTTAATTGAATTATCATGGCTATCTTTCCATACCAATAAATATTCATCTATAACCTCTTTATACTGATGGTCTTATATCAGATCAAAGTAGCATCATTAAGTTTAGTAATCACCAATTGTTTAACCTTTAGTATATTTCCCCTTTTTTGCCCTCATAAAATAAAGAAGTAAGTGTTCCAAATTTGATTGTGGAGTTGACTGTACAACTCTAACATGACTGAACTTGAACTCTTAACTTGTATAATGAAATTCTTTTTAAAAATCATAACAAAAACTTGTTGCACATTCTGAAATGAGAATAAGGGACTAGAATTGAAACACATAGACTACTGTTTTTCTCACTTCCTGCTCCAGCTAAAACAACCATATTTATTTTGTCCCTTTTCCCCCTCTAACGAGTTCATTGATATGGCCAGTAGTTTGCCATCCCCATCTCAGAGCTGAGGCAAGAAGGGCTGACCAAAATGTCTGAGGTCTCACAAGTTAGTAGTACAGCCAGGGCCAGGCCCATGTGTCCTGGCTCACAGACAGTGCTCTTTAATGCTCTCAGTTCTTAGTAATACTGGGAATTATTAAGAATAGGGAACAGAACGCAGTATGGCAGGGAGATTAGCAGAAACATAATTCTCTTGAGAGACAATAAGACAACTGTTAGCTACTCAGTACAAACCTAACCTCCTCAGAGAGAGGATACTAAAT
>NW_022103898.1:35379118-35381824 GCF_000313985.2 Echinops telfairi | reverse complement strand
CTAGTTGATGTGGACTCATCGCTATATGCCCCTTAGAAGACAGGGGCAGTTCTATCTATCTATCTATCTATCTATCTATCTATCTATCTATCTATCATCTCTCTATCTAATGTACATGTTTCCTTTATATCTAGAGAAAGAAGGGGCTTTCTATGCCTGTAAAGTCTAGATAGATAGACAAATATGATATAGATATATACATATATGTATACATAAGTGTGTGTATAGGTGTGCATATATATCCAGCCTTAGATACATGTGAATGTATTCACTGATTAGGTAGGGCTCAGAGTCATTTTCTGCGTTAGTGGCTCACTGGTAGGAATAGTTGAAGCATGAGGTCCATATGACCTCATTGTCTATTTCCCCTTCTTACTTCTTTTACAGTGTGTGAGAACTTAAAGACACTTCCTAACAGCGTATGAAATTCTGTAGACTTTATTATTTTCCCAACCCTTTATCAACTCATTTGACATTATTGAGTCTTTCTTTCCAAAGCATCCCATCTTAATTTCGTTGTAATAATTATCTATTCTCTTCAGGTACATATTTAATTAGTTCACATAATTTGGAACTGCACTGAATAATTTTAATGGCATAATTTGATGCATAAATTTAAAACCAAAATAAATATGTTAGAGAATAAATACTTTTGACTCTCGGAAAGTACTAGTATCAGCTGAATGTAAGGACGTGGACAGAATGGCTAACTTCCTGCCAGTGTGTTCTGAGCACCAATCGCTGCACACAGAGAGGCACAGACCACTGGTTCCTCTTACAAGTCATGAAAGGTCGTTAAAAGTGTGTCCACCATGGTTTGTAATGAGTTATTAATATTGGTAGATGATGTCAATTCTTGGTGGATGGTACCTAATAAAAGCTCAGGTAAGAGTATAAATCATACACATTATATTCATGCATGAAGTTTTAAAATCGCATCCTTTCTATCCAAACTACTAACCAGAATCTGTCCACTTGTTTATCTCAATATTAAATTTTAGTTTAAGCTATTCTGCTCCTAGGTCCCTGCAATGAAATGAAATTGTTTGGTGTGGTTCTTCCCAGCCTTTGAGACTCCCACCTAACAGGGTGGGAGCATGAATATAAGGTGTAGAGAATTCTAAATCACAAATTGCTCGGTTTTGCCATCCTTCTGGGTATAAACACCATCTCAGAAGCAAGATCAGAGAGTCCCATGGCTACCAAGAAAGAAGGTCTGGCAGATGAGCACTTGTGAGATCCCTGTGCAACAGCAGTAGCAGAGGACCCAGAGGCTCAGATCATGAGATAGTGCGATGGAGTTCCTAACCCATAGACACTGGAAAGTTCAGTGCCTTTACACAAGAGCCTGGCTTGCAGAGTCGCATGCCTTTCGGGAATCTGTGAGCACTAAAAGAGTTTTGTAACACTTGCTTGGGCAGGACAGAAGCCAATATAGGCTATGTGGCTGAAATGCTGACGACCGGAAATAGATGGAGGACCAGAAAGAGATATGCCTGCCAGCAAGGCTGAGAAGAAAACACTACTGTGGACCAGAGGACTGTGTCTTTAATATTTGCTACTCCTGACTTGTGCTAACTTGTTAACCTCCCTAATAAACCCTCTTAATTGTAAGTATTGTCTGGTGTGATTCTGTGTGGCCATTGCAACGAATAGTTAAACCCAACAGGGAAGTAGAATGGCCAAGGAGGGATGGTTGGTCTCTGAATAGGATAAAAAAGAATGGAGGATGGAGGCATGTCTGATCTCTGCATCATAGAAATCAGTCTTGCATTCATAAGGCATTGGAGTCTCCTCCCCACTAGTGAAGCTGAAAGAAGTCAGACATGGCTCCCAAACTTGCCATTTTTCAGTCCCCTAAAGGGATCAACATACGTATTTGATCTGTGTGTAGAGCAAATAATCAGAGAAGCTGGATTATATGGAGAAGAATGCAGTATCAGAATTAGAGGAAACCTTATTAACAACCTGATTAACAAAATGATACAGCCTTACATGCTGAAAGTGAAGAGGATTTGAATAACGAAGATCAAGGATTGTAGACGTCAGCATCTATTACAACACAATGCCAAGGATACCAAAATCCTTACAACTGGGCCAATAGATAACATAATGGTAAATGGAGAAAATATTGAAGTAGTCCAAGATTTCATCTTGCTTGGATCCACAATGAATGTTTATGGAAGCAGCTGGCAAGAGATTGACATATGCATTGCATTGAGTAAATCTGCCACACAAAATGTCTTAGTGTTGAAAAGCAAGGACTAAGATATGCCTGACTCGAGCATATGAAAGTTGGACATTGAAGAAGGAAGACTCAAGAAAAATGGATGCGTTTGAACTATGGTGTTGACAAAGAATATTGAAGAGACCAGGGACTGCCAAAAGAACAAACAGATCTGCCTGGAAGAAGTCCAACTAGAATGTTCCTTAGAGACAAGAATGGCGAGACTTAGACTTTGGACTTTGGACATGTTTCGAGACCAGTCCCTGGAGGACATCATTCTTGTAATGTGGAGGAGCAGAGAAAAAGAAAAAAGCTTTAGAAAAGATGAGTTGTCACAGTGGCTGCAACATTGGGCTCAAACATAGCAACAAGTGTGAAGCTGGCCTAGGTCTGGACACTGTTTCATTCTGTTGTGCATAGGGTCACCATGGGTCGGAACCAACTTGATGGCACCCCAAAACATTAAACAAAGGAATCCC
>NW_022103898.1:35371235-35378810 GCF_000313985.2 Echinops telfairi | reverse complement strand
TTTCTTATTCCTTTTTACTTTCTCCCTCCCATATCATTAGGAGGAATACTCTATAAAAGGAGGGACCTTATTAATCTCATTCACCTCAGGGTCCCCAGAACACCCAGGACAGTGCCCTGATAAATGGGTTTAGGACACACCTTCAAAGAAGGCTCTGAAAAGATAAGCCCCACCCAGTGTCTTGAGTGCTCAGGACATGCAAAGGTGAAGAGACTTGTCTAGGGGGCTGTTGACAGATTGAAATGGGGGAAAAGGAACTCTTTGGATTTTTGAATTTTGAACTAGTGGTTTGTTCCAGAAGCTGAAAACAATTTGGAGTCATTGAAGGTACTCTCTCTGCTACATATTCCTATTAGCAAGCCACATGGAGCTACACTGATGGAGCCAGAGGCCTGGAGCTGGAGGCGCCTTGTGGAGCCCCACATTAGCACTGAGATGTTTCCATTGCCCCTGGAGCCACAAGACTTTCCACCCATTGACCTGTGATCTTCCTGTATTTGGCATCACTGCAAATGTTGTGTGACTCTGAAGAGAAATTTATAGACTGTATCAGACATATGGGCTAATATTGGACTTATGGACTTGATCGGGACTAAGCTTGGATGTTTCCTTAATATACAAGTACTCTCTATGTAAAGCTCTTTCTTTTTTTCCCCCCAAGTTTTATTTATTTATTTATTTATTAGTTTTGATTTAATAAATATAACATATCATTCCATATTTCAATCACATCAAGTAGAATTGTACAATTGCTACCACAATCAGTTTCAAAATATTTTTTCTACATGGAATCCTTGACATTGTCTCCCTTTTACACTCCACACCCCCGCCCCGCAACTGTACCCTCCTAACCCCTTATTCTACTTGCTGTCCCTATAGATCCATCTTATACACATGAGGGTCTATGAATCCATTTCTCTAGTCAAGCCAGACCAATACACCTGCACAGAGAATTCCCACAATAAACCTGTGTTAAACGAATGTTTACTTCAGTCCGGCTGCTCCCAGTAACATGCCGTCCACACTACTTGCTCTCACTTAATTGCTTTCTTTGTGCTTTTCCTTTTTCAGATCAATTTGTACACTATTCAACGTTTTTCAAATTACTGACCAAAAACTCAGGCTGCAGAGAGTTAGATTCTAACCTTGTGTCAATCATCTCAGAAAATCATTTTTGCTGCAATGATTAGAGTTTCTTAACAGCTCGTCAAACAGACAAAAGGGATTTAGAGCGGTGGTTCATATATAGCCTACTAAGCAATCCTGTTCACCAATGAATGAGGACAACCAGTCTCTTACAACATAGCATCGTCTAGAAGCCCAGCAGACCTCCCGCCACCTTTCAATGGACCTAGGGTCCAAGGTCATTATCAGATGTCTAATGTGGGCCATGATAGAACCACCAATAAGTGAAGAGATAAAGAGAAGTGGACTTTATATTGGTACTTTAAAATGTCAAATTTTGTTTTAAGTGTATGTTTTGTTCGGGTACATGTAGATTTGTACCTGATAGGTGGAAAGAACAAGGTTTACAGGATTGGAGTGCTCAATAGGAAATTTGATCAGAAGAAAGAAAAGGTTAAGAAAAATACAGCCAATTGCAGAGTTGGTTATTTTTAATTTGCCAATTAAAAAAGATAACCATAGGTTTTAAGCTAGCCACTATAGAGTAAACTTGATCCAATTTCTTCTCAAGTATTACCAGTCTCCTAAACTAGAAATACACTGTTTTGCCTCAAATCTTCCCTCAACTTCCACCATCAGTCATGAAGACCATTAAATGTTGTTAGCTGTTGTTCAGTCAGCTGCCAAATCATGAGTCCTTTTTTGTGACTCCTAGGTTAACGTCTCCCTTTGACTAATCCTGATTCTCTTGCTTCCAGAAAATATTCACGCATATACCTCCTGCACATGAACCCACATTCCCTATGAAGCCGAGTCCTGCGAGCTGTGTCCGGTTCAGCATCATAGCAACACGCAGTTAATCACTGACATACACAGGGGGTACATTAGCAAGGAATTGAACCCCGTGCCCCATAGAGAAGGCAAGATTTCTATCAGACTTATCACTGCTTCTCAAGACCTTTGAATACTGCCTATAAAACGTCTCTTAAGTTGAGTTGTTCTCTATACTATTGTTATCGGTTCCTTATTGAAATGATCTCCCAAATATTATACCTGCCAGCACTCTATCTGGAAGAATCCATCTCTGCTTGCCATCAAACTTTGCTCTTATCTAAATTCCTTGGCACAATGTTAAAGGAATTCATATGAGCTCAACTCACTCCATAGTCTCATCGTTTGTCAACTCTCTTACAATACACACTCTTGTGCTCTAGGCACAGTTAGGAGAGGGTTGGCTGTGTGGGTGTGAAACTCAATGGAGCAATCTAGAACAATTAAAAAGTCAGTACTTATTTATTCCTTATTGTCTATATAGCGACTACTGTGGTTTGCCATACAGATTGCCCATTCATCCAGCTGCAGGCAGTGCTGGTTCACCACCAAATCTCTCTCCAGAAATTTCTACCTCAGCCAAAAGATCTACTTCACCTAAATTTGTGTTCCCTCCCCACAGACAGCCTATGTCCAGTGACTGGCTGATGCAGACAAAGGTCCAGGCCCCTTGCCTTGACAGAGGACAGCTCTGAAGGCCACTTCAACTCCAGAGCTTCCGGGGGAATAGACTGAGTCCTTTGTGGTGACTCATTTGAGACCCTTGTCGCCCTTTGGCTAATCCTGATTCCTTGGCTTCCAGGAAACACTCACCTGTAACCCTCCCGCACAGAAATCTCAGGATCTATTTCCAGACAACACAGACTGAAACAGTTGTATTCTTTAAATTGTCCTTGAACTAGGACAGAGTTATAAACAGAGATGAGGGAGCTGTTCATTCTTTAAGAGCAGTACAGGCTTCATTGGGAAAATGTACCCTATCTACTCTACAGTCCGGAGCTGGCCTCTACAAACTTATTTTTATGCCCTAAACTCAAAGAACATTGAAAAGGTACACAATTTGAGTGCCTCAATGATGCCCACTGCCATTGTGTTGTGGGAAAAATCCAAGAGTGCAGATTTCTTCAGAAAAAGGTTTGAGAGATAGAAATAACATCTTCAGAAGTGTAGATACCTAGATAGAGACTATGGTAAGACACAATAGCTTCACATTCTGATATTTCTTTACATCTATGTTTAATAATAGTTTTGGACTTTCAGTTAATGTAAAGTATCATAAATAGTGCCTCACAGAAAAGAGGTACTCAAGTTAATCAGGGTAACAAATAAACCTTAAAATTGTCCAAAGCTCAAAACATGACAGGCATTTATTCCTCACTAAAATAATAGTCCCAAGTATTCCTGGTTCATGGGAGCAACTTTTCTCTACATGGCTTTACAAGGACCCTGGATAATGAAGGCCCAGTTCTCCTCAGTACAAGACTTCACCATCCCAAGTAGCCAAGAAAGGTGAAGAACACAGACCAGGCTGTGCATATTCTACTGTCTAGAATTCAATCATATGCCCATGTCCTAACTGCAGAGGAGATTGGACACTGTAGCCCAAAGTATGGATGGATTTTAATGAAGAGCTATCTGCTCCACAATCCTTGCCACATTAAAATCATTAGTATAATTCTGATAATTGCCAGCTTTCTAATTTGGACTCTCACCTCCACTCACCTAGAATACTGCAATAGCCTCCTCACTGGTCTCCCTGACACTGGACTGTTCTGCCAAGCCAAACCATTTCTCCATACCCAACCCAGGGTTACTCCTCCAAAACCCAACTCTGCTGTATTATCATCATTCCCTAAGTACCAGCATAGCATTCTTCTATGATTCTCCACTGCTTCAGGGTTGAGTCAAAGGCCCTGGGCTCGGTTGGCTCATCCCTCCATGATCAGTCCCTCATGCCCTGCAGTCTCACCTCCAATCGCTCTGCCCTGCAACTGATGCTTGTGATGTGGCCACCAATTGACATCTACAACTGGACACCTACATTGTGTGCACGGGAAGTGCCTGACTGGTGAAACAGTTATCAGGCTTGGCTACTAAACAAAGGGTTGGAAATATCTTCACCCAGGTCGATCTCAGAAAAAAATATCTGTCTATCTACAGCCTCCTGAGATGTATCCATTAACAATCACATGGTAAGCAGGGCATCCTGGGTTGATGTACCCATGGTGGCCCCAAGCCTTTCTGCCTGTGTCTGTTTCCTGCCCATGGTCTTCACAAAACTTTCTTGGGCCACCACGCTGGCAGCAGCGGCCTGACCACTAAACACCTCCCTATTCCCCTCTGGTATCCATATGAGACCCAGTGCCCTGCAGTCAGTCCCGATGCTCATGCAGGTTCCTGGCAGTTACACAGCTGTGCCACCTGCATAGCCGCCATGCACCACCATTGACGTTAGAAGAGATCAAGAACCGGCTTCTTTAAGTCTTGAAGTTCTATGATAAGATTGACCCCAATAGCTTTCCATCAATTCCCATTATATGAAGGACGTGGGCTTAGACAGTTTGGACCAAGAGGAGGATATCATGGCCACGGAGGGCAAATTTGGGTTTAAAACTCATTCCTGAGAGAGATGAGGAAAAGTCAACACATCCACAAGAAAGTATAGCTTTCACTGCAGATCAGCAGGCTGTATATGAATAATCTAATAGCAGACCATCTTCCTTCCTTGAGGGAGGCCTCAGATGACTCTGGTGTGTGTCTAGATGTAAGGCGGCATATTGCCATCATTGCTGACCTAGACCGAGTAATTCTATTGGACTTATAGTTGAATTGTCTTAAGTGTTTTGCACTTTGAAAATAAATCTATAAAATTAATATTCCCCCCTACCCCCTACCCCCCAAAATATAACCTCATGGGAGAGTAGAATCTCACAAGGTACTTTTTTGGGAGAGAGAGAGAGTAGGAGAGAAGTGAAGTTCAAGAATAGGCCATAAGAGAATGATGAAAATGAACAAATGCACAGTTTCAAGACCAGGGATGGTCAGTAGAGCTGAAATCATCACCGAGAACCAGCCAGCCAGAAGTAAATGGGCTGGCAGGGAGTCACCAATGGCCTTTGATAGAGCCGTTGGGGCGGAAACGATGAGGCAGAACCCAGCTTGCCCTGCTTTGACATCCAGAGGTAATGGAGGTGAAGGTGGGTGGAGAGAGACAAGATTCTCTCTCTGGTGGCCCCTGAGCTTAGAGACTGCCTGTCTGAAGTGTTTGTCAAACAAAGGAGTGGATAAAAAAGTGAATCACTTTATTTTCTGTAAGTGAGTAGATAGAATATAGCATCTACATTGTGACTGAGGTTACGGGATAAAAAATGATCAACCAAACACTTTTTCATCATCCTTGCGCAGGGGCCATGCTAATCTTCTCTGTATCTTTCCCATTTTAGTCTATGTGCTGCTGAGGCAAGCACCGGACACTCTTTTCAACAGCATAGCTTGTACAAACTTATTTCACCAGCTGAAATCAATGTGCTGAGCAATACATGCTCATAGTTTAGTCCTGTAACTACAAACAAAAACAAAGGCAAACTGAAAAAGAGCCGGTGGAGCATTTTACTGTGGCCAGAACACTCACTAGCAGTTGCTGCAGTCTGCAATTAGGCTGAACCCCGTGTACACAGTGAAGGGAGCTGAGAGGAGCCCTGCCTTCACAAAGCTTACACTTTAGTGAGGTAGCCAAAAAACAAGAAAACTCTTGACTACCATGGTTCTCACATACAATGTGACCAAGGACACACCAAATAATGTGCAGTGTGTGCACAGGAATCTAACTTGGAAAGGGGCTGCCCAGTTTGCAAAGACTAGAAAGTGTGGGTTCCATTTGCATACAGTTTGTACATCATATTAAGTAGTAAGGAGTCTGGTAAGAAGAACAAAGGATTGAAAGTGATAAGGACTGGTAACTGAAATAAAAAGAGACATGGGCAACACTTAGAATGTTATTGGCAAGTAATAGCCATTCCACTGGCAAGATACACTGGGCTTGATCCTCAATGTGATCAAACACTCCCAACTGACTATACCTTGAAAAACTGAGTTCTTATCTTTGATACATACTAGCCTTCCTTTGATCTTCATTCATGACTGCTATTTTGGGAAAATAATAGAGTCATAAAGATTGCCAAATGTGCTATTTGTGTGGGATGTTGAAAGAATACTATGATTTATTATTGCCCCATTCAAAGGAGTGAGAGTACCAAGCATTCCACTTTTTCCTACTGTCTTCTTTGTGGTACATCCACCTTGCTCATATAATGAGAATCACGGTGGTGGACAGTTCTGGGCTATCAAGTTCAGCTGTCAAGTTCAGCTCTGGATTGTCCAGTTCGACCTTTGCCGAACCATTCACTCATGCATTCATGTGTTTTAACTGATCCCCTACCATATTTCTGACCCATGCCAGGATATTTTCAATCATCTTATATATATGTGAAAGTTGGACACTGAATAAGAAAGATCAAAGAAGAATCGGTGTATTTGAATTATAGTGCTGCTAAAGAATATTTAAAGTACTATGAACTTCCAAAAGAACAAACAGATTGTTTTAAAAGAAATACAACCAGAAAAAGAAAGAAATACAACCAGAATGGTCCTTAGAGGCAAAGAGGGTGAGCCATCGTCTCACATACTTTGGACATCCTGTCAGGAGAGACCAGCCCCTGGAGGAGAACATCGTGCTTGGTCAAGTGGAGGAGCAGCGGAAAAGAGGAAGGGCCTCATTAAGAAGATGGACACAGAGGCTTCCACAACGGGCTCAAGCATAAGAACAATTGTGAGGCTGGCACAGGATCTGTCAGTGTTTTGTTCCGCTGGAAACAGGGTTGCTATCGGTCAGAACCGACTCGACGGTAGTTAACAACAACAACGATTATTTTCCAGGCTAGTGAACAAGACAGGTAAATCCTTACCCTCATCCTGGGGGCTGATACAGTTAATAAGCAGATACATAACAGAGACTAACAGGTCTGACGACGGACGTGAGCAGCGAGATGAGATGTGGGGTAACTGAGGAGAATGCTGTAGACTGCGCAGTCAAAAAGGGCCTCTCTGAAGAGTTGACTCTGACCTGAGTCCCCAAAGGTAAATGACTGAGGGGACAGCAGAGATTCCGGGTGACTCCTTAAGTACTGCCAGCAAACCGGAGCAAAGCGAATAGATGTAAGAGATCACGCAAAAAAGCCACTGCTTCCAATGAGTCTCAAGGACACAAGTAGACATTCTGGGATAGTTGCATTTACAGTTATTTTACCACCATAGATATTGATAGCCAGCCTAGTCTCAGTGGTAAATTGTTCAGTCACTGTAAGCATGGGCTTATGGCAAGGGGTCAGGATTTTATCCTCGGAAAAATGGGAAGAAGTCACTAAAAAATCAACAGGGTAGAAGAATATGTTCTGATTTTTGTTCACTATCATCAGAAAACAGAGGTGAGTCAATTCAGTAAGTAAAATATGCCTACATTTGGAGCACTGGTTTTTCTAAAATATAAGAAATCAAGATAAAAGTAAACCTTGTGCCTTAAAATACAGGAGGAGAAAACAACGGGACTGACAGTTCCGGGGG
>NW_022103898.1:35368352-35369762 GCF_000313985.2 Echinops telfairi | reverse complement strand
AGTTGTATGAGCCCCTAATAAAATGTTAAAAAAACAAAAATACAGGACAGGAAACAGACTTTCTAGTTTACCAAAGACAGAGAGTGGGGGCTGGACAGCTGAAGAGTGGTTACCCGGTGTAGTGGAAGATGGTGGTCTCCGGGAAGCAGAGGGCAAACCAAGGAATGGGGTAAGGGTAGGTTGTTGGGGGATTTGATCAGTAGCTTCAATTATGATATATAGGGTTGAAGATCTGAAATGTAAGTCACCATCTGTTACAATAAAAATAAAGAAATAAAACGTGCAGCAGAAATATAGCCTCACATCCTAGTCTAACTCATAGACCTCAATGTCACCAATTCTTTTAAACTCAGAAGGACTTTCTGAGCAAAACAAAGCTCTTCCAGCTTTGTAGTTCTCATGGGAACTTAGCAGAATGCTTCTAAACTTACATCCCAACTTCCATGAATCCTATAAAATGGTGTGGCAGCAGCATCTCACCTCTTTGTCGAATTTCACAAGTAGGGTGGAGAATCATTACCTATTGGGGACCAGCTTCCACAACTGAATGGGTCCTAAGGGATGGTTATGTAATTGAAAGGTAAATTAAATAAATATTAGACAAGGCATGCAAGGCTCACCTTTCACTCGAAGGATAGCGAAAAGAGAGAGAGAGGTGAATGTATTCTCTCAAAAGTTTTTATAATTTCAGGCATGCAAGCCCTGGTAAGCATATACATGGAACAGGAAGGAGATGTACTAGATTCTAGAGCAGTGGTTCTCAACCTTCCTAATGCCATGACCCTTTAATACAGTTCCTCATATTGTGGTGACCCCCAACCATAAAATTATTTTCATTGCTACTCTTCATAACTGTAATTTTGCTCCTGTTATGAATCATAATGTAAATATCTGCTATGCATGATATATTTTCATTGTTAAAAATTGAACATAATTAAACCATGGCTATTAATCACAAAAACAATATGTAATTACATATTGTGAAATATTTATTTCTAATTACAAATAAATGAAATTTTGTCTTCAAGCATGGTATAACATGGGTAACAATGTTAATATAACAACAGTAAACTACATTGCTACATATTGCGAAAGTATTAGTAAAAAGCTAATGTCAGTGCATAGGTTGAGATAGTTTCTTTCTCATCAAATCAGAAATTCTCAGGACAGTGTTTGCAAGAGCACAACAAAGATCATCTTTCACAACAAGTCTACTTCTATATTTAGACTTTATAACCAACAAGCTGGAAAACCCTGCTTCACAAAGATATGTTGTTGGAAATGGAAGAAGAAAGCACAACACAGTCTCAGAACAGGATATGACTGCAAACACTTGATCTAGACTTTTGTAGAGAAATCAGTTCTTGCCACATCACTGTTGATAAGTTCAATGAACTCCTCTTGTGCTGT
>NW_022103898.1:35366050-35367974 GCF_000313985.2 Echinops telfairi | reverse complement strand
AGTTCACTTTTATCGCTGAAAAGTGCTTTGAACTGTGGTCTTGCTTTCTGATTAAAAAACGTTTTGAGTTCATCACGAAGCTCAAAAACACGTTTTAAAACTTTTCCTCTTGATAACCATCTCACTTCTGTGTGAAATAGCTGAGCATTATTCAGCGCATCCAACTCATTGCACAGTTGCTAAACAGTCGACTGTTTAAAGTGCTCACCTTTACAAAATTAACAGAACTTATGACACTTTTCATTACTTTTTGTAACTCTTATGGCAGTATCTTCGTTGCTAATATTCGCTGATGAATCATACAGTGAGTTCCGATGATTTCTGGTGACTCATTCAGTACCAAACGTTGAATTTCAGATCGACAGTCTAGCATAGCTGGAGCACCATCTGTGCAAACACCACAGACCTTTTCCCAAAAGATCTTATGCTCTTTCAGAAATGAACCAACTGTGTCAAATACATCACGTGCAGTTGTGTATTTAAAAAGTAATGTATTTCGAGAGGTTTGCAAAAAAGAAACTTATCTTTAAAGTCACCATAATTAACATACCTTATGTAAGCCAGTAACTGTGAACAGTTTGCAACATCTGTAGATTCATCAAGCTGGATGCTAAATATTGGAAATGGAGCAGATTTAATTTCCTGGATTACCTGATCCAGAATATCAGATGACATGTCATCTACTCTTCTGTAGACGGTGTCATTAGATAAGGAAATTGCACTCAATTTGCTAATAAATTTGTCTTTGATCATAACTCGAACAAGGTCTTTGGCCGCTAGCAACAGTAAATCTTCAGCAATGGTGTTTCCGTGGGCTTAGGCGACCCCTGTGAAAGGGTGGCTCAACCCCCAAAGAACACAGAAAGCAGTCAGGACCCACAGGTTCAGAACCACTGCTCTAGAGGAATCCGCATAATAGGAAGGGGAGGTACTAAAGACGTACACATGTAATAGGAAGGCACATACATAAGAAGGTGGGCAGGTTCTAGAGTTAAGATGGTAGCTTAAACTTGGTCATTTCTGAGCTGATTTGACCTTAAGTGTCCCTGAGCTCTTCTCCAGGGAAACACTCTATGATCCTTATCAAAGGGAGTTGGTCCTACTTAAAGGTAGATGGTCTGAGTGCTTTTGATGGCAGATAACTTCAGGAAGATAACCTTCAATAGTATAGTAAGCAACCATGTGCTTGCAAGCAGTACCTTTAAAAAGGCACTATTATGGGGGACATTGTGGGGAGCAATTTTAGTTAGAAGACTGTGACTGGGATTCATCTCCAAACCATGAACTTGAAAGCCTCCCTTCATGAGAGTCTCGGCATCCAGACTCCTTAATATATGAGTATAGAGAATCTACATACACTCTCTTCCAGGGCCTCAATTTCCCACAATTACCAGTGTCAACAGGTAAGGCTTTGGGGTATGAGGTGGAGGTCAGAAGTGTCTCCACCCTCTAACCTTGTTACAAATCTGACCTCAGCCATCCCTCCCACAGCACTTGTTTCTTCTCTACGTGGTTTGATAATTTAATACACACAGAACTCACAGACAACACTCATGATTATGGGCTTGGTTAGGGGAATAACTGATTATAATGCAGGGTGCAGACTAACTGAAGATACAATCCTTAGGTCAAGACAACCTCTTCTTAGGCACGACCCCAGCCATTCCTCTTTCTGATCCTCAGTCTCTTGGTCCAGCCTTTTCCCTGCTCAGCCAAGTGTCACAAAGCTATATTTACTCTGCTAATAAGTGCCCATGGACACCGCAGTCCACTAGCAAACCTCATGGCCTAAGGTCCTGTGCTTTCTCACTCCATGGGTTGGCACATCCACTGTCACTGCTTTGCTCCATGGACTGGGCAGACTACTGTGCCATCTCATGTTGGTCTCCTGGATCTGCTGCCTCTGTTTCTCTGATGGTTTCCT
>NW_022103898.1:35363893-35365236 GCF_000313985.2 Echinops telfairi | reverse complement strand
AAATGAGTGTCTACAAATCTCTAGTCTACCCGGACTAACACGCACACCTAATTCACATAGTGGTACATGTCATTAGGTGGGAGACAGAAGACCATGGCAAGAAAGACTGTATAAAAATGATCCATGCTAATACATCCACACTGTTGCAGCCAAAATTATTTACCTTACATGACTACATGGACTAATTTAAAAAGTTGGGTTCCTCCTGAAGAAATCATTGGAGATATGGGTGCTATAGCAAAGTGTGGTGAAGAAACTAGATCGTGCCCAGCTATCAAAAAGCATAGTGTTATATCCCTGTTATAAGACAGAGCATTGTAAAGTTAATTATGACAGACCTAGTTAGAATAAAATGTAGTATCTTATTTGATCTTCCTTTTGGTTTACTTTAAAGTTGGGGGTCTGGGGAGTAAAGGGGAACTACACATGGATTATGGCCCTGGTTAATTTCATCTGACCATGGACCAGGGATGTGAACAGCCTTACTAGCATGCAGAATGCATTAGAAAGTGGATTGTTGCAGATGTGTTATGTTGAAATTTAGCACCCTATCATTTGATCTCCCTTGTGATCAAATCATTTTTCATTTGTTCTTGTTTTTAATATTTTCTGTTTTGTTTTCAATTGAGGTTTTTCCAAGTTTTATTTTGTTATTGTTGCTCATTTTTGTTTTCATTTTTTTCTTACTGTTTTTTCTGTATATGAAATTCAGGATAGGTAAATCTGTAGAGATTGTAACTGAATTAATAGTTCTTTAGGGGTGTAGAGGGGAGGTTGGGGGGAAATAGGGAGACAATAACATTGAGTACAAGAATGAAGAAAATTATCTTAAACTGATCATGTTGATGATTGTACAGCTTTGCTTGATGTGATTGTACTATTGAATTGTATTATATGCGAACTATATACCAATAAGACTTTTGGGAAAAAATAAAGAATGAAGTAGGATTTGGTTTCTCTTAATTCTCTCTCAAATTGTTTTTACAGACAGAAGCTACAAGATAAGAATGACAGCCCCATAATTCATCTTTACATCTACTGTGATTCCTTCATGGGCGCTCATCAATTTTCTTAAAACAGAGTTCATAGCAGATCTTGCCCTTGCCATTATCCAAATGGATCTGAAATTTTACTTCTCAAGGATGACTTCCCCTGCTAGCTGATGTCTCTCATAACAACTCTGACCTATATCTGGAAGAGAGATAAGCAGGATCAAATACCAGTGAGCGCACGGCGTTTCACTGTGGATGTTTACTTCTATGGTTAAAATAATACATACTTGTTTTTAAAACTTGAAGATGAGGAGAATGTGGCCCGTGAAGTATAGTCAGCCTTAACCAGGA
>NW_022103898.1:35357368-35359323 GCF_000313985.2 Echinops telfairi | reverse complement strand
ATGCCTGATTCAATTGATGTATGGATTGTGATAACAGTTGTATGAGCCCCTAATAAAATGTTTTAAAAAAATAAATAAAATCATAAGCACTCAATTACAACACTAAAAAAAAAATGCAATGCTTTGCATACTTTCAAACTGCCTATGAAAGGCAATACACTCCTTCTGTACTTTGCTTTCTACCCATCCACACTATGTTACAGAAATGTCCCTGGCTAATTTCTTTTTTTTTTTTTCCTGGCTAATTTCTTAGTAATATTCCACCTTGTGAATATTCAACACTGCATTTTTATACTATTGCCAAGATACTGAAATGAATATTCTTGTTTCCCTTCCTGTTTACATGAGTGGCACTCTCTGGGCTATGGACCTAGCTGTGGAATTGCCGGAGTCATTAGCGTTGTCAACCTTCACTCACTGCCATGGAGTTGGTGCCAGCTCCTGATGACCCTATGGGACAGGAAGAGCTGCCCCTGTGTGTTCCTGAGACTGTCACTCTTGACAAGAGTAGAAAGCCTTGCCTTTCTCCTGCAGAGAGGCTAGGGGTGGCTGACCTGGAGGCTCACCACCCAAAATGTAACCAGGGCTCCTTTCCTCAACCGTATTGCTTCACAGTGAAGTGGCTGCACCAAGTGAGAAGCACACAAGTCGTATCCAATTGCTTCAGCTTGCCACATCCTTGCCAACAATCAATATTGTCAGATGTCTAAATTTTAGCAAGCTGATTGTGTAAATGGCACAATGGTTAAGAAGCCAGACTTGAGAGTCAGATTCTCAGCATTCAAATTTACCTTTGCCATTTACTAGATGTACGACCTTTGGCAAACGTATAACCACCCTGTGTCTTCCTTTCAGGACAAAGGAGAAAGTAACAAAACAAAACTCACCCAGTCATTGCCAGGATTAAGTGTGTTAACACATGCGATCCATCCAGTATATGATGAACGCGCAATAAGTGCGGGCAGAGGGGCTGCATGGAGTCAAATGTCTTCTGTGAATTTCCTGTTGCCTTTCTTAGCCTCTGAAACCCTAAAGTGGGTTTCTGTGAGCCGGAATCTACTCAATGATAGTAGATTTGGTTGTTTGGGGTTTTGGTTTGGTTTTTCCTTAGCCCCGGCCTGTTCCTATTGATTTGTAGATATTCTTTAAATATTCTGAATTACAATGTATTATCATATGTTGTAAATATATTCTTTTGGACAGTGTGGTTTGTCCTTTTACTCTTTATGAGCTCTTTGTTCATAAGATTTTTAGTTAGAACCCAGTGGGATGTATCTTTCTTAGTGGTCTGTCTTTCTCTTATTTATTAAATCTCTTCTCCGAAGTTATAAAAATATTCTCCTATAGTTTCTTTCTAAAAGGTTTGCTATTAACATGTAAGGTTTTAGGATTGTATGCATCTGGAATATAATTTTTTAACTAGTATGAGATAAGAACTTTTAGCCACTTTTCCATATGGAAAGCCAAATGTTTTAGTGTCATTTACTGAATTTGTAATGCCACTTCTTGTCACAGATAATTTCTATACATGTGTGGATTTCATTTTAGACTGCTCTGTTCCACTCTTTTTTTTCTTCATTAAAAATTTAGTTAATTTACTGTCATAATAACTAGAACACTAACTAAGCTTTAACATTAATTTTGATGTGCTAGGTTGCTTCACTAGTTGCGCTAGGAATTCCCTTCCTGTTGCCTGAGAGAAGAGTGTACATAAGCGTTTGGGATATGGGGAGGTGAAACGGCCAATTCTCAGGTCTTCGGAATAGATCGGGTGATGGACAGGCGCCGAGGTGCCCGAGGACTCCAACTTGTCCTCAATGACCTCTGCTTTGCACCCAGATCTTCTTTCGAGTCACTGATCCTAACAGCCCAAGGCCTACGGCCTTTGATTAAGATTGACTGAGGAGTCAGTCACTGGCTTCCCTCCCCCAAGCTCTCATGGTTCCATTTCTGCA
>NW_022103898.1:35348185-35357191 GCF_000313985.2 Echinops telfairi | reverse complement strand
GTTACATTCATTGTGGCTCTGCTTCTGTGGTTGAACCCTGAACTGACATGTTGGGTATGTGTCAGAATAAGCCTTCCTACTTTGCTCTTCTAAGACTGAAAGGCTACTCTTGCTCCTTTACTCTGCCAGACAAAAAGCCAAAAGCAAAAACAAGCTCACTGCCAATAATGCCAACTCATAGTGACCTTATAGACAGGGTAGAACTGCCTCTGTTGAATTTCTTCAGCTGTAACTCTTTACAGGGGTAGAAAGCCCATCTTGCTCCCACCAAGCGGCTGATAGTTTCAAACTGCTAACCTTGCAGTTAGCAGCCGAACTCTACACCACCAGGTCTCTTTCCATAGGAATTTTTAATCATCTTGTCAAATCTCACTAAAAAAGATCCATTGGGATTTTAACTGGGATTGTTTTGAGTAAATAAATAGATTTGGAAAGAACTGATATGTTATAACATTGAGTCTTTTAAAATATACTTGCTACTGTTTTATGGGAATGAAAAACATTTTTAGATTAATCTCAACTTAGTAAATTGCTGATCCAATTACCCAGAACAGGGAAGGAACTACAGCTACAATTTATTGAGAACCTACTGTGTTTCAAAGCCCTGGTGTGCAGTGGTTAAAATACTTGGATGCTAACCCTTCAAGCCCACCACCCATTCCCTGGGCGAAAGATACCGCACTCTGCTTCTGTAAATATTTGCAGCCTTGGCAGCCCCATGGAGTAGTCCTGCTGTGTCCTAGGTAGTCACTCTGAGTCAAAGTCAACTCGATGGCAACAGATTTGGGGTTGTTTGTTTATTTCTTTGTTTTTTCTTCAGTTCTGTTGGGTTTCAGATGTATCCTTTGCATATGTTAGCTTTCATCTTTATAAAAACACTAGGTTAAAGTGTGGCATGGCTAAACAAAGATGTAAATAATACATCTCAAGTAAAATTATCCTCCTTTTTATAGAGAGGTAACAGACTCAGAGTGTGTCATCCAGATGATATCGCTAAAAAGATAATGTGAATCTTAATGAACTCCCAAATCAAAGTCTGTTAACTATCAGCTGGAAGTAAGTGGATGTGGGAATGGGGAGGGAGCAGCAAAAAGAAAGGGCATTTGTGTAGCCCTTCATAGTTTAAGAAAGGACTTTTTATCTACATTAACTCTTTTGGTTTGATCTTGACAGTGTTTGCATGTGTTGGAGAAAGAGGGGCTGTCTTCATTTGACAGGCAAGGCTATGAGAACTACGTAGCTTGCTCAAGGCCGCCCAACTAGTCAGTACCAGAGACAAACTTGACCCCTAACCATCTTGCAAGCACCCTCCTGGTAGCTGGTGAAAGCTGTGGTCGCCAGGAGAGGACTAAGGCCTGTTCTAACCCACCAGCATGGAGATCAAGAACGCGCAAAACAGGGACCTGACCAGCAAAACACATCCCTCTGTGTTTGATGTTCTCTGTGCCAATGAGCACAGGAAGAAGATGAGGCAATCTACTTCCATAAAAATTCAGGCATGGATATGGAATGTTCTAAGAGCTGTAAGAGCCCCCAATAAAACTATTTTTTAAAAATCCAGGCTTGGACCATAAGTACAAACATGCCTGATTCAATTGATGTATGGATTGTGATAAGAGTTGTATGAGCCCCCAGTAAAATTGTTTAAAGAAAAGAAAATTCATGTTTGGAAATCCAATAGGGTAGTTCTATTCTGTCCTATACGGTCGCTATGAGTTGGAATAAACACACAATTGTTTGGTTTGGTGAACCCCCAAAAGGCAAAGGAGAAAGAAAGTCCGTGCCGATGACTGAAGAGATGGAGCAACCTAAGACAGACACCACTGGTGCTTCTACAAACATTTGCTGCAAATGCCTCTGTGAGAGGGAGGCTCTTTTACTGGCAGCAACACTGGATTCTTGTGGGCGTGGAGGCTGTAAGCCAGGCAGGCCCGCACCAGCTCACTCTTGTGTGACTCCCCTGCTGAGAATTTGCATTTCTACCCCAGCTATATTAAAGCAGAAACTACATTTAAACAAGATCAGATAAAAATGTAGAGTCTGATTCCGTGTGTTTGGGATAGAAAGTCTCAACAGGTGTTTGGACAGGAACGCACAGGTTTGCCGCCTGCTCTGTGCCAGAGGCCAGTGAACCCATTCACCTTCTTTGGTGCTCTGCAGCAAAGCCAGACCTTTTTATTGTGGTTGCGATGCACATTGACAGAGCAAAGGAAACTTGCCATTCAACAATATATACACTTTTCCTGTGACATCAGTTGCAAGCCCCTCAGGGCAGCAGCATCTCTTCCCACTTCCTTCCTGTTTCCGTTCCTCTTCTTTCCTGGCCCTTCCTGGCTTCTGAACTTTGCTTTTGGACAAATGCTGCCCTTTCAGTCTCTTAGAGTTGACTGTTCTGGGGAGCACATTGCTCAGGAGTGTTGGGGTGCCCTTCCTAGCCCTGTTCTTTGGTAGCTGCAAAGATGTTCCCAGGGGAGCTTCAGTTCCAGGTCTGAAAGGGATCGAAGGGCCATCATCTCAGATGTTCCGCCTGTCTGTCAGACAAGTAATATTGGTCATTTTTTGTGGGATACAGAAAGGTTTTTCCCCAGGTTGTTCCCCAAATAGATGCCAAACCTAAGACACTACTGGCATCACATGGTAAATGACTGTACACGTGGAGGTCAACACAAGCTGCTTAGAGGTTATCTCTCTGAGGGCATCAGCCATTCAAAGCAAGCAGACACTGCTGTGTGTCCCACTGTAGGTGGGGTTCACTCCCTGATGATAAGGACAGTGGATTGTCTCCCTGAAGGAGAGCCCAGAGACAAGTCAAGCCAGCTCAAGGAGGACCAAAGTTAGGCTGTCATCTTGAATCTAGGATCCGCCCAGCTTGTCACATGTATACCCCTAGTCCCTCCCCTTCCTATTGCATGTACACCCCAGCTCATCCCCTTCCTGTCATGTGTCTGCCTATTGAACAGCCCCTTCCTGTTACGATGTGGTTACCTCTAATTAGGGCGGCTTGCACACGCCTTGTGTATATAAGCCTTGGTTAGAAATATATTCTCTCTCTCCTCCCCTTGTCTCCCATCTCCACGTGAACCACCAAGAGGGGCTGAGGTGAGCAGGCTACCGTGAAATGTGCCTGACTTCTTTACTTTACTCTCTCTCTCCTATCTTTCCTATTCCCTATAACTTTACTGTAATCTTCATATATTATTGCCGTATAATTGCACCTACAGACCCTGCGGTTGTTAGAGGTTGGTTTACTCTAGCAATTTTTTTTTATTTTGCATTTGTTCAACATTTTTCAACCACTCTGCCCACGACCTTGTAGTGTGATCCCCAGCAAAGTGACTGGAAGTGATCCCCAGGGAACATCCAGTTCTTCTGGCCTTCGTCTAGTGGAGGCTATGCTTCACGTGGTCCCCTAGATCTTTGGACTGACTGTTCCTTCGAGTCTTTGATCTTCTTCATTCTACTTTGCTCTTGCTCTTGACATAAGAGACCAATCGTTGCATCAGAGATGATCACTCACAAACTTTAAGACGCCACTCATTGCTCACCACGTAGGACAGAGAGCATGGGCGCTGGGGACTAGGTCATGCCAATTGACCTTGATGTCCCCTGAGACGATGGTCCTAACCCAAGCCCAGTGGCTCAGTCCTTCAAGGTGTTTGGTTTGGGTTAAGAAGTTTTTATAGTCTTGAACCCCTGTATAGCCTACTATATGCGAGTACATGGAACTATTTGGCACCACATATGAATGTAGAAGTATCCTCCACCAAACCTATATATACCCATAGGCACATGTCGTATGCCATTTCACACCTGTTCAGCTTGCATGTCTACTTATAGTTTCACTTTTGAATTAGAGCTTCTTTGTTGGTGGTGGTGCAGAATTGTGTATATAATGGCAGTTTCCCCGGTTGCCTTTTCCTAGTGTGTCCTTCCCAGGGTCTTCCGTTGCCATCATCATGCCAGGCTGCCCACCCTTTATTGTGTATTGCTGTTCCTTCATCCAAGTTAAGAAGGTTTGCGCTCTAGTCCCGGGTTTCCCTCTCTCCTTCTCCTGGCCCCAGTCATCATCAAAGGAGGCTTTTTTCTGTGAAAGCCTTTTCTTGACTTTTTATCACAGTGGTATCCTACAACAGTATTCATCCATTTGTGATTAACTTATTTCACTCAGCGTAATTCCCTCCAAGTTCATCTAGGTTATGAGATGTATCTCTGGAGCCATCCTATTCTTCAACATTGAGTGGTATGCTGTTGTATGTATGTATGTGTGTGTGTGTGTGTATGTATGTATATATGTGTGTATGTATGTGTGTGGGTATGATAGTTAAGGGTGCTCACGAACTATTCAAATGTGTTCACTTCACAATCAGTTGAAAGCATGTAGATTTAATATTGGTCAAATATTCCTAGAGTATTTGTTTTTCTCAGCTACTGAAGCTCTACTTCAGACAAGCACCAGTTTATTCAAGCCTGTGAAATATTGGCTTTGGTTGTTAATTAACCATTTGCCTGCTGGTTAATGGTTCCCACACGTTTCATTCATCCCTCCAACTGTGATTTTCTCATTTAGGGATTTTTTTTCCTTTTCGTGGGGGCCACCAGTTATGTCTATTGTACCTTCCAAACCTGACTGTAAAATCATTTCCCTGAAGGCCTCCTAACTGCCCAGCACTACACTGACCACTACTCGGGAGAGTCTACTGGACCCTTTCCTTCCTGACCAGTCCACAGGTGGTAGGCATGTTCTTTAATAATGGTGCTCAAAGAATTAAAAGTTTTGGTTTTTCAACCAAACCAGTTGCAATTGCATCAATTCTGACTCATAGTGAGTGTGAGTGTGGGGGGGATGTGTGTGTGTGTGAATAGAACTGCTCCATAGGGTTTTCATTGGAGGATGTTTGGGGAAGTAAATCACCAAGTCTTTCTTCCAAGAACCTCTGTCCCGACTCCAATATCAAAACTTTTGGTTGACAGTTGAGTCACCTAACCGTTTGCGTGCCCCAAAGACTTGCTCTTCAACCAAGATTTTAAGAAACGTAGTAGCAGCAGACGCTGAATTTCGCCTTCGGTGCTTTGCAAACATGGCTGTGGATCTAATTCACTTAAAGAATTTCGTTGAGAATCTGCTAAAAGGAACACATTAAGTAAGCTACATTATAGGGAGGCCATCAGCAAAATCCCAACCGTGGAACAAAAATGAGCTACAAGAAGAACGTATGCATCCAGACAGACTTCATAGACATAATAACCAAATTAGGAGATTTTAACTTATTTGATCATATTTCAAGCAAAGTAAAAACAAGCATACAGTGCAAAGGATATTGTGTGCCATTTGAAATGCAATGAAAATTTTAAACACTGATTGGTATGTGGGAGTCTTAGTGGCATAGTGGATTATGAGTTGGGTTGCTAACCACAAGGTCAGCAGTTTGAAACCAGCAACCATTTCTCAGGAGAAAGATGAGTCCTTCTACCTCCATAAAGAGATACAGGCTCTGAAACCCACAGGGGCAAGTACTACTTGTCCCTCTAGAGCCACTATGAGTTGAATATAACTCGATGGCAGGGGGTTGAGTTGGTAAGAACGTGATGTTGTTTTGTTGCTGAGTGCCATTGAGTCACTTCTGACCCATAGCAACCCTATGCAAACCAGGATGAAACACCGCCCCATCCGGAGCCAACCTAACAATTGTTCCTAAGCTTACATCCATTGCTGCAACCACTGTGTCTACATAATCTTATTGAGGGCCTTCCTCTCTTCCACTCTAATGTACCAAGCATGATGTCCTTTTCCAAAGACTGGTCTCTCCTGACAATATATCCAATGTGTATAAGACAAAATATCTCTATTCTTGTCTCTAAGGAGCACTCGGGCCTTACTTCTTCAAGCACAGATAGGTGTGTCCTTTTATCAGGCTATGGTGCTTTCAATATTCTTCTCCAGCACCACAATTCAAATGCATCGATTCTTCATGGGACTTCCTTAGTTAATGTTCAACTTTCACATGCATATGAGAGAATTGAAAATACCCTGGCTTGGGGCAGCACACCTTAGTTATAAAAGTACTATCCTTGCTTTTCAATACTGTAAAAAGATGTATTATGTGCAGATTTATCAAATGCAATGCTTCTTTTGATGTATTGACTGCTGCTTCCATGAGCATTGATTGTGGATCCAAGCAAGATGAAGTCTTTGACAACTTCAAATGTTACTGCATTCATCATGATGATACCTACTGGTCCAATTGTGAGGGTTTGGGTCTTCTTTACAATGAGTTGTCATCCATCGTGAAGGCTGAAATCCTTGATCTTTATCAGCAAATGCTTCACGTCCTCCTCACTTTCAGCAAGCAAAGTTGTGTTATTTGCATATTTTAGGTTGTTAATAATGCCATCTGCTTCTCATAGGTTGTTAATGAGTATTCTTCCAATACGGATGTTTTTGTCCAATCCTGATGCTAAATTCTTCTTCATATAATCCAGCTTCTCTGATGATTTGCTCTGCATACATCTTGAATAAATATGGTGAGAAGATACAGCCCTGTCACACACCATTTCTGATTTTAAACCTGCCATATTCCCTTGTTCTGTTCACAAAACCGCCTCTTCCTCCATGGACAAGTTCCTCATGGGAATAATAAATTATTCTGGAGGGTCCATTCTTTTCAAAAGTATCTATAGTCTGCTATGATCCAGAAAGTTGAATTCCTTGGCATAGCCAATAAAACACATGTAAATAACTTTCTGGTATTCTCCACTTTCAGCCAAGATCCATCTAACATCAGCAATTATATACTTTGTTCCATTTCCTCTTCTGAATCTGACCTAACCTTCTGGCAACTCCCTGTCAATGTATTGCTACCACCATTGTTGGATGATCTTCAGCAACATTTTACTTGTATGTGATGTCGATGATATTGCTCTATAATGTGAGCATTCTGTTACATCATCTTTCTTTGGCATGGGTACATATATGGACCTTTTCCAGGCACTTAGCCAAATATCTGGCTTCCAGAATCAGAGCACCAACAAATAAATGCTTCTTCAGATGGCTGAAACAAATTCCATTGATATTCCATCAATAACTGGAGCCTTGTCTTAGGCTAATGCTTTCAGAACTGTTTGAACTTCTTCCTTCTACACCATTAGTTCTTGCTCATATGCTACCCCCTGAAATGGTAGAATGTTGAGTAGTTCTTTTGGGAACAGTAACTCTGTGTATTCTTTCCATGTCCTTTTGATGCTTCCTGCATTGTTCAATTGTTTGCCCATAGAATTGTTCCATTTTGCAAGTCAAGGCTTGAACGTTTTCTTCCAAACAAGTCTTGTCTTGCAAAATTCTAGCATGTGATGTCCTGCTTTGTTCTTATCACCAACTACTGGTCCTTCCTCTTTGCTTCCAACTTTTGTATTCCAATGACCAATAGTTATAAATGCATCTTGATTGCATGTTTGATTAACTTCTGACAGAAGTCATTGATAGAATTATTCAATTTCTTCATCGCTCGCTTTTGTGGTGGGTTCATAAATTTGAATAATAGTTGTATTGATTGAATTTCCTTGAAGGGGGGTAGATATAATCCTATTACAGACAGTATTGTATTTCAAGATTGATTTTGCAATGCCCTTTTTGATAATAAGTGCAATACTATTGCTTTCCATTATGTCATTCCCAGCATAGTAAATCATTTTCTGATTCAAAATGGCCAACACTAGTTCATTTCAGCTCACTGATGCCTAGAGTATTAAACTCAAGCACTATCTCCAAAAAATGTTCTGCTGCCATTCATCGGGCCTTCATTAGCTGACAATATGCATCAGGCTTTTGGCAGCTCTGTCCTCTGAAGTGGACACCACGTCCTTTCTCCCACAGAGCTGCTGGTGCATTCATACTGCCAGTCATGCAAATCACGGTCCAACGCACAATCACTACGCCACCAGGACTCTCTAGACAAGTGTGATAGTAAGAAGGAAGTACTGCTGTTTACATTTAGATGTGATAATAATATCCTCCTGGTTACTGAAAATAAAGTTTCACCTTTTAGAGACATGTATTAAGTGCTTTTGAATGAAATAAGGTAATATCTAGAATTTTGTTTCAAAAAGTAGTGGGGAAGTGAGTAGAAGCAAAGATGAAACAACATTACCATGAGTTCATAATTGTTGCAGTGAGGGATGAAGTTCATCAAGGTTCATTATGTTTTCAGTCTGTCTTGGTATATATTTTAAAATTTTACATCGTGAAATTTTTTTCTCCAGGTGTCTTAGGCTGAGTTCTCTAGAAAAGCAAAATTAACTATATAGATAGATATTTAGATATATATCACACACCAAGGTTTATATAAAGGAAATTGCTCACAGAGTTGTAGTAGGCAAGTTCCAAGTCTATGGATCAAATGTCAGGCTGGGGGCTTCTGCTAACTCAAGTAGCTGCAGGAGCTAATGAATCCAAGATTAACAGGTATAATGTCCGACTGCTGAAAACTCCTAAGATCAGCAGGCAATATGGCAAACTTCTGACTCAAGATCAAAGAACCAGAGGTCACCTAATGGAAGATCTAGACCCAGCAAAAAGCAAGCAAGTGTTTCCACATCATCCATGTATATTGGAAGAAGGCCACACTGTGAGGAAACTTCCTTTTAATTGACTAGATGCTCACAGTAGATCTCATCATGGAAGTGATTACATTATATGCAATCTCATTATAGGGTTTACTACATGGTGTTTTTCACTGCCAGCCAAGTTGACACACAACCTTAACTATCACACTAGATTTGTGAAATATTATTCTCCCCTCACTTCCACCCATCGAATACAAACACCACAGGAGACTTTGAAGACATTGTAGACCCCATATTTACTTTCCAGAGGAAATTCAGGAGTTGGACATGTTTGTACTATACACAGCAACAAGTTTCAGACTCTCTTACATGATTTATGTTCTTGGTATAAGGCAGGTTGAAGAACTGCAACCAAGATAGGAACTGGAAACACAGGGAATCCAGGGC
>NW_022103898.1:35345298-35347929 GCF_000313985.2 Echinops telfairi | reverse complement strand
GAGGACCTAATGCCGGGGGTTTAAGTGGAGAGGAAGTGTTTTGAGAATGATGAGGGCAATGAATGTACAAATGCGCTTTACACAATTGATGTATTATGGATTGTGATAAGAATTGTATGAGCCCCTAATAAAATGATTTTTTTTAAAAAGAACTGCAACCAACATCAGATGGGTCTAGTTGCCTTGGAGCCTACAGGACTAGTCCTCTCTCCTTCAGAGGAATCCCTGGATGACACAGTTGGTTAAGCATTTCGCTCCTACCTAACAGAAAAGCTGGTAGTGCAGACTCGCCCAGAACTGCCTCAGAAGTAAGACGTGGCAATGTGCTTCTGAAAAGTTGCAGCAAGGAAACCCTATTGAGCACAGCTCTGTTCTGTAACACATAGGGTCAGCTATGAGTCAGAACCAACCCAAGAGCAAATGGTTCTGGCTGTCTCCTCCGAAACCAGAATAGTTCGTTTCACTTTGTTTAACTGCTATCCCTCTGGGAGTCCACATGTAAGTGTGTGTGCATGTGTGAGAGTTTACCAGGGCTTTATGCAGTTTGCACATTGCTCCAGGGTATCATATATGAGGGAAGGTTGGAAAACTCCATGGGAAAATTCTATGATCTTTCAATTCCATTTTTTTCCTGACAAACTCTCATATGTAAGGGGAACCCTTCTGATCATCAACAATGTAAATTTGTATTTACGATGGAACACTCTTAGATCGGGCTGGGGGGGAAATGTCTTGTTCTGACAAAACCAATATAATTTGATAACTTCAGTGAGCAAAATCTCATTAAGGAAGGGGATTTCTTAACTGTGGCATGACTGAGTTGCCTACATGCTTGAGTTTAAATCTCACTCACTCACAGGCTAGTTAGTCTTCTCCAGTAACCTAACTATCCCTGAATCTAAATGTCCTCATCTGTGAAATAGCATGATATTATTACCTATTCAGATGAGACTTACTTATTACAGCATCTTATCCATCATTAAATGCTTGTAAAACCATGCGGAGCACAAAGTAAAATAACAACAATTGTCATCGAGTTTGTCCTGATTCCTGGTCAGTCTGTGTGTGTGCAGAGTAGAACTGTATGCCAGGAAAGAAAATTTTTTTTAGTTTTATTGGCATATAACTCGCATATCATATAATTTAATCATTCAATCATATTAAAACGAGTTGTATAATCACCACCACAATCAATTTCAGAACATTTTCTTCTTGTACTTGTTCTTTGCTCCCCCATTCTCCCCATGGCCTTGCCAGGCCCCTAGGTAATTATTAATCCAGATATTATCTCTATAGATTTACATGTCCTGGATTTCTATACAGAAAATTATGCAAAGCATAAACAGGAAGCAAGCAAGCAAACAAACAAAAAGCCAACAACAAGGATAAAACAAAACAAAGAAAAGCTTCAATCAAAAACAAAGCAGATCCCCCTCTAGGGGGAGGAGCAAAAGAAACCATGGGGGAAGGGAGACACTGGTTGGTATAAGATATGGAAATAATAATAATTTTTAATTTATCAAGGGGTCATGAGGTTAGGAGAGGTGGAGGCAGGGAAAAACGAGGAGCTGATACAAGGGCTCAAAGAGAAAGTAAACGTTTAGAAAATAATGCTGGCAACATATGTACAAATAGGCTTTATACAATTGATGTATAGATTGTTATAAGACCTGTAAGAGCCCCCAGTAAAATGATCTGGGGTGGGGGGAAGCCGATAATATTAAAAACTGAGACCATTTAAAAATTATTCAAAAAGAAGATTAATAAGCTGGTACATTTTAACCTAAGTACTTCTGCCGTATTTGACTTTACAATGCTCTCTGTCTGATGACATTCTTGGGCAATGGTCAAAGGGGATGCACCAGAGGCTTAATCCATGTGGATTCAGGGCTTCACCGTCATCCACAGCATTCTACAATCTAGGTGCTGAGAATTTACGTTCTGATACCATTCCCTCTTCTGGATTTGGATTTTATTATTTACATACAGGTTAGCGTGCTTCTTCCTGTGGACTTAACTGACACCTCTCCTAGATGGCTGCCTGTTTGAAGACAAGCCTTGAAGACCCCAGACACTCTTCCTTCTGATAGCTAGGAACCATCCGATTTCTTCCCCACATTCTCCTACAGCATCCATACCGTCAATGATCTTCCAAAGGTTTTCAGTGGCTGGTTCTTCAGAAGCACATCAGCAGGGTTTTCTTGTGAAGTGCCTCCGGATGGACTCCCACCTCCAGCCTTTCAATTAATTAGCAGCCAAGCTTGTGAACGATTCATATCCCCCAGGGACTCCCAGCACCGGCAAGTCCTCCGGAAGGGTTCTCCCTCAACTCCCTGACACAGAGTCGCTTGCAGCTCCTGGTGGACCTGTAGCACAGAGGAGACCTGTCCTTTGGATTTCTGAGCCCACTCTGCCCCCAGGACTCCTTCAGTAACATTAGAGAGATTGATTGCCACATATATCACTTTATGTGCTTAAGTGTGCCTGTGTGTATACATATTCCTAAACTCATTGAATGAATTAGTTCATCAGACTTCCCAAAGATGATCTGTTATTTTATTAATCCAAACGATCTTAAAAAGAGAACATTGTTTCTAACCATTTGCTTTGAAAACTGCAGTAAACCTCAAG
>NW_022103898.1:35337057-35345175 GCF_000313985.2 Echinops telfairi | reverse complement strand
GCGCGCTGGTCAGGAGTCCTCTGAAGAAAAATGCTGGGTTTTTTCCATCGTCTGCCTCCTTGGCTAGAAAATGGCTAAAGGGAAATGTTCCAGCAGGAGTTGCCAGCTACAAAGGGGGCATTACCCCACAGGCAGAATAGAGTCGAAGAGCTTCAAGAGGTTAAAAGTCTATTTTTAAAAGGAAAGGGCACAGAGCATGCCTTTAACTCAGTGTTAAAAATAAACTCAGCAGTCTCCTCGACTCTCCCCACCCACTGCCCTCCCATTCCCTGCACTGCCCCGTAGGGAAAAAAGAACTTGTTCACACACACACACCCCACCCTGGCTTTTTTTCCTCACGATTTAAAAAAATTCTTAGTCAAACATAGGCTGTTTGGTTTTCCGTTCACAGAGCATGTTGAAGTATCTCTCAGAAATTCCTCCCAGATCCCCAGAATGCAGGCTGGCTTATGAGTTAGAGCTAACCCACACCAGGAGTTGAACACAAAACATCAGGGGAGCTGAGTCAATGGAGTCCCTCAAGCTTCCTTGACACCGAGAAGAGTGTTTGGGGACATCATTCAGCTAGGAGGACAAGATGTGTTCACCTCCAACCAAAAGGTTGAAAGTTCAGGTCCACCCAGAGGCACTTAATAATCTACTTCTGGAAAATCAACCACTGAAATCCCTATGGAGCAAATTTCCCTCAGATATTCATCGGGTCACCTTGAGTTGAACACCAACTGGTGTGGTCATGATGTCTTGGTTCTCACCCTCTGTAACTACAACTCTTTCCAAACGTATGCAGGTTGGTTGTGATTAAGAAAACACAATGTAATTATAGCTTTATATAGATGAATAAGATACAAATGTACTGTACAAACAATTTTTCCATAATTCTCAGTTCCATCTTACCTCCAAAAGTTCATTTTAAAAATTATGATTTTTTTAACCCCCTTCAAGAACTCTCCTCCTTTTCCCTCCATTTTATTTTCACTTACATCCTCCTGTTGAGCTTTATCCACTCGGCATCTTATCCTCCCACTGGTTGCCACTCAGCAGAGAGAGAAAACGAATGGCCTCAAGGAGGTGGAGGGACAAGGCACACATCACAGCACTGGATGACATGGCAGGGCTGGCATGCCAGGGCCTGCCTTGTAGACATGGCCTGGAATCATTCTTGAAGAGTGACTATGTCCCAGCCCCGGACTTGGCACCTCACTGCTGACCGAGAAGTTCAGAACATTCTCTCTTCAGGGGCACCAGCACGTCACCAGGTCATTTAATAATTCATGAAGCAAATATGCTATGAATACTTTCCAGGCACCAGATGCCAAGTAGTACTAGGGAATCAAAGGCAAAAAGGCACAGTCTGCATTGTCATAGAAACTGCAGTTGAGATTAGCGGAAATCTATTATACAAGAATGTCGGTACGGTGGGTAAACCCGCTTTCTCTGGATTCCAGTTGCCGAGTTCTACCCCCACTTTACTGAATCATGTCCAGAAATGCAAACTAGACTCAGAAGAGGATGTGCACCAGGCAGTATCACTGTTGATATCAGATGGATCTTGGCTGAAAGCAGAGTAATCTAGACAGATGTTGACCTGGGTTTGGGGAATCATAACAAATTGTGCATAACATTGAGAAGGATGGAATTTCAGAACACCCTTTTGTGTTCATATGGAACCGATACAGAGACAAGCAATCTCAGGCTTGTCTCTTTACACCATACTTATTCCGTCTGTACACTGAGCAAATAATCTGAGAGGCTGGACTATGCGAAGAAGAATGTGGCATCAGGAGTGGAGGAAGGCATCCATTTGGAAGAAGACTCATGAACAACCCAGGAGTCTGGGCGCAGATGACAGCCAGTGGTAGGGTACACCGAAGGTATGAGTATCATTCTCACCAGGGGTTTGCCCAGGGCTCTCTGAGAGTCATGTAGAACCATGACTAAGGACACACTTTCTGAGGCCAAACTGCCGGGTCTGCCTACCTAGAAGCTATGTGATCTTAGGCAAACTACTTAACTTTTCTGGGCCTACAACCAATCCAGTCTCCATCTTTCCCATGACCTCTGCAAACTATATTTCTCAGGGCCCTTTGTCTACTAGCATCTGGCTAGCTCAGACCAAGCACTAGGAGGAGGGAGATGCCAGAGGGTGTTTCACCCCCTATCTGTTTGTTGTGACAACTCTAGCTGTGGCTATATCTCTCCTAGGGTCCTAGCCCTTTCTGACCAGCTCCAGCATCTCCGTTCCAAAGATGTTGCTTCCTCTCTCTATTCCTCCTCCTGTTACTGCTGTTATAGAATGGTCTCACAGGATTCCCAAGGCTACAATCTTTACAGGACACACTGCCACATCCCTGCTAGGTTCAAAGTGCTGGCCTTCAAGTTAGCAGCCAAGCAAGTTAACCATACACCGCCAGCGACCAAGGTTATCTTTGCTGAAGCCCTATGTCTTACTTATTTCCTCCTGTGTGAGTGACGAGTGTGGCATCATTGATCCTGCCTGGACTATGACTGATACATTTTGTGCTTCAGCTTCCTCATCTGGCAACTTGAAATAATAATTTGACCTCCTCATAGGGTTGTTGTGTAACTCGGTGAGTTAACCTATTTACATTTCTCAGAACAAAGTCTGGCACACAGGAAGTGACAGCTATTATGATTCCCAGTCACGGCACCAAAGTGCCATTCTAGGGTATCAAGGAGGAAATCGAAGTGGCCTGAAAGATGAGTCGGAGTTAACCAGGTAAAGGGAGGGGAAGGACATTTCAGGCAAGAGGAGCAGATAGCTCAGTGTCTACCCCAAGTCAGGAAATGCATGAGGTTCAGGAAGGCTAGAGCATCTGCTGGCAGAAGGAAGAGCCAGAGCAGGCCTGTCAAAGAGTTCAGACTTGACCCTGAGGGCAATGGGAAGTCATGGGAGCAATTGAATTTAAAGTGATACAGCCTGATTTGTGTTTAGAGAGGTGCCTCTGGTTGTAATAGAGGAACTAGATGGTGTGGAAACCTAGAAATGGGCACACACGCCCCTCCCACCATCACCTTTCAGGCAACCAATAAACAGACCTATAATTTGAACAATAATAACTCCAGTGAGGAATGCACTCCTTGAAGCAATCAAATATATGAGATCCAAAAGGGCAGCGTTTGACCAAAAATGAAACCGAGAAAGCAGGAGAGAAAAACCCACTGCCACTGAGTCGATTCCAACTCACAGCAGCCCGAGGAGAGGAAATGGAGAACCCAGGGGGGAAGAAGAAACGAGGGCCGTTGCATTAAAAGAATGGAAATGAATGCCATGGAATAACATGTGTATAAATTGTCGAATGGGGAACTAATTTGCTCTGTAAACTTTCACCCAAACCACAACAAAACGTTTTAAAAGGAAAAAAAAAATTGAATGGCTCAGGGCATGGCCTCGGGTGCTCAACAGCCTGCACTGAAGCGCCAGCTTTGCCTGTTCCCAGAGACGCTCCACAGGCTTAGGCAACGCCAAGCGGGTTGGAACAAAGGAAGGATTTTATTGTCGTGCCTGCTCATGGCCCAGTGGATTGCTATCCAGATGCTGATTCCTGACCTCGGGGAGCACCCTTGAGATGTTTCAGGAGGGGTAGAAGGAGGTGTGCAGAGTTTGGACCGACTAGTTCAAGCGTGTGGCCAGAAGGGGAACTCCAGTAAGTAAACGGGGCCGTTTAGAGCTGCAGAAGCGGTAAGTATTAACCCTAAGGTTGTAGCATTAGCCTGATGGCTTTGTTCTCACCTAGACACGAGGTAGCAGCGGGATGTTAGCTAGAACAAGAGCATGAGGTGGAGGCGGTCTGGGTGCTCTTACCCCTGGAATGGGGTGCAATTCCTGCCTCAGACTCACCACAGAGATTGAATCGGGGCAAGAAAAACACCGGGTCCCTCTGTGTGGCTCATAGTGACCCTATATAGTATTTCTGAGACTATTCATCTGTAAAAGACAGACAGCCTCAACTCCCCCCTCCCCAGAGCAGCTTGTGGGTTTGAACCACCAGTCTTGCACTTAGCAGCCTA
Source organism: Echinops telfairi (assembly GCF_000313985.2). Classification (NCBI taxonomy): domain Eukaryota; kingdom Metazoa; phylum Chordata; class Mammalia; order Afrosoricida; family Tenrecidae; genus Echinops; species Echinops telfairi. The sequence continues at coordinate 35,341,146 of NW_022103898.1, read as the reverse complement.
CTACCTAACCCACGGTTCCACCAAGCTTGTTCTAACCAAATCAACCAAACTCACTGCCATGGAGCCACTTCCAGCACATGGTAGCCCCACAGGACAGGGTGGGGATGCCCCTTTGGGCATACAAGACTGGAAATCTTCGGGAGAGCCGAAAGCCTCATTTTCTCCATCAAAATAGTTGGTGGGTTTAAACTGTGGACCTTGTGGTTAAGCAGCCCTATGGAAGAGATCAAATGACTTAAGCATGCAAAATGTTGGAACAGTGCCTGCATATCCCGTGTGCAGCAAGTCTTGGTCCGTATTGTAGAGATCTCAGGAGAAGCCATGGATCCGAGGGGGGGGGAGCCTGAGGGGTTCTGTATATGCATATTGAATGTGAAAAGGAAAGGGGCGGGTAGGGAATTCATGTTGTACTTTTAATGATTTAGCTTATTCCCCACCCGCTATATAGGTGTCGATGGAAGCCAGGAGCAAGGAGCAGACCATCCAAGGAGGGTAGGTGAAAGTGGATGCAGCCAGAGGGCGAGCCCGGGGGAATGTCAACATTCGAGTCACCATTTCAGGAAGGGATGCCTAGGAGGAAACCTGAGCAAAGGAGGGCAGACAGGGAGGAGTCAGCAGTGGCCACAGTCCAGTGTGGGAGAAAGAGGACACCCTAAAAGCAGGGGTGGAGATGGGGCTGTGGAAAGGATCGCATTAGAAAGTCCTGGATAGAGTGGGACAAAAATGTGGAACAAAATACAAAATCTTAAAAGAAGCCAGGCTTACTGGTGGTAAACAGACAGATGCAACACCTTCCCCGACCCGACCTGTCACCTCCAAGTGAGCCTGTGGCCCTTGGTCACCTTTCAGGCCTGGAAGGGAAAACAGACCTGCAGTAAAATAATCAACCACGTATGTTCAAAAGGACAACATTTGCCCAAGGTCAAAGTGCAGGGAGTTGGGAAAGGCGGAGGAGCGAACCCTGGAAAGACAAGGAGAAAGCCGAATCCGCATGACACATCGAGGGGAGGGCCAAGCTATGAGGAAACGAAATATGGGTGGATTCTCAAGTGGGAAAGGGATGATATGCTCAGCAAACCTGATTCTCAATGACAACTTTAAGCAATACAATAAAGAACTGAAAGCAGCAGGGAGCTGAGCCTGAGACTTGCGGGATCATGTGGGAAATCTCCCCTCTTGTGCCCCTATCCAGCCTGCAGTCAAGCATCACAGTAGCAAGAAGCCCTTAGCAGGCATCCCATGTGCAGAAAAGCAAACACTAGACATACCAATGAAGAACCTGTTGGCCAACTTCTGGGGTTGTAAACAACACCAACCAATTTGTTCTGTGTGTGCCACTGAACCTCTAAGTTTTCCGTTCAGAGGCTGTGGTGGCTCGTCAGCTCATGGCAGCCCCACATACAACTAAACACAATGTTCTTCAGTCCTGCACCATCTCCCAGAGAGGCTGTGCACTGGACCACTGTGATCCAAGGAATTTTCATTGTCTAATATTCAGAAGTAGGTCGCCAGGTCTTTCTTCTTAGTCTGTCTTAGTCTGGAAGCTCTGCTGCAACATCAATAGCAACATGCAAACCTCAACTTGCAGACTGTCAGCATGAGGCTTTATTTTGAGCATTACCAGGTCTCCTGCATGGAAGCTGAGAATTCTTCCACTGAACCATTGATGTCAGGGTGTGAGTACGTGATAAATCTTCCTACTGAATCCAAATAGCTACTAGGATTGAGAGCAGGCATCAGAATAGTAAATCAAACATATTGGCACATAAGACCATTGGAAATTTTTTTTTTCCTTTGCAGAATGACTCTGATCCCAGAAATTTGTTCGGGCTGCATCCCACAACCCAGCCCAAGACCTCCTAGAACAGCGGTTCTCAACCTTCCTAACAGTGCAACCCTTAGATACAGTTCCTCATGTTGGGTGACCCCCACAACCATAAAATTATTTTTGTTCCTACTTCATAACTATAATTTTGCGATTGTTATGAATTGGGTGACCCCTGTGAAAGGGTCATTCAACCCCCAAAGGGGTTACGACCCACAGGTTGAGAACCACTGTGATCTAAGACAATTCCTGCATGCTGTTGGCTCAGGTCTGTTTGCTAGAAAATCCAAGGAAGGTGTTTCTGGTTCAATGCAGAAATGTGAAACTGCTTTATAGTCTGTTTAGCACAAGTGAGTGGGAGTTGTTTTTATAATCATCATAAAAGTCTGCCACTACATAGTTTGGGGACATGGTGATAAAAAGCAGAGCACTTCTCTCTTGAATTCTCCTGTACCCAAACTTTCTCTAATAGCCCTCCATTACTTTCCTCTGGAAAGTTCCATTCTAAGCTGTCTGTGGCAATTTGACACAACAGTGCCCATGCATTTGGAACGTCATGGTAATTTCTTAACTGTCATTGGAAGAAAATTGCCCTGCCCAAATGTATTTCTATAGCCTAAGATAAACTGGCTCAACTATTCACTCTTCCACTCCTGAGTTCAATCTGATTGCTAACTTCCCACAAACTGAAAACAATAAAATAAAAACCACAATCACCACTAAATGATATCCAAACCAAACCAAGAAGGGCATTGAGAAAAAACAGAGCCAAGGCTTAACCCTCTGAATGCTGGCAAAGGTGATCCAGTTGGCCACTTCCCGTTCATCAATTGTTCCAATGGTGGTTGGTGGTAGTTGCCATCAAGTAGAACTGTGCTTTGTAGGGCTTCCAGAGCGTGACCTTTCAGAAGATTGAAAGGCCCGTCTTCCAAGGCGGGAGCCATGGTGGCAAAGCATTTAAACATTGGGCTGCTGACCACAAGATCAGCAGTGTCAACCTACCGGCTGCTCCTTGGGAGAAGCACTTGGCTCTTCAATCCCATGAAAGGTTATGGTCTCAGAGACTCATGGTGGCAGTGCTGTGTTGTCTTATAGTCTCTGTGAGTCAGAATGGACTTGACAGCAGTGAGTTTGGGTTTGGGTTTGGTCTTCCAAGGTCCTGTGAACTTTCAGCTCCATTTATCACGGTGACCAATAAAAAGGGGGAAATCCATGATTTTTTATAAAAAATCTCCATGAAGAATAAAGAGAGATATCAGCATAATGGCTTTGTTATGCAGCAATAACATAAATGGAAACCCACTCTTAGAGAATATTTGTGGAGAAATTAGGAAATGTTAACACATTCAAACGCAGCCACTAATGGAAGCCCTAAATATAGGCTATATTCCATCTGGCTTCCAAGGGACTGTCACAGCACATTAACCAGAGGACCAAGCTAGAGAAGGGAAACAGCTTTTTAAAAAGATTTGCTTAGACTTTTATCTGGTAAAACACCATGAAGTCATAAGACGAGGAGTCACCTGCTTCAGGGACTATTTATGACTCAGCTGTTCATTCTGAGGCTGTAGGGAAATACACAGAGAAGAAAGCGCAGTTTTTACTCCCCTTAAACCTGAGTTTTGTTGAAGTAGGTAGCTTACAGCTGGTAAGTGACATTCAGTTGTTTACAATCATTTTTTACGATTTGGCAGTGACCTTCCCTCCCATTTGCACAATAAACAGTTTCTGTTTCTATCCCTCCAAAAGCCATTTTAAACCCCAGCACCATGGGGACCAGGTCTCCTCAGCGTTTTGCAAGACTTTAGGCCTTCCACTAACTGAACAGTGTGCCTGTGTTGACGAAACAAACTTGTATGTTCTGGTTATAGCTTTGCTTATGACAAAGTAGATATTTCTCAAACTAAAAGTTCCCCTTGGTTTATGGTTGGAGATCTTGACCCTGCTGAAATTTCTCTTTACAACAACCAAGTTGTTGATTCTGATGTTAATTTACACATTTGTTGCCATTGTGATAACCTGTCAACAATAGTTATTTACAACTGATTCCATTCATCTGTTCAGATCTTTGTCCACATAAATACACTAAAAGGACTTGCAAAATGTTTATTTTGGGCTCAACTGTATGATTTTTAAAACTTGTCTGGAGTACAGAGGCATATGACATCATGTGTTGAATTAGTTAATTGTGCCAGCCTGGCCAATAATCACATGTGGTGCTGGTTGAAAGGCGGAGGGATAAATGGGTGGTGAAGCCTCACCTT
>NW_022103898.1:35330644-35336288 GCF_000313985.2 Echinops telfairi | reverse complement strand
CTCTCTTATACGTGAGTTGCTGTGGATTTGTTTCTCCAAAGTACCTAGACTAATACATGTGTATATCGGTTTCTTTCTGTGCAAACTCAGCTATGAACCGGGGACAGTTAATAGAATGAAAAGTCTTTTCTCATGGCCTTAGTTCTGGTGATGCAGCAATTACTGTGAATTGGGCTAATTACTGCAAGGTTAGCAGTTTGAAACCACCAGGCGCTTGCTGGGAGAAAGATAGGGTTTTCTACTCCCATAAACAGTTACAGTTGCAAAAAAATCACAGGGGCAGCTCCACCCTCTCCTCTAGGATTTAGGAAGGTGCCCTGGTGGTAGGTGTAGTGGTCTACAATTTAAGCTGCTAATCACAAGGTCTGAAGTTAGAACCTACCAGTTGCCATGGGGAAAAGAGGAGGCTGTCTGCTCCCTCACAGATTTAAACTCATAGAAAGCAAGCCAAGGCAGTTCTACTCTGTCCTATAGGATTGCCATGAGTCATAATCAACTCAATGCTAGTATCTTTGTTTTGCTTTGTTTGGGTTTATGGGTTTAAGGACCACAATGCTTCAGTTCTCTTGTTGAATTCTCCACAGAAACTCTAACGCTCAAATATTAATCAGACCTGGCAACCTCCCATGGCTTTCAATAACTCTTTAATACATATCTTTATCTTGGCTAGCAAAATCTTGGCTACACAATCTGGTCCCTACTCGGGCCTTACCAAACCACTCATTCCCTGCTTGCCCTCTGAGCTCCAACCATCCTTGCCTGCTTTCTGTTTCTGAACCCACCTGATGTGTTCTCACTAGAGGCCCTTTGCATTAGCTGTGCCTCCACCTGGACTGCTCTCCCCAAATCTGTATGTGGCTTCTCCTTTTTGGGGGGTTTCAACTTAGATAGATATCACATCCTCAAAGCCTAGATTATCTAGAGGAGTTATCCTACGTTCTCTTCCTATTTCTTCACCCTTTTAGAAGTTTCAGTTGAAGCACTGATCAGCATCTGCTTCTCCTATCCATTTATATACTGTCTTTAGCCCCTGTGCCCATAATGATCTCCTTGAACATAGATGTATTTATCTTGTTCACCACAATAGACCCACATCTTAGAATAGAGCTTGCCATTTGGTTAGGGGCTCAGAAAATATTTGTTGCATGAATATGGAGCAACTGAAGTTGGTTTTAAAGTCACTTCGGAACACAGTTCTGCTCTGCACACGTTGGGTCACTACAAGTCTGATTCAACTCAATGACAACTAACAACAATAACAATAAAATTAGTTAATCGGCATGAGAATCCTCCAGAACAGTGGTTCTCAACCTTCCTAATGCCACCACCATTTAATACAGTTCCTTATTTTGTGGTGACCACCCCCCCAACCATAAAAGTATTTTCGTTGCTACTTCTTAACCGTAATTTTGCTACTGTTATGAATCTGGCAACCCCTTTGAAAGGGTTGTTGGACCCCCAAAGGGGTCACGATCCACAGGTTGAGAACCGCTGCTGCAGAAGATACAGATGTACTAGAGTTGGTTGTCAAGGAAGTGGTTGCTTAGTGGCAGTATTTTAGTTTCCATGTGGGAGACCAAGGTTCATTCCTAGCCACCCATGTCAGTGGAAGTTTGTGTGAGGGCTCTGATGCTAAACTGGGTTCAGAGGAGCCTTCAGACTAAAACAAATAAGAAGAAGACCTGGTAATCTACTTCCAAAACCAGCCCTCTGCATCACAATCATCTGACCCCATTGTGCACAGGGTTGCCACAAGGCATGTCAGGGGCTGACATAAAGGCAATTAAAAGCAACCAAAGAATTGGTGGCAGCAAACCAAACTGAATTAGGCAATTGAAAAAACAAACTGAACTGAATTCGACAAATAAAAATTAAATCAATTTATAGACATTGATTTTTGACATTTAAAAATTTTGTTTTTTAAATTAGTCCTGACTCTCCATGATCTAGTCTTGACATTGAAGAAGACTCTGTTTTTCAAAAACACAGCAAGACTGGCTATATGAGAGCTGTGAGCAGGGAGAACCATGTGAAGAGTATTCCATCTGTAGAGAAGGGTTGGGAGAAAGCGTCAGGGAGCTGTTATTATGAAGGGATTTCAAGCAGCTCACGGAAAAGTGGGATTAAAAGGTAATGGACTTTTTTCACAAACTCTTTCAAGCCCCCTCATATTCATTGTGTATCCTTTAAAACTTACTCCTGTGTATATATTACCTTTAAAAATAATGTTCAACAAAGATAAAGCAAAGGGTTAAAGAAATACTTTTCCTGTCGGTGTGGATGAAACGCTGGCCATTTCCTTATCTTGCCCCTTTGCTCCTATCATCAATACAGGGAAGGTATTCTCTTCACCATGCCCTCTACACATCCCCTCTAAGCAGCCACTCTACAAATCCATCCAATCAGAATCGCCCAAAAATCTTATATTAAGCAAATAACTTTGAATTATAATTGTTTGTGTAACACATCTGTCTTGAGGTTCATGAAGGCAGAGATTTGACCATAGACATGTGAGTAACCACCAACACTGTGACTTAGCCCATACAACTGTTCCATCAATACCTGCTGACTGACTATTCAGCGAGTATGGCTCTTCCTTAAGGACCACAGCACACCTGCCCCATTCGCTACCCACTTCTATATTGCCATCTAAGGCCCTATTCTCTGCCCTTCTACTTCCAGCATCTGATACTCTCTAGCGTATCTGTCCTGTAGAGAAGGGGAATGTGAAACACTCAACCTACCTATAAAGACATCTCCTGGCACTCAATTGGAGAACAATTTCAGTTACCCGACAATCTAAAAGAAAGAAAAAAAAGACAGGTAGTTATTGTTGTTACCTGTCATTGTTAAGGCTTTTTTTTGGAGGGGGAGCAGTATCAGGGGGCATTTTTTAAACTTTCATTATTATTTGTTAGAATGCACATAACCATAAAAGCCATCCTTTTAGAGTGTACAGTTTGGAGGCTTTTAGTATATTCACAAAGTTGTGCACCCATGACCATTATTTAATTCTAGAATGTTTCAATACCCCAGAATAACTCTCTGGCCCATTCACAGTCACTTCCCATCAGATCTCCTGGCAACCATTAATTTACTTTCCATCTCCATGGATTTATCTCTTCTGCAAATTTTACACAAATAAAATCCTAAAATAAGTAGCCATAAAAAAACCCAGCTTTTTATTGTGCATGGGGTGAAAGCTTACCAAACAGATTATTGGTTTCATGGTCAACAGTTCAAATCCATTTTGTTTCACCTCATTCATGGCAATCCCCTCATGTACCATCATGTATCCCATTTCTACCCTGTGCTTCCGGTTTCTATTCCTTATTCTTTCTAACCCCCCTGCTCTCAAGTGGTTGATTATTTTAAGGTGTGCACACCTCACTATACACCTGTATATTGTTTAACTGAAAACTGAGCCAGAGAGGTGAGTTCACTTCCATACCTGAAGGGTGACTAAAGACCATAGTCTCGGGGATTCCACTAGTTCTATTCAACTAGCAAAACAGGTCTTTTTTATGAATTTGGTTTTCTTCATTTGCACGCTTTTCTGCATTTCTATCCGGGACTTTCTAATACAATCCATTTTAGAACTGATAATAGTAGTAGCCTGGTGCCACCTAGTCCTTCTGGTGTCAGCATGATGGAGACTGATGTTGGAGTCATGCCATTAGTCCACTGGGCTAATTGTGTCTCCATGTCTTTCCAGTGTCATTTTCCTCCTGACAAGGAGAGACCAACGGTTTCACCTAGATGACCACTTATGAATGTTGAAGTCACTACTCACCAAAGTACCATGTAGGACATTGTCTTTGTGAATTATGTTTTGCCAATTGATCTTGGTGTCTCACAAGATTACAGTTCTAGACCTCCAGGTCAATTTGCAGCCTTTTGTGTCTAGTTTCTCTCTCACTCCCCCTCCCTCCTCTTTTTACTTGAAAGATCATTTTATTGGGGGGTGCTTACATTTCTTATTATTTTCATATCTTACACCATGCACTGTCTCCTTTCCCCCATGGTTTCTGTTATTCACTCTCTTTTTGGAGTCTAATTACTTTTTCTCTAAATATTTTTATTAGCTTATAACTCACATATCATATAATATAATCTTTCAATAATATTAAGAAGAGTTGTACAATCATCACAACAAACAATTTCAGAAAATTTTCTTTCCATGTTCATTGCTGTTAGCTCCCTATTGTCCTCAATCCTCCTGTGCCATGCCACTAGGTCTCTATAAAGTTAGCTCTCTTGGATTTCATATGCAGAAAATTATTTGAAATGAGAAAAGAGGGAAAAAACAGTGACAAAATGAAACAGAGGAAAACCTCAACAGAAAAGAAAGCAGAGAGGACCTAATGTCGGGGGTTTAAATGGAGAGAAAATGTTTTGAGAAACGATGTACAAATGCGCTTTACACAATTGATGTGTGTATGGATTGGGATAACAGTTGTATGATCCCCTAATAAAATGTTAAAAAAAAAAAAAGAAAGAAAAGAAAGCAGAAAATATAAAAACCTGAAACAACTTTAAAATAGGTCAAAATATTTTATCAAATATTAGGTACCATATTTGATCAAATAATAAGATTTGATCAAATTTGATAAAATAATAGGTATTTTAACCTATCTACTTCTGCCATAATCAACTTTACTATGCTCTCTGTCTGCAAGCAAGGGTATTCACATCCCTGGACTATAGCCAGAGGGTATTCACTGGAGACTTAATCCAGGTGGATTTGGGGCTTCTGCTGTCTTCCTTAGATGTCTGCAAACCAGGTGTTGAGAATTTACTGTTCCCTCCTCCAGATCTGGGTTTCATTATTTGAGGTTTTTGTTTGGATCACACAGGCTGGTGTGCTTCTTCCATGTAAACTTAGTTAATGCCTCACTGTGGGAAACTAACACTGAGAGAAATACAACCAGAACTATATTCCCTAACTTACAACAGGGAATCTGGAAAGCCAATATTCCACGGTAGGTAAGACACCACTTTGATAAGTTAAGACATAAAGTCCAAATACATTCTTCTGTTTTAGATATCATTCCCACAGATTCTCCCCTAACAGCTATGCTGCCTTAAAGTGAGCACATGGTTGTGTCTATCTCCCTATAAAAGCAAACATTCTTGTTATCTCCTCCCACCACAGAACCCATCCCCCCTCAAGCCTTCCCCCAATGCAGCTATTAGGTTTCTTCACCTGTGAGCTCAGAGACTTTACTCTGGTTACCGCCACCTTGTGACATATGTAACTACTGAGCATGCATATCTTATGGCTACCTATAAATATCCCAAGACAGTAAAGACTCCCTCTCTCTTCTCCCACCTCCATGTGGACCACCAAGAGAGGCTGATATGAGCATGTTATCATAAAACCTGACTCTTATTTTATTCTCTCTCCTATCTCTTCTATTCTCTATGACTTTACTATTATCTTTATATATTATAACCATACAATTTCAGCTACAGACCCCTTGGTTGTTAGAAGCTGGTTTACTCTGACACATCACTTGAATGGGTGCTTCTTTTTAAGACAAAGCTTCTTTCTCTTAGCATACTGTTTTCAATGTTCAGGCATCTTACAGCATATACTAGTTTACCATTAATTTTTATGTCTGAATAATATTCTATTGATATT
>NW_022103898.1:35326968-35330544 GCF_000313985.2 Echinops telfairi | reverse complement strand
CATGGACCTACCCCGATGCAGCCCTGGGTGCTGGAGCAGCTTTATGGAGACCCCTGCCAGAGCTGAAATGCTTACACATTCACTGACTCAGCTTTCCTCCTGCAATCAGCATCATTGCGTGTGTTTTGTGAGATGGAGGAGGACTTTGTGGATTGCTGTTGGACATATGGGTTAATGGGTTAATGTTGGACTTGTGGGTTTGGGCAGCACTGGGTTGGAATGTTTTCTTGATGTGCACTTAACCTTTATATAAAACTCTTATTCATGAGTTTCTGTGGATTTGTTTCTCTAAAGTAGCCAAACTAACACATATTTAAACTACATTTTGTTTACCCATTTATCAATTAAGGTATACTTGGATTGTTTCCACTTTTTGGCTATTGTGATATTACTGCTATGAACATTTATAAATGAGTTTTTGTATGAATATATGTTTTCAGTCTTCTTGGATGTAATGCTAAGAGTGGGATTACTAGGTCATAAGGGAATTCTATGTTTAACTTTTTGAAGAAATACCCATTTTTTTCTACCGAGGTACATACACCACATTACATTCTTCCCAGCAATATACAAGGTTAAAGAACGTCTTCAGATAGTCACAAAAGTAGGATGCTGTCCTTAGACAGTGTCCAGAGTCGAAAGAGATGTTTCACTATGGAAGAAGTTTTCTGAGGAGAATAAATGACTCACAAAGTCCCTGGGATTCATTTTCAATGCATGTTGCCATGGCATTGCTGAACTCACACTCAACCTCATGTTTTAACGTGAATAGCCTGGGTCTCTGCGGTAATTTTTCCCATCATAAGCAGTATAAGCACCATCAAAATAGCATGTAATATTTATCATTTTAGTTCCTGTTCTGTAAAAAGGGATAGGTCTTGCTTTGCCTATTTCCTGAGACATTGCCCTTGCCCAACACACACACCTAGCATAAGTCTCTGATAATTTGGAAAACCACTTAGCTTTTTTTACTAGGAATGAGCTTTTCAAAAACAGAAGGTTCCCCCATATTTTAAGGACTATGCTGCCTAAGAATGGATTTTATCCATGATTTCAGGGCCTCTCATTTTAAACTTTAGACTAAGGCAAATCGGATTTGTCCAAGACACCTGGAAGTATAAGGAGCATTGTTTGTGGGAGGTGTGTGTGTGTGTTATGAAACCACAAAATGAAGGCACAGTTAGTGACTAATTATCAACTAGTGGAAGACCAGCGCCTCCGTTGTCTGCTGCAAATAGAATCCACCACCACATTGACAGATACCAAGTATCTGTGCCCCCTTGAGAGAAAACACCATTCCCAGTGGCCATCAAGTTGATTCTGACTGATGGCGACCCTATGTGTTGCCTAGAAGAACTGAACTCCATTCATCTTCATGGCTGTGACCTTTTGGAAACAGATCTCCAAGCCTTTCTTCATGACACCTCAGGGTGAATTAGAACCACCCACCTTTAAGTCTGTATCTCAAGATTAACCATTGATGCCAGCCAGGGATTCCTGAAAGCAAGATGTTGTTGCTTTGTGTTATCCCATTGATTCCTGTTCCCAAAACCCGGGAAGATGGCGTAGGCCTGCCCCATTTGGTTCTCAGACTGTAAGCCGTATAGGAGTGGGTGACCAGGTCTTTTCTCCCACAGGGCACTCAAAGGGTCCAAATAGTCATCTTTCCAGTGAGCAGCTCAGTGCTCAACTGAGTGCACCAGGAGGACTCTTTGAAAGCAATATAGTTCCTGGATAAGAAGTATCAAGATAAAAACTATGAGTAAGATGCAGGTCTTATGAATGGAATCACAACAAATGAAAGAACTATCAAAATTACAAAGGAAACCTGCATTTATTTCCCTCTGAAAAATTCTTGTAAAATTGAAGTGATTTTATTTTCTCCTCATTGTTTTCTCTACTCATGCTTCTCAACTCCCCCCAAAAGAATCAGCAAAAACACAAGGCACAACCCCAACAAATATATTTTGTCTCTCATAAAACTCCTGTTCTGGTTCCAGGTCCATGCCCTAAGAAAACAGGCCAGCCCTTGCCCTATGCCCTAAGGAGGGCTGGGGCTGTGTCCCTGAAGAAAGCTGGTTTCCAAGGAGAGGCCCTGTGTCTGCCCAGCTGTCCTCAGGCCACACAACTCATCTGAGAAGACGGGCATCAGAAGAAGCTCAGCTGACCATGGCAGCTGCCACGGCTGAGGAAGAGGCGACAAGGGACTGGCAGGGGAGAGAGCGCTCCTGAGAGCCAGGACATGAGGTAGCAGTTGAGACAGGCTATCAATCAGCTGCCACTCAGCAGTCAGGCGCAGCAATGCCCTCCTTCCTGCAGCCAGTGCAAGTGTGAGCGATGTGCACGCATAGCTCACTCCCTGTACACCAGGCAAGCGGGGTAGGCCAGGGCGATCCCTGAAGTGCAAGGGCAAAAATAACCCAGAGAAGGGGCCCAGGGGGGTCCAAGAAGTTAGAAATTTTTCCTCGGGGGTCAATGTTACATCTTTATCACCATCAAACCCAGGGCAAGCCATTACGACTCTAAATCAGGGGTGAGAAACCTTTATTCTGCTAAGAGTCATTTCAATATTTGTAATATGATTCCTGGGTCATGCTGGTCAAACATTTCATTAACCCAGCCCTAGTGTGATGGATGGAAATGCTTCTCTTTGGTGAGGCATGTGATGTCTGCTGGTATTGATGATTTCGAGGGCTTTACACAGCCCACAGGCTGGACATGCAGATGATAGGATTTTATATATTGAAAATCCCCAAAACTCTACAAGTGGAGTGTTGGAAGCGATAGAGAAAGATGACAGAGTGGCAGGATACCAGATCAACAAATAGAAGTCTATTGGACTGCTATACACATCAGACAAGAACACAGAAGAGGCAATTAAAAAGGTAGTACCCTTCACAATAGCCAAGCATAAATTGAAATATCTAGGGATATACCTGACTAAAAAACCACAAGATTTGTATGAGGAAAACTACAGAACACTATTACAAGAAACCAAGAGTGAGTGACCTCAACAAATGGAAGGATATCCCATTCTCATGGATTGGCAGACTCAATATAGTAAATATGTCAGTTCTGCCCAAGGCACTATATAAGTTTGATGCTATCCCGATATGAATAGCATCATCCTTCTTCAAAGAATTGGAAAAACTGATTACCAACTTCATATGGAGAGGGAAGACACCAGAATTAGCAGAGAAGTCCTCAAGAAGAAGGACAAAGTGGGAGGGCTTACCCTACTTGACTTAAGCATGTATTGTACAGCCACAGTGGTCAAAACAGTGTGGTACTGGTATAACGACAGATATTCAGAACAATGGAAAAGAGCTGAAAACCCAGAATTAAAAACATCAGCATACAAGCAACTGATTTTTGATATAAGGGCCCAAAAAATATCAAATGGGAAGCAGATGCCCTCTTCAATAAATGATGCTGGAAAAAAAAGATATTTACCTGCGGAAAAATGAAGCAAAACCCTTATCTCACTCCATGCACAAGAATATACTCAAGGTGGACCACGGACCTTGAGGTAAAACGCCAAACTATTAGGGCCATTAATGAGGGAATTGGGACAAA
>NW_022103898.1:35318511-35322345 GCF_000313985.2 Echinops telfairi | reverse complement strand
GAGTAGAAAGCCCAGTCTTTCTCCCAAGGAGTTGCTGGGGGGGTTGAACTGCCGACCATTTGGATCACAGCCCAGCATGGACCCACTCCATCACCAGCGTTCATTATGACCCAGCAACAGTCCCTGACATATAGTAGATGTTCAAAAGTTGACTGAGTGGTAAAGGCAACCTTTTTGCATAGTTTTCAGGCAGGCATTTTAAAGCTAGCTTTCTAGTTGCAATCCTGGCCAACGACAACTGCTCAGTGTCTCCCAGAGCTAGGGACACGTGGTTCCTTTCGTGGCAGCCACAGGCAGTTGTTGTGATCACCAGTTCAGGGTGATCACACCAGTTGGGCAGCTAACCACAGGTCAGCAGTTCAAAACCACCAGAGACTCTGAGGGAGTCTGAAGATCATTTTCTACTCCTGTAAACAGTTACAGTCTTGGAAACTCACGGGGCCGCTCTATCCTGTCCTCTAGGGCAGATGGATATGAGTTGGCATTGACTCGATTGATGGCAGTGAGAACTAATTTACGAAAGTACAACCCAGGGAGCTTTGGCTGACCCTTATACACCCCTGGCCCTTGAGGTCTTCCCTCCACCTCCATGATTCTGCCCCACTACATTGGCAGTACCCATGGAAAGGGCACATGGAAGACATCTCCAATTTCCTCTAGCTGGGAATTCCCCTGCACTCATAACCTGAATTCCAATGCTCCAGGTAGTCTATGATGTGATCGTCTGTCTTCCAGACTATAAGCTCCTAAGGGCAGGATCCATCTCTGCTTTATTGCCAGTAGTGTTTCTTCAGTACGTGCTGCTGAAATTAATGCTGCTCAAGTTTAACACCTTCTCCATGGATGGGGAGCGCCCGTATCTAATCCATCCTCAAGTCATGCACATCTAACACTCTACCAAAAAAACGGTTACCATTAAGTTGACTCCAGCATGCAACACCCTCAAGTGTGTCAGAGAAGAATTGCTCCCTAGCATCTTCAGTGGCTGATCTTCACAGAAGGAAATCACCAGGGCTTTCTTCCAAAGGAATTCTGGTGAGCTTGACGCACCCCAGACTTTTCTCTGGACGCTGAGCACATTCATCATTTGTAAACTCAGACACTCTTATGTGGTCCTGTTTTTCCTTAATTGCCTGTGATTAGAACTGCCCCCTGGAATTTCCAAGGTTGGAGCCTTTATAGGAGCAGCTGGTGAATTGGAACTGCTAAGTTTTCGGTTAGCAGCCAATCACGTAACCACTGTGCCGCCAGAGTTCCTTCTGCCTCGTACATACTGGATATGCATTAATGCTATTCAGGGAGGAAAAGAATGGAGGGGGGAAGGGGAAAATCTAAAGTGAAAGAACACAGTGTATCATTCATTTTTTGATGGCTGGTAGACTGGTAAACAAAATCAGTCCATAAGAGAAAACAAGAAAAATGTAGAAGAATGGATGAAGAAAGCTAGGTACGTACATACAATGGAAAACTATGCATCACCGAAAACAAAGATGGAACCTCAACGGGCCTTGAAGCAGGGATGGACCTGAAGAACATTTGCTGAGGGAAATTAGTCAATCATAAAAGGAAGAATAAGATCACTGTTATAATGAAAGAAAAACAGAAAGAAAAAGATGAAGATGTTCATGCCAAAGAGAGCACACTTGGTTTCCTTAATTGCAGCCATGAGGAAATTTTATTGTTGAGGTCACAGGATTGTGATAAAATTATGTGGGATACGTAGCTTGACTCTGGTAGTGAGATTGGCATGGTAATCTCTTCTCGTCAGATTTTCAGTTATACAGCCCTCTGCTCATGGAGTAGAACAGTCTATTAATTGGATAGAAGCTTTCAAAAAAACCTGAGAGGCTGAAAATGTCCTTGGGTGATATATACACATGTCCCCAAGGTTATGAATGGGTTAAAATAGAGAAAGGTTAATGTGTCTATGTAGTATTAACAGTGATTATCGTTGGACGGTGACATTACTGATCATTTCTACTGTCTTTCTGATATCTACTGCTTAACCTTTCTGCAGAAAACATGACTTCTTATTTAACAAAACATTTTATTACAATAAAAAACAAGTGGGGGGGGGCAGACTTTGGCAGTTTCCAAGTGGGGGAAGGTAATTAGGGCACATGAAGTAGTAGGCTACAGGGCTGACAATTATTAACTTGGGCGAAATGGGATGTGGTCATCCAAAGAGGGATAAGAGAAATCGAAGGCAGTAGGTAGAGTAAACTATTGGCAGGGGGTGGGGTGGGGGGCAGGGGAAGGGGGTTATTAGTAGTTTAAACTGTTGAATACATAACTGAGGCTCTGAAATGTAAATTCCCACCCAAATCAAATCAAACAAGTGTTTAAAAGAGAAGGTGTGCTTTTTTCAATTATACTTGATGGCAACCAGAAAAAAATTACTGCCAGGTATTTATATGACTTCCTTTTCTTCGCTTTTCTCATTACTTCTTAGCTGTATACTAAGGTACTGTTACATCCAGTATACAAACAATATAAGGACTTTTTTCCCAGGGAACCACAATTTTTCTACTTTACCTTCTAGAATCTGAGGTGGGTCCTCATTCTGCAACCAAGAGAGCGGGACCTTGGGTGACTCTTCTCCCCATTCTCCCATTCTACGACCTTGAACTCAGCCAGTCATCTCTGTCCCAGATATCAGAGAAGGAAGCTCAGAAAGCACATGGTGCCCTTGAGCCCATCCGCTAACTTTCCATGTTGTTTACCTCTGTGTTCGGGGAGCTTGCAGCTGGAATGACCAGATGTAAATGTCTTTGCTAAGTTAAGACAGACGCTGTCGACAAGTTCATAAAATCATCCAGGGGTTGCTCATTGAATAGAGTCCATGCCACTAACGTAGATGGCACACCCAATGTTGGAAGTGATCCTTCTCCGTTGGTGGTAGCTCCTCTTCTGACCTTGGAGCCCACTGAACAGCTCAAATCAGGTGATATTCACAGAGGCTGCGACCCCAACAGACAAAGTAAACACAGACTTACTTGTGCGTATTTACTAATAGACAAAGTAAGCACAGGCTTACTTGTGCCTATTTACTAATCTATAGTGACCAGTTGCTGGTGTTTTTCACCACCTTACTTGTGGTGGCAATCAACAGTAGTTCAGTTCAATCTATCGAACCAATGGTGGCTGGTGGGAGTGGTCAGTCAGAAGGAATTTGCTCAAGGTCTGTTTACTGGGAAGTAGAAGGGAAGGGTTGTTTAACTTTGGTTTGAAATGACATTTGCTGAAATTACATGGAAGGTGATGAAACATCGTCCCCAAAGCAACCTTCAGATCCATTTTGGTAACTCCCCCTCTCTTTCCCCACCTTCCCATTTTACCCATTACAGAGTTTCTGTGAGAGACCGAGAAAGCCAACCAATGTACGCTCCAGTTGAAACTGGGTGTTAGAAAGCCATGGAAGGAATTCCTCAATAATTAAAACTGACGCGGAACGCTAAAGTTATCACATCTCTAACCTCCCATTTATTTCTTCCACCACCTCCATTCCCTCTCGAGCTTCAGCCTTTTTCTCTCCTCTGTAACCTACTAAATAAAACTGTTTGCAAATAAGGAAAGAATCTGGGGTTAGCCATTTACACTTTGGTATGAATTAGAAGTCTGAGACAACTCTCACAGGAGTGAAAATTTTGAGCCACAGCTCAAATTGTGGCATGGATAGGTTTAAGCCTGTTAAAGAATATTTCATGAGATGACTAAATAAAATACAAAAAGAGGAGTGGAACTACCCAAGTCTACCTAGGTGTAGCCACTCGAGAAAAGAAAAGCCTTAAACTGCCATTCCCAATTGAGAGTGAACTCCAGACATGGAGTGAG
>NW_022103898.1:35311415-35317466 GCF_000313985.2 Echinops telfairi | reverse complement strand
AGGCTTTCACCCCTCTCTCATCGCTCTAGCTGGAAGAAGTTTCACAACTCAGAGCCAGTGGAAAATTCCGTCTACTCCAAGCAAGAGAGACAAGTGTGCTTCTAAAATGAATACTGGCATTTGGACATGCCCCAGGGTTTTATAATCTTTATGAGGGGTGAGTGTGTGTCCCAGAGAGAAAGATAGAGAGAGTATCTCGTGCTTGTGTGATGACAGAAAGCGGAAGGAGAGAAGACCCAGGACCAACAAGTATTGGTGTCAAGAATGAAGAGGCAGGGAGGCAGGAGACTGGCCATCGTGTGCCCAATTAATAAATTCAGAACTTTCTACTGTCTCCTCCCAGAGAGATGGGGTAAAGAGAGAGGGGAGAGATGAGAAGAGACAGAGACAAAGATAGAGCAATCTACAAGAAACAGGAGGTCAGCACAACATGATCAAAGCAAAGAAGACACAGGCGCACAGAGTTAATGCCACCAAAGGTAAATTCGATTATATGCCCAATCCTACCATGACAGGAATGGCAATCATCTACAAGTGGAGAGCCACAACTGAGGAGAAACTCAAGCTAAATAAGAATGGAATGGTGAATGTGATTACACTCATGAAGGCAGATAGGTATGACAGAGGAGTTTTCTACATATGTATCTCTATGTGCTGTAACTACAACCACGAACATAATAGATCATACAAGAGGCAGAGTTATGAAAACTTCTTAGCCATAACCAAACACCCTGCAGGACTTAAGTCTCTGGGTGTGGGGGCTCAGGACCAGAGCTTCAGGAGACACCTAGCTCAATTGCCACAACACAGTTCACAATGACAATGTCCTATTTCAATGAATAGTGCCTGGGGTCTTAAAAGGTTTTGAGCAGCTATCTAAGGTACCGGTCTCCTCATCTATTAGAATCTCTCCATCCAGAGCAAAGAAGGGTGAAGAAAATCAAGATGAAAGGAAACTAGTCCAGAAGACCATGTGACAAACCCAGTCTCCATTACCGTGAGACCAAAAGAAATAGGTGATGCCTGGCTACCATAGATGGCCATTCAGAAAGGAATCAAACCCAGAGGTCTTGGATAGAATGGGCGGGGGGGAAAGAGGTGAAGAAACTGTGAGAGTGGGGAGACTCCCTCGTCTTCTAGTAGACACCCTATAGCAGACACCCTTCAGGCCTAGAATTGAACTCACTCCAGTGGCTCAGCTTTCAGGCAAGCAGTGGACAGGCCTTTAAGGTAAACAGTGACAGTAGGGAAGTGCATACTCCTTAGAATGATCCCCTACACGAGATCAAAGGAATAGTATTTGCTCCAGGATAAAGCTCAGAAGACGGGAAAGGAGAAGGAGAGGTGGGGAAGGACAAATTGACATGGCAAACACAGGGAAGAAGTGGGAAGAGCAGTTAGATTGTGGGGTTGTGAGCAATGTCACAAAACAAAATGTGTGTGAATTGCTGAAGAGAAACCCACTTGCTTTGTAAAATCACACTAAAATATTTAAGAGAGGGACAGAGTTAGGGAGAAAAAGAAAGAAAAGATATAGAAAATCAGAAAGCGACAGAGATGGAGAAAGTAACAGAGGCACAGAGAAAAGAAAGTGGGCTGAATGAGGGTGGGGAAATAAGGGAAGTGGAAGTGGGGCACTTATTGGGCATGTTGCCATGAGCCAGGATCCCAGATTGCTTCAGTCAAAGACAGAGACCAGATCGATTCAAGAAACCTTAAGTGTATTCTGTAAGCATGAAACCGAAGGAAACAGTGGGGTTAGCTGCCTCCAAACTACTGCAAAAACCCAATAAAAATCAAGCAAGTTATGGACTTTAAACTATGTGACAGCATGCTACTTCACTGTTTTTCTTAATGGCCTTGCTTACCAGGCTTCCTGAGTTAGAACATCGCTACTGATAAAGCTTAAAACATCCCCAGGAATTTTACTGCAATTTTACTGCAAGGGAGTGGGCTGTCACACTGGATTTTTAACAAATTAAATCTGAAATTGTATTGTAATTCTAGCATTTTGATTAATAGCAGGCTAATTCTTTCACACACACCCCTCTATGTCTGATAGACCTAACGCGATTGCCTATGTAATTTGTCACTTGAACTCTTCCATGCTACTTCCACGAGCATTGACAGTGGATCCCTGCAAGATGGAACCCTTGACAACTTCCATCTTTTCTCCATTTCTCATGATGTTACCGATTGGTCCAGTTGTGAGGATTTTGGTCTTCTTTATATTGAGTTGTGATCCATACTGAAGGCTACAATCCTTGATTTTGATTAAAAAGTGCTTCAAATCCTTCTCACTTTCAGCAAGCAAGTCTGTGCCATGTGCACATGCATACATATATATGTGGTGGGGATACACTTTTATATGTGTGTGCATTCATATATGTATGTATGCATCTGTGTGTATGTGTGTATACGTATACATACAGGAAGCTTCAAAAATCATGGAAAGTGGAATTAAAAGAATGGAATAATCATTGGTATGTTTAAGCCTGTGTATTGTGATTATTGTGTCAACCCACCTAATTGAGGGTTTCCCTCATTTTTCCTGACCTTCTACCTGCCGAATATGATGTCCTTTTCTAGCAATTGGTTTTTCCTCATGATGTGTCCAAAGGAAGCAAGCCAGAATGTGTCCCTCCTGGTTGTCTCTCTTCTGTCACTGCAGAGAACATTCATTCTTCTTCCCTTGTACCACAATTCTAATGCCTCCATTCTTACGTGGTTTTAATTTGTTATCCAGCTGAGGTGACTGCAATGTCATGGCCTGGATCATAGCCTCAATGTGACATCTTTGTTTTTGAAACATTTTTAAAGAGTTCTTTCTGCAGCAGACTTTTCAGTAAAACCTGCCGCTTGATTTCTTCACCGCTGCTTCAGTGGGCGTTGAATGCTGAGCCAAGGAAAATGAAGTCTTTGACAACTTGCAGGGCTCTCTGCTCCACACAGTTTTTACTGCCAGATAGCAGCACACCACAAAGGCATGGGTCACCTGGCCTACGCGGACACTTCTCTCCTCGCAGCCACAAACTTGACTTGCAAGCAAGTATTAATCTCAACCGACTCACCTGGGTTACCCAGCAGAACTCTGCTGGGTGTGGAGGAGGAAGGAAAACTGAGTTTGCAACATTACCGTTTTCGTTTGTGTCACCAAGTGAGACTTGCTTTGTCAATCAAATAAGTTTAATTTAATGCAGCCCAAGATTGCAGTAGCTTCTTTGGTGGCCACATTGTTTTATGACTCACTTAGGATTCATTGTCAAAATTTCTCACTCTGTCGTATAAATTGCCACTAAACCATGTCACATCCTGAAACGGTGCCAATACCTTTCATTCATCCACATGAAATTTAATTTTTTTGCAGTGTCCCAACATGCAAGCTCATGAGAATCTATTTATACATTTAGTTTATTACTAATAAGCATGTCCCTGTGAACACTAGGTCCTTTCTTTCACTCACCAACCTTTCCAGAATCTCTTCTAGAACCTGTCTTGAAATTATCGGGAAATGATTTGCACACCCTGTATAATCTATTCTCCTTCCTTTAAAAATATCAGACAGTTGAAAAATAAAATGTCAGAGGAGCATTTGTCCATCTCATCTTTCTTCTTCTCTCCCATATCCATCATATCTCACAGTTTCCATAACTTGGGGATGTCATTTGTTTAGGCTAAAAGAATTGAACTGGCTTACACAACTGTCCTGTCGCCTATCTGGTACAACTTGTCAGGGTTTTCTCGGTCCTTTTCTGTTCAACAATCACTCTGCTTCATTTGCTCAATATAGGCGGGGTCCTGATGATTGTTAGCTTGTTGTTTTCAATTGTTGCTGAGTTTATTCTGACAATGTGCTAGACATTGGAAATTCAAAGATAGATAAGGTGTTCTTTGCCTTTTAAAGAAAATGGAAATGCAAAGAGATAAATTATAATAAACTGTAATCTGAAGTTGAACTATTTCGATAAAGAGAATATATTGACTTGTGTAGCTGAAAGACTCAGAGGTTGGGTAGGTTTCAGGTATAGTTTGATTAGGACTCCACCAGGGCATGATAAAATTGTGTAACAGCTGCCTGGCTCTCTCGAGAAAACCACACCTTGATTTCTAATGTTTGCCTATTTCTAGGGTGTAAATACTCCTCCCATATCCTATTTCAACTGAAAACGACAACTCATGGAACACAGATCTGGAATGAGAGATGCATATTCACATGACATGTGACGTCAGCACTCTACTGACGTCTCCATTTCTCTAAATTCTGTCTTTTTGAATGCGTTGGTTTTATTCTGAGGATGCTTCCAGCAGCTAGGACTATAGACATTCTTGCTGATGTCCAGGAGAAGAGAGAAAGTTTTTCTCTTTCCCCAACCATCAAAGAAAATTCCCTAGTCCCCATGGCGTAATCAGAATGCCCAGAGAATGGCACTCCCCACTGACTTGTTTTTGTTAGCTACCATGGAATTGGCCCAGATTCATAGCAACTCTCTGAACAACAGAATGAGATGCTGCTGCGTCCTGGGTCATCCCCATAACAAGTTACACATCGGACTAATGTGCTCCACAGGGTTTTCGTTGACTGTGTTTTCAGAAGTCCATCACCAAGTCTTTCTTCCGCGCCTATCTTAGTCTGGAAGCTCTATTGAAACCTCTTCAGTATCATGGCAACACACATGTGCCAATGACACACAGGCGACAGCTGCTCATATGGTGCATGGGCTGATAATCAAACCCTGGCTTCCTGCATGGGCAGTGAGGATCCTACTACTTAGCCATCACTGACCCCATCCCAACTGACTCAGCCTTGGGTAACTCATTTAAATCATAGTGACTGTCTCCCAAGACACTTTGGTTCACTAAAAAGAAGGCAAAGTTGAGCAAAATTCAGCACCAAATTCTCATTCTCTGGGTGATGTTGTCAGCACAACAAGAAATTGTTTATTCATATTTGTCCACTTGTAATCGGTGCACAAACTAGGTCTTCCCTTCCGGACTGAGGCACATCCCTGCTGCCTGGGAGTGTTCCAGGTGATGGCTCAGAGCTAGGGTGCTCCCTAGACACCGCACTTGACCTTCAAAGAAACTGCCCTGCCCAAAGCCAGGAGGAATCTGCCTCTAATGGCAGCTCCATGGGTCCTCAAGTTACTAGTAGTCTGGCTCACTACAACCCCTGGCTATGAGTTAACTCACTCCAAAGCTGATTCTATTAAAAATTTGAGTTTCATTCAATGGTTCATAATAACACATGGGTGCTACTTTGGGACACACATCAAACTCTTATTCAATGGTTCATAATAACACATGGGTGCTACTTTGGGACACACATCAAACTCTTATTTTATTGCTGTATAATTATGTTAAAGATACTTTAATGTATCTAGAAGTGCTTCTTTGGTGTTTTTAGTAAGGTACATTAACGTGCCTTTTAGAAAGGTACATTATATACAGGCTAAGCAGGAAGTTTTGCTAAAATAATCATAGAAACCCTTTTATTAAATAAAAATATAAAAATGAGAAACAGTTGTTTCTTGAGATATCCTCTATCTAGATCTATACATTTCCAAAGGTGGTGTTCCATTTCTCTAACTCATTTCACCTAGAATTCTGTGCTCCTCGATTTACCCATCATCAAAATGGTAGTTTTGGCATCCTCTACACGGGGTTTTCTACACATGTAAATAGTTACAGTCTTGGAAACTCACAAGGGCAATGCTACCCTGTCCTATCGGGTTGCGATGAGTCAGTGTTGATTCAATGGTAGAGTTTTTTGAATAGGACACAGGTTCCCAAATTCATTTGGCCCACAACCCCCAACTGAGTAAAAAATTACTCAGCTCCCCACTAGCAATTAAAACTTTTGTACTATGGCCCATAATTCAGGATAAAGTGTAGGCATTTGCTTTTACATTGCCCACTCACCCTCCCTCCCATGCCCCTGATCAAGCCAGTCAAATGTTCTTTAAGAACAAAAAGAAGTCTGAAGAGGTAAGATTGAGTTTGTAGGGTAGATGGGGTAAGGTTTCCCAATGAAATTCCCCTAGGCCAGCCCTC
>NW_022103898.1:35305489-35307041 GCF_000313985.2 Echinops telfairi | reverse complement strand
CTGCTTATGCATCGGCACAAACAAGGTCACTGGGCCACCTGCAAAGACTTGCTCCAGCTTTCTAACAGTATCTAATCTAGCGCAAAGTCTTGATTTCTTATACCCTTTCCCAGTTCACTCAACCAAAGCCTGATTCCTATTATAGGTTCTTTTGGACACCCTTTTACTGAGAAAGCCCACAGTACATAGTCTCCCTTCATTAATGATTAAAAAACCCAACTTTAAAAAAGACTTTAGGTGTGTTAATGGCAGTCTTTGACTGAAGGTATTGACAGCACTCAATAAATATTTGTAGGATGAAGAGCCTTGCGTGTGTATGAAGGACTGTGTTCTCCTTCTTCCAGAGGAAGTCACCTTTAACCTGGCTCCCGAAGGATGACTGGACTTTTCCAGCCAAAGCAGGCTCAGAGAGAACAGTGTGTGCAATGGTTGGCAAAAAAGGACAGATGAGGAGTCCGTGTGAGTGGAATATAGTATGGACTGGGAAGATGCTGGAGCCTGGCATACAGATCCTCTGTTTCCACACTCACTAAGAGGATGGAGAGGTGGGAGGTAACATGCTCTACATCTGAAGTCTGGTTCCAGGAAGAAGTCACTGAGTAACCATGTGTGTATGTATGTGTGTGTGTACGTGTGTGTTTTGTGTTTTGTGTGGGTGTAATGTTTTCCTATTTTATTCTCGCCCCCCCTCATCTCAGGATGGAAAGGGACAACTACTTTTATAAAATCAAAACTGCATATTTTGCATTTCCCCAGTTGTCTCACCCTGAAATGTAAGGTACATGCTGTCGACATAGAACCCTTTATTTGCTGGATATCATGAATTCTGCAAAGAGGTTGTGGCCTTCTCTAAGAGGCTGCTTGTCAGAACTAAGAACAGCTCAATTAACTGCTTCCTCCTTCATTCATAGCTAAATAATAGATCATCTGTCTTTCTATAACCAAATGAGTCTTCCGGCTACTCTGAGAACTTCAAAGTCTTCCCTGTTCCTCTCAGGAAAGGGATGATCGATATCTTAATAATTACAGGAAACCTGAGGCAGAGTCTCCTGTCTTCCTCTGTCCTAGCCTGACGCATGTTGTATGATCAACCTGCATTCTCTATTTTCGTTCCCCAATGGGCATTCTTCCTGGGGTGCATGATTCCGGGAACTCTCCGGACAGGAGTCTCTGCGTCCCCTCCTCTGCAGTCGCCTGTGTCGTGCTTAGTGTGCTTCTGCTTTCACTTCGCCCATGGCTACCGTAGGGTCCCTGGCACCCTCTTCCCTTGTGACAGCTTTTCTTTGACTCTGACCACTCGCTGTAAGATTCAGGATTCCAGCTCTCTCACAAGATGAACGGGTTTGAGAGAAAGTGATCTGCAATAAGAAAACTTACAGAGAAAAAGGATAGATGCAGTCAGGGTCATCTGACAGTGTAAGACGTGACAAAATAATAATAATTTATAAATTATCCAGGGTTCATGAGGGAGTGAGGAGCAGGGAGGGAGGGGGAGAAATGAGGAGCTGATGCCAGGGGCTTAGGTGGAGAGCAAATGTTTTGAGAATGATGA
>NW_022103898.1:35293291-35303983 GCF_000313985.2 Echinops telfairi | reverse complement strand
AATGTTTTGAGAATGATGTACAAATGCGTTTTACACAATTGATGTGTGTATGGATTGCGATAACAGTTGTATGATCCCCTAATAAAATGTTAAAAAAAAAAAAAGATATAATGCTCTCATCAGGACAGCTTTTCAGCCTTGCCCACAGGAAAAGAGGCCTCATCCCTTGGCCCCAACCTGACCTAAACCCTAATCACATGTGTTACACAGCTCTTTGGTTCTACCAATAATTACCAAGAGGTTCCCCACTCCACCAGTAAGCCTCAGGCACCAAAGCACTCATCTCTCCAAGGTCAGGATGCCACTGCAGCGGCTTCACTCGGTGGGCGAGGAGCATCTCCTGATGATCTGCAGGTTCTGCTCCCACTGTCTTTCTGCCACTGGACTCTGCCCTCGTGGCCACCACATTGCACTGCTGTGAGGCCACCTCTCCCTGTTTCTGTGTGACACCTCTCCTTCTCTGTCTCCTGGGCCTAGGGGGTTTTCAGCTCAGATACCCAGGGTCCAAAGGACACTCTCTGCTACTATTTCTTTTTCTTGATCATAACAGGGTCCCCATTTTCCACTTCTGGAATTTTCTCTCTTTAAGCCTAGTGGGATGACAACACTGAATAATCCCTTCATGAAGGTCCTATACATGTTATTTATTTGAATGACCCCACATCCAAAAGAGCTTTATGTCCTTTGTTTGCATGATTAGTAGGGTGCCCAGTCCCTTTGGTGGGCCACCAGCAACTTATTTGCATAGTCTCGCTCAATCATTTGGCAAGAGCCCCAAAGGCCATAGTTAGCAGGGCCATATTAAAGTAATTCACTACACTGCAAGGTCTTTTTTAAATCGCATACTAATAGCTGATAAAACTTAAGGAGTTTTTTAAAAACTCTTACAAATTCTCCCTAGTGCCACTCGGTTATTGTTGTTATTCTCACAGTAATCCTGTAGGAAAGGGTAGGATTGTCTGGTGGGTTTCCAATACCACAACTCTTTATGGAAGTAGAAAGCCTCATCTTTTTCCCACAGAGCAGATGGTGGTTCCAAACTGCTTACCTTGTGATTAGCAGCCCAACGGGCAGAGGCCATCAAGTCAGGTCCAAATCAGAGACTATGTACAACAGAATGAAATGCTGCTTCACCCTGCAGCATCCTCACAAATGTGAGACCATTGTTGAAGCTACGGTATCTATCCATCTCATTGAGGGTCTTCCTCTTTTTCATTGGCCCCTTATTTCACCAAACATGATGTCTTTCTCCAAGGACTGGGCCCTCCTGCTATCAGGTACAAAGTAAGTGAACAACCACAACACCATCACTTCTAAGGAGCATTCTGGCTGTACTTCTTCCAAGATAGGTAATTGTGTTCTTCTGGTAGTTCGCAGTAAATCCCACAGTCTTCATCAGCATTAGAATTCAAAGGTATCAATTCCATTTTCCTTATTTATTACATAGTTTTTGCCTTTATGTAAGACTAATGAAGAAACCCTGGGTGTGGTCAAGTGCACCTAAGTCTTCAGTGTGACATCTTTGTTCCTTAACACATTAAAGAAATCTTGTACCACATATTTGCCCAGTGGAACCCATAATTTGATTTCTTAACTAATCTTTCCATTGGCATCTATTTTGAATTCAAATAAAATGAAATTCTTGACAACTTTAATCTTTTCTCTGTTTAGCATGTTGCTCATTGGTCTAATTCGGAGGGTTTCTGTGTTCCTTTATGCTGAGCTGTAATCCATGCTGAAAGCTGTAATCTTCTGTCTTCATCAGGAAGCGTTTCCAGTCTTCTGCACTTCCAGCAAGCACGCTTGTGTCATACACAGAATGAGCCTTCTTCATATATGTTTGCTAAACATCAGGAATAAGTATCATCAAAGGATACAAACATGGACACACTGTTCCAGATTTTAGACCACACGAATCACCTTGTTCTGATCAAACAATTGCCTCTTGCTTAATGCATCGGTTCTACATGAGCAAAATTTGGGGTTCTGGAATTCACATCCTTCACAATGCCAGCCTTCGTTTTTTATGATCTCCATAGCCAAACTCCTTTGCACCGTCAATGAAATAGAAGTGAGCCACCTTTGGGTTTTCAATCAACATCCATCTGACATCAGCAAGAATATCCCTTGTTCCAAGTCCTTTTCTGAACCCAGCTTGAATTTCTAGCAGTTCCTTGTTGCTATACTACTGCAAGTGTGTTTCAATTATTGTCAGGAAATCTTTACTTGACTATGAATCATGTTGCTCTAGAATTTCCACATTCTGTTGGATCAACGTTCTCTGGAATGAGTATGTATACAGACCTCTCCGAGTCCATTTGCTAGATAGATGTCTTCCAAATGTCTTGGTATAAATAGGCATGTGACCAAGTGCCACTCTAGACCATCATTATAATGATTTTTATGTATACTTTTTTAGTTGATGTTTTCATACTTTTATTACACATACGGATCAAGAAGTAACCAGTTGTCATAAAGTCAACTCCAACTCATGGGGGCCCGATGTGTGTGAGGCTAGCATTGTGCTCCACAGGTTTCCGATGACTGCCTTTTCAGTGGTACATCACCAGGATGTTCTTTTGAGACACCTGTGTGGACGCGTACCTCAACCATTGGGCTCATAAACAAGCACAGCCCCTTAGTAGTTTGCACCACCCAGCGACTCCAGATGTATCAATAAGCTTTATGCATTCCCTTTCAAGGGCTAGCATAACAAAGAACCAGAGGAGAATTGGTTATCACTCACACTTCTCTAACTAGAAGTCCAAAATCCAGGTTTCGGTGTGCTTTATTCCTTGCGGAGGTCTGAGGGAGAATTTCTTCTCTCTCTTTCCTGGCTCCTGGCAATCCCTCCAGCCTTAATGTACGGCAGCATGACTCCACTCTCTACCTCTGTGCCCCTCTTTTCACAAGGAAATCACCCAGACTAGATTAGGACCACCTTATTGCAGTTGGACCTCAGGTTAGCTGGTAACATCTTTAAAGAGTGTTTATATTCGCATGCACCAAGTGTTAGAACTTCAGTAAAACCAAACAAGCCATCCACTGGTCGCTGAGACATGTTTAGACATGCTTTGTTTGGAATAAAGCCAAGCACATGAACTGGAACATTAGTAGCAATACTGTTTTATGTACCCTGGGGTCTGCTTGGAGGACACACTTCAATCTATCACGTCATGTAGGTATGAAGTTGTTGTTGTGTCATGTTATTATTTGCCTTTTCATTCCATGTTGTATTTTGAGTTCCAGCCTTGTTAGTGTCTGTAAAGCCCTTCGAACTGCGCTTGGTGTTCATCAAATACCCCTGTGTTAGCCATTGTTACTGTCATTCTTATTGTATTATGAATTTAAAGCATTCATTGTAATTACTTTATTATAATCTAACTAAGCCCAAAGTTCTTTAACCAAAATGAGTCTTCCAGATATCCTGATAGACAACTTCAAAGTCTTCCCAGTTCCTTCCAGGAAATGGCTGATTGAAATCTTGCAGTCACAGGAAACGTGAGGCAGTCTTCCTTCTGGACCTGGCCTGGTCTTTACTGTGTTGTGTGGCCATATTCCATTCTTCATTTTACTTCCCTGACTGGCATTTTTTCTCTAGGAGTTTCCAGAAATGTTGTTGTTGGGTGCCATAGGCTGGTTCTGATGCTTAGCAAGCAATCCCATGTGAGAGTAGAATTGCCCGTTAGGGTTTTATGAGCCGTAGTCTTTACAGAAAGAGGCCTGGTAGAAAAGAGGGCTACGTGTTGGGCTACTAATCACAAGATCAGTGCTTCAACCCACCAGCTACTTCTCAAGAGAGAGAGGAAGCTGTCTGTTGCCATAAGGATTTATAGGCTTGTAAACTCCGTGGGACAGTTCTCTGCCCTACAGGGTGCTTATGAATTGGAATCAACTGCCCAGCAGTAGTCTTCACAGAAGTGGATTGCCAGGTCTGTCTCCCATGGAGTGGGTTTGGACCAAATATCTTCTAGGTTAGCTAAAAAAAAAGAATGAAAGATCTAACTGAAATCTACAAAAACAACTTGTCTTTAAACGGAGATGGTAGTTGCTTATACATCGTGGGTCACTGCTACAAATACATCTTGTGTCTCTCACCTTCCAGCTGAGAGGAGGGCTGAGAGATGCTTAAATAGAATGAGCTGTGATGCAAAGGAAAACACAAGGAGAGAAAAAAAGAAAGTAGGAAACTCAAAGTTATGCAGAAAACGCTGCATAAAAAAATCATCCTACTAAATATGAACAGCTTGTGTTTAGAATAGTTTGTGTTACTAATTTTACTACATGAGCAAGCACAGGTTTTCTCTGCCAGATACTTTTAAAGATTCGCTTGTGAACAGAAGGAAATAAATTTAGTGACTTCTCAGGTCCAAATTCATATAAATGACTATCATAAGATAAAGTAAATGGATGGCTTTAATTGCGAATTAATTTTTTTTCTTTTCAATTTACAAACCTAGTTCCAAGCCAGGTATAAACCAAGAAATGTGCAAGGAATGTTTGGAGAAACGTTACAAATCCTTCTGGTGTGATGATAAAGACGTGACACGGACACGCTTTCCATTTGCTTTTCCAGGCCTGCAAGTTTCAAGGGAATGCTAATCCTTGTTTTAGACTCAGTCCCAGGCAGCTCACCCACGGGTCCCTGTGAGAGCCATTCAATGGCTTGCATCCTCTTGAGCCTTTGGTGAAATTCAGCTTCGTGAATGACGTCAGGAACAGGAATTAAGATCCGGTTCTTGAACTTTATAGAATGACTCACGGGGTAACTTTGGTTCAGTAACAATCAAAAATGATTCAGTTGCTTTGTCTATGAAACTGGGGCAATGATTCTGGCTGCCTGCCTCACAGGAAAGAGATGAGGGAGGGCAGGGCTTGAGAAAGGACAGAAGCTTCAAGAGCGTGAGCCTGACACAGAGGCCACCAGATCAGGAACTCATTGGAGGGGGGCAACCTGACACAGCCCCAAAGGGGGTCCCTGAATGCTGCCACAGGAGCGCTGGGGTTCTGTAGCAGGTTCTGCAGACAGTGGGGCAAACAGAATGAAGTCAACTCCCATCCTGGGTCCTTCTGGATCCTCTCTCTCTGTTGTCCTGGGCTGTTCACTGGTTCTGAGTGGAAACGGTCAGCAGGCTCGGAGGAACTTCCCAGTGCCCATGGCTTTGTACGTGATAGAGCTTCTCATACACCAATTTGTCTGCCTCTAGATTATATGAACCCCAACAATGGGAGCTGTGACGGAGCTGTCAGAATATATCTGACAGGGCTTTAAAAAGTGTGGGGCCAATTGCAATGAAAAGGGAATGGATGAAATGTTTCTATGAGCATTTTGAAGCCCTCTCGTATGTCCTCGATGAATGAATTCTTACACATAGAGAGAAAGAACAACAACAACACACACACACACAAATAAATCAGGATTCAAGCCACAGAGAGGAGGATTGCAAGAAAGATGAGGAGCACTTCAGCTGTCATCCTCATTCCTGTCTATATTATTTGTGATATAGACATAACTGTGTAATGGGAGCCCTGTTAAAGTAGTGGTTATGACTTGGGCTGCTAACTGCAAAGTATACAGTTCAAAACCACCAGCTGCTCTGTGGGAAAAAGATGAGACTTTCTGCTCCCATACAGAACTAGTCTAAGAATCCCAAAGTGGCAGTGCTATCCTGTCCTATAGGGTCACTACGAGTCATGGAAAGGAGCCCTGATGGTGCTGTTGGGCAAGCACTGGACTTCTAACCTCAAAGTCCATGGTTCAAACCCATCAGCCATGCTGAGGGAGAAAGATGAGGCTGTCTGTTCCCATAAAGATTTACAGCCTCAAAAATGCTGTATAGACTCACTGTTAGTTGAAATCAACTCAATGACAGTGACTTTGATAGTACTGTAAAACAAGGAGCCATGACTTGACCAAAAAGCAAAACAAAAACAACCTCAGCCATTGAGTCTATGCTAACTCAGCAGAGCTGCCCCATAGGGTTTCCAAGCCTGTAAATCTTCATGGAAGTACACTGCTACAGGAGTCTCTGAAAGAGCTGCTGATGAGTTTGAACTGTTAACCTTTTGGTCAGCAGCCAAGTGCTTTACTCATTGGCTCATTAACATAACCACCCCTAAAAAAACCTGTTGTCAGAATGGGATCACAGGTGTGGTAGGAGTTGCAACGTTTATTCTGAGGGGACACAATTCAATCCATCACAAGCATTATCTGCAACTTATTAGAAATGGTTAATAAATAATTATATTATTAGATGTTGCTGTGCTTCAAAATTTGATACTAGGAACTTGCACTATAAAAAGTTTTGCTTAATCCATGTTAAGTTATCACAGGAATTTAATATCTCACTGACTTGTGTGTATCTGTGTTCCCTGTGAAATTTCATTTCTATTAATAAGTTTGTTTACTGGAATATTTTTTGCCCCCAACATTTTGTGTGGCTGGTTTTAAATTTGACACCAGTGGATCTGGAGGAGTCAAGTCACTAAGAACGCAAACTGCTGCAGAGTGAAGTAATGAAGTTCCACGTGGAATGACCGCAGGACCCCGTCTGTAACAAATGCATTCTTGAAAAGAATTGCCTTCTGCCCAAACATACAATTAGTATAAACGGAGCCTAAGAATATACCGCATCCCCACCCCAGAAGTTCCAGGTGACATTTCTAGGACTCTTTATCCTAGAGGTTGATTCTTCATCAAATAGGCAGACAAACCATATCCCACCGAGTTTACAGGAATGTTTAAGGACCCAGTAGACTGTTGACAATGGAAAGGACTTTGATTTGCTTCAAAACAGTGGCCGTTTCATCCATTCCAACTGATGAGGACTCCACGTTGTGTCAGAGCTGAGCTTTCTCTGCTTCGTGGGGCCTCCATGGCTGTGACTGCTCAGAGGCAGATCACCAGGGCTTTCTTCCAAGGCACTTTGTAGGTGGGTCTGAACCTGCAGCCTTTAGCGTTGATAACCCAGACAGAGATTCTGTTACCCCTTTAGGGTGCTTTTAAAGGTTTCTCTCTCAGATGTTTGTTTTACTCATTTCCTTTTGGAGCAAGTCCACTTTCCACACAAATCCCCAGGTGAGACTTTCAGCTCAAGGATTATCAAGAACTGATGATGCCCCACATTAGCATTAGCCCAGTGCTGCAATACCTCCCTACCGTTTCCATCCGGGGAGGAAGGAGCCCTTGGACTCTGGGAGGACAGCAGCACTCCAGTGTCCTTTCCAGGTTTCCTGGAGGCATCCGCTCTGAACAGAACAGTCACACGAAGAAGACATGCTGACCACTAGCTTGTTTTCATCCAATAACTTTTTCCTACGACTTTTTATTTTGTAAATTTTTACACTTATGGAAAAGTTCAAAAATAATCATCATCCATCAACTTTTCATATACACATGAATCAATAGTTAATATATCCCATGTTTGCTTTCACTTTGTAGCTCTACATCCTATATTTATAGAATGGATATATGCATATATTTACTTCTTTATGTAACTATTTAAAAGTTGTAGAAACAAGATACTCTACCCCTAATTACTTTAGCTTGCATCTCTTAAGACACAGAATATCCTGTTACATAATCACAATAGCCAAGAAATTTACCACTGCCTCAATAATCCTGTCTAATATACAGGATCCCTGATGGCAGAGTGAGCCACACATTGGACTGCTAATGACAACACTAGAAGTTCAAATCACCAGCCACTCTGCAGGAGAAAGATGAGGCTTTCTAATGCCATGAAGATTTACAGTCTCAGCAACCCAGAGGGGGAGTTCTAACTTGTTCGATAGGGTTTCTATGAGTCAGAATTGACTTGCATGCAGTGAGTTTTTCGTTTGCTTGCTTTGGGTATCAGGCCGACTAAGGTGACCTTGACTCTGAAACTTGCTCTTGAACATACAGTCGCTAAAGAAAATGGAAGAAATGATGACACAAAAGAGCTGACTAGATGCATTCAAAGGTTAGTTCAAAAAGTCAAAGAAATGTATCCTAGTGAAACATGCAGACCCAGAGTTAGAAAATCAAAAGAAAAACACGCTCGGCTCAGCCTGAAAGAACTAAAGACAAAGTTAAGTCTTGAGCTGCAATATTAAAGGATTTTATAGACAAAATATCAATGCTGCAGGAAGTATCAAGAGACAATAGAATAAATGCTCAAAGTCCAAGTAAATCAAAAAGAACCACTCAACATTCAACCATTCTAGGGGAACCATAGATCAAGAATTGATGATACTGAAGGAAGACGTTTGAACTGCTCTGAAACCATTAGCAAAACCCAAAGCTCCAGGAATTGACAGACTACCAATTTAAATGTTTCCACAGCTGAAGAAGCACCGCAAGCACTCATGTATCTATGCAAAAAAAATTTGGAAGACAGCTACCTAGCTGACCAAATGAAAGAGACCAATTCCAAAGAAAAATGACTTAACTGCATAAGCAAATGTGGTGAAGAAAGCGGATGGGGCCCGGCTATTAAAAGATATAGCATCTGAGGTCTTAAAGACTTGACGCTAAATAAGCAGCCATCCAGCAGAGAAGCTACAAGCCCACATGGAAGAAGCACACCAGCCAGTGCAATAATGAGGTGTGGCCGGGACCGGGTAACAGCCATCAGAAGACCCATAACAAACAAACAAATGAAAACATATCATTGAGAACAAGGGAGGGTCATAGCAGAGACCCAAAGCCCATCTGTAGACATTGGAACACCCTCCCCACAGAGGGGTCACAGGGAAGGGATGAGTCAACCAGGGTGCAGTAAAGTGCCGATGAAATACACAATATCACTCTGGTTTCTTTTCTTTTTTATCATTATTATTTTTTATCCTCTAGTTTCTTGAGGCTTCCTCACCCCCCACTATCATGACCCCAGTGCTGTTTCTCAATTCAGACTAGACCGGAGCATGTACAAGGTATAGATAAGAGATAAGAGCTCACGACACATGGAACCCAGGAACTGGAATGGGAATAGCGATACCAGAAGGGTAGGGGGAAGAGGGGAAGAGGAGGGGAGGAAGGGAGAACTGATCACAGTAATGGACACATAACCACACATCCCCTGGAGAACAACGGAAACCATGGGGAAGGGAGACAGTGGTCGGTGTGAGATGTGAAAATAATAATAATTTATAAACTATCAAGGGGTCATGAGGTGGGGGGAGGGAGGGAAAGAAAATAGAGGAGCTGATATCAAGGGCTAAATAGAAAGTAAATGTCTAGAAAAGAATGATGGCAACATATGTACAAGTATGATATCTACCCAAAAAATTTATATATGGATTATAATAAGAGTTGTAAGAGCCCCAATAAAATGATCTTTTAATTTAAAAGAGAAAGAAAAGTGACTTAACAGAATGTAGAAATTATCAAACAATATCTTTAATATCACATGTAACTAAAATTTTGCTGAAGACCATTCAACAATGGTTTTAGTAGTACATTCACAGGGAACTGCCAAAAATTCAAGCTGGATAATTTTACTGACATCAGATGGATCTTGGCTGAAAGCAGGTAACACCACAAAGATGTTTATTTGTGTTTTCCTGACTATGCAACAGCATTCGACTCTGAGTTTCATAGCAAACTATGGAGAACATTAATAAGAATAGGAATTCCAGAGCATTTCATGGTGCTCATATGGATCCTGTTCTTACACCAAGAGGCAGTCATTGTCAACAAAACAGGGGGAACACTGTGTGATTTACAATCAGAAAATATGCATGTCAAGGATGCACTTTCACCATACATATTCAGTCTGCATACTGAGCAAATAATTGGTGACGCTGGACTATGTGGAGGAAGGTTCATGAACAACCTGAAATGTGCAGGTAACACAGCTTGCTTGCTGAACATAAGGAGGACTTGAAGCACT
This sequence comes from Echinops telfairi, assembly GCF_000313985.2. NCBI lineage: Eukaryota > Metazoa > Chordata > Mammalia > Afrosoricida > Tenrecidae > Echinops > Echinops telfairi. Next base: position 35,294,108 of record NW_022103898.1, on the reverse strand, counting down.
TACTGATGAAGATCAAAAACTACATCCTTCAATATGAATTACAACTCAATGTAAAGAAAACCCAAATCCTCACAACTGGACCAATAGACAATATCATGATAAATGGAGAAGAGATTAAAGTTGTCAAAGATTAGAGTTTCCTTGCATCTACAATCAATGCTTATGAAATAGCAATCAAGAAACCAAACAATGTATTGCATTGGGCAAATATGCTACACACTACCTCTTTAAAGCATTGAAAAGTAAGGATGTTACTCTGAGAACTAAGGTGCTCCTGATCCAAATTATGATATTTTCAATTGCCTCATATGTATGCGAAATTTGGACAATAAATAATGAAGACCAAAGAAGAATTGATGCATTTAAATTATGGTGTTAGCGAAGAAATCAGCATGAACTTTTAAAAGAACAAACAAGTCTGCCTTGGATGAATTACAACCAGAATGATCCTTTGGACACATTATCAGGCGAGCCCAGTCCCTGGAGGACACCATGCTTGGTAAAGTGGAGGAGCAGAGTCAAAGGAAAGGCTATCAACAAGAGGCATTGAGCAATGGCTACAAGAGTCTCAAACTTAACAACTGTGAGGAGGTATAGGACCAGGCAGTATTCTGTTCTGTTGTACATAAATGAGGTTGGTTGAGTCTGAACCAACTCGATAGCACCTAAGAACAACAGACCTTTTGTCCGAGTCTGCCTGAGTCTGGAAACTCTGCCGAAGCATGTGTAGCAACCAAAATGGTAGCTGTGTGGTGAATGCACTTACGAAACATTGTTTGGGTGTCCAGAGTGAAAGGAAGGATTTTCACCACTCAAT
>NW_022103898.1:35287139-35288986 GCF_000313985.2 Echinops telfairi | reverse complement strand
CATTTACTTTTCTCAAGAACCACCCAAGGAAGGTAGGTATTAATCACTTCCTATGATCACTTGTCTAGTAAATGGCAATGTGAGGATCTGAATCAGATCTGATTTCAAACCTAAGCTCTTAACCAGGATAAGTTTCAGGTCGGCTGTCAGAATAATATGGCCACACCTGACAATCCAGTGACCCAGAGTCCTGCTATAAGTAACAAAGGCCAAGACATTGACTCATTGGGCTCCAAATGCCTCAGGCCCCATGCTACCAAGGGCACAGACCCACACGAGACTGCCTGGAATATTCACAGAATGGGTCATTGACTCATCTCTTCTAATGAGCAAAACTCTGCACAGAACTCCTCCTGTATGCTGAAAGGACCAGAAGCCAAGGTCTCAGTCATAGGAAGAAAATGCATACACTCTATTTCTATTTGCTATTCCTCCTACACGAATTTTTAGACATGGTTGACATTAATGAAAGGAGATGTTTCCCTGAAGTTACTAAAAAAACCACAAATGTTCTAAACTTAAAATTAGAACACAGGGTCTGACAACAGTTGCTGTGTGTAGCAAGGGTATCCCCCAAAGAAGTAAAAACGACCAGTTTCGTCAAATACACCCACCTGTTCTTCTTGCTTTCTAATGAGCTGGACACTCAGCAGGTGTGGAATATTAGTCTAGTCTAGTGAATACTTCTAAGCAGATGAGGTCTTTCATTCCCACATCCCATATCCCTATCTCCCACCCACTGACCAATGGGCATCAATCATGCCATCACCTCTCTGCCATAGCTGATCCGACCAGGAGCAGACACCGGATGGAGCTGAGATAGTCAAATTCTCTCCCAGAGACTGGAACTCAGATAGTCCTTCATTTTAAGAGTTTGAAACTCAGATAGTTCTTTATTTTAAGAGTTTGAAACTGAGAAGGAAATAAAAGCCAGTCTTTGTGAAATAAAACGAGCAAAGTAGGCTTACTCAGAGATGAGATGAGTTGAGAAACAGACACCAACTCAGACTGGCTCATCAGAATTGCCCATCTCAGTTTGTTCTTCCACAAACGCGGTCCTCGTAATCCTGGTATATTTGCCTCCACATTCTCCAAAAGGCATGACTCTTGTCTTCAAATTACTATGCTTCCTATCATCACCCACCATTCACTGCACTTGCAATTACCTTCCGAAGGGCTTTATTTGGACAGTGTTGTAGGGTATATTTGGACAGTGTTGTAGGGTACCGTCCAGATGATTTAGACTTATAGCCACCCCATGCGACAGAGTTGCCCCAAAAGCGTTTCTTTCTTTTTTCTTTTTTTTAGGTTGTAATCTGAATGAGAGAAGATCAACAGAACTACCAACTTCTCTGAAATTTCCAGGAATTGAAAAACAAAACAAAGCTTGTACCTCAAAGGAAACATTTTTTTAAAAACTGTAAATTTTTAAAAATAAAATATAAACATTACATTACAGGATCACTTTCTAGCTAAAAAACCTCCAGTGGTTTCCCATCACACTTGGAATAAAGACAAATTCCTTCCAAACACCAATAAGATCTGACAGCATTGGCCTCTGCCTACTTCTCTGGTCCTAGTGCCAACCCATCACACCCTGTCTATTATACATCAGCCACACTAGCCTTCAATCTATAGCTCAAATACTCCAGATTGTTCCTCCCAGAGAGCCTGTGGTAGTTACATAATCCAGTGTCAATTTAAGGATTAAGAGTGTGGGGGTGGAGTCTAGGCTTTAATCAGGATATGGCCAATGAGACCTCTGTGTGGGCATGGCCTTCCCCTAAGGATTCTGGGAATTGCTGAATTTTCCTCCTTGGAGGTGGGAGTCTCTCTGCCACTCCCTG
>NW_022103898.1:35270165-35285452 GCF_000313985.2 Echinops telfairi | reverse complement strand
ATGCGCTTTACACAATTGATGTGTGTATGGATTGGGATAACAGTTGTATGAGCCCCTAATAAAATGTTAAAAAAAAAAAAGAATTTATTGTTCTTAGATTAGGGCTATGGTTAAGTGGGAGTTTAAAATCTATCCATGCATCTATGATTTATATATATCCCTGGCCCAATTTAGAGACATCATTATCCTTTTACTGTGGAACATGACAAATCAAAACGTGACCCTTATGGGCCACGCGGTAACTCAATTGATAGTATCATTAATTTAGCCAATATCATAGAATTTCAAATACTGTTTAGAAAAGGAAAGTATACATGTACAGGGCAGTTTTTTAGACCAAAATACAACCATTGTGCAGATCCAAAATTCAAGTGATTAGAAACTATTGATGCAAGCAATGAGGGTCAAACTTTCAATAATACTCATTCACAAAGACAGACCAATGCCTGCTAGACTAAGACATGGCCAGTGACTGATTTTAGGGGCTGTAGATCACCGAGCTTTTCTGGGTGGACTCTTCCAACCTCTTGTAATCTTCCATAAATGTCCCTGGTTTGCTTGGATATAGATCAAATGTAACTTATAGCCAAGCAATTCTTGTTAGTAGCTAATTTCTCTTAAGAATTTTTCACTTTCCTCTTTATCTGTCAATTACTTTTTAAATAAAAAATAATTATCTGCTTTTTTTTTTTCTAAACCAAGCAGAATGGACCAACCAAAAAAAAAAAGTGTTTTCCTTAACCAAAAGCCACTGAGAAGTCAGGACTGAAAAACAAACCACCCAAATAAAAGGCAGTTGTTTCTGCTCCACAATCAACAATTAATAGTAGTGACAATGGAAATAAAGTTTCAGATCTCTGTGCATGCAGCCATTTTTGCAAAAACACTTCAGTGAAAGATATAAAGTGCATTGTCAAAACAGCAATAAACCTTTGAAATAAGACCCAGGTTCTGGGGGGCGGGGAAGAGAAGGGAAACTGATCACAATGATAGACACATGACACCACTACCCCTCCCCAGGGTGACAAAAACAGAAACATGGGTGAAGGGAGACAGCGGATGGTGTAAGATATGAAAATAATAATTTATAATTTATCAAGGCGTCATGACAGTGGGGCGGTGGGGAGGCAGGGGAAAAAATGAGGAGCTGATACCAAGGGTTCAAGTAGAAAGAAAATGTCTTGTAAAGGATGATGGCAACATATGTATAAATGTGCTTGACACAGTGGATGTGTGATTATTAGAAGAGCTGTAAGAGCCCCCAATAAAATGATTTTTTTAAAGACCCAGATTTTTTTTCATTCAACCACATAAAGCATGTGCATTACCACTGCCTTAGATCATTCTATTTCAGAAAATAAGAGCCAATTAAAAAAATCATTTTATTGGGGGCTCATACAACTCTTATCACAATCCATACATATATCAATGTGTCAAGTACATTTGTACATTTGTTGCCCTCATCATTCTCAAAACATTTTGTTCCTACTTGAGCCTTTGGTATCAGCTCCTCATTTTTCCCCCTCCCTCCCCGTATAAGAGCCATTTTGTAAGCGGGGTGGGGGGAGAGGTAGACTAATCCATTCAAACAGAACAGAAGAAAAAAATAAAACCCTAAGGTTTTGTTGTAGTTTTTTTTATTGGGAATGGTAGGAGCTGAGGGCTGTCACTGAATTCCAGATAATAGGCATTGGTGGAATGTTAATTCATAGCTCAGCATGTTGAGAAAAATGTAATAGCCTCACTTCTAAAGTAATGGTAACGATCTTTAAACAAAGAATGAGGTGGTGACACAGAATTTTACTAAAGAAATGTGCCCCAGACCACCACTCCTCTATCCTCACACATACTGGTTCCCCAACCAAAAAGGAAAAATGAGTTGAAGATCCAACAAGAAATGAAGAACCTGAACATAGCTGCCACTCCCTTCAGTCAGCCCACTCCCGGGAAAGCCACCCAGCTCATTTCTATACGAGGTCCTCCACAGACGGTCATTCGTCCCATGAAAACACGGTGTCGGGCACTGCGCTGGAAATCAGGTATACTGTGAAGAGTGAAATATACAAATCCTTGCTCTGGTGGAGTGTCTGTGGAACCCTTAGAAATACTACTGGTCTGGATTGAAATCTTGATTCTACAATGTACTAGTTACACTTCGGCAAGTTACACATCACTTTGTGCCTCAGTTTCCTCACAGAGTTCTTGGGGGTTGGGGGTAGTGAAGTAAATTAAATAATATAAGGCTGTTAGAAAAGCCTGGTATATAGTAAGGTATATATGGGTTTACCATTTTCAGTGTTACTACAAAAATAGTAATACTATTTCACTGAAAAGGTTTATATTTGGAAAACCTAATTCATTATCTATCCAAACAGCCGCGTTTGCAGGTAGTCAGATAGGAATTTTGAGATTTTTGTATCTAAAGCAACTGATTCCCAAGATATTGGTTCTCAGTAGCTTTTTTTTTTTAAGATCATCTTATTGGAGTCTCTTGCAGCTCTTATAACAATCCATACATCAATTATATCAAGCATATTTGTACATATGTTGCCATCATCATTTTCTAAACATTTACTTTCTATTTGAGCCTTGGTATCAGCTCCGCTTTTTTCCCTCCTTCCCCACTCTCACCCTCATGACCCCTTGACAAATTATAAATTATTATTATTTTGATATCTTACACTGACTGCTTCACCCATGTTTCTGTTGTTCGTCCCCCTCAAGGTGGGTGGGTGGAGGGGCGTTATGTGTTGATCATTGCGATTGGTTTCCCTTTCTTCCCCTCCACCCCCCACTTTCTCCCAGTACCCTCCTGGTATCACTAACCCCCTTTCTGTTCCTGAGGGGTTTTATCTGACTTGGATTCCATGTGTCATAAGCTCTTATCTGTACCAGTGCACATGTTCCAGTCTAGCTAGACCTGAAGGCAGGACTTGGGTCATGATAGTGGGGGGTGAGGAAGCCTCAAAAAAACAGAGGAACATTGCGTGTTTCATTGGTGCTATACTGTGCCCTGGTTGATTCATCCCTTCCTTGTGACCCTTTTATAAAGGGATGTCCTATTGTCTACAGATGGGTTTGGGGTCTCTGTTCCAATCCCCCTCATTCTCAACAATTGGTTGTTTGTTTGTTTTGTTTTGTTTTAGATCTTCTGATGCCTGTTACCTGAGGCCATTAATACCTCATGATCGCTGATGCGTTTCTTTCATGTGGGCTTTGTTGTTTCCCTGCTAGATGGCTGCTTGTTTAACTTCAAGACTTTAAACTCCAGACGCTGTATCTTTTTCTTCCCCCAAGACACTATATCTTTTAATAGCCATGCACCATCAGCTTTCTTCGCCACATTTGCTTATGCATCCATTTTGTCTTCAGCGATTTTGTAGGGAAAGTGAGCATCACAGAATGCCAGGTTATTAGAACAAAGTGTTCTTTCATTGAGGCAGGGCTTGAGCAGAGGCTCAAAGAATGGACAAATTCTGTAAGCCATCCTCATGGCTCACTTTCAGCCAAACAATAGACAGGGGTATGAGGTAACCATTTAAAATGGGGGTAGGGGGTAGGGGTGGAACATACTCCTTAGAACAACCAACTGCACAGCATTTCACCCTGGGATAAAGCTCCAAAGAAAGATGGATGGAAAGGTAAACACAAAGAGGAAGTGGGAAGAGTGTTGTTGCACTGTGGCGATTGTAATCACAATCAAAATATATATGAATTCCTGAATAAGAAAACAATTTTCTCTGTAACCTTTCACCCAAAGCACATAAAAGGTTGTAAAAAGAAAGGCTAAAAACCTGATTTGGGGGGAAAAACAGTGACACTTGCAAGTTTCCCAGCATTCAAACCAACACCCTCCAATCACTCTAAAGCAGCTACCACCACCACGGGAAGTCCAGCCAGGCAAGAAACATTCCCAAAGGACTCCCTCCCCAACATCTCATGCTTGACTCTGAATGGACAGTCAGGGGTGACCAAACCTCATTAGGTGTGGGAAACAGAGGGATTTCTCTCAAGCTGACTCCCCCAAATATATGCCAGACTTAGCTGCTTGAGAATGACTATACACTTGGAGGTCATCAGGAGTAGATTAGGGGTCATTCTCCCTAAGAGCTATCAGCCATCTAGACCAAGCAGACACCACTGTTTATCCCACAACAAGTAGGGCCCACTCCCTTCTGATAAGGATAATAGTTGTCTGTGTTTCCTTGTAGGAGACATCAGAGGTCAAACCCGCCCAAGGATGACCAAGGTTAGGCTGCCATCATGAATCTAGGGTCCACCCATCTTGTCACATGTATACCCCTAGACCTTCCCATTCCTATGGGCACACCCCTAGTTCATCCCCTTCCTGTTATGCTTATGCCTATCATAGATCCCCTTCCTACAATGTGTATACCTATTGTACTGCCCCTTCCTGTGACGTGTGGTAACTTGTAATCATATCCCCCTAAAGTGATATAACGCTTGGTTAGCAATAAAGAACAAGCGCTCCTGGTTCTCGGGCCTGGAGGCTCTCCCCAGTCCTCGCTGCCGGAAGCTCTCTCCGGCTCCCAGGGGCCTCAGAGCTCTCCCCAGCTCTGGGGCCTGGGGTGCTCCCCGGTTCTCGGTCCCCAAGGCTACTTCTGCTCTTGTGGCCGGGTTCCCCCCCACGAGGACCACCAAGCGGGGCTGAGATGAGCATGCTACCATGAATTGTGTCTGACTCCATTTATTCCAATCTCTCCCCTACCTTTCATGCTCTCTATGGCTTTACTATAATCTTTACTTATTATTGCTGTACAATTGCACCTACCGGGCGTGTGATAATTTGTGGGGACTCCTCCCCCTTCACCTCACAATCAGGGACACACAAAACCTAGACAAAGGAAACTACAAAACATTACGACAAGAAACCAAAAGAGATCTACATCAGTGAAAGTCTTTATCATGCCCAAGGGTGAAAATGTCATTACTGCCCAAAGTGATCTATAAATATAATGCAATCTCAACCCAGATTCCAACATCACTCTTTAAAGGGATGGAAAAAGTCATCACCAATTTTACATGGAACGGAGAGACTACAGATAAGCAAAGTCCTTATAAAAACAAGTGGGAGACCTTCCATTTCCCAACCTCAGAACCAGAGCAGTCACAACAACATGCTGCTGGTATAATAGACATGCGCACCAATGGACTGGAATTGAGAGTTCAGAAGTAAATCCATCTAGCTCCTAGGGATATCCATTTACAGAAAACTGAAACAGATCCATACCTCATTCCAGTTACAAAAACTCACTAAAGATGGATCAAAGACCTAAGAGTAAAACATAAAATGATAAAAAGCTACAAATTAATAACTTCCTTACTCATCACCGTAGGGAGCCATGGTGGTGTCGTGGTTATGCATTGGGCTGCTAACCGCAAGTCCACAGTGCAAAACCACCAGACACTCTTGGAGAAAGATGGGCTTTCTCTTCCCGTAAAGAGTAACCGTCTCAGACCCGCACAGAGGCGGTCCTATCCTGCCTCCAGGGTCACGATGGGCCAGCATTGACTCAATGACAGTGAGTGTGAGATGTTGCTTTTATTCATGGCTTTTAAAACACTATAAAAAGGTCATGGACAAAAAATAGGTGCAAACATAAAAACCCTATTGGCATATGTAAATAGTTAACCAGACATAACTCAAAATTGAGAAACAGCAGATGATAAACTAGATGACTGGGACCTCCTAAAAATTTTTTTTAAAAAAAGCTATTTACATCAAAAGGTGTCATCTCCAATTTTTTTTTTCAACCTACAGACCAAGCAGTGAAAATGGGTGGAGGACAGAATTCGCGTCAAAATAGCTGGCAAGTGTCTAATCTCTAATTTTTTTCCCTTCAGCACTATTGCTTCTTTTTCTTTTTTTAATAAATCATTTTGTTGGCTGCTTGTACAACTCTTATCACAATATATACATACATACATCCGTTGTGTAAAGAACACTTGTACATTTGTTGCCATCATCATTTTCAAAACATTTTCTTTCTACTCGAGCCCTTAATATCAGCTCATTTTTCCCCTCCCTCCCCCACCCTTCCTCCCTCATGAACCCCTGATAACTTATAAATTATTATATTTTTCATGTATTACACTGACCGATGTCTCCCTTCACCCACTTTTCTGTTGTCCATCCCCCTGGAAAGGGGTTATAGGTAGATCATTGTGATCGGTTTCCCCCTTTCTCCCCCCACCTTTCCCTTCCCCTCCTGGTATCAATACTCTCAATATTGATCCTGAAGGGTTTATCTGTCCTGATTCCCTGTGTTTCCAACTCTTATCTGTACCTGTGTACATGCTCTGTCTAGCCAAATTTGTAAGGTAGAATTGGGATCATGATAGTGGGGTGGGGGGCATTAAAGAACTAGAGGAAAGTTGGATGTTTCATCGGTGCTAGTCTGCACACTGACTGGCTCATCTCCTCCCCGCGACCCTTCTGTAAGGGATGTCCAATTTCCTATAGATGGTCTTTGAGTCTCCACTCTGCACTCCCCCTCATTCCTAATGATATGATTTTTTGTTCTGGGTCTTTGATGCCTGTTACCTGATCCTATCGACACCTCATGATCACATAAGCTGGTGTGCTTCTTCCATGTGGGCTTGTTGCTTCTCAGCTAGATGGCTGAAAATTTATTTTTGAACTTGAGCATTTTAACAAGAAAATGACAATGCAGTTAAATAATTGGCACATGACATGAGCAGACACTTCACCAGAGAAGAAGACATTTAAACAGCCAACAAATACATGAAAGCCTTTGATCATTAACATTTAACAAAACACAAACAAAAACCTCACTGTCATCACATCAATTCTGAAGCAAAGCAGCCTTTGAGAGAGATGCAAATCAAATCAACAAGATATGATTTTTACATAAGCTTCATTTTAAAAACTAAAACAGAAAATAACAAATGCTGGTGAGGGTGTGGAGAGACTGAAATCCTCGTGGCTCTCCTGGTAGGACTGTAAAATGGTGCAGCCACCCTGGAAAACAGTGTGGCACTTCCTTAACACACTGTAATAAAAATACCATATGAGTCAGAAATCCCAGTAGATATATACCCTAGAGAATAAGAACCATGACACAGGTATGAGCACAGTCATGTCCATGGTAGCATGATTCACAACAGCAAAAAGAGGCAAACAACCTGCTTGTCCTCCAAAAATGAATTGATAAACAAACTAAGGTACATGCATACAATGGAAAACTACACAATGTTAAAGAAGGATGATGAATCTGCAAAATACTTCACCGCAAGGATGAACCTAGAGGACACTCTGCTGAGTGAAGGTAGTCAATCACTGTCTATCTATATGTCTATTGTATTAGACCACTACTGCTAACAGTAAAAAAAAAAAAAAAAAAAGCTACACACAGAAAGAAACAGTCTTGGGGCGATGCGGGGGAGGGGGCCAGGGGCAAACCACGAACGACTGAGAAAGTAGATGTGCTAACCTGCGTAAAGGGAAAAGAAATACACAGGTTGGTAGAAAATGATCAAGGCAAAGGAAGACACAAAAAAACACAAGACGTGAAGCAACAAAGGTATCTACTGGTACGCACCCAATTTTGCAATAAGCATCTAGCAAAAATCTACAAGTGGATCTGTAAGTAGACACTCAAGCTGCACAGGGTTGTGAAGCGGAGTGAGGCCACACCCACAAATATATATAGGTTGTACACACAGTATTTATATGTCTGTACTTATAAGGGGGAGGGGGACTCAAAATGTTCATGAAAACATTTCATTCTTTTTTTTTTTAACATTTTATTAGGGGCTCATACAGTTGTTATCCCAATCCATACACACATCAATTGTGTAAAGTGCATTTGTACATCGTTTCTCAAAACATTTTCTCGATTTCATTCTTTTTTCTGTTGAATGCAAAAGGGTTTTTCCCCAGGTTATCTCCCCCAAATACATACCAAACCTAGCACGCTGCTTGCTACACGTGGTAAATGACTGTACACTTGGAGGTCAACGCAAGCAGCTTAGAGGTTAATCTCCCTAAGCGTTATCAGCCATCTAGAGCAATCAGAATGTATAGTCTGTCCCACCCTAGGTAGGGCCCACTCCCTTCTGATAAGGGTAGTGGATTGCTTCCCTGAAGGAAAGCCCAGAGATAAGGTTGAGCCTACTCAAGGATGACCAAGGTTAGGCTGCCATCTTGAGTTTAGGGTCCACCCATCTTGTCACATGTATACCCCTAGCCACTCCCCTTCCTATTATGTGTACACCCCTAGCTCATCCCTTTCTGTCACATGTATGCCTATTTTACAACCCCTTCCTGTGACGTATGTAATTACCTATAGTCAAGGGGGTTTGCATACCCTTAACTATATAAAGGCCTTGGTCAGAAATAAAGAGGCCCACTCCTCTCTCCTCCTCCCACTCTCTGTGTGGACCTGGGTGCTGAGATCATGGCCGTCCAGGAGGTGAGCATACTTCCTGGTGTCTGGCCCCTTTATTTAACTCTCCTATCCTTCCTGTCTTCCATGACTTTACTATGATCTTTATATATTATCACTGTACAAGTTCACCGACGTACCCAACCCCGTGGTTGTTAAGAGGCTGGGTTATAAAAAAAAAAAGAGGCTGGCTTATTCTGACACTTTTCATTCCATTTTTCCCACGAGCTTCTTGAAGCCCCTTCATGTGTGCTGCAAATATACCAACCCATAAACATAGAAGCGCATTAAAAAAAACTGTTGTTGGGTCAAAGCCTATTCATATTCAATTCCTATTCCTGTCCTTTGCTTTGTCGAACAAAGTAGAACTGTACCCGAGGGTTTCTGAGACTATAAATCTTTCCAGCAACAGACAGCCTCCTCTTCCTCCCATAGGGTCGTTGGTGGGTTTAAACTGCCAACCTTTCAGTGAGTAACCCAATGCTTAAGCCATTGCACTACCAAAAACAATTCAAGTCTTGACTTGCAGTCTTTAAGATTCTATGGGCAACAGATTAAATGGTCAAAGAAACACCAAAAGAAGTGGAAGGAATACACAGAATCACTGTACCAAAAAGAAGTGGTCGAAGTTCAACTCTTTCAGGACTTAGCATATGTTTAAGAAGGAATAAATCCAAGCTACCCTAAAGACATTCATGTAAAATAAGGCTCTAGGAATTGACGGCATCACAATTGAAATGTTCTAACAGATGCAGCACTGGAAGTGCTAACCTGTCTATGCCAAGAAATCTGGAAGACAGCTGCTACCTGGCCAACCAACAAGAAGAGATCTGTATTTGTGATCATTCCAGAGAAATATATTCCAACAGAATGTGGAAATTCTCCAGCAATATCCTTAAGATCACATGCAAGGAACGTTTTGCTGAAGGCCATTCAGCACCAATAGTAGCAGCAGTTATTGACGAGGCTTGGCCAGAAGTGCAAGCTTTAACTTCTTTACATGTTAGTCCGAGGTCCCGAGTCTCTTATGTAGGTGTGGTAAGACTGTATTTCTTAGCCTACAATAAGATGTGGTCACATAACTGGTCAATAGCATGCATTTATGGGGTCACCATATTCTCCGCCACTTCAGAAAATATATAATGATCAGTAATGTTGGTGCTCCGAAGAGTCCAAAAAGTATTTATAATGCAGTGGCTTTGGGCTCAGTATGAAGGTAGATGCAACAGAAAATTAGTAATGCTTTGTGGTGAAGGATACTACTCTAGAGCCAGGTACCTGAATGTACCTCTTACCCCTGCCACCTGCCTGCGTGTGACCTTGAACAAGTTCCTTCACCTCTCTGTCTCCTGTACCTCACCTGTAAAATGCTAGGTACAGAAGGACCTACCACATCTCAATGATGCATAGCAAATGTTCAAATATCTTGACTTTGATTATATTTTTCAAAAGGATTAAATTAATCCACAACATGAGTACCAAAATGAGAGGGAAGACATAAATACAAGTCCCCTTTTCACCTACATTCAATAACCATTGGGACCAAACAATTGAGTGAATAAATGGGAGAATAAGTAATAGTGAGGAATCTCTGTAAGCTAGAGTGATCAGAACAAGAGCCCCCAAAACTAGTCAGTGGTGATTGTCAGCATTTCTTAATCCCAGCCTAAGAAGCCCTGGTGCCATAGGAATTAAGCTTTCAGTTGCCAACCAGAACGTCAATGGTTTGAACCCCTCAGCCACTCTGTTAAAAAGATGTGGCAGCCTGCTTCTGTAAAGATTTCCAAGCCTGGAAACCCTGTGGGGGAAGTTGTTCTCTGTCTGAAGGGTCACTCAATTGGCCTTGACTTGATGGCAATGGGTTTGGGTTCAATCCCAGCTTACATGGGAGCTTTTAAAAAATCTAATGTCTGAACTCCGTGCCAGATCAATTAAAACACACTCTGGAATGTGAAGCAAACATCCGTGTTTTTCAAAAGCTACCTCAGGCAATACCACTGAGCACGAGGTTGGGAACCATGGCTTGAATGCTGTTAAAATCGTTTTCCATTCCCCATGTTTACATTCTGATCCTTCCTTCCTCCGGTTTCCACCTCTATTCTGGATTCCCCCATCTCCTCTCCTCTATCTCACCTTTCATTGCCTTCTCCCTCCTCTTCCTGTTTCAGGAGAACATGTATGTTTGAACTAATACACTGGCTCATTCCCACCTGCATTTGCTCTCTTTTGCAGCTGCTGTATTGGTGTCTGTTTAGATCTCACTATGGGCTTGATTGAGGGGCTCTGGTGGCATAGTGGGTTATACATTGGGCAGCTAACCACAGAGTCCGAGGTTCAAACCCACCACGTAAGCAAGATGAGGTTTTCTGGTCTCAAAAGATTTACAGCCTTGGAACCCCAGAGAAGCAGCTCTACTCTGTCCTGCAGGGTCCCTATGAGTCAGAATGGATGCCATGGCAGCAAAGTTGAGTTTTGTTATTTTGTTGTTGTTTTTTTTCCTGAAGGAGTTTATTAGGGAAATGAACAGGTTACAGTTCAGGTGAGAAATGCTCAGGACACAGTCATTCAGTCTCTTTGCTATGCTCCTAGGTAGATCTTTCTCTGACCTTCAGCCTTTGTCCTCCTTTGGCCTTGCCTTTGTCTTCCTCAGGCAATGGTACAAAGCTCTTTTATGACTGCCCAGGAAACGCCAGGCTCCTGTAAAGCCTCACTCAGCTCCGGGTCCATGGTCAGCAAACCTAGCTCCCCTAATTAAGGGCCCAGAAGCACCCTGTTGTAACAAGCCAGCCTCCTGGCCCAACACACTCCGTTTTACTAGCTCTGTGACCTGGGAAGTCCACAGCCCTGTCTCGTGCCGTGGTTCCCAGTTCTGAAGCTGCTCCTGCCACTCCTCTGCTGTCCAAGCTGTCTCCTGGATCCAGGAGGTTCACTACACAGTCATCTCGGAGTCCAGAGGACACATTCCACTCCGGGCTCTTCTATTTTGCAGGTAGTGAAATCTCTTTTTTTTTTTAAATCATTTTATTAGGGGCTTATACAACTCGTATCACAATCCATACATACATCAATTGTGTTAAGCACATTTGTACATTCATTGCCTTCATCATTCTCAAAACATTTGCTCTCCACCTAAGCCCCTGTCATCAGCTCCTCATTTTTCCCCTTCCTCCCTGCTCCCCCCTCCCCATGAGCCCTTGATAATTTATAAATTATTATTTTGTCATATCTTGCCCTGTCCGACATCTCCCTTCACCCACTTTTCTGTTGTCTGCCCCCCAGGGAGGAGGTCACATGTAGATCCTTGTAATCGGTTCCCCCTTTCCAAACTGTTCTCCCTCCACCCTCCCAGTATCACCACGCACACCACAGGTCCTGAAGGGATCATCCGCCCTGGATTCCCTGCGTTTCCAGTCCCTATGAGTGTTGGGTTTTTTAATGGAGTTGATGAAGCGTCCCTGTGTATAACTGTTCACTCCTTAGCAGCTAACCAAAAGTTGGTGGTTCTAGTTCACCGAAGGCATCTTGGAAGCGAGGCTTGGCGCTGTCTGACTCCAAAAGAAATCAGCCCTCAAAAATGCCAGAGTCTGCCATGCAGGAGGCCGCTGGGAATCCGAGTTGACTTGTTTGCACAACAGCTAGAGGGACTAGCTGCTGCATGTTAGCTTCCCTCTCCCCGCCTGAAACGTGGGACTGCAACGATGAATGAACCCTGACTCTCCGGTGCTCATGGTCAAGTTGGAGAGCAGATAAAATGAGTCTTTGGCTTCATACCAGTTGCCATGGAATCAACTCCAACCCACAGTGATCTCATGTGGATGAGCGTGAACACCATTTTCAATGACAGATGTTTTGCGTTAGATCACCAGGTTTTTCCCCAAGGCACCTCTGAATGGGTTATACACGGGGCTGCTAACCACATTGGTTCAAAGCCACCAGCTGCTTCACGGGAGAAAGTGGGGTAGTAGTTACCCCTGAGCTGCCAATCAAAAGTCAGCAGCTCAAAACCACCGGCTGCTTCACAAGAGAAAAATGAGGCTTTCTACTTCTGTGAAGAGTTACTCTGCGGGGAAACCAGAAGTGCAGTTCCAACCTGTCCTATAGGGTCACCGTGAGTCCGAACTGATTCAAGGGCAGCGAGAAAGTGAAAGATTTACAGCATTGGAAACCAAGAGAGGCAGTTGCTATAGGGCCATTGTGAGCCACAACTGACTCGATGACAGTGAGGCGGCATGTTTTAGTTCATGGGGTTGAGAACTGTGTACTCTGTCTACTTCAAACCTTCATTTAGCAACAGAGTATATTAATCCCTTGCACCATGCAGGCCCGTCCACTGCAGTAGAAACTTCATCAAGTCACTGATTAAGAAAACTTTATCTGAGCCTTGAATGATCAGTAGAAATTTTTTTAAAAAACAGAGGTGTATGGTGGGGATATATTTTTTTACCTTATAAGAACTAAGATACGGACTTTGGAATCACAGGATTTAACTCCTTCTAAGGAGCCCTGGTGGAGTAGCAGGTTACCAGTTGAGCTGCTAACAGAAAGGTTAGCAGTTCTAAACTACCAGTCCCTCTGTGGGAGAATGAGGAGGCTTTTTACTCCTGTAAAGAGTTACGGGCTTGGCAATACACAGGAGCACTTCTACCCTGGCCCGTGGGGGGTCTATGAGTGGGCATCGACTAGATAGCAGTGAGGTTGGATTTTGGTTTTAAGGAGCATGATGGAGCTGGTAGCCACAACGTCAGTGGTTTGAACCCACGAGCTGCTCTATGAAAGAAAGACTGGGCTGTGTGCACCTGTCAATACTTAAAAGTCTTCGCAACACAAAGGGGCAGTTCTACGCTGTCCAACGGAGTTGCCATGAGTCGGAACCTGCCCAATGGTTAAAGGGCTAAGCTGATCACCAATGGCCCCGACCCCCCCCCCCCAGCTGCTCTTCAGGAGAAAAGGCCTGGCAATCTGTCCAATGGAGACGAGACACACAAACATCTATTGCCATTGAATCCATTCCAGCTTATGGTCAGACCCTACAGGGCAGGGCAGAGCTACCCGGTAAGGTTTCTAAGGCTGTAATCCGTATAGAAGCAAAAAGCCACATCTCTCTCACTTGGGGAAGCCAATGGTTAAAGCACCATCCTCTTGGTTAGTGACCAAGTGCTACCCAGGCCCCTTCCCATAAACATTACAGCCTAAGAAATTCCCTGGAACAGATCTACCCTGTCATATAGGGTCGTAATGAGTTGTCCGCTGTTGTGTTATATATTTACAACAATTTTTTTTAATTTAACTGATAAGGGCAGAAATGAAATGCCAACGATATAGCACATATGTTAGAGCCTTGAGCTACATACCATGCTTTATAACAGGAGCCCTGGTGGGGTGGTGGTTACAAATTGGACTGTGAGCAAGATCAGCAGTTCAAAACCACCAGCACTCTCTGCGGGAGAAAGACGGGACTTTCCACTCCTGTGAACACTGAAAGTCTCAGAGACTCCCAGAGGCAGTTCTACACTGTCTTCTAGGGTCGCTGTGAGTCAGCGTCGACTCAATGGCTATGAGTTTGGTTTTGCTTTGCATTTATAACTTAACTGAAAGAACATGAATATCGAACTCAAGAGCCTTCCTTGCATCTGACAAGAAACTCATACCTTGTGTTTAAAAAAGAAAAAAGAAAATTGGAAATTATCATACTTTCCTCATGGAATTGTGATGATTACATGAGTTCATGAACCCAAAGAGCTGAAGCCCATGTCAGACATGGAATAAGCATGGAAAATTGCTAGGTTTTGATGTTGTGATCTGCAGCATGTTAATGGCCGCAGCCCTAGGTCAGGAAAGCACAGACAAAGGAGAAAGAGTTTTGGGGAGAGGCAGGAGGAAACACGTGAAGCCTAGTAGATGCCAGGCACTTCACATCGACTGAGTGATGTGACCCCTTCATGCAATGCTATGCGGCGGGTAAAAATCGTCCCCATTTTAAAGAGGAGGGGTTCAGAGGTGAGCGAGCCTGACCATCGTCCTCCGGGTGGGCACATTCTCATTCTGCTGGGGACTTCAAGGGCTCCCCTTTTTGAGAAGACCTCTCTCTTTCCCCAAACCATTCATTTCTCAGACCCAATTCCATTATAATGTGCTAAAGATCATTAAAGCTGTTCACTCCTGCTAAATGTTCCTGTAATCAAACTGTCAAGGAGCGTGGAAACTCAAAGACAGCTATTAAATTACCCCTCAGCCTCCGAGTCGCCAGGGAGACTGGTCTCAGTTCCTTTAACCTTTCCCAGGGGTGTTATTTCCCCAGCCCTGAGTGGCTGCCTGCCTTCCCTCCCTCGCTCCCTCCCTCCGCAGTCTTGAACCTCAGCAAGCTCTAGGAGAGGCTGCCTAGCGTGGGCCCACGATCCCACATGTCCCACCATGCCTTCCTGTTCCTGCTTGTCAGTCCTGATTAAAGTGGCCACGAGTTTGTTTAATGTTGCGACTTCTCTGAAAGCAGCAACTTTTGCCATGGCTGGTCACCTTCGTCGTCTCTTCTGTTTTCCTGAGCATCACTTCCTCTCCCCCGTTTTGAAAAGCCCTGCAGGTGTTGCTGGAAAATAAAACCCATCCTCTTTCCTGCACAAGTCTACAGGTTTTGACAGATTCAGCAGTCACGTGCCCACCACCACCAGGAGGCGGTTCTGGAGGATTTCCGTGATTCCGAAGTTCCCCGTGGCCCTTTCTGCTCAGTTTCTCCCCTGCCCTCTGTTCCTTGGAAACCGTGACCCGTCTTCGGTCCCTACAGTTTTCCAGAATGTTATACAAAGGTGACGCTGTGAGTGTGGATTCTGTGGCTTACAGAGATTGATGTTTGAGTGGTCAAAT